>NC_133556.1:10279520-10915145 GCF_048773025.1 Camelus bactrianus | reverse complement strand
CCCTGGACCAGCAATGAAAAATGACTTTCCCCTAACTTAATGCTGTGTTACCCACAATTCTGACTTTCTGGTGCTTTCTTTAATTGTGTCCTATACCTAAACCAAAGAAAAATATTCAGTTGTCTGGCTGGCTTTCAGTAACAGCTCAATAAATGTGTACTGAATGGATGGATGTACTAAAATAAACATGTTCCATTACAAGGTATTTGGGACCCTCATTTAAACAAATCAGAAATGTTTCCTCAGTAATAATGAAATCAAAGGTGGTTAGCTACTTCCAATGAGGATGTGATACACATTCCCAACTTGTTAAAGTAACTAATATAAATAAAACCAACTAGCAAAAACTAAAAGAAAGATACACATGGAATTTTAGATGAAGTATCACTAGGCATTAAAGTTAGATTGAAGCTTCTTAGGAAAATAAGACAAAGGGAAACTACATCAAGGTATTTTTGTTTGCTGGTTGGTTGATTACTTTCCAACAATAAGAAACACAAATTTATCAGGAATGTTTGCCTCACATTAAATTTTAGGAGTTATTTACTATGTCAATTGTTATTGAAAAGATGCTGGGAAACTCCCCCAAAAAGCTTTCATCCTGATGGCCTGTCCCCTTGCTATGGAGAAAAGTGCCAGTAAAAATGATGTGGGTGTAAAATACAACAACAGTAGACAGTACAGCAGAATATCATAATATTGATGATGTTTATATTAATTGTGTGTAGTACACATGCAAAAGCATTTTCACCATTTTCTATTATTATCAAACCATCATCCTATGTGGATGGGTATAAGGAGTTTATCAGTTAGAATATACTGAACTATAAGACACATAAAACTCAATCAAAATAGCTTAAATAAGAATTTTTTCCCTCAAACATAACAAGAAGTCTTGAGGTAGAATGAATCCAGGCTGGTTAATTCAGCAGCTCAACAATATCACCAAACATACTATCTTCCCATCTTTCTTTCAGCTCTGCTGGTGGCTTGTCCTCCAAGACCAGCTCGTGGGTCAAAAATGGCTGCCACCACATTCAAGGTGCCACACACAACCAGAAATATGAAACTAAACATTTCTCCTCTTCTCAAATGGAAGGAAACTTTCCAAAAGCACCTATACAAGATTTCCCATTAGCAGGAACTGGACCTTTAATTGGCATGAGGAGTGCAATTATTGGCTTAGACTAGTTAACATGTATCCCCTGAACTCAAGTCCGCGTGGACAGTGAACACCTAAGTAAAATCGGGATCTGCCAACAAGGATAAGGGGTGGGCTGACATATCTGGATATCTGGGCTGGTATCTCCTAGAGAGAGAAGATATCAACCTTGTTTCTCAGCCCACTGATCTAGTCCTCATGGAATGTTTATTTACAATCTGTGCTGGGTGATATGATTTGAGGCATGGAAGTTTCTACAAAAGAATTACAACAGAATGTCTGTCTACAAAAATGACAAGACAAAACAGGAAAACGGAAAAGGAAGGAAACCATGTCATGGGCTTCCTTCGTGGGAGCAAGCACATGCAAGGGCACCGTGCTACTGACACATGGGGTGAGCAACTCACGACGTTCCACCAAGGATTTCAGTGACTCAAAGGTGACAGATAAATGACTGAACAACCCTTCTCTCCTCCCATGAGACGTTAAGAGCCCCCTCTAGTGCAAACCAAAAATATAAGCTCTGTTTATCTTCACCAAGGTGACAAGTCAAATGCTCACTTCCCTTAAAATGGAACAGGTGCTATTCCTCCCCCTTTTTAAAGTCCTCAAGTTCTAAGTAAAAAGAGCTTCATGTGATGTCCTCATATGCTCTTCATGCTTCAATTTCTACTAAAGCATCTACTGCAGCTGTATTCAGAATCTAGGGGTCCTCCCCCTCCTTTTTGTTCCCTTTATAATGGTTACGATCCATCTCTGCAGGATAAGTCTGTCCTGAATGGAGATAAATGTGCTGCACTAACACACAATGGAGGTGGCTCTTGAGTACAAAAACCACTTTTCTGCATTTAAGATCTTCAACCCTGACTGCTTTCCTTATATTCAAGTATAATTAACAGTTCTCTCTGGGATGTAGGGAACAGGGAGCAAAAAGAGGTTTTGCTTGTAAGAGGGGGAAAAGGAGGAAGAGACAAATTGAATGACAAAGTACACAATCTAGGCAGCACCACATGTGGCTCCTTCCAAAATTTCCAGCAGCCACAACCACCTCTCCATGAGATATTGCTGGAGACCAAGGAGAGCATTTCCCACCCTAGACCTGTCACAGGGCTGGGGGAAACACTATCTCCTAAAAGTCATAAAATCAAAAAAGCTCAGCAGCCAGCTGGACTGATAAGCACAGCGCTGAAGCAAAATGAAACCTGACTCTCTTCCACTTGACATATATGTACACTTTTACTTTTATCCTAGACTTCTTTAAGATGGAAGTAAAGGTAAATAGTACCTGGTACACACAGTAGGCACTCAATAATTTGTCAGATGAATTAAATACAACCCACAATCACCCTAGAAAATTTTCTTCTAGAACTGAATATATTAAACTTTCAACATTATCATTTTAAGCCAACAGCATAGGCTGGGAAAAATACTTTGCCTAGAAATAAAATACTATACATGAATATTCATACTCAAAATAGATTAAAAGTGAAAGTAGGCTCCTTGGCGAGAAAAAAAATCACAACTGTTAATAAAAGATGACACTCTCTTGACTACATCAAATGTCAAATGTACATCACTGGCTATCAACTGCAGAGGCAAATGCCAAAATGCTTAATATTAATGGACATATGCACATACACACACTACACACACACATACAAACACGCACAAAGAGCAAGCAAGCACACATAAATGCAGAGGATTCAAACTACGACAGCTAGGACAAACAGAACCTTGAGGTTCCATCAGTCACACTTACAGGGTGTTCTAATCTAAGCAAAAGCATTACACAAAGTTCAGTGTACTGAAGGGATTTACAGTCAAAAGCCATGGATTCACAGCCCAGCTTAATACCTAAGACAGGTCACTTAAACTCACTGAGTCTTAAAAATTTGTATTCATAAATTGGAGACAATAACTACTCACCCTGCTAATCCACAGCCTTGTGGGAGATTAAAACCACCTTCTAGATAGGAAATTAACACTAGAAAGCACTATTTGGGTACAAGAGGCTACTCTTACTTAATATATGCTTGGTACTGCTCCATCTACAAACCAGAAAAATAACAGTTTATCAAATTATCAGGCCATGCTCCCCTGTGTTCACAGAATTCCCCCTTTATGAATAACTGTAGCTGCAGGCCCTGATGCAATTTCGGCTAACTAAAAAGAAAAAGAAAATAATTTTAAAAGGCTCCTGAGTCCCCTGAACAAAATAGTTATTTTATGTTCAAGAGCAAAGTAGGGCAACAGAGAACTTGTTTCATCTGTTGTGCAGAACCCACGCTAGTAAGGCCTAGATGCTTAAAGAGGTAATAAATGGCACTGCATGTATTACCCTCCCCCTTACCTGACAATTTATGCTGTACACAGTAAGCCTTTGTTGATCTTAATCAAAGATCAGTTTTATGCCTCAAGCATTTCAAAATTGGGAGTCTTCCCCCTTCCAGAACAATAAAAGTGTACGCTTATGGATTTGCTCTCTCATGGACCACAGAAGGGAAGAGGCTTAGGGATTAAGTAACAATGACCAGCTGGTAAATATGGGCTCAATTCCATTATTTTAGTCATCCAAAACAAGTAGGGAGTGGAGGCTGTATTGAGCATCTAGAGTATGCCTGGCGCTAGGTTGGCTGCAGAGAATTCAGATATCTAAGACATAACTGCCACCCTCTGATATACAATCCAAGTACAACTACACCACTTCATTATCAAACTGGGCACTGCATCAGAAGACAACAGAATTCCTGCTGGAAAAAACTAGAATTGTTCTCATTCAACTGGTTCTTCTATCAAAAGGAATTCCATTCAGGTTAATGGTTCTCAATCTAGTCATACACTGGAATCACCCAGGGAATTTTTTTAAATGCCAATGTTCGGGCCCCACCCTGGAGAAACTATGTATGTGGAATTGTGGCCCAGGCACTGGAATTTTTTTAAAAAGCTCCTCAATTCTAATGTGACCCTAGAGTTAAGAACCACTGTTTTAGGTCCTTCTGTCTCAGGAAGGTTCCTCTTATACTGACAGATGACAATAATCCATTTAGCAGAAGAGGTTTAAAATGGTTCAAGGACATGAGGCCTCATTCATACGGATCACAAAAATTAATATTAAAAAGATAACTGCCTAGAACCTAGAGAAAGCTCTATTTACTGGGTGAAAAGAGAAATTCCTCCCTAGAATAGCCCAGGAAATTATGTGTCAGTAAACATATTTCCTGAGTTTAAGTTACTATCCACACAAAATCATCATGAAAAGGAGGCACCCAGAATGTAGCAAAAGCATTTTCTGCTGAAGGCTCAACCTCACCAACTTTTTTTTAAACTAGCCATTAAAAGTCTTATTTTACTACCTCCAAAATAGATGCAGGTTTAAATTGCCCTCCAAAGCATATCAAAAATACAGATACACAAGAAGCTGCAAAGCTCAATTTCACTAGAAACTACCTTAAACTTAAGAAAGTAGAGCCAAAGCGAGGACCATGGCCACTGGAAGTGCCAAATGTTCACATCCTTATATGACTGCTCCCCTTCCATGGGCTCACCAAGATGAAGGGAAAGGTGAGGATATTCACAGAAAAGAAACAAACACTCAAGTGGCTTGTCCAGCAAGGCTGGTTCTCAGAACTGAGGTATTGTGGAGCTGATGGAAAAAGCCGACAATGCAGTCCAACCAAAATAAGGAGAAAATAAGCTAGTGCTGGTTTCTGTTCCAATTGCCTAAACAGTTGACCAAGAGGGACCAATTCCCACACATGATAATAGCAATTAATGATATAACTGTCATAATTATTAGTGACTAACGTATTGAGTATTTATATTTAGTGACTAAGCTAAGCATTAACTCCTCACAGTATTTCTATGAGGTGGGTAGTATTACCCCTATTTTACAGATGAAAAGATTGAGGCAAAGAGAAGTAGATCTGGGTCAAAATCACACAGCTAGGATTAAAGTCAGGCTATCTCTTCAGACTACTACATCATTCTCAATTCCTCTGAAAGGACTTAACACCCCCTCAATACTCATCACACCTATTTCTCTTTGTCACTGTCCATATGAAACACTTACATTTTTCCCCGTGTAACTGAGAACTTCCTGCCTTTTTCTTACCTAGCAATCATAACTTCTCCAGTATTTAACAAGCACTTCCTTTTATGTGCACATAAAAGTCAATGTCATGACATGGTGTGGCATGAGCTGAGTGTAAGCTGAAGTAATCCCCAACATAAGCAAAACCTGTTGATCACTTGGCCTGGCACTGCAATATTAGTTCAATGTGTTAGTTTCCCCTAATAAAAACAGCAGTCAACAGTTAAGTACACAAACCAGTAAACTGAGAAGACTTATATTAACAGCAGGGATAATCTACTAATTTGCTGACAGACTATGCTGACGGACTTTAGCTGCTGTGGGACATATGTTTAGGCATCTTTTCATCACTGCTGCTGACATACACTTCAACAAGCAGGTTCCTTTCAAGGTCTCCTTATCTAAACAAATTCCTCACGCCTTCACAAGAATCTACAGAGTGGAGTTCAAATTTAATGAAGCATGTAGCCATATCCCACTGCTAAGCCAACTACTGCCCTGCACAGTCTAATTTCCAGGTGTAGCCTGACACCCCACAGCGTATCCATGTAGCTTCCACTCAGGAGAGGGGAGCAAGGCAGATGTAGCAGCACATCACACCTGAGAAGGTGCAGAAAAGGCAGAGGAGGAGAATAAGTAGTTGAAAAAGAGATTCGGGTGTGGAGATAGAATGATGACTTTCTTTTATGGTCCTGCATATCTCCTCACATTGCTAAGTACCAATATGCATGCTAGAAAGTGGAGATTTAAAAAACAAACAAACAAACAAATAGCTTGAATTAAACAACTCAAGGTCTGGGGTTTAGCTATAATCTTTCCTCTCCCCTTCTCCCTAGTATTCCATTGTGGACTTATTTTTGTCCTTTGTACACTGGGGGACCTTAGCAGAAACTGGGCTGAAGTAACACGCAGGACCTTGAAAAGCTCCATGATCTAAAACTGCAACTTTCACAGCAAAGCACAATAGAAGCAGGAATCATATGGATGCTCTATTGGAACCAAGTTTCAAAACATTACCTAGGCCAGGGTTGGATCAAAGAACCCATTCTCAACTCTGACTTCTGGATCACTGGTCAGTAAAGAAAACAGCACAGCCCTTATGTCTACCTTTGGGTGGGGTAAGAAGCTATCTGTCCTGTGTTGAAACTTTCAGATACAGTTTCATCAAAAGAACTTTCATGTCCTATGCTGTTGTTTCCCTTTCTCTTAACACCTCCTCCCAGCAGCCAAGATGTCTGCCAAGATCAGCAATTGTCCAATTCTAAACAAAATGTATCATTCTATTTGCCAAAGTTTCACATCTAGAGCAGAAAGGGTATGGGCTTCTCAGGCAAACAAATCTGAGTCAAGTCTTGAATTGGCCACTTCTCAGCTACACAGCCCTTGGATCTTCTACAAAAACTGATCTCCATATCATCAAAAGGGTGATGGTTAAGATCTACCAATGACAGTTGTAAGGAGTTTATTAAACAGCCTATGGAAGACACTGGTGGCTGTCCTTTGTTTCTTCTCTTCCAACTACCATGACCCCCTACTGCTGATCACACCACTGTTCTTCTAAAATAGTACTATTTAAACCCTTGTCATCTCTCACTTTTATTAGAATAGCCTCCTAACCCATCTACTTCCCTCCAGTCACTGATTCCCTTTCAATTAGACTCATGAAATAAAACTCTCATCTTGTTACTTCTCTGTGTAATAACTTTCAGTGGCTCTTTTCTGCCTTTAAAGGAAAAGAAAAACTTACAAGATTTAATTTATTAACTCCTCACACCCCTACTCCTCTGGATGCACCCCCACCCTCACATTAGAGCCCAGATCCCTCTCTCCAACACACACAAAGTACTTTACAAACACTGGACTCTCTAACCTACACAGACAGCTCATCCCTTTTATATACAGTTATCCCTATTTTTCACGAGTGCCACAGGCCTCCTACTTTTAAAGCAGTGTGGCCTTAGGTAAATAAAATCTTCCTCTTGAGATCCTCGCATTAAAACTTCTCCAGGTGCAAGATCCCTCGCCCCAATTAACTGCACCCCCACCAGAAATGATAAAAGAGATGAACTCACACTGGAATTCAACTTGTGAGGAACGTTTTCTTCTTCTTCAAAAAACTGCCTAAGTTCTGTACTTGATTTTACATTTATTTTTCTTGGCTCGCATTTGTGAGTCCATGTTCTCCCTACACTTAACTGAGCTCTTTGAAGGAACAGAACCCTCACCATCACATGTGCACTCATTTACGCTCCTCTCCCCTCTCCCTCCTATTCATTCTTCAAAGCCTGGCTCAACACTCCCCTGACCAGGAAATACTGCCTTGATGATCCACTGCCCTCTCCCTCCTCTGACCCCTTTCACACCTAACTGACAGTTCAGGTTAGTATCCCACTGTAGTGTACTTTATTCTATCCTTTTCTGCAGCCTACAAACAAGCAACCCTTAATTCCAAGTGCTTTGTTAACTAATTTATTTCCCTGAAAGTGCTCAACCTAACACAGTTTCTCAAATTTTAGCATAAATCTGAATCACCTGCACGGGTCTGTGACTCAAAGACTGCTGGTTCCACCCTCCAGGGTCTCTAGATCACAGGCTGGTAACTGTGAGTCTGCAATCTAACGAGTTCTAACGAGAGGATGATGATGCTGTTGATCTGGGGACCACACTTGTAGAAACACTGACCCAAATTTCTCTTTCCCCAAGTGGACAGAATGTACCTTTGAAGCCTGAAATTCATACTTCTTTTGTCCTTCACAAAGCTAGACACAGTAGGTGACTGATAGATTGATAAATATCTCTATTCATTGACTGCCTTTGTATCTCAATCTATCCTGCCGTGTGGTAAGGTTTCTCCTTCCTACCTATAGCACAATCCATTGCAGGAGTGCCACTGTAGAAGTAGGTCTGTATCAATCCTGTGCTTATATTACTTCCAAGCAGTATCGTCTGATTGGAGCAGGGCAGAGGAAAGCACACCTCATAAACTCCATGAAATGCAGCAGCAATTAACCTCAGGGGACAAGAAACTAAATCTTAGGTAGAATAGTCTCCTTTGAAAAATATGAGTTCTATTCACCTCAAGACTGGCTCATACTTCAGTTACAATAAAGCTAGTTCAGTTATAATAAAACTCTCTAAAGATGCCGGTTTCTTGGAAACTTCCCCCATATACCTACTACCCACTGCATGCATCATGAACCAGGCAACTAACAGCTTACATAGGCAACCCAGCATACCTGTCAGTACACAGGGATCCAATTGTTTCCTTTAGGAACAATTAAGCAACAGTATTAGGGGGAAGGTATAAGCTGACAGTGCCTAGAATTTCCTGAAGAAACGTTTAAGGAACTGCTGAAGACGGAAGGCAGCTCACTGTGCCCCTGCAGCACTCAATCATACCTTCTTGTTAAGTCCGTGAAACAACTTGGAGAGCATTTCTCTGGCTCATTTCCTCAGGCCTGTTTTGGAAATGGGAAGAAAGGGTGAGAAGGTGGCAACAATGCCAAGAAAGTTTCCTTGATTTGGATCAAAATTTTCATGTCTACTTAAAAAGGAAAACCCATCATCACAGATTGGGTTTATTCCATGTGTGCCCAACTCCCTTCCATTTGAAAGTCATTTCCATTAAAAAGCCACTTAATTAAGCACAAAAGGTGCCCTTGCTGGGTTCTGCGCACTGTTTCCATAGAACCAAGCTCTCTGCTTCTGTCCTTGGGAAGATCTGCTGGCCAATCAGTTGTTTCCAAGGAAAACTGAGAGGGACATCTTTCACCTACTCAGCAAAAATTCAGAATCTACTTACTAAACACAATCAAATTTTACAAGGCACTGAAGTGATAACCCCCAAGGAGGGAGCCCATGAGGCGATAAATATCTTATAAATACAAAGGTCACAGACCCAGGTGTTTATGGGCACAGAAGATGTTTATGGCTATCCACTCGGTTAGAAATCTGCTTTCAACCTTACTTTCTCTTCTTTATTGCCAGCTACATTATTATTATTCTCCAATTATTTTTGGAAAATCCAAAGCAAAGAGGACTATAAAAGAGCTTTATGAGACTGTTGAGCCAAATCAGTATGCCAGAAACAAATCAATGCTTCAAAGAAGTCTGAATACAATCATAGGCAAACAACAGTCCAATGTGTCTGGTAATCTCCCTCGAAACCATTATTGCGTAGATTAAAAGATTACAGATATTCCTCTCTGCTCCTCAATATTAATAGTAATATAAAGCACACTTAATAAACCCAAACTGCCACAGCCCTAAGTTGGATTATGGGTCTGGTTCTTCATAAACTGACATGTACATGCAGACTCAGTTTAATAATATACAATCTTGGGTCAATCAAAATCTACCCTCACCAGCTCTCTATTTATTATCGCTTTTGCCACAACCTGCACCCAATCAGATGCTGTCCTAAAACTCTCTTGGCTGGCAGCTGCACAAAAATCTGCACAGCATCAGCATAACAAGTGACAGGTCTCCCCATCAATTACAACTCTGAGGGAAAGACGGCTTCAGCGGGGACATAACCCCACAGTCATACACCACCTTCGTTTCTGATGGACCATCAGATCAGAAAGGAAGCTGTCATCAGTGGAGAAAAGGAACCCAGCTCCTCATTAGCCAGGGTTTTTTTCTTTTCTTTCCTTTCCTTTTTTTTCTTCAACATACATCAAGGAATAATCATGGGCCAACTCAACTCTGACAGCTCCTTATGTAAATGGCATTTAAATGCAGGCAAACAGCTCACAAAGGGGCTCCAGCTAGGTTGGTGCTTACGGATCCACTCAGACCTAGCATCCATGCTGTGGGTGTCTCTGGGTTTGCCTCCTGCCAAATGACCAGCAACATCACTTTGACCACAAAGGTGTTACTACAGGGCTTCACTGAGGATGGAGATAGGCTGTGTGCATCCTGTTGGGGTACAGAGGCAGGTTCTCCTGCAACAATGGAATAGCACTGCCTCCTGGACCACCCACATCCTAAGGCAGAACTCTCTCCCTCCAACCAAGCCAGGCTGTGGTTTTAGTCTCCTAACCCCACCTCTAATCAGGCTCTCTACCCTTTTGTGGCTCTTAGCCCAAACTGTAAGTTCCTTCAGCTCCAACTCAAGGCCCACTTTCCCCACAAAGTCCACCTCACTCACCAACCCACAGGAACCCACCTACTCACATCTGATTTCCTGTGGGACTCACAAAGAATACTGCACACCAGGGTACTGGAACCTATTTTGTCCTTGACAATCCTCCGATAGTTAAGTACAGGTCTTATTTCTCCAAATGATCGCTTAGCCAGACATATTCTATTTTTCCTTCTTCTCCCGCAAAAGGTAAAAGGGTATACACGAAGTACCCATAAGACCTTGTACACTAAATACTGCCTTCAGCAAGAAATGAGTAAGACAGGGATGTTACCAATGGGGAGGGGGAGGGCGCAGGTGGAAGCTTTAAGGATGAGCTACTAGAGAGCTGAGTTCTTGGCGATTAAAAGCATAAATGTCCCTTCCTCTAAGTTTCCTCAGCACCCTGCTCAAACTTTGGTTATCAACTTACCATACAATTGCTGGCTTTGTATTTTTATATTTGCTGCTCACATCACAACTAGTGAATCTCAATAGCAGAGCTGCATCCTAGTTTGTCTCCCTAGTGACTGATCAGAGTGAGCTTCTGATGATGATGATGAAAAAGAAGAGGAATGGGAAACATTACTGAGTACTTACTATGTAAGAAGCACTTCACAACAGCCTTACTAGACAGGTTCTATTACTATTAGTCATCATTTTACTGATGAAGGAACTGAAGGTCCAGGGAAATTACCTGGGTTCACAAAGCTGTCTGGCTTCAAAGCCTATGCCAAATATCTTCTGAATGAATGAGTGAATGTCATACTTTGAGCAGGAAGGTAACTGCAGTGTAAAGAAGCAGTGGATTTGGAATCAGATGTCCCAGCCTAGAATCTTGGCTCTTTCACTTGCTGGATAGGAGAGAGAGCTGATTCATAACCTCTCTGGCCCTCGTTTTCTTTATCTACAAAAAGGATGGGGATAATAAAACCTATCTTGTATTTCTTATGTGAAGAGCAAATACTAGTGAAAGCTCTTGGCAAATTGTAAAGCACTCTACCAGCCATCAGTCAAATGAGTCAAAAGTGAGCCCTTTATGAAGATCCTAGATTAGTGCCATGGGACTTGCGACACCAGACAGGATGGAGCAAGAAGGTGCAGCTAACAGCAGCTGGCAGTGCCATGTGCAGAAGGTAAGAGCACACCAGCAATGTGGAGAAGCCACTTGAGTGAAGCTAGCCTTCGTTCCCAGCACTCAACCTATATACCACTCCACTTCAGTTTCAGTTCCATCCTACCCCAAAATCAGATCTCAGTCAGAATAAGTGAGTCTAACCCATAAAGGAAAGTACTAGCCCCAAACTGACTTAAACTGCTATTAGTCTTCTAATATGTCTGGGGATTGCAGAATGTGAGGGGATATGTTAATTGTCAGGGGCTCATAGAATGATCTGAATTCCACTGAAATGAATGAAAATTAAGTACCCAGCGCCCTGCCTAAAACACAGATGACCAGAAAAATGTTTCCTTCCTCCCTTTTAAAGACCACCAGGAAATAAAGCTTTCAGATGTCAGAAATATTTGGTTCCACATTACTTGTCTCCCAGGGAGAAAGCTTGTGCCCATAGTTAACAGCTTTACTCAGAAACTGATGCCTCCCCATACCCAAACCTAGGCGTCATTTCTAGCTTCTGTAGTGCTTGGGATTTCAGAGGCAAAAGGCTTGGCCTGTCTTCCTACTAGAAAACTGCAGCATGACCTCTCTTGGCTGGATTCAGATTGACAGTCACCCAAGTCCAAACACAAATTACTGCCTCCAACAGGAAATCATTTACTGATAGGGGCCTCTTAGAGTAAATAGTGTGAAAAAAATAGTCAAAGATGGCTCTGTTGTCTTTCACCATTTATATGTAGAACATATGCACAGCTGAAATATGTAGTTCATTATCCCAAGTTTCATTTAAGCATTAAAAAAAACAAAAAAGATAGAAAAGCAGTCTGGAAAAGACACAAAACAGACCAGAGCATTTCCTCCAATGTACTAAAAACGACTTGTTCTGATTTTATTTCTTTATGATAAAAAGATCTATCATCCCAACGATGACTTTTAGATTGGTGCTTCAAATATCTTGATCCTTTCTACTTGACAACTTTCTCCCTTATCAAACTCCCTCTTAAGGATGTAATAAATATCAAGTTCATGGGAGAAGATTCCCCAATTTCAATAAAAACAGGTATGTTAGACTGTGTGCAAGATGCAGGTAAGGGAAACAGACCCATTCCCTTTCAGAAAACATATCCATTTTCTCGCTACCGAGGAAGGCAATCAGTTACACAGATGGGATACGGAAGTCTTTGATGCCTTATCACATTTTTGCATATTTGATTATTCAACAAGATGGCACCTTAAAGCCGTTTCAGAAGCCTAGTTGTAAATGTCTTCATGGCAAAGCCAGGGTAATTTGCAACTGAGGTATCACTATTTAAAAAAATTAATTTTAACTGAAAAATAATAGGCTTCTCTCTCCATCTCTAAAAGAGGACCTAGCTACATAAAAGAATGCCTATTATTCTTGAAGAAAGGAACTGCTGCCTTTCATTAAGATGCCATGAATGCTTTTCCTGTTGGCCACAACACTGTCAAGGGCGGTGCATTCTTGGCAAACCCTGCTGCATAAAGAGGGCAGCCCCTCCTCTACAAGCACTGGCCCCCAGACATCTCCAGAGTGCATGCTCCACACCCTCCATGCTGCTGGGCACACACTGTGCACACACAAACTTCCTGCAGATTTTTCCAAGTGCCAATTGAGCCCCCAAGTGCACATTCACTGTGCAGGCTGAAAGCAGGGCTGTAGGTGACAAAGGGAACACGGCTCCTATTCTTTGGAATCCTATTCAGCACACTGGACTAGAGAGGCTCCAGACTGCGCAGGGCTCTCTGCTTCAGAGGCCCTCACCCGGGTGGCCTGGCTGAGAGCTGGCCACTGGTGCAGCAGGAGAGATCCACACAATAGGTCCATGTCACGCAGACACCCTGCCAGCCACACACTTTTCTCTCCTGCCTGGCTCAACCCTGTCCACAAAGCAAAGTGCCCATCTTTTGCTGACAATCTATCTCCTTTCTCACTCTCACTTTCTCACTCCAAACTGCCTGAGCAGAAATCCAGGGGAAGCAGTGGATGGGGGCAGAAGCATCACCATTTCCTATAAGGAGCATAGGAAAACAAATGACGTGGTTCAGCTTTTCACAACATTTGTATAGTATTTACAAGGTAGACCAGTGGGGCTTAAAATTTATGATGCCAAGAAAATGTTAAAGCAACAAAAAGTATGACTCCCTAAAACTGCAGAATCTTTAAACCAGAAATTTACAATGGGTTTTTCTTGGCAAAGAGAGCCTCAATGGAATAATGGTGAAATTGTACTTACTCTGAGGATGTAAATGGAAATACCACACTTGCTGGCACAGCCTAAAGTCTCAATTGCCCTGGATTCAACTGCCATTTTCAGAAATGCAGTCCCTGCTGAATCACAAGCAGGTCCATGAACCGCCCCTTGCTCAGCTGCTGACTGCTCCCTTTTTCTGTTTACCAAAATCCCCCTATGTGTTCAGAGAGCTGCCCCAGCTGACACCCAGAGTCTGAGAAGTGCCTAACTCCAATGATAAAGCAGGAAGGCCTGGACATTTATTAAGGCCAACCATATGTCAAGCACAGGGCTAGGTGCTTCAAACATATTCACAACTACTTACAGGCACTTACACGTACATACTGCATTTCAACTATTTTTAAACATTCCCCTTATCCCATATAACATGACTCCACAACTAGGAAGTAGGATTTGTGAGAATTAATAATTAGGAAGCCTCCAGTATGTGCACCACACACAACGCCAGGCACGTTACAGACATTACCCAATATACTCTTCATAGTGATTTCAAGCAGTAAGCATAGTCTCATTTATGTAGCGGAGAAACCTAGGCTCACAGAGGTTAAAGATGTTTCCCGAGGTGGAATATGCATCCAACGGAGGAGGATGGAAAGCTCAGTAGTGTGGATCTGACATATGACTCCAGAGCCACTGTCCCTCCAGACCACTCTCTCTCTCCAAGCTGGCTAGAATATCTGGCCAGTGCTTACACTTCAGAGACTTCCCACGCGCTTGCCATATGCCAGGTATTGTTCTAGCAATGGGGACACAGGTGGACAGGATCCCCCCAACAAGGTGACATGTAAGCAGAGCTGAGTGAAGTAAGGATATGAGCCATGTGTACATCTGAGTACAGAATGTTCCAGGTTAAGAGAACAGTGATGCAAAGGTTCTGAGATTGGGAAGTCTTAGCTTGGCTTAAGAGCAGCAAGAAAGCTCAAGGGTCAGAGAGGATTAATGAAGGGGACAGCAGGAGATGAGGAGAGAGACAGCAGGCTCCAGACCATGCAGTGTCATGGAGGCCACAGTAAGCACAATCTTTGAATTGTATTCTCGGTGAAATGGGAGACTAGTTGGAGGATTCTGAACTAAAGAGTATACGATCTAAAGCATATTTTAAAAGGGCCACTCTGGCTACTGAGTGAAGAACACTCTGCAGGGAGGCAGAGGTAGGAGCCGGGAGGCTACTGTAGTCCGAGTGAAAGATGGTGGCAGCTCAGCTGGGGGTGGAGCTGGCAATGGAGATGATGACAAGTGGCTGGGTTCTGCTTAGTCTGGTTTTACCCTCAGTGGCTGACAAAATCATCCTACTCTATTCTCAGAAGAACCTGGATCCAGAACCCTAGAGTTAAAAAGGGCCACACAGACATTCAAATGGTCATCAGTAAACAAAATCCAGTGTAAATTTGTAGCCCACAGCAAGCAATTCACAGAGAGCATGCTTGAGCCAGTGGAGATCCAGCACTTAGAAGAGTTTGTCATGTTTAGGTAAAGTATGACAGATAGATAAACTTCATAGCACCGCCTTCTGGGTGACATTTTCTGCCCTCCAGGTACTGCCTGGTATCTTTGGCGACCCTAGGGCGCAAATTCATCATGCAGTGCAATCAATACAGCATCAGGTCTGGCAGAAGATGGGGGGAACCCGAACACTTGCACTGAATGGAAAAAGTAACCCCTTGCTCCCACCTTGTCAACTGCAAGAAGTGTTTTTAAACATAATACTACTTGTTCTTTGCTGGTGTCTTTTTATTTTTCCTCTCAGAAATACCCTAATTATCATGCCCAAGAGTTGGGGGAAGATGGCTTTTATGTGGTTTTATCTCCCAAACACAGTATTGTCATGGGTCTATTTGTGTTTTTACAGTAACACAATGCTCTCCCATCATTAAGACTACTATGGAGAGAGCTGGCATGTGTTTTCCACAAGATTAAAGGCAATTTCTGTTTTCAAAGCTAGTACAGCTTCTTGGAAAACTCACTTCCTATGCTAAACTAAATCCACTAAGCCAAAATTCTACACTCACCTGGTCTGCATTACAGCATTGCAAACAAGACTAGGAGAGAATTTCATTCACACGTAGATTCAAGCAGTATTTACTAAACCCCTATTGCATCAGGCACTCTAGGGGTGGGAAAATACAGCACAAAACAAAACGACAGTCTTTGCCCTCCAGGGACTCTGAATCCAGAGGGGGAAACACACAGAAATGACTATGCTTCAAGGCAGACTGCGATAAGAGCTATAATAGAAGTAAAACAACACACATTGGAAGAACAGGGAATGAAGGATTGATCCCACCTGGTGGGAAGGGGTGGTTCTGGGAGAAGTTATAATGTGAACAGGACCTTCAAGTCCCAAGGGCCTGGGAAAGGTATCACCAATAGCAGCACAACAAGGCTAAAGGAACAGGAGAGGGAAAAGGCTGTTAACAACTGAAACATCACCTGTAGGGCTTTCGGTCTGGAGGGTAATTACTACCAGCAGTGTGGGGGCAGGAATAACTCAGAGGTAATAAGGTACAAATAAGATCAGAAAGGTGGGCTTGGAGCCCTCTTTTAGAGGCCTCTCCTTGACTGAAGAATCTGGAGCCAGATATTTAGGGGACACTGGGGAACCACTTCACAAATTCAAGTAAAAAAAAGATTGTCATATCTCAATTACATGCCAGACACAGGCTAGGTATCCAAATGTGCCTCTTAAACCTCACAATGATGGGACAGTGTGGCCATTATGAGCCGCAGATCACAGATGGAAAAACTGAGCGTTAGGTCAAGTTTTATCTGTTCTAGATTTCAATCAGTTCTTCCCAACTCCGAGTCCACAGTAAGTATCCTTCCCATGAGGCCCTTTAGGTTTCTCTTTTATGAAGGTAATAGCAGTACGAAGAGTGGTGTGGAGTAAAAGCACTGTGGCCAGAAAACCACTGCAAAAGTTGAGCTCTTCTCAAAGGAGACACACAGAAGGCATGAGGGGAAATATGACAGGAACTTCCAGGATGTGTGACTAACCATCTAGCAACCTCCATCTTTAGGGGGTCTATGCTTCAGCACTGATTGTATATAAATATAAAAATGATGCTTTCAAAAATGTTTTTTTAAACATCCTGTGAATTGTAGGAATGGCATAAAAACACTGTCACCTTATTTCATAGTATGCCTTCTATTCCTCAAGAACGTTTTTAGACACAGTATCTGTGTTAATTCTAATGGCAAACCTATCTGACAAATGATCCAACAAAGGCCAGAAAGCAGTGATTTATCCAATGTCAGGTTGTCAGTTTCTTCTGAATTCCAGCCCACAAACTATCTTTCCCAGGCCCACAAGGAATGATGTTATTAGTCGTATTCTAACGGAGGAAAGATCATGTAGAAACACACAATCCTTTTTAATAATCCTTTTTAAATCTAATCCTCCACCATCTTCCTGTCTGTCTCTTAAAACTCTTTATCTCTACCTTCACCAATGCCAGTCCTACCCCAAATCAGACTCTCAATGTCAGAGTTAGGGCTTCTCATGATCAGTCCTCTCAGACAAGACCAAGGTTCAGGGAGGAAAAGTCCTCTCCTTTATTAATCAGCTACTATGTTCCAGGGGCCCTCTGCATATCACTGACAACAGGAACAGCAATACTTATTCAGTCTTAATTATGGGCCAGGCACTGCACTAAGCATTTCAAATATTATGACAGTTAATCTTCACAAGAATCTTGTGAGGCTAGTAGTTTATTTCTGTAGATGAGGAATGAATCTCAGGCTCAGAAACCTCTAGTACAATCTGTCCAAGATGACACAATTTAAGTCACAGAGCTGTGGCTTGAATTGAAGCTTACTGAGCTGAGCTCTAAGGCGACTGCCCTTGTCCACTCTTATCTGGCACCAAAGAGGCCGGCATGCTGGGTGCATGTGTAATGGGGAGTCAAAGAGGCAAGAATGTATATGGAGAGGCAGTAGTGGGGAAGCAGAGTCAGGCAGGAGCCAGATTATGACTTACTTCTTAAGTCGTGCTACGGAGTATGGGCTTTATCTGGATGCTGATCATCAGCCACAGCATTTTAAGTAGGTCAGTGACCTGGTCAAGTTTGTATATTTTAGGAAAATCCACTCTGGTTTCAATGTACAGAATTGATTTAACTGGGGCAGGAGCAAGCCTGAAGGCAGACAGAGGGGTTAGGAGGTTTTGCATTATTCTAACAAACAGTTGATGAGGGCAGTGTGAACCAAGGTGCTTCCTATGTGTTCAATAAATATTTGTTAATTGTGGTATTGATTGGTTACAAGCAGAACAATCTGCTGTACCCATTGGGGCATGTCAGCTCTATTGTATAGTCACTCCAGTGTGTGATCACAGACTCTGGATGCAATGCTGTCTTCTGCTGTATAAAGGCCTCTCTTTACAGGCAAAATTGTGTTACTTCCTCTCTGGGGTTTTTATCCCCCAGTTGTGCGCTTCCACTTATCGAGGAATTTCAGATGAAATGAGAGGCTCAGGTTCTGAGCATTTGTACTTATCTGCCTTCTTTCACTGGGGGCAGGGAAGTGGATGGGTGGTTGGTGTACAGATCTGAAGAAGAGTCATGTATTTCCATGATATACATCCTCCACTCTGAAATAATTTACTACATTCCTTATAAGCAATGATTCTGAGGACTAAGAGGTAGTAATGTTGATGGGAAGGTAAGAAAATGATGACTCTGATGGAGAAGGGGTTCTGATTGTCCACTAAAACCTTTAACATCTGAGAGGGAGTGATGTTCAGGTTACAGGGGCTCCAGAAGTCACCAAATTGTTCTTTACAAACTCCTGGTTTTGTAGCCCTCTCTCCTAAAAAAGCATGCAGCTGCAGAGCCAATGAGCCAATGAGGGTCATCAGACATTCTGCCCAGCACCCTAGATCCTGAAACAAAAAACCCATGATATTCTTTTGCCTTGCCCTGTCCAGCCACATACTTAATTTCTTTATAACTGTGAGCTATAGTTCCTCCTCTGGCTATGTGTATATTCTTAGGGTAGCTGCTCAGACACAACAGGCTAAATGAGAAAAGGGCTTGTCTGGCTAGCTGAGTGACAGAAGGAAAGCTAAAGGCCTATGCGGATAAAGTAAAATCTAAGGAAATACGTAGTCACTACAGTATCTAGTTAAGTACCAGACTTAGCACATAAGCATACACCTTAAATATGTAGAACTCTAAATTCAGAACACTAAACATGAAAAAAATTTCTGGCTTCTTAAATAAATCAGAATGGTGGCATTATAGTATTTATTTATTTCTAGATTGAACCACTCAACAAATATCACCTTCAGGTAGGTTCACACTTACCTAGTGATTCTTTAAGTGTGCAGAGAAATCATTTGGGAGAGTCTGTCAAAAATGCAAATTATTATACCCAGAGAGTCTTATTTAGTAGGTATGGAGTCACACCTAGAGTGATAGTTAAAATAAGCCTACAGGTTCTTTAATACTCCTCCCTTCAAAAAGTAGAGCTTAATTCTCCTTCCCTTGAGTTCAGGCTGTACTTAGTGACTCCCTTCTGACTAACAGAATGTGGCAGAAGTGACAGTTACGACTTACATGATCAGGTCATTGTCTCTCTTGAATCATTCACTCTGAGTACCAGCTGTCATGTCAAGAGGTCACTTTGGAGACGTCCATGTGGTGAGAAACTGAGGCCTCCTGCCAAATGTCATGTGAGTGTGCCATATTAAAAGCGGATCGATCCTAAGTCCCAGTCAACCAACGTCTAATTGCAATCTCAAAGTACCTGAGCAAGAACTACTCAAGAACTCCTGACCCACAGGGAACTGTGAGATAGTAGATGTTTTAAGCTGGTAAGGTTTGGGGTAATTTTATACATAGCCATACATAACTAATATACCTGGAAATCAGCATTTTAAATCATGATCCTGGTGATTTACAGTAAAAACAAAACAAAACAAAAAAAAAAACAATAATTAAATACTCAAAAGTGACATAATCCAGATGTTTCCAATTTGGTGTGACCTTCTTTGTTAAAAGGAGGAAAACAACAACTAAAATAAGGAAAAAATAGGCTGTGTTCATCTTATTTGAGCTCATTACACTTACAACATCTCATTTCCATGATACTCCTGTGCAACCACTATCCCACTGAACCTTTAGAGAGGCAATATGAGGTCCAGGAGATGAAACATTCTAAGTGCAAGCTGGCCACCATGTGCTATAAATATTTTAAGTTTCCACCTAAAATCTACACTCAATGATGTAATAATATTACACAATAAATATTTCTTGATCAGATGTTAAATGCAAAAACAACCAAACAAAAGAACTCCCTAAGGAAAAGCAAAGACTTCTTTTTCTGGGACGAAATATGATGAAAGATTTAACAAGCAAGCACTTTTACTATAACAAAAAGCTAATCCATGACAATTCTTTACTTGGAGTCATAAGGAAGAAGGAGCCTATGGATGAGTACAGCAGAGTATGATGGTAAAAGGCAAGGGTTCTGGAATAAATTTGCTTGGGCTTAAATCCCATTTACTAGCTGTGTGACCTTGGGTGGACTGCTTAACTTCAATCTCTGTACCTCATTTTCCTCAGCTATAAACTGAAGATAATAGGCTCCAGCCTATAAGACTGATAAGGAGTAGTAGTTTGACAGTTGTAAAGTCCTTGGAATATCTCATGCATGGAAGCACTCAATAAATATAAGCTATTGTTATATTCCATTCCAACAGCATCTTCTACTAAACCTTTAGATGGATATCCTAAGAAAAAGCAAAATTTTTAATTTTGTCCTTATACTCTTGTCCTTTGGTGGTTTTGAGGCTAGTGATTCAGTCAGGAGAAAAAAATCTCTTTGTCCCTGCTGCTGGAATACTATTATCCAGTATTAACTTAGTGCTCACTGGGGGCATCACATCTACATATCCTAAGGGAAATAAAAGTTGGCTCTGCTTCCTATACCTTCCTATACTCAGGAGGAAAGAGTTCATTGCTATCGCAGTTTTTCAGATGACACCCTACCTGAGGTGAACTGATCTATTGCTTGGTTCTGTCTTTACACAGATTTGAAGAACTTGCATTCTGTTTCTTTTTCATATCCTTTTTTCCCACATACTTTCTTGTCCGCACATTGTTGAGTATTTCCTTACAGTTGCACTCTATTCCTGTACCACCCTACTGTGATCACTTGTCTCACTCAAGATATGATGCCTCTTTTATTCCTCATTGGAATTTTTTTCTTCTGAGTAAGAAATATCAATAAAGTCTGCCTTTTCATATTATTTCTCCCCCTCATTCTGACTAACCCCCACCATGGCAGTCTGTCTAAAGTAAATATAATTTTCACAAGGAAATTTCTAGGCAAAGACAGAGATAAAGGATGATTTCAAAAATGCCAGCACTTTGCAAAGCACTTGCCACAAACATAAAGTTGGTGTGTTTTCAAAGTCTTGCCATGTAACCTCACAACATCCTTGTAGATTTATCTACCTGTTACCAAGGCTGTTACTTAAGTCCATAAGGCACTGGGCTGAGGCTGTAAACACTGCCACAGAGGGTCATATTCACAGTCCATCCTCAAATCAGCATTCTGATGCTGACAACTGCACCAAGGAAGAGGTGAAAGGAAGACATAACCCACCCTCCCTTGTATAAAAGTTAAAATATCAACTGCAGCAACCTCAAGAGACTAAAAGGAAAGCAACTCCTACCCGTGCAGTCATTCTTAAGCTTTAGTGTGCATGAGAATCTTGGGAGGGCTTATTAAAAACACAGATTGCTGGCTTCCTCCCACCTCCACTCCCACCCCCAGGAAATCAAGAGGGGCCTTAAAATTTGCATTTCAAACAAGTTCCCAGAAGAAGCTGACACTGCTGGTCTAAGGGTCGCACTTTGAGAACCACTACTCTATTGTAAAGGGATAGAACCCAGAAATGCTGAAACTCAAGACATGAGAAATGTGATGACAAAATCTGCACAATTCTTGACAACAACCCATGTCTGTCACCATCCATGTAACTGTGAGCCTATGATCCCACATTTTGGCTCTCAACAAGGAATACAACTAAGAGATCCAGAGAATGATGATTTAAATCTTCATTAGGCATTATAGGATTAGTTATCATGGCAACTCTTTACTGGCTTTTGGAAAGTGGGGACCAAAGTGACGCTTCAAATCTATTCTAAATTCTATTTCAGAGCCACAGCAGGAACCAAGTCAGGTAATTCTCTGACATGCTACAAAAGTCAAAATGAGCTGTAATTCAACATCAAGAGTTTAGGAAGTTTCATATGATAAGGAGTGAAAGCTCTGACCCTCCTGGAGGACATCTGCAACACTGCTGTGGTTTGTGAAAATCCACCTAAAGTAAACTACAAGGGTGTGTGTGTGTGTGTCCCCATCTATGCATTATGGTTTCCACCTCCATCCATCGGCAAAATTCCCGTCTCCTTCCCTCCTAATTCCCTGTTTCATATGGTGTCACTGGAAAATGAAATTTAAAGAGCTCTGAAAGATGGTAACAGACCCAAAGAAAAGAGTGTGCGTCACTGTGTTAGAGTCCTTCCTGTGAGGTGTTGAGTTTAATTAGCTTGCAGCTGGTACTGAACGTGCATGGACAGACAGGGATTTATTTTTTTGACTACAAGTCTTCAGGTTGCATTTTCCATAGCTATCAACTACCACAGGGACTTTCACTCATGGGCAGAAGAAACAGAGATGGACCAGGACACAGAAGGTTTCCAGAAAAGCAATCAAAGTCACTATAAGGAAGCAAACTCAGTAAGTGGTGATATATTGGTGGTCATCAGGGGCTCCTAGGTGACCCCCCTCAAAGTCACATGCACAGTCTGCAGAGGGGGACCACATGTAACAAGTGGCAGTATTTATTCAAGAGCTATCTCCAGTTGGTGCCATTCAGAATAGACTGCCAATAGAAAACAGTGCACAGTACATCAGCATTTTCAACTGCAGTATTTCAAGCAAAGCAATTCCTAAGGAGAGCCATGAAATGCAGCCATTTATAATTCTGCTGAGACACAGAACTCATTATTGCCCATTGTGGGAGGAGCTAGAAACTGCCCACACTAGCACCCACAGCTGAACATGGCTTTGTTATTCTCTCTTATTAGGCATTATCGTAATTGTCTTAGAGTGAGCAAACTATGTTTGAGGAAATGACCACCAAGTGAGAAAGAAAATGTCAATGAAATTTAAAAGGGCAATTAATTTACAATATGTGGGTAATGAACAATCAACAGATGATTCTCTGAAGAACTGTCAATCTGCAGAAAACCACTATTCTGTACAAAATCCTTACACTGGAAGATTTAAAAATTCACAAAGGATTTCTCCCTTAATAATTATACTGATACCCTAGGCTCTCCAGCAATGTAACCAGGCCAAGTCCTAAGTAGAGCTGAACTCAAGGTATTGATTGTAAACCAGAAAAACAAAGCACTGAAAAAATAAGATGTTGGTTCACTCGCCCAAAAGGGAAACGTACTTTGACCAACAGGAATCAGTGATGTGTATAAAGCATCCCCATTATGAGCCAGCATTCCAAGGTCCAGAAAGAATATGCAAGATCCTCTTTAGTAGGGCAGATAAGACAGCTGCACAAAATAAGCAATAATGTAAGTTAAAATTTCATTGAGTAATGAAATGAGTTCACAGTCAGTGCTATAGGAGAACAGATAAGGAAGCCATCAAGGGGGACCGAAGTAGACAGAAAAGCCCTTCCATTATCGCCAAAGTAAGTTATCAGGTCCCCATGCAGGGGACAGTGTGATAAGACTTGTGTAAACTAGTTAAACAAGAAATGTACCCTGCCCTCAAGGAATACAAGATCTGAGAGAGGTGGTTACGCCACAGACTAGAGCTTAGAGGGTAAGTACAGATAAAGCAGGAATTCTGACCCACAAAAGGGAAAAGAAAGGCTTCCATAGGACATTTTCTATCTAAACTAACTTCGTAAGAAGAAATAAATGCACTATCCTTAACGTACTTACTCAGGCTAAGGATTTAGCTAGGGCAACTGTCCAAAGACAGGAAACACATACAGATTCTGATAAACAGTCCACTTTAATCCCAACATGCTGGTCTGGTTAATGTAACAAACATAAACGATGGTGAGCACATTCCAAAGAGCCAAGCATACCATTTTATCTTATGGTCATCACACCTCTCTTCTCTCTCAAACACCTACCCAGCTCACTTCGTCACCCCATTTCAGATCAATACTCAAGAGCTGCCTTCTCAGTGACTCTCTTATTGGCCAGTGAATCTAAAAGTGCATCCCCACCTCCACCAACACACACCGTAGCACTTCCTGAGTCCCTTTCCTCCTTCATTTTTCTCCATGGCACTTACCAGCTTCTAACATCCTAAATATTTCACTTGTTTATCTTTTTTATTGACTGTCTCCACCTATAGGTTCTTTTGGGTCAGATACTGTCTGTTTTGTTTACTGTTGGATCCCAAGCATCTAGAACAGTGTCTGGCACATATACAAATAAATGCTGAGTAAATGGATACATGTATGTTGGTATTGACACTGAGTGGCTTTTTTTTTTTTACAGACTATACATAGTGTAGTCAACTAACTTTATTGTATAGTAATGTCTTTTAATTTTTTTATACTTTATAGTATGTAAATAAGTCCATCAAGGTATTTTACATTATTTGCAGAAAGTTTTGCCCAGCACTAGGCATCAACAGGCACATAGAAGCTTTTGATCATAAGTTACAAGCCCCTTCTGTTTATTTTTAATGATTCTTTCTCATAGAATCTATGAGAATCTAAAACTAGTAGTGTTAATTACTACCACTGAAATTGGCAAGTATATCCCTATCAATCATCCCATTAACTGACATATATTATTTTATTATGTGCTTAACTTTATCCAATCAAGAAATGTTTATTGATAGCCTACCATGTCCCACACCTTATCCTTTGCAATGAGGAAACAATGGTGAGCAAGAAGACTTAGACTCCTTGTCCTTGTAGAGCAGACTCTAGTCCAGGGGGATAACAACTAATATGGAAGAACCAAGAACTATGATAAAAATTATTCTAAGGGAAGTGAGATGACCACAGAAGCACACAGCAGGGATAATCATTTAGTTTAGGAAGACCAAAAGAAGTGTCAACTATACATATTTATCTAAAGATAAATAGGAATTAGCCAACCAAAAAGGTGAGGGTGTTGGAAGTTCACCAGACACATGGATGTAAACAAATGGAAAGGCTCAGAAACAAAAACAGAGCCCTTTCCAGGAACAGTGCAGGGAGGTGCTAGGAGAGCTATAAGATCTGTTTGTGGCTGAAGAAGTGGGCAGAGATGCCACCACGTGGGGCCTTCAGGATCACTGATACTTGAATCAGTTCATGTCACAGGGTTCAATGCCCCAAGACCTTGTGCTAGCTGCTATCAGGGGAGCAGAGCTGAATCAAATGGCCAGAATTCCCGAACTTTGGCTCACCTACTGCCAGAAAGACTGGAAGTCTGAACTGAGGCTGGAGGGGAAGTGAACAATTTTTTAAAATACCGAATCAGAACAGGTGGGCAAAACTTCACAATCTCACCCCAGCGGTGTACCTGACGTGAGAGAGACCTGGCCAAATCTCAGGGTAGACACCAAAAGGAAGGGAATTCTACACCAGGGATATATCTGTGACCCCAGATATAATTATGACTTACACAGTCCCACCAGCTCAACTGCTGCCCTGTTTCTATTCATTCAGCCTTAGTCTAGTTGCTGAATCATAATTATCACATTTTCTCAAATGGCCTGCACTCTGCATAGAACTTTGAGTAGAAGCTTTCCAAAGCTGATATAGGAACAAATAACCCTGACATTGACACCCACAAGGCAGCTGGGAAGCACAGTGACCTGGAATGAATAGTTAGAGACAAATTTCCTGTTATATGTTTATCTGACATACACTGAATTTATTTGAACATTTCATGCTCAGTAACCATGATACTAAAATATCCTTTCAGATATAAGGTTATAGGTACATAAAAGTTATTAAAAACAATAACCCTTAAATATATTTTGGTAAAAGCTGATTGTCTAATTTTTCATTATCTTTACGTTTTCAACCATATTTAGATTTCCAGTGAAGAAAAAAAGACTGAGGTACAGTAGCGAATATTTGGAACTACAAATCAAAAAAGCAGCTAGAGAACCCCTAAGAACTTGAGTTTTGAGAAATTCCACATATGATTGTGCAGTTTGTAAGTACCTATAAATGATACCTCCTGCTTGCCTAAGACAATGGTTCCCAAACTGGCTGGGGCTCAGGAGCACCAAGAGAAGTGGCTGAAAATGCAGACACCCAGGTCCTACCAGAAGATGTTCTCATTCAGGGGGTCTGGGTTGAGATTCCAGAATTAGTATTTTTGACAAGTGCTACAGGAAATTCTGAAGCTGGCAATCCAAACTGTAAATCCACCACGGTCTTGGATCAGTGGTCCTCAAAACACATTCACATTCCACAGATGGTATAAATTGTTACACTGGGATGTCAAGAAAACATTAGAGTCTCTATTTATAGAAAAATATTTATATTTCTCATCCCATCCTTATGTAATTTCTAACATATATATTTTATAACTTAATACATCTGTACAGTGTGTAAATATATTGACATTATATGATCAAATTCTTAGCCCTTCTGGTTTATGAATCTCCTTCCTTTCTAAAATAAAGAGACTTTTTAAGATGCCAGAGGCCCAGGTTTCTGAAGATAAAAAATAAGTTCCATTCATTGTTCTGAAATATGATTTATGTTTTTAACCTTTAGAAAGAGGGGGAAAATATGTTACGGGATTTGTTTTGCTTCCCTCAGTTCTTCTTTAAAAATTTGAAGAGTTAATGAAGACATAACCTTATACTGTTAGAAAAGAAAATTTAAGAGCATCTTAAATAAGGAAGACCAGTAGCAATCACACTGTGATTATCAGTGATGCTGCCAAGAGCCCATTTGAGTGCTAAGGTCTTCTGGAACACCACAAATCCCTAGATGCCTCCAAGTACAGGCACTATCTTTACCTCTGAGACTCTGAAGACAGATAAGGTCAGTCTCCCTCCCTGCTTTGTTGCATACCTAAAACTCTCTTTAGTGTGAATTTAAAAGGACAAAAAAAGGAGGCAAGAATTTCATATCTCTGTTGAGGAAACCTCTGCCTTCCTACCAGCCAAGGAATGCTGAGTGGGCACTGGGGGAGCACAGCAGTCCAGGTTCAGATTCAGGATTTGTACCTAATCTCTGCCAGAGAGCAGCTCCTCAAGATTTATGGAGTCTGGACCCATCCTTTGGGAGAGGGGGCTGGTGATTCTCAGACACATGGCAGTTTGAGAACCACTGATTTCTAGACAAGAAGGCAGGGACACCTTGCCTCTGGGTAATACTCCTCCCCACCTCACACCCTCAAGCATCCCTAAGTCCCAAAACATCTTCCATAATAGATTACGTTCTGGGGGTGGGGGTGGAAGAGTAGTAACCCGAAACTCAAAACTTAGCCAGCCCTCATTCAAAGTGGAAAGAGGGAGTAAATGAACTCATATCCACAGCACTAAGCACTTGGCACATGTGATTCCATTGCATCCTCTCAATAAAAACCCTCCATATTCAGATACACCCTAGTTAATTCAAAACTTCTAGGGCAATCCAGACTCAAGCTAGGCTGAAAGAAGTTTTATCTCAAACATAAAGAGTCTGCTATCAGGGCAAATGAGAACATAAATGAGATACACAGATATAATCATACCATTAAAGACAGGAAAATAATCAAATATATTTAATATTAATGATGGTATTTCTGATTATACATGAAGGCCAATTCTCGCCCCCCCCCCCAAAAAAAAGAAAGTTCTGCTAGGCAATATCTCATTGCCCTTGGCAAGTTACCGGTCTACAGCTAAAAATAATAGAAGTGCATTTCTTTCCAAGTACCCTACAAATCTTTCTGCAACATTCCCCCCAATCGTTCAATTTAGTGAGGTTTGGCCATAAATGTTTTTCTTCTTCCAGATCATGCCACAAAAATGTCTGATTCTCCCCTATTTTCAACTTCTGGTCAATTCTGTCTATCTTCAGTTGGGTTACATCTTTTCACTATATTGTCTATTGATTGTGGAAGAAGAAAAGATGTGAATGGGAATAGAAAACTTAAGGTGTCACACCCTGGAATCTGGAAAACATCCACAGCGGCTGTTCTCAGCCCACCCACAGCAGCCTTGAACGTTCATGTCTGAAGGGCCCTCTCAAAGTAGTTTATGAACATTTACAGCTGCATAAACTTATTGTTTAATCAAGGTACCTTTGTGCTTGAACCCAAGCTCCACACAGTAATTAGGTGGAGAAGAGAACAGGCAGGCACGCTTCAAGAGCTAATTGGGTCCTGTTGATAATGAGCCATGTAAAAGCACAGACCAGAAAAACCTAGCTCTGTGTGCTGGTACTAGCCCCTGTCTTCAAAATCCAGTAATGATACATACATAACAATTTCCCATCTCATCAAGGATGGAGATGGAGAGCACTAACTGACCAATATTTCTGGTTCCAAATTAATTTCCCATCTCCCCTTCTCAAGCCAAGTGGAATCTACCCATACAAAGAATCTTTTTTTTGCGAGTACTAGTCTCAACTTCTATTGTCACTACTCTCATTCATTTCCTTGTTTTATTTGTACCTTGGGCCATTAAAATCATCCCCTAATTGTTCTAATTCTGCAAATGATTTATTTTATGCAAAGGTGCAAGAATAACTTTCTGATGGGCATCTCTCATCAAGACCAAAACTGAAAGGCCTACTGTCTACAGATCCTAAAATCTGGAATCAAGGCCCTCCATGATCCAGCCTAAACTCCCTTTCCAATCTTTTTTCCTCTATATGAATTCCAAGATCAAAACTGGAAGCCAATGGACCAGATTCATCCGCTAATAATATTTTATTTGTGATGATGAATAATAGCAACCATAGTAATAACAGCAGCAGCAAGCTTCGACCTTCCCACGCCCAGGCACTTTTTAAGCAATGTACATATATTAATACTTTAATAATCACAACTCTGTGAGGCTGCTACTATTAACTATGTCCATTTTAAAGATTAAAGAAAAGGAGATTAAACAAGTGGAGGAGCCACCACTTCAACTCAAGCAGACTGGCTGCAGAGCCTATACTCTCAGCTATTGTATTGTCCTACCTTCTCTAAATGGCTAGGTGGAGGGCTGGGTGGATGAACAGGTGGGTCAATAATAGATGAACGAATGGGCGGGTGTATGGGTGGCATTATTTTATGAACTATTTAAAGGTTTGTGTTTGTAGATGTATAGTCTCCATGCTAATAATGGAAGAAAATGAGCTCTCTCCTGTATGAGTTTTCTACCTGTAAAAGGAAACCAAATGAGTTTTCTACCTGTAACAAGAAACCGAACCTTGATATGTGGACCTTTCCCTGGGCTACACAGCTGCACCTGCCCGAAGCACAGAAAGAGTCCTGCATAATTGAGTGTCTTTACCTGTAATGTTACTATCAAAACAGTGACATAAAAAATACAAGCACCAAACAGACAAATGAGAAGTGCCTAATAAAGAGGAGAGGCTTTGAGGAAGAAAGAATAAATGAAGTATATGAACCATGCATATTTCTAGCACCTGCAAATTAACTTCCTGGAAACAGCAATAAGCAGATAAAGTACCAGACCTCAGTGGAATCAGGCACAAAATGGATGCAGCTGCAAGAACACAGAAACACACACACTTTTACTTGCAAACATCTGCCCCCAGTAGGCCCAGTAATTCTCCCACATCATCCTCACAGGAGCCCAGCAAAACAAGGAGAAATACTGCCACATTCTTGCCTAACATCAATACTTTCCCACCACACTGACCCCAAGTTACCTTCAGTTTGATTTTACAAACGAAAAATGGCAAAGAACAGATGCAAAGAGAAAGTGCTAAGCGCAGCAGAAGTTTGAGATGAACAGTCTAGGCAGAGAAACTTGCAAAAGGAACTAAGTGAGCATGCCTCCTATTACGAGCCCTAACTGACTGGCACCTGGGGCAGCAAGACGTTCTCGGGGACTCATTCCTCCATGTTAATACGAGGTAAAAGGGGGCTCTAAACACAGTGCAAAAACATGATGCCTCCCAATTCCTTGGCACAACATTTTAATCCAGTCCTACCTAATCAGCATAATATTCCCTCCACACTCACTCCAGGAAGCCTATGTTCCAATCACACCCCACTGAGCAGCATTCTCCAACTAGAGCTTTCACTTTGCTGCCTCTAGGCCTTTGTTCATGCTTGGAATACCTTTCCATCTCTGCCTATCCCTCATGTCAATGACAGTCTATTTATCCTCCTATATCAGTGGCTCTGAGCCCTGGCTGCACAGAAAAATGATGTAGGGACCCTTAAAAACTGCTGAAGCCCGTGATCAAACTCCAGAAATTTTGATATGATTGCTGTGTGGCCTGGATATTAGAATTTTTTTTTTAATTCCCCCCGGTGATTCTAAAATACAGGCAAGGTTGAGAGCCACTGCCCTGGACCATTTCCCCAAAGAAGTCCTTAGTCTAACTAGAACAAACTGATTCTACCTTGACATTCCTAGAGTTCTTTGTTTTGACTTCCCTCTAGACCTCATCATATGACAGGCTACATACAGCTAAGTTTGCCATAGTTCTGTGTCAGGACTGAAGACAGTATTAGAACACAGCCCCTTGGATGAAGGCTGGAAACTGTATTTTACTTGTCTATCCCATTCCCCTTTGGCACAACACTTTACCTCAGCAGCTACTCAATAATTGTTTGCTGAACTTAACTGAACTATTTTTATATACTTTGCCAAAAACATGAATAGTGCTTGAGTTTTCAATGAGTTTCCAGTGGAAACAGAAACTACCAGAGGTCCTAGATGGTAACAAGTTTACTGCTAGAGATAGGCCACCTCTTCCCCAGCAGGCCTCCCTCTTCTTTTCTATGATATCTAAGGGTGGGTAAAGTGGCAAAAATCAGGCTTCCTTATATCCAGAGGAAACAGAATCAATCAAAGCAGGTATTTTCATCCAAGACATTGGTACCAAGGGCTTAAGCAGGGGACTGAACAATAGGTGCCGATTCCACAGAACAAATTTCAACATAACACATCCATTGGAACAGCCCTGCTCCTGGGGGAGAGAGCCCTAAGGCAGTGATTCTCAGAATTTATTGTAAAGAAGAATTCCTGGGGTGGTTGTCCAAAATACAGATTCCTGGACCTCACACCTTCCCATCCCTACCTACTGAACCAGAATATCTCTGGACAGGGTGTGTTGATGAAGCCTAAGAAAGGAGTGTAGCTGTTCAGCAAGCTCCCCAGGTGATTTCAGTGCTAGAAACTGGCAGACCACACTCTTATCAGCAAACAATGGCCCAAAGAAGTTCAGATTCTCCAGGTACTTGGCCTTGTAGATTCAGAGAGAATTTGGGAGGAAAGGTTTGGGTAAGCAGAGGTAATCTACGGTGCCTGTATCAACAGAAAGTATTTGAGGGTAAGAGATATTATACAGACAGTATGCCTCTATAGCACTGTCGGCTGTAAAGTTTAAAGATGGTAATAAAAAGTGTTTGGGTTATAGTAGATAATCAGTAAATGACTGACAATAATAATTATCCCTTCCACAACTTCCTCCTATGATCATTTTATATCTAATGTTTTCTAGAAATCAAGTAGACATAAATAGCATTAGTCTTAAATTACCTTGCTCTCTAACTTCCTATATTAAGGAATAGCCTTAAGCCTAACTCCCCATTCTTTATCCTCTAGGAATGCCTGCCAGCTCCTACCACCTATACCTTCCCACCCTCCCACCCAACCAGGGCTCAGCCAAACTAAAGAGCCTGAGGGTACATGCAAGTTCCCCGGCAGTGAATAGACCAGGCACAGCCAGCACTAACCTACCTGTGGGAAACAAACCAGAGGTAAGTTTTTCATCCATACCAGGAACTCTGCCTTGGGTAAAGTATTTATACCTCTGAAACTGCACTGCTTGTTGAAGGCGTGGAGAAAATTCCCAGGCCAGCCTATGTCAGTTAATTTCTAAAGAGACAGCCTGTAGTCACATCTATCCGGGCATTAAACCATGAAAAGACCCAAACACATCTTTACCTTGGCAGCTGTTCTACAACCTCCCTTCTTGACTCTAGCCAATGAAGCAAACCAGCTCCTTCAAATTCAATACCATTCTCGTCACCTTCCCATTAAGAGAAAGCAATTCCCACATTTTAGCCATAAATTAGAAGCCTTCCATTTTGCAGACGTATGAAACGACGTGACTGTACTCCACAAAGAGAGGCCAAATCTCAAACACCTAACTAAATACAGGGAGATGATTTGTGATACTTAAATATAATTACTGTGCTAGATTCAGGTTTTTAATCTCATGTTTTTCAATTTCATTATGAAATTACAGCCCCAAACCTCTGGACACAATAGCAGCATTGTCACTGTAATCATTACCCATGTTACTCACAGGGAACACACAGCTCTCTTGGAGGTCACTCGTCAAGCGCAGTAAATGCAGAACTGCACAAAGGCATCTTGCTCCAGCTGATCCCATTCAGTCCAGGGAGCACAGAAAGATTTAGGAGTCTGAGTAGATGACAAGATGTCAGCAATTTAGGGCCATTATTTTTAAAAAGCATGCTTAGGGCTGAGTTGTATAAATTGGAAGATGGCATTAGAAACTGTGAGGTCATCCTCCCATCATAATCAGCCTCGAGCACACCTCTGCTCAACAGCATGGGAAAACTGGGGTGGGCTCAGATCAGTGGAACCAAGAAGTCAACTGGAGAGTTAGACTATAGGAATTAAGGCTGGAGAGGCAATAACTGCATTTTAGTTATGTGAGGCCAGAACCCAGTGGAGTCTCAGGGAACAAGCAATCCAATGTGAGACTCAGCAGCACAGCATGAAGAATTTAGGTTACAAAGAAGAATTCCCTGAGCAAGAAAAGGAAAGGTAATTTAGGGATGTTAAAGCGTGTCCATTAATGGCCTTTATAGAAAAAAGCATTACGTAGATCTAACAGTTTTAGAATATTCTTAGTGGGACAAGTTGCTACTACACTCTAATAAACACTTAAATAGTACTGGCTAGGTGCTATGCACTATTCTAAGTGCTTTATGAACAATTTCACTTAATCGTCAAGATAATTCTATAATTCTTAAGGTGAGAAAACTGAGGAGCAGAGGTTATGGCTTGCCCCAGGCCAAAAAACCAAGTGGCTCTTAACCAGAACACCATTACTCTGTGGTTCCTACTATATACTTCACTACGATTTGGTTCAAGGTAATCCTCATTCATATTTTCTTTCTCTCTCTCTCTCTCAAACGCACACACACACACACTTTACATTATCCTACATAATGGATACTCAAAGAGGCATAATTTGGACTGTGATAAAATTCAGATTACATAAAAACAATGATTCTCTGATGTTTCAACTCCTTGAGATATATTTCGTTCTTCCAAGTTCAAAAATAAAAGAACTGATTATTTTAAACAAATACTCATCCACTGTCTATCATATCACCTTTGTAATGGTCAGAGAGTTCAGATATCAAATCTAACAATGAAGGTGTTTTTAACTTCCAAAAGAAACTAGAGAATGCATGCCTCTCCTTGCCTCACTGGAGAGACAGCTGGCATTCTCCCAAGTCAACAGCCTATCCAGAGCCAGAAATAATTCTGAGCTCCAGAAGTAATCTTGATGCACCTTTACACACATGACCTAGCGCTATGTAAAAGTTTACCCTCTACTTCCTCTGAGGTCTTATATTCTCCAACCACCACAATGAGGTCAGCTAAGGCTGATTCTACACTGCTTCTCAGTGAATACTCTGGTTCTGGTTCACACACTCCTAACAAGCCAAGAAAGGTGTAGTGGCCCTTGGTCCCAACATAAACACAAGTTTCAGTGTTCCTAAGGGAATGTGAATAGAAAATACATGGACTTCCTTAAATCAACAGCACAAAATAATAGTGTTCTAGTACTTAACTATTTGAGAAATTCAGCTGAAGGAATTAACATTAAGTAATGATCATCTAATGCACTGGCTAGTAAACCTGGCAAAGCTTTGGAATCAGTTTTATAAAATACTGATGCATGGCGCCCACCATCACAGATTCTGATTTAATAGGTCTGGGATGCAGGTATATTTTTTTAAGTGCCTCAAGTAATTCTAAAGTGCATCAAAGTTTGAAAACCACTGCCCACCTAGTGTATTTCTCAGGCAAAAAGGTGCATCACAGGAAACTTAAAAAGTTTAGCTGCACTTTGAGAAAGTGGCCTTAATGCCCCACCTGATGTTTGTGGAGAAGACATCAAAAAGTTGCTCAAAGAAGAGTTCTGTATCTTCTAGAAAACCTTTCTTGCCGCATTATACATTCATTTGTTTAATGCCCTTTGTCTAAAGACTTGCATAAAATTGTTTTATAATTCGGTTGTAGGAAAGAGTTTGTATCTCCTTAGAAACCTGATAACAGTTCCTGCTCTTGGAAAATTAAAATCAAGCACCCTATCCTGTTTCCTTTATAACCCTGAGTGCTAGAAGCATTAGAGCTGAACGGAACAGCTAACGTGAGTACTTGTTTCCTAGCTTATTTGATTCTCCTTCTGTCTATGCAAGTTTTGATTAATTATTCCTTTCTTTTCTTTCCTTTTTTTTTAAGGAGCAAGGTACAGAGTATCTTTCTTGAAACTTGTTTTAAAGGCCACTGTGGGAACACACAAAAGCAGAAGTTATGAATAACGGTCAAGTCCATGAAGGGTGACTTTTAGGGAATCTCTTGGGTGTCTTTCTTCTTTTTCCTCAGACTTTGCTCATTACTTAGATACTTCTGTCCTTAAAGAGGTGCACAAAACCCAAGTATCCTACAGGCTACATTATATTCAAACAATACCAGAGAGATCCTACTGTAAGGAATTTAGCCACAGAATAACGGCTTCTTAGTCTGTTTCCTTCTCTTTGGGATTTAACACATAAAGTTTCTTTAGACTGAAGTCTACTCAGACCTCATAAAACTCTTAAGTCTAACCTCCAATGTGGTGATGCTGCTCTTCCCCTAAAGCCTCTATTTTTGTTTTCCTCAACTTGCTACTCTTCGCAAAGTAACTTCCACCTTATTCCTTTGCACCCTCTTCCATATGGCTGGAATTAATGAGCCTGCAAGCTGGGGGCAATGTCTCTCCACAGCTGTCTTTTCAAGCAATTATTTAGAGACAGAGAAGGAAGTCATTAACAATCCTGGGAGTCAGCCAGAGACAGCTCTGCCACACAAAACACTCAGATAGAGCACTGGGCCAAAAGGTCATTTTTTTATTGGGGGCTGGGATTGGGTGGGGTAACAAAGTAGTACAGAGAGGAAGATAGGTAGCAGGTTTTCACTGTATTTTTCTGGCATCTTCAGCAAGATCAACTTCTGCGCAAAAAAGAAAAAGTCTATCTGAACTAACTGGGAATTCATTCAAAAGTGACTACAGGCAAGAGGGAAGAAATGCAGGGAAAATAATGCCTCTTTGAAGAGCGTCCTTTAAGGCCAAAATAGCTGCCTAAATGTGGTGAAAGTTCTACCTCTTCCCCAGGAGGCTGGGGAAGTGGGTAAGACTGGTGCCAAAAGTTGTAACAGTAGTTACTAGAACAAACATTAGTGAAGTCTATTCAAAAGTACACCTGATTAGTGAAAACTAAAACATTTTACACAAGGTGGCAGATTCCTCCTGCTATGTCTACCCACTCACTGCATTGACAACGGTCTCACCAACACAAAACTTTCTTGAATTCTGGAGAGAGAGAGCCTGCTATTGCTTCCAGTTGGTTTCTCCCCTTGGATAAAACTAGGCTGTCATTCTGTGAGAGGAAAAGAGCTTTTGATTTTCCTTGCTTATTAATAAAGACAAATAATTAGACCTATCTTTCCTTTCCCTTCTCTGGAAATAGATCATGTAGAGATATTTTGAGAAACTAATCAAACTTGGGCCTGGTAATCTGATTTTAAGACAATGTTCAGGGCAAGTCAATGTCTCTGTGAACTCCAAAATCTTGGGAAATCATCAGAGATGGAAAGTCCTGTGACAAACTTAACTGCCATCTCCTGAATCAAATGTGGAAAGCCAGAAAGAGCTGAGTTCAAATTTTACTATGATTACAGGCAATGTCCTTAACTTCAATCTCAGTTTCCTCGTCCACAAATGATACCAAACCTCATCTGATAGGCTTATGTTTTTCAAAATTTTTAAAGCATAACATAATAAAAATACATTATTGTCAAGATCTGATGCACATTCAAGTGCGTGCAAACACACACACACACATACACCTATTTCCACACACATACATCTGAAACAAATGTTTTGTGAACAATACGCACTCTTACTAAGTGTGATATACTCAGATATCATCTATTTGACTCAAGTTTTTTAAAAAATGTTGGTTGTCACCCATTAATGGGTTAAGAAATGCTGTTTTAAAAACCACTATGATAGGGTATCTTGTAAAATAGATGTAATTAAGTGTGATCCAACAGCAAAGAGCCCAGCACACAGTAGGGCCATGACAAATGAGAGTTCTCTTTTCATACAACACGCCGACCTTTCAGAGGAACTGGCAGAAAACATAACTCCTGTTATTCAGGGCAATCCAGATACCACACCACTCCATCCTCCTGACAGTGAAAAGTTGCTGCCCTGGGTTGTGTTGTCAGAAGGCCACTGAGTTACGTCTACAGCTGTTGGGACTCTGCTCTGCAGAAGGGATTCTCTGTTTATGTATTGTTTATCATTCTGGAGAGTTTTCTGGAGAGGACGTTAATATTTCACATTCCCAAAAGTTACTTACTACCGTTTAAAACAAAACAACAGCAAACTCTGCTTAATATCCATTTGGAGTGAGCAGGAGCCTCTCGATCATACAGAACAATTTTATGCAAAGTACACCCTTAAAATCTTAGATTGTCTTAACATAATCTACAGTAAAAACAACTGTAATGATGGATTCTAATCCAGCTAACAAAGGCTGAATATCCAGAGATAAACAAGGAAGATACGTCTTTGGAAAACCCTCAAAACTTTAGAGAGAAAAAAAAACTGTTTAAGTTTCTATGCATGTTAATATCCCACAACAGCTTTAAAAAGTGAAGTGTTTAAAATAATTAAGGTAAGAAAAACATAGTATTTTCTCTAATAGTCACTTATTTATTTATTTCATGGTCATTTTTAAGGAGGCCTCCCATGGCTACACTTAACTGAAATAGATCCCTATCCCATTTTCTTCCTTTTTTTTTTTTTCTTTCATACTATTTCTTACACAATCATTATAAATGTGTCATCACCACCACCCCTCACTAGAATTTAAGTATCATGAGAACAAAGACCTTTTATGTTTCTTTACCACTGTACTTCTAGTACCTACAATAGTACCTAGCACACAGTAGGAACACAAGAGGTATTTGTGAAATTAATGAATTAGTGAATTAAATGAGCAGAATGTTGACTTCTACACTGGAGTTCAACCCAATAAGCCACATGCCTCTGCCATCTACCTCCTCCAAGGTTACGAGAGAATCACAGAAAGACAAGCCCCTATTCTCTGAAGGCGTCAGCTGTACATCATGCACAGCCTCCCAGTATTTGCTCCTTTCTTCCTCTACATTTACAAATAACAACGCCCCAGCTCCCTTTGGCATTGTTCCAGGTCAAACAGCTGCTCACTTCCTCTTAACTAAACAAGATACATGAAATCGGTGAAATCAAAACATGTCTTTGAATATATATATGTATATGCATGACTGCGACATTGTGCTGTACAGCAGGAATGGACGGATTGTAACTGACGATACTTCAATTAAAAATAAATTATAATTAATTAATTAACTAAAATGTGTCTTCCCTGATGCCACTCCTTCAGAGTCTGCCCAGGGTTGGAGCCCTTCAGCCAAAGTCAGAAGCCCCTTACACCTCAAGGGAAAAACAACCGCAAACCCCAAATGGGAAAAGGCAAAGGGGCAAAGCAAACTGAAAGCCTCTGAACTGATTTGCTCTAGCACAGCTACAGACAGCTTCATCTACCCTCTCTTCTCCTCTTCAAAGAGATAGCTGGACCTGAAGAAAGAGAGGCTGGGCTCTCCTCTTGGCTGGGTACTCCAAGCTGTGAAAGAAAAGATCATGCCAGGACTTCAGACTTTTTCCAGTTGGCAGCTGAGTACTGATTTCCCATTGGGACTTCATCTATCTAACTGAGTCTTTCCAAAACCAATGTTAAAGGGCCATGTAATATTTTCTGCAATCACTTGATCAAGCAGGCAGGGAGATTTTGCTGGAATTCAGGTTCTCCTTGTTTCTAATCTTATGTGGCTGGCACTTGGTGTCATTTTGGGTAGTTCAGTGCCTACTCACACTGGAAAACAGGCTCAAGTGTCTGGGGGTGGTAGTTAAAGGTGTGAGGGGGCTGTCACAGCAGCATAATAAAAGCAAATCAACTGGTAAACCAGGAGATGCATGCATAAATCCAGGCAGAGAATCTGAAGTAGAAGTGCATTACCGATGAAAGAAATCATTTCAAATGACTTATACTACAAATTGGCTTTAAGAGACATTTCAGTCTGCACATATACTCCCTGCTGAATGGTGATACCTATTCAAACGATCAAAAACAGTCCGTTCTTAAATTCAGGATAAATCCCAGACCTCAGAAACAGGCAGAGGGGGAGGAAAAAAAGTTCAAAAGCAGATAGGCAGTAAATGTTACTCTCAGGACCAATCGCTCTGATATGCCTCAAGGTTGCTAACAGCATTTTTATGCCACAGGCATGCTACTTTCCTTTGCCCTCATTTTATTTCACAGGAAGTCCTTCCCTAATAGCCATGGAATATCCAGAAGGAGAAAAAAAGGGGAGGGCAAAACATTCTGCTATCTCCCCTGCTTGGAAAAGACTTAAGAGCCTGGACGGATGCCGCAAAAATCAGTGTGAGCACAACAAACAGCAGCAGCCAAGAAAACTGAATCCCAATGAGAAATGTGCCAGCTGGGAGCCACTCTGTAATTGGAGAGGAAGCATCTACTTAAATGGCCAGTGTCCAGCTCAGTACAAGCCCTGCAGTTACAAGGACCGGAATGAAAACCCCTCCTAAATCACCATGAGTCTGATCCCTCCTAAACTGACTTCCACCGGTCCCCGTTTAAAATCATTCCTCCCTCTAAAAGTGAGCATTCTAATCTCCAAAGGATGACATGTATCTCAAATAGATCCTCAATGAGGCAAAGGAGAGAGCCACTAGAGCAGCAGCAATTCAAATCACAGCAGGTTTGGAGATGTCAAGTGGGATAGTGAAGTAAAAAAACATGAGCAACACCCTCTTGAGAAGGTCAAAGGATTACCTTGCACACGTGGTGGGGCTGGGCATGCCAAGGGAGCACCACAGCATGTGGGCCATGGATTTGGATATGGGTAACAGTAAGACCCAGGGCAGGGGAGACAACTTTAAGCCAATGCTAATACACAACAAACCCATACAACTGGAATCTTATTACTAAGCTAAATACTTTAAGTCCATTTAAATAATTCTTAGTGACTCAACAAAGCCTTTCAGGAAAGGCAATTACACTTGCAAGGCACACCAGTGAGAGTTAAAATATAGCTGACCCTAATCAACTTCCCAATGACAAGGCAGCATAACACACTGTCCCTTCCCAATAGAAGATGGTCTCTAAAAGCTACTTATATTTGGTTGTAACAAAAAATGTGACTTCTTTTCCTTTTTCTTTCTTAATGGCAGATTTCCCTCCCAGTTAGCTTTTTCTAAAATCAAGAAGAAAATTATCTTTAAGTCCCTGGGTGCATACCAAATAGGAAGCTTGGGAATATAATCTGAGAACCACTGGGGAAAGGTCTCTGGGATGGAAAACATTCACGAGACAAGTAATTGAGAACTGACTGTGCTACAAATAAATTCCATGTGGTCCGAAATTCATCATCATCTGGTAGGAACCATGAAAAAACCAACAGCATTGGGAAAGGCCCTACCAGTCATTTAGTACAATACAAGTTCTAAAACCTGGCCCCATCTCAGACATATTAACCTGACCCACAGAGACAGCATCCATTCTGAAAGTTTAGAAACACTGAGCTAATCTTCCCGCCTCCACTTACAGATGGGGAATTAACAAGTCCTTCTGCTAGAAAGCCCATGTTCAGTGTCCAACATGGAGCACAGGCCTTCACGCTAGCATACAGTAACGTGAGAATGATGAACCCAAAGGCACTTGTTCCAGAAGCCACACAGGGCTGGCCAGAGTAAGGCAGCCAATTCTCAGCCCACAGGCAGCTCCCTCTCCAGAGCTTGGTGTGTGGCCTTTGAAACAAGTGGGAAGGGAAGGAGAGAAAAATAAACAAACAAAACCCAGCCCCTGCAGTCTACACTGAGGTTAGATTACAAGTCATGTGGTGAAGTGCCTCCAAGAGATTGGAAATACTCTAATAGAGATGCCTGTCAGTTCTGTGCAGAATAATTAGCTAGTAAAACTTTAAACAAACAATTATTCTAGGCCTCTGCCAAAAGGCCACGGAGGGTGTGGCAGAAAAGAGTTCTCCTTAGGAGAGCTGGTCTCCAGGGCTGATGCCAAGGCCAAGCTGTGATTCACAGTACCTCCAGGTGTCACCTGCTGGTACCTCCAGCCCACTCGCAGCAGCTAACCTGCTGTTGCTTCGTGCTCCTGGCTAGCCCCAGCCACCCACACAGGGCCCTCTCTCTCCAAGGAGGCACTGTCACTCCCAAAAGCTGGTGACAGTAGACAGATATATTATGAATAGAAGGAATTTGGTTTAATACTATTTTTCATTTTAAGAGATGAAAATAACAGAACCATTTTTTCAACTCTCAAAGTAATTCTGAAAAAATACCGTAACAAATGAAAACCTTCATTTGGGCTGTGAAGACAAGGTCTTGAATTTAAAGAAAGAGAAGTGCACATTAATTAGAGGACTAACATGATGGAAACAGAATGAGCTAAATTAAAGAGATTTGAGATCCAGATTCCAGTCCCAGGTTTTCCACTGTGAAATTCGACTGGTTACGTAATTCTTCCAGATCTGTTTCTCCATTGGTAAGACAGGGAATAGGAGAGGGAGGAGGGAGAAATTATCAAGTCCTTTTGGCTCTAGAAATACAACTCTAATTATTTAATTTATAGCTTTGTGGATAGCTCTTTAAATTGTGCCTGAAATCAGTATGAGTCAACCTGACTAAAATCCTATCAACGCCAATGAAAAATAAGATAGAGACAGACTATCCATGGTGGTTTTGGTCTGGTTTGTTGCTTGCTTTCAAAAGAATTCAGGAAAGGCAATGAGGTGTGAGTGGAAATCATGACAGCCACTAATGATCCCATTTAACTCCAGCAATGACACTCACCAATGACCATTTGTCCCTTGATTCCACTTTTGTGCTTTTACCACTACACCCTAATGCAAACCTTCCTTTCAGGTCCCTGTGCGTAGCTACACCCACTTAGAGCTCTATAAATAACAACAGCCAGGCACACAATGACCAGCCACCTGTGAAATTAGCATCAAATGGTCTGATCAAGTTTCTTTACCCACCCTCCTCCTCTTTGCCCTGGGCCAAGAATCCAGATGATGCAGTTAGACCAGAGTTGCATCATGCTTACCAGGACCTGTGGATGGAGAAGAGCCCTATCACCAACACAGGATAGCTGTTTCACTGTACATCACTCCAATGGGCTTTAAGAGAAGAGTTCAAGATTTTAACAAGCACCAGATCTCCAGCATTAATTTTATATCTGAACCCTATGAAATTTATTATACCAAAGGCTCTAGTAGTTCTAAGAAATTAAACACAGGCTTATTCTTATAATGCAAGTTATTTTATAATCAATTAAACTTAATAAAGTTAAAAATAAAATTTAACAATAATATCTAAAATTTGATGTGGCTAAATATCAACTGGAACTGAAAAGGAAAGACTTCTTTAGATCATAGGTAGCCATGACTAGGACTCATTAAGACAATGTATTTCACTCTTTATTTGTTGTATTTGCGTTTCTTTATTTTAAATATAACAAATTTCTTGTCCAAACTGAGAAATGAAAGGTGGAGCATTTTTTTGTAAAGCTTCTCAAGAACAAGCTCTCCCTGTTCTTGCTAAAACATGGACACTCTGATATGAAAGACCACCTTTATGATTCATTCAACAAACATATATTTAATGAAGAGACATTATGCGCCAGGCCCACTGCTAGGTTCTGGAGGTCTCATGCTGAACAGAGCAATGTTTCTAAGTACAACTACACGTAGTACTTTATTTTATACACGAATGAACAGAGGCTTACAGAGATGAAATGTAAAAATGGCAGAGTCATTTTTCAAAGCTTCACCTATCACTATTCCACAGCACCTTGGACACACCTCACTCCAAATATACAGGCATAACAAGCTTGTTTAGATAAATATAGCTTTCTGTACAAATCAGGAAGAAGAGAGGGTAGTCAGTGAATGCTTGTGACATTGTGGTGGTGACAAGCCCCTCTGTCCCCTCATCGACCCCTTGCTGGATGAGAATCCATGGTTCCTCAGAAGTCACAAGCTCATCGGCCTGTCTCAAGAAACAGCTATGAAACAGGATGGACTTGTTCACAGTATTACCTTTATAAGAACAGCAATTGTCCCTTTCTCTTCACTTATCATTCTTTAAGATTAGGCTAAATAATTCCAATGATCTGTCTGCACTCATACAGCCCATGAAAACACTATCTGTCTCTGAATCCTAAGTTCTATTGTCCCCCAGTATGTGTTACACCAGTGAGTCCCAAACTGACTGCCCATTACAATCATCTGGGGAACTTTAAAAAAAAAAAAAAAAAAAAAAAAAAAGCCTGAGTCCCATCCCACAGAGATTCTGCTTTAACTGGTCTAGAGTAGCATGGGTATTTTAAACTCCCCAGGTGATTCTACTATACCAGCCAAGTTTGAGAACCACTGCATCAGACCAGTACTTCTCCAAGTGTGGCCTCTGGACCAGCAGCACCAGCATATTCTGGGAACTTACTAGACAAGCAAATTTTCAGGACTCAGGCCAAATGAATCAGAAAATCTGGGAGTGGGGCCTGGAAATCTGTATTTTAACAAGCCCTCCAGGTGATCCTGAGGCACATGAACATTTGAGAACCACTACATTAGAAAATCTAAGGATCCTAAAGAATTATTTTACTGTTAATTAATGTTTAATATATTTTAAAAAAATTATTGTAGTATAGTCAGTTTATAATGTGTCAATTTCTGGTGTACAGCATAATGTTTCAGTCATATATATATATATACATGTATTCATTTTCATACTCTTTTTCATTATAGGTTACTACAAGATATTGAAAAGAGTTCCCTGTGCTGTACCAAAGAAACCTGTTCACATTTAATGTATTTAGATGTTGCACTCCCAACCAGATGATAAGATCTTCAGTGGCAAAAACCTGTATTTTCTACTTGTTTCTCTATCTCTGTAACCAGTACTATGTCTTACACAGTAGTTGCTTCTTTAATATTTATTGGCTAATAACACAATATTGTTAATCAACTATACTTGAGTTAAAAAATATACATATAGGCTTATCACCCACTGAGTCTCCATACAGAACACAACACTCACTCTCTGGAGAAAGGAGAAAGCCTATACTAACATGAACTGGCATGAATGATCTTTCCCTAGAAACCTGATGAAATGCAAATGTCCTCGACCCCACATTGGTCAGCTCTCCCCAGACCATCCAAAATCCTCTTTCTTTCCACCAAAGGCCTTGCAGTAGTGCCCATAGGGCTTTATTCAAAAACCCAGGAAAATGTTATGTTATGATCTACATAAAAGGGAAAACTTCATAGGAACTGCTCAAGAAATGTTAGCTGCTTCCACAATGACTTGGGAGCAACATCTTCAATCAAATCAACATATTTTCACTGAGCTATAAAGTACACAAATATCTTTTAGAAAGACACTTACATACTACAGTTTGAAATAAACACAGCTATTCCAATAAGTGACTATTATTAGCACTACATACACACATACCAAAACACAACCAGAAAAGTATTTGGGACTAGAAACCCCTGAGTGACCAATAGAAAATGGCATGGGACAGGCAGGAAAATCCATTGTACTGAAATGTTCACACACTAGCAGCCTTCCCTGCTTCACTTACATTCACACTGCTGGGTCCCCTAGAAATGCCCGTGCGCTAAAGTGAGACACACAGCCCTGAAGCTCCCTTTAGAGATAGTCCTTTCATTATTCCTCCAAACACTCTGAGTTGTTTTAACCACAGAAGGGGAAGTGAAGGCAAGAGGTGAGGGGAGAGATTATGATTCCTACTCAAACAACCACTTTCCCAGTTTATTTTTGGCCTCAGTGAAAGAGGCCTCATCTGGAATAGGAACGGGGGCCCACTCCTGAGGAAGCTGCTTGCCTCAGTTAAAAGGGGGATTAACGGTCAGTTACCGGGCCACCTTCTTCTGTAAGTCACACAGCAGAGATGCTGGAGAAGGCCGCGCACACAGCACATGATAAACACAAGCAACAGCAGCGGGAACAGTACTACCAATGCAGGTATCTCAAAGGAAAGGCAGTAAGAGATACACACATACATCTCGCACCTCAGTTTCCAGGGCTGCCTGAGGAAAGAGTCAGACTCCTTGCTATTAACTCCCAGTTTACTGAACGAGCAAGCAAGTTAGACCTTTAGCCAGGAATGGTTCCACAACTGCATTCATAACTTTTTTTTTTTTTAAGAAAAACAGAGAATGAAATTTGAAAATATTCTTAGAAACTCCCCAATACCCACACCTTCTCTACCATACCCATACCTTTTCTGAATACCTTCAGTGGCACGATACTTATTTACATTTTGAAAAGTCTTTTCGTAATGTGCTTCCTGAAGCAGGGCATAATATGCTTCTCTACTCCTTCCTATTTACTAGTCCTGGTTCTACATTAGGAAACAAAAAACTAACTAATCCCTCTTAGAAACCACAATCCACATAAATATTTGGAGACAGTTATCATGTGCACATTTTTCAAATGTTATTCCCTCTAATGCAGACTGGAGAGTCCGAATGTGTATTTTTTCCCCACAAATAATTTCCTTACCAAAAGGTCAACAGGATTAGAAACTGTAACTGTGTCTGACCTCCTTTGACATTAGTCATCTGATGACTGAACCCATGAAAGATACAAAAACATGCACTAGAAATGAAGATTAGCTAAGGAAGCAATGAGCACTTAGGAAAGCTGTAGACTGTGAGAGTGACCCATGGACCAGATCCAGCTCTGGAAATAACAGGACACTCCCACAGTGAACTAAGAGAGAGGGTGTCCGACCAATGGCCAATCTCAGGTATCTATTAAAGCAGAGAAACCAGATCCAGGGTATTTCCAAGGGTAGAGTGTCAAAACAGAAAACCTACCAGGAATAACATATTGACACCTAGACACAGCTCCTTTAAATCTGGTAATAGATTCAAAAAAATGACTTTCCCTCTAGCACCCAGAGAGGAGTGTTGGAAGCTCACCTGACCCAGGTGGAAGACACAGGTGGCCAGCCCCCGACACAGTTTTGACTAGTTCTGCTCTGGACAAATGACCCAGCTGCTTTGAAAGTTGTGCCCTAGGAGGAAAACATCCCAAAGTATAACTCCCATACCTCTTCATATCCAGCCTCAGCCACTTTGCACTGATCTAGGTGTACCAGGCCGATGAGCCAAGTAAAGGGGGAGAGGGCCTGGATTGGAAGTGTCCCTTAACTGCAGGAGAACCCAAAGGTTTCCTTGTCAGGATTAGAAAACCCAAACTAGATGGCAATATGAGAGTCACTGGGTTAAAGTGGGGCCAATGGGAGAGACCTAAAAGCTGTGATGACTGGATTAGGAATAATTTCCTAGCCTCTGTTAAGAGCAGGATGTTGACAGAAAGCACCACCCCCAGGGAGGTACTGATGAAAACCACAACTGTCAAGGCAGCAAAGTTCGCACAATCAGATGTGGAATCCACCCTGTCATTAGCCATCAGGGAGACAATGCCCTGAAAAGAAATGGAGAGAAAGGTATGGCAAAATGGGAGAAAAAGCAACTATACCACAGTACAGTTTTTTATGATCTGGCATCACAAGTTACAGCTTTTAAGGATGCCATGTAACATTCTTTACAACATTACCCAACAAAAAACATACAAAAATTATTTTCATGTGGGGATAATATGCTTAATGGTTTCTAATTATGTATTCTGTTTATTCTGCAAGTACTTATCTGGTAATTCATAATTTACCAGAACAAGTTTCTATCTGCACAGACTGCTAACAGATTGATAGTCTGAAAAATTCACAACTAGCCTAGATTACTCTGGAGAGATCAAGAGTTCCCAAGAGCCACCAGCAGCATCAGAATCACCTGGGGCATTAATTTTAAAAAATTTTGTTGGACTTCATCTTAGACCTATTGAACGAATCTCAAGAGATGAAGACTGGCTGCGTGTACTACTGTAAATCAACTTTACTGGAACGCAATTTACTTAGAATAAAACGTACCCACTCAAGTAAACAGTTTGATGAGTAACAAATGTATACATGACAGTCACATTATATAATATTTCCATTACCCCAGAAAAGTTCCCTCCTGTTGGGCCCATGGATTTTTCCTGAGATTTTCCATTTTTTTAATTTATTTCAAAAATAACAATAACAATGGCATGCTGAAGCATTTTTATGATGGCTGGTTTGAAATTCTTTCAGAATTCCAACATCTGATTCATCTAAGTGCCAGGATCTGTTATTGGCTGTTCTTATTCATGATGAGATTTTTCTAGTTCTTGTAATTTTTGATTGTATCCTGGACAGCTTTATTTAGAAGGCAGTTTCTTGCTGAAATGTAGCTTGAGGGCTACATGAGGATGTAGATTCTGCCTCCTGGGCTCACCAACAAGACTATCCTGGCAAAAGGAGAGCACTGAGTCACCCTGTCTGCTGCAGGTGGCAGGTGTAAATTCAGCTCCTCAGTTGGCCCTGCTGACATCTTCCAGGTGAAAATGGGGCACTGCCTCATTACTACCAAGTGATGGTGTAAGATCAGATTCTCCTAAGCCCCACTGCCACTAGGGAGGGGGAAGCCTGTTGCTGCAGGGTGGGAGTTAGAAGCTCAGCTTAAAGCTGGGCCCTGCTCATACATCCGTGGCACTGTCTCAGAGCACTGCCTAGCTTCCTGAAAAGGGGGAATGGAAGATCAGTACCCTGCTCAGTTCTGCTGACACCACCCCACAGGGGAATGGAAGTCCATCACCCACTTCCAAGGGGTAGGGTGGAAGATCAACTAAAGCAGCGGGCTGGTGGGGTTGTGTGGTTCTTCCTTTGGTGTTTGGCTACAGTAGGGAGGGTATTGCCAAGAAGGTTTCCTATTGTTAACCCACCTTTTCCCACACCTTTGTCTAGGGGGAAAAGGCTTTTCTTAGACCTTTTTTGGTCTGTACCTCCTGGTGATTCTGGGTTGGAAGTCTTTGCAGTACCCCGTCCAAGATACAAGGGACTCAATAAGCAAGTCCAAGGGACTCACCACCAAGTCGTTCCTCAAATCCCCAAGTTGTAAGCAGCTCCCATCTATCTTTCAGAGGCTGCATTGTTTCTTTGTTGTGTTATGTCCAATGTTTTTTAGATTAAGAGGGAGGATCTAGGAGGAACAGGGCTACTCCATCTTGGCACAACTGGAAATCTTTGGGCTGTGTATTCTAAAATGCTCGCTAGATGATTTTGATGCACCAAAAACAAGTTCAGAAACTGTCATAATCAATATTCTAGGGCATCACAGAAAAATCAACCAAAAGGCTCAATCAGGTAACTCCAAAATTATAGCTAATACCTATAAAGTGCTTGCTGTTGTACCAGGTACCTTACCAACCACTGTATTTAATTAGCTCATTTAATTCTAATAATAACTTTATGTGGATATTGTTTTAATCATCATTTTCCATATAAGGGATAAGACACTCTAAGAAAATTGCCAAAGGTCACACAGTTCATTTAATGGAGCTAGGATTCAAAGCTAGGTCTCAGAGACCACAATCTTATAGTCTCTCACAATGCAAGGCCTATCTTCATGCATGTATTTTTAGAACTTATTCAAATACATTACAGAATTATCTCACAGTGGTAAACAAAGTCAAGAACAGAGGAATCAAAAAGGATTCACCCTGGGCTACAAATTCAGATTCACTGGCATCTTCTCTGGGTTTAAAGTTATGAATCATAAAGTCCTAACCTCAGTCTGGCTTGTCATAATCTGAATCCAGCCTACACTTTCAAAGTTAATTCCTCACCTTAAGACTATAAGTTCCCTGACAGGAAAACACTCATACGTCTGTCAGCCTGTATAGTTGTTTATAATCAAGTCACAAAATATTTATTGAACGAATGAAAGGGATAAATCCAAAAACACAGCAACCACAGAGTAACAACTTGGATGTAGGGCAGCAGAAATGGCAGTGGATCATGTTTGACTTGAACCTTGACCTGACTTAACTAGTTTGCATACACCTCTGACTCTGTAAGTTTCAGTTATCCAGAGGCTGGGCAAGGTTCACAATTTTGGATGCAATCCCATTTCCTATGCCAAACAAAAGGGAGGGAGACATGGGAGACCCCATTTCTCTCCCTTCTCAGTAAAAAAACTAGGTTACACAGCAAAGAGATATAAGGTGGAAATGAAACAAAAAATATTGACCTCTTGACTGAATTCCCAGCTCCTACTCTTCCCAAGGCACCATTGTCTTTCTGCCCTAGTGATGTGTCTTCTTGCCTGTTTGGTAAATTCTCCATTGTCCTCCAAACCCGCCCTGACTGCAGCGTCCTACTAGACTCTCTCCCTCCCTCCCTACAGAATTAACGTTGCATCTTCTGTGCCACCAACACACCTTGTGCCCCTACTGCTGCAGCACTGAGACCATCTACTAATACACAGTTTTCTACACTAGACTGAACTAGAGAGCAGAAACAGTGCTGAACACAGTGCCTGGAAACTAGCAGTATTCGATGTACGTTTTTGACTAAGTGTCTTTCCCCCTCCCCCTAATGCAGGTACTGGGGATTGAACCCAGGACCTCACACATGGTGAGCAGGCACTTTACTACTGAGCTATATCTCCACCCCCTTGACTAAGTGCCTTAAAGTCAAGTAATTTTCCCTTTGGAACCTCAAATCCACATTCTTACCATTCCTCATTTTAGGTACCTGCTAATGCTGTAGGAAAAACTAATCTTGAAAAAGGTCAAAGAACAGCAAGGCAAATTATCATAAGAAAAAAATTCTATGGGTACATGAAGAAAGATCTCTGGTATTTTAGTAGATTGGGGGGGGGGGTTAGAATTTACACATTAATGCTCAAAAGCCATGAGCACACTGTGGCCAGGGTGACTTCAGGACTAGCCATCCTTAGTTCTTCCTGCCTCAATGATTCTGAGGCCAACCCCACAGTTCTCCAACACAGAACACTCATCTCCTTGAACTGAGAGGTCATCAGGTGAAGCCACATTTCCTTTTGTGAGCTATTCTAAAACCAACTGGCCATTAGCTCCTTCAAGTAGCAACCTGTTCCTGCCTTATGTGAAATTATTTTTTTAAAGTACAACTAATTGGTGTCCATGAACAGATTGGTTTTACATTTATCCTCTAACTTTAAGTGATGCCATTAAGTCCTTCTAAGTGCAGCTGAGCTCAAAAAAAAAAAAAAAAAAAAAAAAAGAGGGGCAGAAGAGAAAGAAGAAAGTTATTATATGCAAAGTAATGAGAAAAATGAGAGACAAGCAGTTGGCCTGGAGGGGGATATGTCAGCCTTCCGCTGTTCTCTTATGGGTCTCTGGGAATCCTTCCTTTATAAAGCACGCTCTCTCTCTCTCTGAATTCACAAAGGTGAATTTTACACTCTGCAAAGATTGACTTAGGGGAAGCAGGGTAACTGCCTCTAACTCCAAGTAGCTCAGCCTACTCTCAACATGCCACGCAGCTCAGGGCCCAAAGTCCAGCTGGCTCAAGCCAGAACTACTGGCACCAATGATGTTGGAGCTGAGAGGCTAGCACCCCAAAACGTGCCTCAGGCAGCCAGGAATGAGCCCACTGTGGCTCCTCCATTTGCCTTTATGGAAATGCCTGTGAACTCAGGGCTGAGGAAAGTGTCACAGACGAAGCAAACTTTGAGCAAATACTTCATAAAAAAAATTCATGTACATATACCTAATATATTACAGCTATTTGCTAAAAGTCTGCTGAGTGATTACAACATTCACACAAAGTTCTAAGGTCCTCACTTGTAATGTGAAAGATGCTTTGAGTCATTAACAGAATCACCTGAAATGGAACAAACTAATATTTGAAAAACTAAACAAACAAACAGGAAAAAGGCAAAAAAGAAAACCACAGCATCTCTATAAGAGATGACCAGTGTACACTGCTTATAAGATGCTCTGATGTGTCAACAGCCCCAAATGAGAACACCTCCCACTCTGTTTCACTGACACCAACCATTTGGAAGGAGACACAACCATTCTAGTCAGATACCTGCTTATGATCCTGAATTCCACATTCTTACCACCCCAACCACCCACCAGAAAAACCAACTATTTTTCCTATAATAATGAAAGCAACTGATAAGTACCGAAACCCATGCAATGTGGCAGCACTGTTCTGAATGTGTTACGTGTTTTTTTCTTCACAACAACCCTGTTAAGGACCAGAATTATCTCCATTTCTTAGCTACAGCTTGGTTCATTTGAACCCTCCTAACACAATTTCCTTATCTTTTTCACTTTTGGTTTATGTCCCTCGTTTATTCTCAATAATAGAGTTTACTCTGTGGGTTGGGAAAGAGGAGCAATGAAGGACAGAGCAGCACACCTCCCTGTTCACCCACTAGCTCTGGTTTGCATCATTAATTCCCAGACAATAAAGGCAACAGGCAGCTCCTAGGAATGGAGGGGAAGCAGATATAAAGGCATAAACATATCATAACCTGAGGAACAATTAGGTCTTCAAGTTGGAGAGCCAGCTATTTCCAGCTAAATGCAGAATGGTGCATTTCCACTGCCATTAACTTCAGGAAGATTGCAGCTAATCTCATTGAATTTATAAATGAAACCCACTCTGTGAACATTACATAAGTCACCCTCAACCTTCCACTTCCTGGACAGCAGTCAATACTTGGAAAGCAGTCAACTTCTTTCTCCCCATGGAGCAAGAAAAGAAATTTCAGTGACAGTGTGTACACACTGAGAAATACTCACGAAACTCATCTATTTGTGATTTTATCTCCCACCTAATTACAGCTGAAATAATATAATATGATTTACGCTCCTTGTTCAAGTATGACATATTTAACAGATTATTCAATATTGGTTTATCCAGCTATGTCAGACTGACAGCAGCACTTAATGTTAATCAGGGGGATGCCTATGTATCAATTTTAAGCTTCACACAGTTCAATGAAATTATCAGAGTTGCAAGACACCATCAATATGTTTTGATCTATGCATCAAGAGACTTAGGATGTTTGTTAATTTTTCCTTCATGTTCTGCTTCGCTGCACAGAATTGGGGAAGGAGCATAAGCGAACATATGTGCCCAGACTCTTCCTCACGTTTCATGGTTTGGACACCCAAGGCCCATTCCACACAGATGGCCCTCATTCCACCTATAGCCTTGAGACTAATCTCATCAGGCCACACTTCCCTGTCCTCCTTGAAGGTTGCCTATAACCTAGGCCCCTCCAATGCAGGAACCTAGCCTCTGCACCCACCTGATCTACTTCATCTTCATATCTCCTCCTCTGAGACCACTCTCCTGCAGCTCCCCATCTTCCCAATCAAGGCAACTGTGTCTCCTGAGCCCCTGTCCAACAGTACACAATCTTCTCTGTGGCCCTACTTCCACACTGATCACTCCTTCCATTTCCATTACTAATTGAAACCTGGCTCCTTTGTGTAAGGACACAGTGTCCCCTTAGGTCTTTCTGCTCAATCTACACCTCACAGCTTGTGGGACCAGAGCTGGTGGTACCGAGTGTGTCCTAGCTCTCTAACTAGACGTTAGTTCACTAACGTCATGCAAAATGAGATATATACTCAGAGGCTGGACCACCTTGGTTTGAACTTAGCAAATAACCACCTGTCTCGGTGTCTGTTTCACTGTCTACAAAATGGAAATGTACTCCACTGGATTACTGAAACGTTAAATGAGGTAGTACGAGTAAGGTGCTTAGTAAAATACCTAACACATGGTAAGTGCTAAATATTTTTTAATCTAGGCTCATTTTTTCTTTTAGTTTCTACAATCTGGCATGAGAGGGTGACTGGTTTGGATGTGGTAAAACAACTATGTGGGGTGATGGTCAGGATTAAAACTACTAATTTACTCAATGCCACTGAATTGGTCACTTGCAGACAAATCAAATATTTACCAGACAATTGCCATAGACACAGCAATATACCTAATACGGCATACGGTCCTGGGAGAGACAGACAGGACTAAAATATGGCACTTGCACAGAGGAGGATGAAGTCTGGTGGGAGACTGTCATGGGTAAAAACAATACAACTGGCCAGACCCAACAATGACAGTAACCTCAAAGTGGAGCACAGAAGGGGAAGTAACTAACTTGTCCTGGAGGAGAATCTGAGAAAGTTTCACAAACAAAATAATACTTCAGCTGGTCTTGGAAGATACAGACAGAACAAGAGTATTAGGCAGCAGGCACAATGTGTGCCTCAAAGTAGGTAGAACCCCTAAGGATCTGAAATGTAGACCTTACCAAACAGCTTACTGATTAAGGTCTTTAAGGAAATGCACTGGCTGGAGTCAGCGAATGATCATGTCCAAAGCCACCAGAAAGACTGGGCAGATTCTGCACTGACAGAAGAGAGCTGCACTGATATCAAGTGACCATTCTTTTGGTCCTTGATAGTGTAGCATGCCTGAGCAGCCTCAGTACAGAAGGGCTCAAGCAGAGGGGAGATGTCTCTGAACCACCCAGCCTAACTATTCCAATCAGTGGGGTGTAGAAGGATCTATGGATTCTCTCTCCCACCTGATTCCTCATTTCCCTACTGCCCACATACACACACAACTGTTTAGCACCATGAATCATAGGCAACTCACTTCCTGATCTAGTCTTCAATTCTCCCCTAAAGTATATAGTACTAGGGTGTTAGAGTGGATTATTGCTTCACACAATTTTCCAATGATGCAAGCCCAAAGACAGAGGAGAGATTTGGGAAGAACACATCTGAGGCTGCATCAAACTTTGTGGGAAACTATCATGTCATCCCAACTCTTCCCTAAGCACAAGTGTGAGAAGCATGGCACCAGGTGAACATTTGTGCTCAGGCTCTCTAAAATTCAACTTGTTTCTCCACTATTTAGCCCTGGATCCTGAGACAGTTGTCTTCTGAGTCTAATCTAATAAGAAGCATCTACCTACCAAAGTGAGCCATGAACAGTGTTGCAAAGTTCAGGTGTACTAGGGCAGGAGACTGACCAAGAAACCTACCCACTCAGGAGCAACTTAAGGCACTTCAGAGATCAAAGCCTGAGAAAGCTAATTGAAATATATTTCTTAAAAACCTAGCTACTTACAGAAAATTTTTGAGGCTGATCCTCAACTAGCTGGTTGAACTGCATATGTACAACTTAAAACTTTTTGAAATCCAATTAAACCACTTCCCATACAATGAAGACTATAGGGCAAGGGTGTGGATGGGGGTGGAGGGACAGTGTGGAGAAAAGACATCACCACCAGCAAGATTCTGGCCTGAGCAGAAACCAGAATAATATGCAACCAATCAACAGATAAAATCAACATTCCTAAACTACCAAGGACATCATTCTATCCTCTCCGGATTCCTCTGCGGAATTCGTAGAATCTCTCAGGGGTATTATTAATACACTTACATGGGCAGCCTGGAGAGAGGGGCAGGGAGGCCTTGTTGAGTCTGTGGAGGACAATAACTCCATCCATCATCTATCCTGGGCCTAGTTCCACAGGCCCCAATGTAACTAAGCGCCCTTAAAGCCACAGCCTTAGGACCAAAGCGTCTTCCTTACTTGGCAAGCTTAAAGTCAAGGAGCTGGTTCTTCTTCATCCAGAGCCCAGTGCCAAAGGATTCATCAGCTTCCGAATACTGGCCTCCCACAACCATGTACTTATCATTGCTAGCAACACTCTCCTAATGTGAACAGCGCTTGGCTGGTAAGTGAAGTACAATCTTCAGCATGCTGAAGTCATACAAGTTTTTCATGTGTCAAAGTGCTTACCTTAGAAAAGCATATCTAACCTGGCTGGAACGCCAAGTACCACTCCTTTTTACAAAATCTTCCCCACACACTCATCATTTCTCTATTTTAGTTCAGTACTTCCAACCTAGGTGTCAGCCAGCCAAAATGTCCTCAGTCGCAGTTATCTGTAAGAACTGCTGAGGAAAGATCCACAACCAGCCAGTTCAGCCCTGAACCTCTCCATTCATCACCATAGGGACTCCCTTGATGGTTTAAAGGAGCGGGGCAGGGGGAAGCTCTTTAGAAGAAAAGTAGATCCTCTGACAGGCATTCATAATCCCAGAAGCACAGCAGGGCTTCCAGCACTCATCCTAGCTAGCAGGAGCCCATGTCATATAAATCATGTTCCTGCCACTTCATGGCACTTGAGGAAATTACTAGCCAGTATTAACCTGGCCTAAACTGCTCAGAGAATTATCAAAAGCCATCTCATTTACAGTAGTAGTATCGGCAAGAAGAGAATGAAGTCCACAGCCTTGAGTGACTAGCCTTCTTATCAGGCCACCCAGTGGGTGACCATGAGAGAGTATTTGGCCTTGGTGCTGCAGTTTCAGCAGTTGAGAAACAAACAAGATCAGCCCCCATCCACCTGCAAGGCTTTAAAAGTCAGAATGAGAATATACCCTGCTTTGAATTCTTAACAAAATGCTGTACGAACTCGTTCAGAGTGCTCACTGGGTACCTACCATGTCTAAGGTACCATGCTAGGTGTTACAAGGAATCTCAGACTGGAAGAAACCCAGTACAATTTAAGGCAAAAAGTTAAATACATCAGTGTAGCAAAGAAGAACCTAAACCATGTACCAAGAGGGAAGTAAATAATAATGTTCATGAAATAGTAGCAGCACAATGCTAGACACTGTTCTAAGTGCATCACCTACATTAATTCATTTACGAATTACCATGACCCTAAGAGGAAGGTGCTTTGATTATCTCTACTTTACAGATGTGGAAATGAAGGTACAGAAGGGTAAAGTAATCTACCCATGAATAAACAGCCTCTAAGCGATCGATCCAGGATAAAAACCCAGAGTCTCAGTTTAATCTGTCTGAAATATAATGGAGAGAGATGATGGCCAGCTGGGGATGGTCAGGAAAGATGGAATAGATATGAAGGTATTTGAAATGGACCTAGAAGGATGTAGATATTGTTACAAAGGTAGATATAGCCAGGGATGCCTGTTCTCACAAGATCAGTAACTTATAAACATACGTAAATCATACTCATAACTAGCATTGCTGCCATGGCTTCTACCCCCGCAGTATGCATTTGAGAGGAAAATGAGATCCCCAAAGCTGAAGCAGTTCCATCAAATCATCCTCAAGGTATCACTGAGTATAGTGCCTCTCACTCCCCCCAGGCATCTTCCTCCAGGCTTTTCGGCAGTGGAGGCATCACCTCAATATGTTACTCAATTGTGCAGAGGCAATTAAAGCATCCTGATGAAGGTTCACCCTAAATATTTTTAAGCCTCCTTATTAAAAGGAGTGATGCAAAACTAAGGTTGCATTATTATTTTTAAGTTCATCCTTTGCAGTCACTCATTTAAAGGTGTGAAAATAAAACTTGTGTTTCATTTCTCACTTTCCATATTTCCGTATGATTAACAGGCCTGTATCCCTCAGTTTATAGTGGAGGTGCATGGCAGAATGGGTTCTACATTATGATTTCACACAAACAAAAAATATTTCTTACACAATGAGTGTTTCTGAGGCATGTGTAAGAACAGGCAACTCTCTGCACCTGCAGCCAACCAATTCCTAGGATACAAGGGAAACTCAGACTTTAAGTACATATATGCTTCCAGAATAAATGAAGATTTCCTTATTGTTTTTTCCTTTTCTTTTTAAAATATGGGAAGCAACTCAGTTTTCATATGATTTTTTTTTTTTTAAATTTGTCCTATGGCATTCTTTTAACATTATTTCAAAAGCCAGGCTCCCACCACTGCAGCTTCAGCAACAAGTTTACTGCCAAGAGCCTGTGTGTCACCAGACTTTGAAAAATAAATGTTGTCTTGGACATTCACTGCAATGAGAGTGGAAATGTCCTGGAGTAATGTTTTGAAAAATTTATAAATTCACTACATAGTTTTTAATTGCATGACGATATGCAGAAATATCAACTCTCCAGAAATAATTATCTTCTTCCTTAGTCTAACAACTCTTTTTTAAATTAACATGTGAACATTGGTCACTATGACTAAACCAGCTACTAGCCCAGCTCAGATTAAAAGCTACAGTACTTGAAAAAACCAGTATCATAAATTGTACAACTGGAAAAATACCCTGTAAGTCATTCAATGTGGTTTACTGATAATAAAGAATATTCAATTTCCTTATTTTACAGGTAGGAAAACTGAGGCTCAGAGAAATGCAGTAAGTCAGGACAATAATAGGACTTGAATCCCAGTCTCTTCTCTCAATCCATGCCAGTATGCCAAGCAGCAACGGCTAAAACCTTGGCCCTCCCAAATAATAAATACTGTAATATAACAGTCCACTAGAATATAAACTCTCTAAGACAGATGTTGTTTCTCTTGTACAGCAATGTATCCCCGGACCAAAACCACGGTCTGGCATATAGTAGGTATTCAATAAACATGCTGAAAGAATAAACAGCTTCATTCATCATTTAATAAAGGCCCAAAACAACCAAAATATTTACCAAAACAGTTATTGTACCATTTGTAAAGATCCAAGAGACAGCAGGATACAGCTAAGCCCCAAATACTGGTCTTTGCCAGGGAGAAATTTAACCCACCACTCCTGGTTCCCATTCGAGTTATTAGCTCACCCAGTCAAATTCCCTACTGTGAGAGCAAAGAAGGGACTTTACAAAGTTAATTAGGGGTTTAAAGAATTTCCTCACTATTTAGAGGAAGCCTACACTCCTCAACCTCCTATTTGATCTCAAATCCATGCCCCTCCACTTTTTCTGTAAACAATTATCCCTTTCCCTCAGTCCCTGACCCTGTACCCCACTAGATCAAGGAAATACACACAAATCACACATGAAGACAATCTTACAAAATGGCTAACAGGACCTAACTTTTTAACACTGGCTCAAAGGAAAGGCATTCTAACTCACTAAATCAATAAGCAATGAAAAACAACAGACATCCACGTCCCCCACAGCCAATCACTGCCCTAATAACAAGCCGTATGTTTTGATGCCAATCATCAGCCACAGCAGCTAAGCCAGACACATTATCTGACAAGGCTGGCGGATGTTACATTTATCTAGCAACACACTGCTCCGGGATGGCACAGAGGATCCTAGCAAATCCAAGCTAAAGACTAGATTTGGAACCTATTCCTTCTCAGGGCAGGGCAACAAACTGTCAGTCCTGGTCCATTTCCAGGCAGCAGAAGCAAGCTTTTATCAGACTTGTAAGCTATAGACTTTTTGGTCCATGGACTCCAGTATACCAAACAGACCCAATCCAGAGAGGGGAAAGTGGAAAGCAACAATCAGCATTGTATCAGTGATTGGCTAAGACTGAATAAGAAGTTAGCAGACCACTAAGTTAAATGTATCTATCTTCAAGTCTATCTGCAACCACCTTATCTGACAAGTGCCTTACATCTTAAGCCAAATAAGGACAACTAGAAACTTGTAAATTGAGTCTTTTGAATATCAAAATCTACTTTCCTATTCATATACCAGATGATGTTGGAGATACTTTACTGTCACTCGTAACTATTTTAAATAGAAAGCAGCTCTTTACATAAAGAATTTAGGTTTCTCTGTCTTCTATTTAGTTTCTGTAGAAAGCAGTGATTTATAAGTAACCAGTTTACATATATTAAGGGAACCTCTCTCTGTGGTCTGGAATTGTTGTTCCCCTGTTCTCACTACAAAACAAATCTTACTTTAAAAAATCATCCCCAATGAAACTATCTTGTTTGATATTAATACAACTATGTTTTTTAATAGGACATGGCACTTGTATTTTGGGCAGGTCTTTATTGCTTCAGTTCATATCATATGTTGAAACAGGACAAGTACATGGAGGAAGAAGTGGTTTGCATTTTCAGTTTACTATTAAACACTTTTTCTTTCATTTATTAGGCCAGAAATCAAAATACAAAATGTGAAAATGCAAGCAAAAATTAAAGCCTCTATTTGTATATGATCTTCTCTATGATGGAAAGGGAAAAGGAACCCTTCAAGGACCATAAAAACTAAAACATGAAGATCTAGGAGTCAGGTTCAACTTCCAAAAGATTTCCAATCTTTGAAATGGCTCCTTTATATCGAGGGGGTAGGGGGGAGTAAAAACATATTAAAAATGGGGACTTTAAAAGCCACATTACATAACAGAGTCACAAAAAGAAGGGTCTCACTCAAGAGAAGACCTATTGATAGACACCAGTAAGATCCAACTCCCAGCGCACAACAGTCAGGGGTGACATCAGATGTTTGAGACCTCTTCAGATTTTATCAAGACATTTCATCTCAACAAGGAGTACAGCATAGCAATCAACTGTGTAGGCTCCCAAGGCAGACAGCTGTGTGACCTTGGACAAATTATCTAACATCCTTGTGACTCAGCTTGCCTATCAACAGAATGGACCTACCTTATAAGGCTGTCATGCAAATTAAATAAGCAAACACCTGCAAGGTGCTTATTACATATTCAATATGTTTCTACCATCATAATCATCATCATCCTTACTCTTACCTGTATCTTCCTATTTTTTTTGCTAACACAGAGAAACCAGGACCTAACTCCCCGCATTAGAAACGATGAGAATGAGTTGCTGGGCTGAAATGATCTAGCAAGCCCACTTCCTACACAGGATATAATGCTGCTCATGATCATCTCTGACCCCAGGACACAAACAGCAGAAAGACCTACTATCTCACCAGTTGTCACTCCCCTGGGAGAGCTCAGATAGGAGTGAAAAGAATAAACTCCACAACCTTACCAAGTGAAGGCAATTTTTAAGTACAAGAAAGAGACTGGAAAATTCACTCAGCCTTTCAGCAAGTAATAAATTTGTCAATGAGTTTTTCTAAACTCTTAAAAGAAACCTTTTGTTCTCTGGCTTCCATTTTTACTGCATGGCATTCTGGTCATTCCACAGGTTCTGAGCTGGGAATCAAACATGGTGACAACAGAGATTTGTTTCTTATGTTTACTCCAGATTACCTGAACAGAAGGAGGGCAGGGGAGGGACCTACAGCTAGTTCCTAACTCACTTAATAACTCTGCCCAAGTCAGAAAGTTAACGATGCAATAAATTAACCTACCCAAAATGTTGAAATGCAGCACAATGAAAACTGAAGGCCTGTCCATCTGAACCTATGGATGAACAACAGCAGTTACAAAATAAACAAGCAGTCCTGGTGTTAACCTTGTTTATATGCTAACTGCTCCAGAGACAGACAAACAAAACCAAACCCAGGCTGTATTTGCAAAGAGATTACCATCCCCAAGTCCAGTACTTGGAGAAAAAACCACCCTCAGGATCAATCCCTCAGTGATTACAGCAAGGCCAGTGAAATCTAGCTATTTCTCAGCTGACCCTGAAAGGCAAACACATCTTCACCCTTCAAGAACCAGATGAGAGATCACCTCCTCTGTGAAGACTTCTCTAACAAGCCAGGCTGACTTAGTTACTTACATCTTAAAAGCTCACTGCCATTTATTCAGAATTCTATTGGCAAATTTACCCCTAGAGAATTCTAACTTACGTATTCTGTATTTTACTGCCCTGTTGGACCATGAAATTTGTAGAGAGGAAGCATGTATCTTCTTTTGCTTGTACATTTGCTGAATGAATGAACGCATGAATGAATGTCACAGGCTTGGATTTCAGTCAATACTGAAATCCAAGGACTGTACTTTGTGTTCAAATTGTTGAAGCCTATACTGATGGTGGGGGCATTAAGAACACTAAGAGATTATTTTTTAATAAACTAGAAGCAAACAGTATAAAAGGAAAGGTAAGAATTAAAAAAAAAGATAACACCAATCTCTGAATAATGGAATGCCAAATAAAATACACTAGAATAAAAACAAGGTATATACTAGTGTGTCAACATCATAGCAAAATAGATATTCAGCAAAAACATACTATGTATTACCCATTTCTCGCTCCAAAAAAATCAAAGGGATCTAATCCAATTTCAAGAAAGGATATATACAAAACCCTGCCCAAATGGAATCTAACAGGTTAGGTAAAATGCTTTATAGGGATTTGAATGGTAATGTAAATAAAAAGAAAAGTGAAATCACAGCCTATCTTTCCAAAAAGCCTCTGACAAAAGAGCAATCATTAATTCTACCACCCACACAACCACCAACCTCACTTCTCTGAAAGCCTTGTCACCAATAGAAATTACTTCTTCTGGTCAATCATGTTCCTTAATCCAGTGAAATATAAGCTTCTTGAGAGCAGGGACTTTATTTTGTTTATAATAATACTCCCCAGCACCTAAAATAATGCCTGACTCAGAGAAGAGGTTGAAAAAGCATTTGTTGAATCAACTGAATGAATAATTGAATGAGAGGAAAGAAGAGAGGCAGGGAAGGAGGGAAAGAAGAAGCAAGGGAGGGACTGAAGGACCAATTAGAGGACAGAGAGAAATTGTCTTTGAGAAAGTCGTATGTCTTTGTTTAAAGCTGCATAGTGCTCTGCTGCGGCAATTCAAGCCAACAATTTTGGTATTTATAATGAAAAATGAAAGTTTTAACTACCCCAGAGCAAACACTGACTTTTACAGCAAAGAATTGGGTATATCTCCTTCCAATCATTCAGCAGACGTTCACCTTCTATGTCCACCATGTTCCAGGCCCCAACACTACACATTGGTGAAGGAGCAGAAAATGAGACTAGGCATATAAAAAGATTTCATCATCCTCACCATCAATATCACTGGGCATCTATTCTTGTTTCCTGATCAAAACTAGTAGTCAATGGCAAGTCAGTCCTCATTAGGGCACAAAGTTCAAATTTGACTGGTATTATTCAAGATGAAGAAACACGCAAAGGTGGCAAGAACACAAGAGACAAGAAAAGATACAATGAAGAAAAGGTAAGAAAAATAACTGGAGCTGTCTAGCCTAGAGAACAAGGCTGATTTCATTAGAGGCTTCAAATACACAAAGGGCTTTTATGAGATAATCCTGGGCATTTCCATGGCTCGCCTTTCTTTCTGAGTAAGGCCTGTGTTTAGGCATTTCCTTCTATTGACTTCAGAGATGCCTTCCTCAAGTCAGAAGTGAATGCCAATATTTTGCCTGCTGATATGTAAGCAAGGGCTTAGTATTCCTAAAACACAAATACTAGTTTCCTCCTTCCTATACTTTAGCACGCTGTCTGTAAGGCATTTCTTTCTCACCCTGTAATTTCTTCTCCGCCTTTGTTAAAACTGTAAGCACATCTGCAAAAGACTAAACATGACACTGTAAATGACTGGCACTTCCTTCTCCCCCATACTCAGCACCCAGGCTATTAGAAACCACATCACTTCACCAGCATCTTACACAGACAAGGTTTCAATGGGGCAGGTGGCCACCTCACCACCTTCAGCTCCCAGTCATACATGCACAAGCCTATTGTACATCTTTACTCTGTTACTTCTGAAGAGAAAGCAGTAGAAGGCTGAGGGTTGGCCAAAGTGTGGTCTCCGTTTGCAAAGCTGGGATAAATCATGAAGGTGCACGGCACCCATGGACAACCATTAACAAAACGTGAAATCATTCAGGTTTGCAGCTCAGCGTCTTTCCAATCTCTGGCCTTTATGCCTGTTTCCCCAAATGTAGTTCCTCCAACTTACATCACAAGATACCTAGTTATCTATTCCTTGATCCCAAACATCGAAGGTGCCAAGTGTAAGCCAAAGCTCTAGACTCATTTTTAGGCCCTGCTGTACCCAATGCATTCATCCCTCAAAAATAAAAAATAAACCAGTAATAATAATGATAAAAAGAAACTGACGGACAAGGAATGGGGGTACAATAAAATTAAGAAGAGATTCCCATGGCTCTCATCATAATGTTGCTCTTTGGGTCACCCCAAGTGTCCCCACGGCAACCAAGAGTAATGTCAAACTCATAAAATCAAATAGAAAAAAGAAGCTGGGTTTAAGTGAGAATTCTTCTAATTATTAAGCTCAGCAAAACAATTCTTACAATAAAGGAAATAATTTATTACTGAGATCTTTAAGGAGACAAGTTTCTTTACCTTTACTCCAATTTCCATGCTTAATAAAGATGATTAGTTTTGGTGGGGGTGATTGTTGTTTTAATCAAAGACTAGGTAACAGGGGAGAGTTTGATTATAAAGTAACCCCAAGATACAATCATGTTTTATGCCATTTCAGCCCCAGGCACTTGCCTTGCATACCATCTCCACTACAGTTTTCCTAATCTACGAACTAAAAGAAAGACTGGATTTATAAAACTGGGCTGACAAACTCTTGTTTTCTGTTAAGACTATAGGCTCAAAATGTTCTGCTCCAAACCTCACCTCTGCCTGCCCTCCCCCAAACCACTTGACAGATGACCTCGTCAAGTCACTTAACCTCCTTACATCTCTAATCCCTCGACTGAACAATTAATTGTGTTCCCTCATCTCATGGGAATGCTGAAAGAGATTACTATTAATAGACTAGACCTTGCAAAGTTATTTGCTAATACTAAACCACTATATGAGGGGCTGTGTCTTGAGGGCCACAGTGCGCTGTAGTGGTAAGAGAAAGGACTTTTGTGTTTAACAGACTCAGGTTAAAATTCCTACCCTAGAACTTACCAGCTGCCAGAGATCTCAGGCAAGCTACATATCCTATAAACCTGTTTATTTGCAAAATGGCAAAACTAAACAAAACCCTCTTCCTTTCACTGCTATTGTGAGAATCAGATGAGCTAATGTAAAGCACTGAAAGTTCCTGGCACAAAGCAGGCGCTCCAATATCAGCTTCCTTTGCACCTACAAAATCTCTTGCAATTTCTCCTAGACACCCACACTGGCAATGCCCAAGCCAAGCAAGCTTCACACACTCTTCCACCTGAAACACAGTCTTCTGTGTTCCCATTTCCAGTCCCATCACCATCCATCCTTCATCATCCATTTTACCGTGAGCAACTGTGACTTCATACTATCCCCTGCTACTTAACGTCCTCCAACAAATCCCTACATCCTACAGAGTTGAAGTCAAAAGCCCCAGAGAGAGAGAAAAGACCTTCCACTAACTGGCACCAGCTGACTTTAATCTCCACATCCAAACGTCCATTGCTGCCCCTCCTACCTCACTCTGTGCTTGTCATAATCTACTGGGGCCTCTGCATGTACTGGATTTTGTCCCCACCTTTCTGCCAGATAAGCACCTCTCCTCACACAGTGCTGGGTTTGGAGCGGGAGAGGCATGGAGGGAGACACCTTCTGCAGCCTCCTTTTCCAGTTTAGTCACCTGTGAAGTTGCCAGAAGAGGAAAAGGACAGCAAGGGTATTCTGCACACAACAACACAGTAGGCAGCAAGAAGCAAGACAAATCCAGCTCTGTCTTCCTAAAGGTCACTGAGAAAGGATGTCACAGCTGAGGCAAAGGAGAACGGGCCACTGTTAGACTGCAGGTAAACAGCAGAAACCAACCTGTGGCAGGCAAAGGTCTATACTGCATCACTGTTCATCACTAGCTTAATTACAAGCCCCCACAACTGGCCTGCAGGTCTGAGAGCCTGAGCTCAGGGAGGACTGCCAGCTCTCCCAGAAATCTAGGGAGCCCAACTGTCTCGCCTTCTGGATACAAGCTCCTCCAGCTGTGGAGTGAAGACAGATCTTCCCTGAGTTAGAGGGTATTTCCTGAGCCTTTAACATTTGGCAAAAAACCAGAACTGACTTTTGGATAAGCACGGTTGCCAGCTCATGATGATAAAATTATCACCACCACACAGTTCTGGATTTCCTTGCCACTTACAAAGGTCTTTCACAAACATGACCCATACTGAACCCTGACAGCATCCCAAATTACTGACACCCCCATTTAATGGAAGAGGAAACAACTTTAGAATGACAAAGTAACTTCCCCACAGCCAAACAAGCAGAACCTAGTTCTCCAGATCCACCAATCCCTGGACACTCAGAACTGTCTAGCTAGGTAGCCACTGATGAAGACAATCACCAGTGAGCCTCTCCAGAACTTGGTGGCTTCCGGAATCACTCCTCTCATCTCTTTCACTTAGCAGAAAACCCAGGTCAACAAGAACAAATTCCAACTCACTGACACAAGGTCGGAAAATTTCCATGTTACACATATCCAGTTGCACCCTAGACAAAATGTGTGAGAGCAAACCAGGCAATCCCTGCAAAGAAGTGGAAGGAAACCCCCTTTTCAGCATTTCTTATGTGCCAGGCACTGCGTTTCCCATTCTCACGTTATGTGATCACACTGAATTTTTCCATCTGTGAAGCAGCTATTAACCACACCCATTTTATAATTATAAAAACTGAGGGTCCAAGAAGTGGACTAATTTGCCCTAGGCCATTCAATGGAGACAATATCTAAACCTCAGATATTTCTAAATTCTAGGCAATATAGTCTTTGGTCAAGAAGCACGGCGTCCTTTGAGAAATGTATGCTGGAGACACAGAATTACAAGTTCTTATTATCTAAAATACAAACAGCAGCCCTGTAGCTCACTGCAGATCCAAAATACTCAGCTTCATTTCCAATTTCCCCTCTGCTCCTCCATCAGTGACTCCATAGAAATTTATATTAGTCTCTTATCTCTTTTCCCATTGATAAAGAATGACTTCCTCGTAAAGTCATATTTTTCCATAAGTGACCTGAAAGACTAGAGAGCAAGAGAACTCTTATGAAATTGACAATTTTCCATCCTCTCAAAGATTAATTCACTATAGTCAACCACAAGTGTCATAATTTCAAAAAAACATTCATTTTTTAATCTAACAATTATCCTGATCAAAGTAAGTCTCACACAAGACTCTGACCTTAAATACTGAGTGTAAGCAGCATTGATTAAAAGCCTTAAACTTACGCTTTTATTGGCAAACACATTCAGGGGCAGTTATTCATGGCATCTGGTTCAGAAATTAGATACAGAGTTAGCTGCAGATTGATTAGTGCTTGGTATAAAGATGAAAAAGACTAATTCGTGTACTATTCCTGGCTCAGCAAGTGACAGCCCTGGCTTGGATCCATGACAAGGGGCCCAGAGAGACTCCAGACCCCATCTGTACAACAGGAAACCTGGGCAATCCAAAGCTGTGTTCTGACAAGTTGTGTTTCCTCCCACCGGGGCACTGAACACCCCTGCAGAGAGACAGGACCCACCCCAGCTTGCTCACTCTCCCAGGTCTGAACATCCCGCTCTTACTAGAAAACAGCACTCCAAGGAGCCAGTGCCAGACCAGCTAAACTTAGAGAAAGGGCTCCTTAGCCAGCATAGGGGCACTGTTCGCACATCTGATGCGCATACAGTAAAGAAAGAGGTAGAGCGACAATGAGACAAATCAGCACCTCTGATGATCATAGTACTGAGTGCTGGGCACTGTTACAAAAACTTCATGTGGATTAAGTAACACATTTAACCCTTGCAACTGCAGAAAAGAAATATTATTATAATCACCATTTTAAAAACAAGGTACCTGAGACACAAAAAGGTTAAGTAAGGTCCAAATCACATCCAGCCACTAAGTGGCAGAGGCAGGGTTCAAACCTAGGAAGTCTGGGTTCAGACTCTTGTAATCCTAAGCACTATACCTGGTACCTGGCAATATGCAAAACCTCAAGCAACTGTTTTGTTTATTTCTATGTGGTACAGAAGTTTGTATGTTGAGAAAAAATCCTTCAGTTTCAACCACTAATGAGTGAAGACCTGAATTCCAGGCTAATACTCCATTCCTTTCACCCAGCTTCTGTCCTTCTGCCTGCCTAGACACCCTTCCCTGCCCTTCCACCATACAGAATAAGACAGGGAAAATTTTTCAAGAGATACACAGAAAACAAGGAAAAGTAAACACCCTTCATATCACTCTTGTTTCACCATCTCTCCTCCCCAGAGGCAGCCCTTATTAGCAACAGACAAAAAAAAAAAAAAGTTTAACAGAATATTTAGGATATAAACAACATTGAAAGTCACTCAACAAACCGGCAGGAATCAATCTGCAAGACCCAGAGTGAAAGATGAATTTGGCTCAGCAAACCTCCCATATCTTAGGTGGCCAGTTAGGCTATTATTTAACAGCCACTGCCTCACCAATATGCTTATTATTAAGGCAATTTATGAAAGTTCAAAGAAATGGCGTTTTCTAGGCAACAGTTACTGATCAAGTGATCATTTTTAACTCACACATCCACTTCAAAAATAGCTTCATGTGCACTTGAAAGTTATTTAGGGTTTTTATTATTATTATTATGTTTTTATTTTTTTACTTAACAAAAGCCCTCAAAAAAGATGTGCAACTTATTTTTCTAAACAAAGCATTCTGACCCATACCTCCTGCTATTATTATCCCTGCTTCTTATTTTCTAATGCCCCTCCCATTCTTTTCCTTCCATACCTTTTACTGCCTATTATTACAGTGGAACAGGAATAGGTTCTAAAGACTGGAAACACTGAGTTTCCATTTTATTCCACTCCTTAGTCTCTGGGTGACCTCTGACAAATGAGTATCTTAATTACTCAAAAACTCTGTTCTTCTTTATCTATAAAACGAAGATAAGACCACCAACCTTTGTGGACTATTCAATTAGATGATGCTCATGGAAAACCTGGCTCAAAACAGACAATCAATATTTGTTAGCATCCGCTCTGCCTTCTCACTTAGGTCAGATCCTCAATCTGAACACTGAGAATTCCAACAGCCTCACACCTTCGATCTTCCCATTTCCCACACACCCCACCACACCATCATGCACGCACCAACTGCAACCACTTGCTACTCAGTCAGCAAGTATTAAATGTGACCCTCATCATACACAGAATGAGAAAACAAATGCACCAAATGTACTCTAAAGACTGTACAAACAGGCATTATTATAACGTTATGATTTGAATAACTGCAAGATATTCAGATTCCTGTGAATTCCTCCTCATCCCCAGGCCCTATATTCCAGATGCTCCTCAACTTGCCTGTTCAATCAGCCCCTTCAAAGAATCAGACGTGGCCTGTTCTTTTCCTGTGGTTGCCCTGCCTCCTCATTTCCTGCCTGCAACGCCAGGGTGGTTTTTAAAATAAATGAGAATGGCACTCAAGAAGCAAAATGAATTCACTTAGCTCCCTGCTCCCTTCTCCCTTGCTGTTATTTATTTTTGTGTATTTCACTAGAAGCAACATTTGTCAACATGGCAGCAGAGAAGCCGCAAGCCAGGGAGAACTGTTTTTGTAAAAAACAAATAACTTAAGCAGTACAGGAGCAGTTTTGAATAAAGCTGACATATAAACGGCCACAAAGTGCAAAATGGTAAGCCCTTGCGTTGGCTGCAACAGCTGCTTCAACACCCAAAGAAACAAATACTTCAGAGGGGGAAAGGCTAAATTGGTTATCTCCAGAGAAATTCAGAGAATTTCAATCACATGATCCAGCAACAGGCAAGCTAGCATAGTCCACGACTGAAACAAAAGATAAGAGAAGGAAGATGCAGCCTACAAGAACTAGGTGGGAGAGGATGGAAGAATAGGGCACTGACAGCTAAAGGGTTTATTCGAGTTTCTTTTTAAACTGATGAAAATGTTCTAAAATTGCACTGATGGCTGCACAAATCAGTAAATATACTAAAAGCCACTGAATTGTATACTTTAAATAGGTGAATTGCATTGTATATGAATTAGATCTCATAAAGCTCTTGGCAGGGAAGGGTGTTGTTCACGGGAATTTCAATCAGTAAACAGGAAATGGATCCAGAATCACCCTCACTGATCTTTAGATGCCTAAAATCTACCAGCCTCACCACTATTTATCAAGCACTGGACTAGGTACACTGCATATGCTGTCTCATTTAATCCTAACAACCAACTCTTCAGATAGTATTCCCAGTTTACAGGTGGGTAGTCTGGGGTTCCAAGACATCTAAAGTGAGCCTGCTTCTAGTTCGAGAATCTGTCACCAAGGCCCACACTCTTCCCACCTTACCTCACGGCCACCCTGTTACGTAATCACATGACTGAGGAACAGGGTATTTATGCCATATTGGTGATTTTTTTTTTCCAAAATAACTTGTACTTACCCCTAAACAAGTTGTTTTACTGAAACTAAACTTGTCACAAGAGCTTCCTGATACACTCACATTTCCTCTGTTTTAAAAAAGATACCAAGAACAAGCTTGTTCTTTTTGATGACACAATCTTCTCTAAGAACCTGACTGACTCCACATACAATGCTAGCCTTAGGGACTCCCAGGACAGTTGGGACTGCCTGTTTGGCCCAAGCGCCATACTCTTATTTTAATAGCTATTGCATCTCTTTCCCCTACAGTCAATAAGAGTTCTTTGTAATTGTCTATGTATCTTCTGAATATAGATTTCCTCTTTCAATCCCTAGGGACCAAGGACTTCACCAGTTACTGTTACTACAGAAGTAAAGTTCAAGAGCTTTGTGACAGCCAGCTGTCAATCAATGGCTTTTTTAATTTAATAACCAGGTTTTCAGAAGATGAGGTTGCCACACATCTGATCCATGGATAACTTGGATTTTATGACAATAATAATGATTTCCGTTACATGTGACTTTTATGTAATACTTTTAATTTTTTTAAAACCACCATTAGACACAAACTCTTTTAAAAATTAGACATGTGGTCTCCCTACATACCTACTTTCCCACCCACTTCATTCCTCTGCACAGATGCCTTATCTAGGAAAGCTTTACTTCCAACACTGGGTGTACTTCCTGAGATAGACTATAACCCCAAGCAGAGAAGGCTGTTTTTAAAGGGAACATGATCTCTTACTCCCAAGCTGAGATCTTGATGACAAGAATCCTGCCCACAAAATGCAAAAACTCAAAGTTCCTATTAGCAAAAAAACATTCTTACAAGGAACTATAAAGAGAAATCCCATAAATACATTCTATCTATTAGATTTGGCTTTGAAGACTTTTAAATCTGGAAACAAATCAACTAATAATGATAAGCCATCTATATACTCTACTTAGTACAAAAACCCTATTAAGTCTACATGCTTTATCCCCATTTTACAGATGGAAAATATGGCCTAACAAAGATCTATAAAATTAACCCAAACAGTATCTCTTACTTTATCTTTCTGTCTATATCTCTCGCTGTGTCTCCCTGACACACACACACACACACACACTATATGGAAGGACTCAGATTTGAACCTGAGTCTGTGTGAGAGCCAATCTAGTGCTAAGACAGCACACACCGTAGTAAATCTCAGGCTATGAAGCCAGAGAAACCTGAATTTGAAACTCAAGTTTACTACTTACTAGTTGCATGATTATGAGTAAGCCACTTTCCTGTGTATAAAATAGAACTATTAATACAGTTGGCCCTCAGTCTCCACGAATGCAGAATCCCCAGATGCAAATGGTCAACTGTACTAAGCCATGGTATATAGTGGACTTGAGCATCCACAGATTTTGATATCCGAGGGGAGCTGGAAACAATCCCCTGTGGATACTGAGGAACAGCTATACATTGCAGGTCATCCTGAAAACAAAACCAGATTGTTGTTCATAATGCCCAGAGTCCAGAGCTTACATTCGGCGAATTATTCACGTTTTGTTTCCACCACATCATGTTATACTTATATACCATACTATAGTAGCCAGCCTTCACTGAGAACTTACTATGTGCAAGGCACCATTCTAAATGCCCTGTCCAAAGCTGCAACACAATGGTAAGCTGGGATTCAAACCCACGCGGTTTGGATCAGAGCCAAGGTTTCTGCCTATTACTTTGCAAGGCAGAAGTGTAGAAAGTTAACTTTGCAAATAATAATGTACCAGTTCCTATTAATTAGAGCAATGGACCCAAATGTGGTCCTTGTACTACAAGCACTGGCATCATCTAGGAAAAAGAAGATACGAATACAAATTCTTGCTCCGCACCCCTAACCTCCTGAATCAAAAACTCTCAGGGTGAGGCCCAGAATTCTGTATTTTAACAAGTGTGTCACATTCCCCTGGAGGACTTCTTAAAACACAGATTGCTGGGCACCAGCAATACATATGTACAGTCTTCTGCCCAAGGCAAAGACTCTTGAGGGTGCTCGAACACAAAAATGCCAATAATGCCAGGCTCTTCTATCCAACTCTAGCTTCTTTTGGCCACCAGCCCTCTGTAGTCAGCTCCTAAGGCACAGATTTGTTATGGCTGAAGTTGGTGTCCCATCTCCAACATCTGAAGATTTGTGTTTGCCCCCATAACCTCCATCCTCAACACAGTAGTCAGGTCTATTTAATACTTCCTCAGTATGGTTCCCCACGTCACTCAGCAAAAGTCAAAGTCCTCATAGTACCTACAAGGCCATATACCATCCATGACACCTCTCCCCCACATTCTGCTACCAACCTCTCCCTGGATTCTTCTCCTGTCTCTCTCTCTCTCTCTCTCTCTCTCTCCCCTCCACTTCTTACTCCCACTCTGCTCCAGCCACTATAGCATCCTTGCTCCGCCTCAACATAGCAAAAGATACCCATTTAGGACACTTGTATTTTGCTATCTCTCTTCCAGGACTGATATTCTCCTAAGAAAAATCATACAGCTCACTTTCTTTCCTTGTCAAGTCTTTGCATAAATGTCACTTTGGAGAGGCCTTCCCTGACCACACACCTCCCTCCCAGCACATACTTACTCCCAAACCCTGTACTATTTTTCTCCATAGAATGTATCACTATCAGACATACCAATATTTACTTGTTTATCTGCTTGTGACTTGTTTCTCCCAAGTAGAAGTTAACTTTCATGAACGTAGACACTCTTGTTTTCTGATGTATCATCAAAGCCAAGAGGAAAGCCAGGTACCTATGAAGTATCCATAACCATATGTTCAATGAATGAATAAATGGGAGAACCCAGTTAATTCCAAATGGCTATCCTAAATAGCCAAATGTCATTTAAAAAATATTGGTGCAAGAATTGGCATTTTGTCTTTTTATTACCAATAATACTATTGAACAACATAACTTCCAAACCAACACAGAATACTCAATATCTCATTTCTTCAGAAGAAATGCCATGTACCATGCAAACTGCAAGATTACTTTTTCTAAGCCCACACAAATATTACTTTCCCCTGAATGTAATTTCTAATTTACAGTTCCAAAATATAATCTATATTGGAATTTGCATAAAACTCAACAGACCTGCAGCAAGATATTAAATTTTAAATTTGCATGCAAGAATGACCAAGTAATATTACTCTAGCCAAGGAGATCGTGTCTGTAAACTTAAGAGCTTGCAGATATAATGAGAAGAAAAATTGTACACTTCAATGAAAGCAAGTTGATTAAAATGCTCTGATGCAGTTGTAACAGTGCAAGGGAGGCAAGGTACATTTCAAATTTCATAACCTGGGCTCTGATAACATAAGATGAGACTCCCTGCTTCAGAATAGGGCATTGGAACATACTGGCATCTGTGCCATCTGTAAATATCAGCAGGTGACAAAGGTAAATAGCCTGAGAGTTTGAATGGACCTATCTGACCCCTACATTCCCTGAAGAGCCCTTTGGATCAAGGAGATACACAACCAGCACTGACTGACAGCAACAGCAAGTGGTAATGCTACCAATCTCACCAGTTGTACAGCCTAACCTACCCTATGTATGCATGCATGTGGGGGGAGGGGGCTGGTTTTTGTTTTTGCTTTGTGAAGAGTAAAGAGTTTCTTGCTTCTAGAATACCAAAATGCAAAGATGAATGCTCATGGCCTGTTCTAAAACAACTAAGGTGACGGAAACTAAAAAGAGAAGAGATGTTTAAGGACTGGACCTGAGGGGGCCCGGTCTCTGCTCTCAAGAAGCAGCCAAAGGTAGTACAGCACATTGCAAAAGGAGTTCCACAAGAAGAGCACGGATGTTCAGCAGGTTAACAGCCAAAAGGGAACTATTTGAACTTTCTGAGAAGCCTGTCTACACAGCTCTAGTCTGGTTTTCTAATGGGTTATTTTGAGGGGTATTTCTGGTGCTTTAAAAATGTGAAAAAACTGGACAGCAGCATGTAAAACAATGAAGCTAGAACACTCCCTTACACCATATACAAAAATCAACTCAAAATGGATTAAAGACTTAAACATAAGACAAGATACAATAAACCTCCTAGAGGAAAACATAGGCAAAACATTATCTGACATACATTTCAAAAATTTTCTCCTAGAAGAAATAAAAGCAAGAATAAACAAATGGGACCTAATGAAACTTACAAGCTGCTGCAAAGCAAAGGAAACCAGAAGTAAAACAAGAAGAAAACCTACGGAATGGGAGAAAATTTTTGCAAGTGAAACCGACAAAGGCTTGATCTCCAGAATATATAAGCAGCTCATACGACTCAATGAGAAAAAAATAAACAACCCAATCCAAAAATGGGCAGAAGACCTAAACAAGCAATTCTCCAAGGAAGACATACAAATGATCAAAAAGCACATGAAAAAATGCTCAATATCACTAATTATCAGAGAAATGCAAATCAAAACTACAATGAGGTATCACCTCACACCAGTCAGAATGGCCGTCATTCAAAAATCCACAAATGACAAACGCTGGAGAGGCTGTGGAGAAAGGGGAACCCTCCTGCACTGCTGGTGGGAATGCAGTTTGGTGCAGCCACTATGGAAAACAGTGTGGAGATTCCTCAAAAGACTAGGAATAGACTTACCATATGACCCAGGAATCCCACTCCTGGGCTTGTATCCAGAAGGAACCCTACTTCAGGATGACACCTGCACCCCAGTGTTCATAGAAGCACTATTTACAATAGCCAAAACATGGAAACAGCCTAAATGTCCATCAACAGGTCACTGGATAAAGAAGATGTGGTATATTTATACAATGGAATACTACTCAGCCATAAAAACCGACAACATAATGCCATTTGCAGCAACATGGATGCTCCTGGAGAATGTCATTCTAAGTGAAGTAAGCCAGAAAGAGAAAGAAAAATGACATATGAGATCGCTCATATGTGGAATCTAAAAAACAAAAACAAAAACAAACAAACAAAAACAAAGCATAAATACAGGACAGAAATAGACTCACAGACAGAGAATACAGACTTGTGGTTGCCAGGGGGGTGGAGGGTGTGAAGGGATAGACTGGGATTTCAAAATTGTAGAATAGATAAACAAGATTACACTGTATAGCACAGGGAAATATACACAAAATGTTATGATAACTCACAGAGAAAAAAATGTGACAATGAGTGTGTATATGTCCATGAATGACTGAAAAATTGTGCTGAACACTGGAATTTGACACAACATTGTAAAATGATTATAAATCAATAAAAAATGGTAAAAAAAAAATGTGAAAATCACTGGTCCAATTGAATGGATCCTAAAGATAAATCAGCAGACAAATACTCAAAAGCCAATCCAGACATGGTACTTTTCTGCCTGTGTGACCTCTAAGCCCTGCATCATCAGTAAACTCTACTGCTAGATATTTACTCAAGAGAGATGAAAACATATCTACACAAAGAAATGTACATAAATGTTCACAGTAGCTTTATTCATAATGGCCTCAAAATGGAAACAACCCAGAAGTCCATGAACAGGAGAATGGTTAAACATATTATAGTATATCCACAGCACACAGCAATAAAAGAGACCAAACCACACCAACAATGTGGATCAAACTCAAAATAACTACCCCGAGTAAAAGGAGCCAGACATAAAAGAGTAACATAATATACAATTCTATTAATAAAAAACTCTAAAAAAAGAGAACCTTAATCTATGTTGACAGGAGGCAGATCAATGGTTGCCTGGACCCAGGTGTAAGAATGGGAGATTAAGTGGGAAAAAGGGGAATTTAAGGAGCAATAGACGTTTGACATCTTGATTATGGTGGTGATTCAATTCTAAACTCATAGAACTTTATGCTTAAAATGGATGTATTTTATTGTATGTGAAAATAAAGTTGAAAAAATACACTCCTACTTAACTCATGGCAATGTTATTAAGGAGCAAAGGAGATATGTGATGTGTGGATGCTTAATACACACGAACTGAGGATTAAACAGGTAAAGGACAAAGCTATAGGAGACATGCCTTTCTTATCCAAAAGCCGTCAGTATGGCACATAAGGTAGTCTTGGCCATTGCAATGATGAAAGCTCAAGTACTGGCACTTCCTTTGTACCAGCACTTAAGATCTTTAAAGGTCTCAAGTCATCTAGTCCTCACAACATCTGATGAGGAAGGAATTATTATTATTTCCATATCAAAGATGAGGAAAGTGAGGCACTGAGAGGTTACGTAACTAAATTTGTTCAAAGTCACAAGTCAAGTCAGAGCACATAATTTTTAATTAAGTGACAGAGAGTCTTACAGGTAGCAAAGTACTAAGCCTGGAAAGCTGTTTTCACACCCAAAGACAAGCAAGGATAAAAGTGCTTCCTCCAACCCAGAGCCACCTTCTGCAGAGTATGCAGAAGGCCTTCCCAGTCAGCAGAGTAGAAAGTCATGCAGAAGTCACTGCTTCTTTTTAAGGATTTGGGAAATAGGAAATAAAAACAGAGACAGCCAGAGAATAAACAGAAAAGTTGATAAATCTGTACGTAAAAATCATAAAAGTGGTTCACAGCTAGTAATTAACACAATTAACTACCTACTGTGTGAGCTTTTTTAAGAGTTTTAAACATATTCTCATATAATTTTCACAGCAACCCTTAGAAACAGTATTGTGATAACCACCTTATATGCAAAAACACAAGTCTTAGACATGTAAGATTACCTGCGGAGGGTACACACAACTAGCAAGTAACAGAACCCACAGTGGCATCAAAATTTGTCTCTGTTCAAAGCTAGTACTGTTGCTTACTAAATCTACTCTCATCCAAATCTTAGTGAAAACAAAGTTTTAAGGAAATAACAGGAAAAGAAGCCATAAAAGTATGGACATTCCAACTAAACCTAAATTGTCTCAAATTTGTTTCAATACTTATCTGAGAACGTAACAGCCAGTTACTTAACAAGCAAACATGTTAGTCAGTGTGCTAGGGACTTTAGATATGAATTCAGGTAATCTTCACAACAGTCCTACAAAAAAGAAAGAAAAAAAACAACTTTCCATCTAAATCATGTACCCAGCCAAAGTTCCTTTCAAAATATAGGGCAAAATAAAGACACCCTGGATAACTAAAAAAGATCATTGACTACTAATAGACACTCACCAAAGAAAATTAAAGATTACTAGGGGGTACAGGGAGTGGGAAGGGATAAATTGGGAATTCAAAAACTGCACCTCTTGGGGATGGATGGAAATGTTAGCTATCTTGATTGTGGTAGTGGTTTCACTGGAGTATGTATCTATTAAAATTTATCAAACTGTACATTTGAAATATATGCAGTTCACTATACAGGAACCATACCACAATAAAGGTGTTAAAAAAAGAAAATTGAAGAAACTGTGAACAAAGAAATTGGTAAACATACAGGTAAATCTAAAATACCATCTGTAAAATGGATAATAATATCTAATCTATATGTTTAAAAAAAGGCAAAACTAAAATATTGGACTTGGTTGCATGGCAGGAGGCGATGAGATTTAAAGGTTGTTCATCCACACTGTCCAAGAGGATTAAGGTATAGATTAGATTTAGAGTGTATGTGGTTTCACTTCAAGGGAACTACAAAAAGAATAAAACGCTTATCTTTAAAACCAAACCACTCTTTAAAACTTAGTAAAGCAGAATAATACAAACAAGGGGGAAAATGGTGCGGTCAGGATTTCAATCCAGGATGCCAAGCTCCCTAATCATTTGTAAAAACTACCAGCACAATGCATGCAATTAGCTCTCAGGGAATCATACGTGAGTCCTTAGGAAACATCTTTTCTCTAAACACATAAAGATTAAAGATTCAAGTCTTCAGTGGATCAACTTGATGAGAAATGACCACCACAGGCCACACTGTACCCACTTTCGGCCTCTGCACAGGAAACATTTCCAAGCATGTTGGCAAGCCAAAGAAACGGTAACAAGAACCAGAATTTTTTTTAATAGCTGGAACTATCCAAACCTCATCACTACTTTTAATTTTGGCTAAAAATTAACAATGCCTACACAAAAGCCTTCTGTTTCTCACATCAAAGGAGCAGTAGTAACCTCACACCTGGACTCTCTGCATCACTCTCTTACTGAACACATTTTTTATTTAAGTATGTTTTTGTGAAGAATCTTTAATTATGTTTCACAATTGTGTCTCCCTTTCTGTCAGTTGCCTAAAATTTCAACTGCAGGGCCTTGGAAGTAGATTAAATAAAGATAAGCTCTTGTCAATCAGAGCTGGCTTCTCTCCCCCACCTCCTCTGGTTCTAGTTCCAAATGCTGCCAAACAAGGAAAATCCTGCATATCAGCTGTCATTCACTCCTGTCTAAATGATGCTGGTCAGACTTCATTAGGAAGAGTGTCCTGATCAAAAGCTACAGCCAATCATGTCCACAAAACATCGAAGAAGCAGCTGGTCTTATCTAGCTGGTGTCTGGCACAATTCCCATTCCCAGAGGATGCAAGCAGGGCCAGCCACACCTCCCCAGGGCCAAAAAGGCAGGTAGTCATGTCTCTAGCACATTTCAGGTTGCTGTAAACTAAATGCCTTCTGTTGACTTTGCTCCCACCTCACTGGCCCACTAAAGGTAGTCTCAGACTACATTAAGTCTTCCTAGCCACAAAGACAACTGGGATAGTTTAGCAGTCCTCTTGTTCATTAGCTGGTTATGCCACTGAGGGATTGAAGCCAAGCTGCTTATTTATTTCTGATCCTCCAAACAGTAGTTTCAACCCTCCCCCATCCACCCACACCCACAGAACACACAACAGCCAAAAACTACACATCACCATGTCATCTGCACTCTCTCAAAACAGACTACATACACTACATCAAAGAAATGCTAAAGAATTGGCATAAATCTGATAGTAAAAGCCTCAAAGATCTAATTCTTTCAACTCAAATGCTTATTACTATTGTTAATAACATTTGTTTAAGTGGAAGAAATGGGTGGAGGATTTTTTAAAATGCAGTCCTTTGAACACTTAAAGAAATAGTAAGATAGAGACCAAGGAGAATCTCGTTTAGGTAGTTGTTTGGTTTTGAACTTAAAAAAATATTCTCTGGTTCGACTATTCTGTCTGTCCTCAAGGTAGAGTGCAGAAAGCTGTACACCCAAGATGCTCCATTCTAGTCATGCTCTGAAATCCCAGATGTGTGTGCCCACGTCAGTAACCTGGCTATGTCAACATGCAGGTGTGGAATGACTAAGAAGTAGGCCGTTCATACAGGAAGAGGAGGCATTTGCCTGGGTTCATAATGAATCAGAAGTTCAGTTATTAGCAAAAGAAGTGGTTATTTAAATGTATGATTTCATCCTAATTAAAACCAATGGGGGATAGAATTTGCATTTAGCTGTCTAGTAAATAGCTCTCAGTTATTTAACTTTTAATATCTGAAGGGTATGAGCAAGGTAAGGTTTTAGGGCAGTATGAGAGGGAGGTGAAGTTGATTGATTGCTATCCCTCCCACCCACCCACCCACCCACATACCTGGAATGACACCACCACCATCCCCTGGCCCCCACACCAGCTAAGATCATAAGCTTGGTTTTATACCACATTCCTTTCACTTAGTGCTTTTTAACAGTCTCCACCCATCCAGCCCCTGGGCCAGAACGTAATAAAACATTCCATCTTAGAAAGCTTAACAGTCCAGTACACCTAACAAAACCACCCTGGGACACCAGAGAGCATCCTGCATGCACATTAATAACTGCAGGATATCTGATTAGGAGAATGCAAAATAAGAAGCCATTAATAGCAGCCCTCATCTCCCGCCTCCACACTGATTACCAAAAGAACAGCAGCAGCTGAATCACAGCTAAATCCTATTCACAAGGGACCTGGGGCAACAAAGAGGAAAAAAACCGTTAGAGTAGTGCTTCTCGAGGGAAGCTCTTTAAGTCATTTTGATTCTGGCGTCAATCACGCCTGCCACAAACCAATAAGCATGTATAACACAAGCAAAGACTAGATTCCTTCCCTCTCTCCCTGGGTTCAGCACAGTGTACTGAGCATACATAATTGCCCTGCCAACCAAACTGCTACTTGCAAGGCCCCCAGAGGAACTCCTACTGTCCAGAGACACACAGGCTTAATGTTTACCCTCAGAACACAAGGAACATCAGCCAGGAGGTAGAACTGGGCCTCAGGGCTGCCTACTTTTGCGCTCTCAGAAGAGTAGACTAACCATGTGACTTTGAACAAATATTTTCCTCTCTTTGTGCCTCAGTTTCTTTATCTGTAGCATACCTGTCCCCTGGGGTTATTGTGGGTATCAAATGAATTAAATCACATCAAGCATTAGGAACAGTGCCTAACAGAATAAGTGGAGGTGGGGAGTGGCTCTCTCTACCTCCCTCCTTCTCCTTCTCCCTCTCTCTTCTTCCATATATAGAGGAGACAGGAGGGGAAGAAGGGAGAAAGGAATGAAAAAGGGGAAGAAGAGGAAGAAGATAGAAAAGAAGAAGAAAAAAGAAAAAGCTGGATCTAAGAATGTGGCTTAGATATACAGATAAGGAACCCAACAGCTAACCCCACCCCTGAACTGATATGTACCCCATCCCAAATCTGTAGGTCTCTTCCCTTCAAAGGCACAGCTTTCCCCTCCTGGCTTAGCAGTGGAGAGATCAGAATTCCTCTTTGCTAGAAGGAACCATAGCAAAACATCATTAAAGAGTTTCCATAAACCTAATATTCTGGTATCGGTAAAAGATCTGTGGATTCCCAAACTTTCTGCATGTCAAAATGAATTTGCTGGTAGAGAGCCAATGTTTCCAACTTGATCTGGCAGAATATACCCAGTTAGGATGTTCTCTCACTGTAATTAGTGATGTAATGTCAATGAGCAGTTTAGTTATTGACAATACCTGCTACAATTTAATTTTAAGTGTCAATGACTTGTTTGGGTTCACGGTAACATGGCTTTGATACATGACAAACAAGCATCCTAGAACAATCGGATGGATGATGAAAACAAGAGGGTGAAGGAAATCAATAGGCACTGTATAAGGAACTGCCTTTCAGATAACCCCGTGACTGTGCCTGGAGAAGGGCAGGCTGCTTCTCCCAAGAGCAGGCTGGGGATTCGGGGAATATATCATTGTCACCACCTTCTCAACTGATACTCACTTTTCCTAAGGGGACATGGGTATGAGGAGCAGGCCAGTGTTAGGAGTCAGATGACCTTGAACAAGTCAGGTGAACTTGAACAAGTTACTTAACCACTTTCTGCCTTAATTTCATCTATAAAATTAGGATAATTGCGTGGACTACATAAACAAACATATATAATAAGCACTTAGCACAGTGCCTGGTGCCTTGATAACGGTTCAATAAATACTGGCCTCTTGTTATTCAACCAAGTTAAATAGTCAGTATTATTTTTTAAAAACAAAGGATGAAAGCCTCATACATTATAGCAGGATGTCACAAATTCATGTAGCTGTAACAGGGCCTTGACTAAAGCTGGCTCAGTCCACAGGAAAACTGAGGAGGGGTGTCGTCTACAGCACAGTGGGAAGCCCGGCCCTTCTCTTATGCACACCTGCTCCGAGTACCAACTGGAGCTCAGCATGGAACATGCCTGCTGCTGCCAGACCTTCAGATTTCCCAATAATAGCCCCAAATCTAGATTTTTATATGGTATTTCCTAATTTTTAAATGTTGGCAACTGCCTCCAAAATTTTTAAAATACCAAATAGGCCAAATGAGCCATACCTGTGGCTGAACCAGGCTCATGGACTGTTAAGTGTGAAGATCTCTCCTGTCCAGATTAATCCACAGAAACTCCCTGGGAAAAATCCACCCAAAATTTCTACTTATTTCCCATATAGGAAAAGCCTTACCAGACACCAACCCACAGAGGGATCCACAAAAGGTCTGATGTATTCTCTAAATCACAGGACAAGAAGTGGCTGGGTCTGCAGCAGTTGCTTCCTTGCTGACTTACAGCCTGCTCACTGAGAAGGGAAGCAGATGATTTATGAGCTGCAAAGGTGATGCAAAATGCTCATCAGCTTTAGGCTGACATTGGATAACACAAGCAAATTTACATCTTCTCTAAAATAATTCAAATGCTTTTCGTGCATAATAGCAGGCAAGGGTAAAGATGAAGTGATAACACTTCAGAGGCTTCACAAAATATCCCAATTAATCTAGGCCATAAACCTACAACAAATTCTCACTTCTCTCTGCAAAATGGAACATACCGCAACTGAAAATCACAGGAAATATCCAAGTCAAATAATTAGCGAATAGGTTTCCCAATTCCTGTGCCTAGGGAATTTCACTCTCTTTCTGACATGACTTTGGTTTACCACAATATCCTTGGTCTCCTTATTCCCCTTTGCCAAACATGGATTGGGAAGAGGGAAATGAGAGCCATGGAGTGAGGATGGATGGCATGGATGGCCAGTGGGAAGAAGGGGCATGGATCACTAGAAAGATGAGTGGTTAAATGAGAATTCTCCAGGACAACGGGGGGAAAAAAACGTTTACAGTGTACCATCTCAGATAAATTTCACCTTCTTCAACAAATTCATGGCTTCAACAAGTATTCACTGAGCACCTGCTAGTGTCAGGTGCTGTTCTAAGTGCTAGAAATGCAGCACTAAAGTAAATAAAGTTCCTGCACTCCCCTGGGTCATCCATGCTGAGATCCAGGACTTATTATTTGAAGCAGGTATCATAGACTTTCTAGGTCAGAAAGGATCTTAGAAATCTTCTCATTGGGCACTGAATGTGAGTTACAAAATTCCTCCAGAGTTTTCATTCAACCAACAAACAGTTCACTAAGCCCTCTGAGCCACACACCCTACCCTCTACACTAGCTGTCTATAGCAGTGAACCTTATGGAGCTTGAACACTGCAGGAAGCCCCAGGCTTCTAGTGAAGGGTCCTACCAACTTTAGGGATAAAAAGGGTTTAATTTGCTCTTGCCCCTCAGCTGGTTTACACCTGAGTACTTCCATTCTTCTCTTATTAACTTGGTCTAAGTCAGATTTCTTTGGGGGACAATAACAGCTCCACAGACTACAAATATTTAGAAGGTAAAGCAGTATCTCCTGAAGCTGCAGGTTTACTGGTCCCCTCCAGTAATCCTATTTCTTGCATTTAGCACCCACTTGTTAGTCCCAAGTCTGCTCTGGGGGTGGGGGGAGACCACCAGAAGTGTGATCCTTCCTCCACAGGATAACTCTGCAAACGTTTGAAGGCAGCACCTGGGCTCCTTTTGTCTTCAGGCCTGATGCTCCATTCCATCATTCACAATGACACTTAGGGTGCGTACCCATCCAGGTGCCTCTTTATTCTTTCCCCACTATTATTGATACAAAAACTATTACTGAAGTGTCTGTTTTGGGAGTGATGTCCTATATAAATGTTTTTGCAAAAGGTTCTATTTAAGACATCCCCTCACAAAATCATACTGGGTCTAAGACTTCACAAAGGAGAGGAAAAGTGTATCATACAAATTGTCCACAGAAACCTGGAGCTTTGGGAAGACAAAATAGGACTGTCTGAATGTCAAACATTCTTGATCATAAGAGTAAGATTTCTAAGACCTATCCCAGACCTGCTGAATCAGAATTTCTAGGGGAAGATGCCTGGAAGTCTGTATTGTTAATATATGCTGAGTATGGTTCTTATTTATTACATAAATATTTTATTATAAAAATGTGTATAAAGTCAATAGACTGGAATACAGGAAAATAATACCCTCAACATCTGTAGCTTTAATAAAATAAAAGGAAAATTTTTATGACTTGCTCCTTCTCATTTGATTAAAATATATTGGTTTCTACTTCTTCTCCTTAAACCTGTCACTAATTTCCTCTATCCCAAGTCCCACTGATAAAGTAGAATCTGGTTGATATAGCACACTGGAGACTCCTGCACTGGAAGAGGGGAAGAAAAATCAGTGTGTCAGACAGACTCTCAACTGAGAAGAACTCAATTTATATAAAAATCTTTTCAGAGCCCTTATAATCTCACTGACCATCTGCAGCACAGAAATGAATCCTGGAATTAGTGGTACTAAGTGGTTACATAGCAGTAGATACTCTGGAGACTTTAAAAAAAAGCAAAAAGAATTTTCTATCTTGCATTTGAAGAAGTCAGTTAAGAACCTACTATTACAGGGAAACCCTCAAATATGTAAGTACTTAGACATTATAGGAGAAAAAACTGTATCAAAATGTCTAGCTTGGTCAAAATGATATATGTAAAACCCAGATTTCTCTAGCCATGGCTTATAATAGGATTTCCACTATCTGGCCCTTCATCATGCCCCTCATCCCCAGCGATTCAAACTCCACAGAGAGAACAGTACTCCATCTACTTACTCTGAAGTAGATTAAAAAAAAAAAAAGAAAGAAAAAAAAAGTCCCCAAGCACCAGAAAAGACTTTTTTCCCTTACCTGAGACATTAAAAAAAAAAAAAAACAAAACCCTACAGAGGAACAGAGAGTTATTATTGGCACTTGAATCTACAACATCAGAAAAATGGCAGCCCTTCAAACTCCACACATGGAAGAGCTCTTCATTTTAAGCTGAAAATGGGAAATTAATTTTCAAGTCTCTTGTCTAAGAGACAGCTTTTAAAAAGGTATTAACCTACATTTGGAGATTAATGCAAACACAGCCATCTTGTTTTAGTGGGTACAATCCAACTTTTATTAAGACAAAGACAGATTCCGAGTAATTAAGAGCTTGTCCAATATCCAGACTTTTATGACTCTAAATATTAGCGAAGCTGGCATTCTTACCAGCTTCGCCTCAGAGCAATTGCATTATAAATCTTTGGTGGTAATGAAACAGCAGCTAAAAAGAGGCTGAATAAGTCTCACTTAAAAACCAGCCTTCCCGTGGAGAACTACCCAGACTTTAATATAATGTATAGCCCCTCTTAGAACATTAATACTGTTGGAAAAAAGTGAGTGGTTTGGGATTTGCTGCTAAGGAGCCCTGAAGAAGATAAACAATCCACAGGAAGTGTGTTTTAACAATGTTGAATGTTTAGACTCCCTGGTGCCAAAGTCTAGGAACATTTTGCTGATTGGGGCAAGAAAAGGACAATATACCCACACTGGGGATGCTAATGGTGGTTTATCTGAGGCACATCCTTAACACTGTTTGTTCTTTACACAATGCAGCAGAATCATGGATATTGCTTTAATTTTTTTTAAAACTTTTAAAAAGTTAACATCTCATTTTAAAAAATACCCCAATGGGGTGCTCTCTTCTGCTACTTAAATTTTTTTTTTTAAGTGATGCAAAGCTGTAGCCCTGACTGCTCCCTTCTCAGAGGAAGATTTCACTAGGGTCACCACATTCAAACATCTCTTTACCACCTGGACTGAGGAGACACTCATGGAATATGACCAAAATACTGACAAATGGTCATCACTTTTTCAGACCTTATAAAATCAAAGACTCTTGCACATTAAGTTCCTAATGCAAATTTATTCTGTACTCAAAAGGTCACCAAAGAGTTAATCACATAGGGACCATATCACTGCTTAATAAAAACAGTTCTCTCTGTGCTCTTTCATCAAATTTGCCACCTGCTGACTAAAATGAGGGGAATGCCAAAGGTTCCTGTGCCCTAGCCCCCAACAGTGATTAACTGAAAGAAGCCTCTCATCTCTACCATCTTAGAAGAGAAATGATACATGTCACCTACACATCTCACCTGAGCCAAAGCCAACTCACCGTATCTCAAAAGTATGAATAGGACTTGATGGAACAAACTAGATAAAAACACATCCTGCACTCCGTAATTAGCAAAAACCAAGCTGCTAAGTAGAACTGGCTCTGTTCTTCTCAGAGATATCCTTAAGTGGAAACTAAACCCCAACCTATATTCAAGGAAATAATACTCTTCACCTTTCTCTGTCCACTAAGCACTTCCCTTCCCAATGAGAAATAACATCCTCTTTCCAAAGGCATAAATCTTAAGAACAAAAACTGTGCCAGGAAAAATAAATTTAAATTGAGGCATCATGCTTTCTTGGACTATTCAATAATACTGTCAGAATACAATAAATTATCTCTTAGGGGATTAACAAAGGTACCATTTTCCAAAATGAACAAAGGAGTTTTTTTAATTAAATACTTTTGCTTTTTTTTTTTCTCTGCAACATGACTTTATTTTTCACTCAAGAAAGAAATGCATATTGAGTGTCTGGGCTTTATCTACTGAAACTGACCAAAGCTAACATATCAGCATCATTATTTCTAAAATTCAAATTGGAAAATACATATATAAAATCAGAACATACAGGACACACAGAAATACACCTGAGGCCAACCAAAAAAAAAGGAATTCCATGGGGAACAAGGATGACTCAGCCAAGAGTCTTCCACAGAGCCACTATCCCGGTGTTTGCCGAGTGTTGAGTCTCCTCATATATATACCCCTCCAGACTGACCACAGGGACCTCACACCCCGAAATCCATATTTACTTTTGTATATAAGTTTATTTCCTTGAGGTAGGGTTAAATCACTGAACCTGCTCTGAGCACCTATTTGTAACTATGCTCCACCTTTACAATAGCCAGAAGCAAACACTTCAAAAGCAAGATACCACGGTATTAATGAGGCTGACATAGCACCCTGCATAATGACTAGCTTCCCAAGAACAATTTTCACTTTTTAAATGAACAAACGTATCTTGATACTGAAGTTAAGAATTGGGTCCACAACCTTCCTATCAGCCTCCAAGGCCTCCAATATACACTTTCTAAGCAACGACTATTGAGCTAGGCACAGTGAGGTATAAAAAAAAAAATTGTAATTTCCTATGTAAAGAACTTAACATATCACTTAAAGTAATCCTCACAAGAAATCTGCTACCTGTTTTACAGATGAGGAGAGACAGACATTGACTTGCCTAAGGTCACTTAAATAATAAATTGTAGAGCTAGAGCACTAATAGCGATGGATCTGGACTCTATGTCCCAGTGCTGTGTACAGGGACAACTCAGATAAATAAGATACAACCTTCGTACTCACCTGGGGTTTCAGAGTTTAATTTAGGTAAGAAGATAGTGGCATGAAGGTATATGACAAATGCCGGCTGAGTATACACAGCTGTACAGGGACCTTACTGAGGCGATGAGTAAAAAGCCCATGGAACATTTAAAATTCCATCCTGTATAAAGCACCCAGATGCACAAATGGGAAACAGCAAGTTTAAGAGCTCCATAGGTCATAACTGTTATACATATATTATCTGTTAATAAAGCAGTAATAGCAGCTATAATTTACTTGGCATTTGCTATGAGTCAAGGACCATGTTGAGCATTTCACATGTATTTTCTTATTTAATTAAATGACTCATCAATATTATCCCCATTGTATAACTGAGGAAGCCGAGGTTAGAGAATTAAATTACTTACCTGAGGTCACATAGTTGGGTTAAACAAGTCTTTCTGTCAAAGCCCATGTTTTTTAACCACCATAGGTACTGCCTCCAGTGTTTCTGTCCTAAAGTCATGTTTGTTCTATAGTCCCCAAAATCCTCACTAAGCACTCAGATCTGGTGTACATATTGTATATTTCTGATGGACATCCTCAACTTGCAGGTTTTTCTATACCCAGATCCCCTAATGTCCACAAATAATATGGCTATGGTTGGTTTCAAAAACCACCAAGAGTCCACGTGGTCTCTATTGAGAAAAATCCAAGAAATGATGGTACACACATATTAATCAAAGGTTACAGCTATTTGGTATTTTAAACACTTCTGAGGTTATTAACAGTACTTAAGAAAAGGCTTAAGTGCATTAAAAAAATTCTCTGTACATTTGTTATTCTCATCCCAGCTTTATAGATGAGTAAACACAGACTTGCAGACATTACCGGAAGCTGAGATAGGAATTCTGACTGTTTCTATTCCTCTCCCAAGATTTGTGAATAATGCAAGCTCCTGCTTTAACCCAACTTTGCTCACTGCACTGTAGGTAAGAAGAGGGAACATGAATCAGTAGCAACTCAGATGGATCCAGGAAACTCCTTTAAATTAAGTCATAAAAAATATTAGGGGGTAAAAAACAAAATCGGCATTAGATCTCTAAAAGGCTAACAATATTTTTAACTTTTTCATCTTATGGTAACAGAAGTCAAAAAAGAAAGCAAAAAAATTCAACCTCATAAATTCCTTTCTAATGAAAAATGAAAATAAAAAGGAAGTAGAAAAGGTATTCACAACAAATACTGCAAAGGGCTAATATACATATAATAACTATATAACATAAACAGTCCACATCAGTTAAGAAAAAAAATCCAACCCATAAGCCAGCAAAAGGGCTCAAACTAGTACACAAAAATAAAGGGAAAGTACAACTTTTTAGGGATACAGTTATGAAAGAAATCTAGTAACTTTCTATCTCTCAAAATGTAAATAATAATGAATGTTTAAGGCAAGTACACTATATATTGCTGATGATAGCATACAATGTAAAAACAGTATAGTGTAAAGATAGTATACACTGAAAAAACCCTTAAAACTAAAAGGCACCCTGTTATCGTTCTACAACAGAAAATCTACCAGAGAAATTAAGGAGGTGGGATCCTACATAGTGCAAGTAAGTTCTTTGTGGTATATATAACAACACAAAATTTGAAACATCCAACATTAGAAAAAAATTAATTATGGCCCCAGTTGATGTATTATTAAACAGTCATTAAATTATTAATCATGAAGATAGCATAGCAACAAAGGAAATGGCTATTTAATGTTAAACAAAATAGAGAATTATTTGTTAAGATTACCCCACCATAAAAGTGATGTTTGCCTTACAGACAAATCCAAGAAATAAAAGTATAAAAACGATGGGGAAAAGGCAGGGTAGGGGAAGATTTCTTAAAGAGAAATCTGTGAATGCTTTTTATTCTTTACAAAAATATTAATAAAAGAAATATGTGTGTGTGTGGTTAAATATAACAGTAAGTAGAGAAAGGAAAGCAGCTCTCCTCCCACCCTGTGCCGACCTGCTTACCTGCCTTGAAGAGAATATGAAAAAATATATATATATTTATAAAGGAGTTAAAAGTTGCTAATACCCTTCTTGCCTAGGATGTCTCACTCCTCACAGAGATACGAGGTTTAGAATTGAACATGGCATATCTTAATTCTATTAGAAACAAGAATATAGTACAACCAACATGTCACAGACACAAAAATATAAATATATCATCATTACTTGCCTTCTGTGTACACTGTAAAATCTAGCTCACTAAAGGATTTTCCATGCTGTTTCTACTAGGAAAACACTCAAAAATCCAATGTTCATCTGAATTTTTTTAACATCCTATAGCAGGTAGATACTGGCTATTTTCTAGAGAGGATTTTCCATAACACTGAGCAGAAAGTTGAGATTAAAGCTCTGCTACCCTGACTGAAATTAATTCTCTACAGCTGTTTAGGGAACTTGGATCTCGGAAACAGGGACTCAGCTGACTAGCAACCTCTCTCTTCAAGAAGGAAAATGTGTTTTTAAAAAAAACCCACAAGCAAACACCTACCAGCCCACATAGCTTATATGTTCCCAAAGAACAGCATTATTTGATTGCAACTTTTTGTCCTTTTTTTCTTTAAAGCCTTGTAGGGAGGCAGCACTTCTGACAGAACTACCTATCCATGGGAAGAATGGATGAATCAATGTTTGCATAAAGATATTAAAATTCTTAAAAAGACAGAAAACCTTCAAAAAGGAAAAATAAAAAAAAATCATTTTAAAAGGCACCTACCCAGTTCATTATTATGCACATTTCACAAACATTTCCCTAGTCCAGGGGAAAAGCTATTCTATAAAATAATGAATTTATAGGCTTAGCAACCAATGCATTTATAGGCTTTTCCTTAGCTCTCAAGCCTCTCTGGTTTTTAGGCTACATTTTGTGGCTGGTTTAGGGTGAGGATATCCTAAGGAATCAGGAATGGTGGCTGCACAAGACAGCACTTCAGCAATGCGACTGCATGTCTCCTACGACAGAGAACTGACTTAGACCACATAGCTTCTCATTCCCCTTCCATCACTCCCATTCAACTCTCCCCCTTTCCATAAGCACTAATAATCTCTTCCATTTGGGGGCCCACTTCAATTCCTATATACACATTCCACTAGGGTGGGTTCCACCTCAGTAATCCACTACTGAATTTATTTTTTAGGGTACCACACTAAAACCCCATTGGCACATTAGTACCCAATCTCTGTTGCACTTGGGATAACCTAGTGAGTTTTAACAAACACTTGGATTCAGCCTCCAAAGGATTCTGATTTAACTGGCATGAAGTATGGCTTGGGTATCCCAAGAGATTTTGTAAAGCACCCCATGTGCTTTTTTTTAGAATTTGACAATTTGATTCTAAAATTTTATAGGAAAAGCAAAGAACCTAGAACAGTCAAAACAATCTTGAAAAAGAACATAGTAGGAGGATTCACACTACTGCACTTCAATATTTACTATAAAGCTAGAGAAATCAAGGCAGTGTGGTACTGGGAGAAAAACAGACAAATATATCAAATGGAGCAGAATAGAGAGTCTGGAAAAAGACATAAGCAGAAAAACACTTAAAAAGACAACTGATTTTCATCAAAGGTGCCAAGAATATTCAATGGTGAAAGTGTTTCCAGTGAATAATGCTATAAATGGATAAACATAAGGGGAAAAAATGAACCTTCACTCTTAACTCACACCACACACAAAAGTCTGAGATGGAACATAAACCAAAACATAAACATATATAAATGTAAAGGAGAAAACAAGGGAGAACATTTCTGTAACCTAGGCTAAGTAAAGATTTCTTAGAGAGGACACAAAACATATAAGGGGAAAATAAGATAAACTAAACTTAATCAAAATTTAAAATTTCTGCTCATCAAAAGACATCATTAGGAAATTGAAAAGGCCAGCCACAGACTGGGAGAAGTATTCCTATTACATGTATCTGATAAAGGACATGAACCAGAATATATAAAGAACTCCTATAAATCAGTAACAAAAAGGCAACCCAACTTAACAATGGTCAAGAGACTTGAACAAACATCTCACAGAAGAGATTATGTTTAACACCATTAGTCATCAGGAAAATGCAAATTCAAACCACAAACCAAATGAGATTACCATGTTATACTCACTAGAATGGCTAGAATTAAAAAGACTAATAACACTAAATATTTTTGAGGACACAGAGCAACAAGAACTCTCATGCAATGCTGGTGGGAGTATAAACTAGTACAGCCACTTTGGAAAACTGGCAGTTTCTTATAAATTTAAACATATACCTACATACCTTATAACCCAACAATTTCACTCATAGGCGTCTGTGCAAAAGAAATGAAGACCTATGTCCACAAAAACAAACAAACAAAAAACTTGTACAATACAGCTTTATTTATGACAGTCAAAACTTTAAAATAACCCATATATCCATCAATAGGGAAATAACTAAACAAACAGTGGAATATCTACACAACAGAAGACTACTCAGCAATAAAAGAACTGATTCATGCAAGAATATAAAACAATCTCAAAAATAGTACATTTAACAAAACAGACACATACAAGTACATGCTATATTTTATTTTTATAAAGTTCAAGAGCAGGCAAAATAAGCTAAGATGACAGGAATCAGAACAGTGGTTGCCTATGGGAGGGGAGGGAACAGATTAATTAGAACTGAGGAATAAAGAACTTTTTCAAGTGATGATTATGTTCCCTAACTTAATGGGTTATGTGGGTTACATGGTTGTATTTGTCAAAATTCACTGATTTGTACACTTAAGATTTGTGCATTTTACTACATGTAAATTGTATCTTAAAAAAATTTTAAGAACTCCAGGTGATTATAATTTGTAGCTAAACTGAGAACAACTGATGGGGGGGGGATTAATCTAACATCTCTCCCCAACCCCTTCCTTATTTGAGCTCTCTATTAATCAGCATCATAATGATTTCTTGTGCAAACTAAGACACGTGCATAGCCAATATTTTCATATAACACCTATACATTGCAACTTGCTGCCTAAATTCTCCATGCACATTAAGGAGATACTGATGAGCTGAGCTGATCCTGGTACTTCCATGTCACAGTGTACCTCTATTTCAGGAAACACTGAAATCTGAGAGAGCTAGCAACTATTCCCAGCACACAACTCCCCAAGCACATCTTCCCCTCAAGACTGAGCAGCAGACAGCCCTCAAAGAGCCTGCACTCTGCACCTCATTTGCCACTACCCCTAAGATAAACCCAGGCCTCCAGCAACACTGTACTTACTACTTTCAGGACCCGAAAAAGAGGCAGGTACCTCCTCATGCTGGTCTCTCTCCCTTGGAATGTCAATCCTGACTATCCATCCACATGGCATACTCTCTCCTGTCCTTTGAAACATCATTATCATGTTGTCTCCTTCATGAAACTTTCTCTGATCTCTCTCTAAGCTGCAAATGTCCCTTTTTCCATCCTCTCAAAGTACTTAATGAGCATCTCTAGCTCATGTAGGCTATTTGGTAGGCAATCTGCTGGAAACAACAGCATGCCTATCACACTCTTACAGCCATCTCTCTGCAAGTTAATCAAGTTTACTTTTCAAGCTTTTGTACCTTAACTCAAGGAGATGCTGTGAGAGCATCAGAGACCATCTCTGACTTAATGGTGGTAAATCCCGGTATACAGCAAGTGTTTGATATATTTCTGTTGATTTTACAAATAAATTAATACCAATACCATACCACCTCTCCCCTAAAGTCAGCTGGGATAGAGGACAAAACAAAAACAAACCAAGAAAAAAAAAAAAGTGACTACATATGAGTGTTTTTTAAGTCTGTGTTGAAAATCTACTTGGGTAATACTGGGAACTCCCAAACTGAACCTAAGAAACTTTTCGCTTCAGAATAGCAAAATTTAAAAACACTCCAGTTTCAAATCTTAGGAAAAAACTCTACTTTTGATAACTTTCATTCTAATAGTATTTCTATTAGCTAATGTCATAAAGGTCTAGGGCAGTTGCTACTTACATATCTGAACTGTAACAAATTATTAATCAAAATAATGCTACAAATCAATAATGCAGAACAGATTTCCTCTCTAAACATGCACCCCCAAGAGTTGCTCCTCTCCAACCACGTCCTTCATCCAGTTATTCCACATTTCTCACATTCGTATCCAATTAACAATGTTAATTCTAGTCCCAGATCATAATTTTAAATTCTCTGCAAAGGAAAAAAAATTACCACTGGAGGATTTTTGTACTTATTAATATTTATCCCTAAGCAGTAACATTCAATCAAACCTTTTTCATTCAGATCAGCAAAACAAACCAGAATAATTAACCAATTCTGTAAACTTCAATCCTGATGCTACTACAGTTTTTGCTTTCTGTGTCTTTAAAAGTGCAATATTTTCATTTCTCCACCGAAGTGCTGATCCGGAGAGCATAAGACAACAGAAGCCCCATGGATATTATTTGTAAGGGAAAAAAGGAAATGTGAGAGATTAAAGAGACAACTCCCTCGAAGTCCAATGATCGAATGCTTCATGGTCTTTTGAACTGGAACTTCTTTGAAATAACACAACAAAACTAAAGGTTCACACAGCCAAGGTCTATGGGAGGTTGTTCTGCTGCCTCCCACAGTTCTTGAAAGCCAATATAATGGTAAAATCACAGAGTCTAAAGTAAAAAAGGAGTCAAGAAATCATCTAATCATTTTAAAGACAAGAAACTGATAGTCGGAAAGGAAACTTGACTTACCCACAGGGACATGACATACAATGTTGGTGGCAGGTCAGGGGGTCTGACTCCTCCAGCTGAGTGATTTCTTTTCCCCATCTTTACCAAGATCTCCTGCTGACACTCAGGAATACCCTGCAGATCCCCCCTCCTGCTTGCTAGGATCAACACAAGCCACACTGCTTCTGTAGTTTAGTCTTGGGTCCCACCCATCCATCCCCACAGTGCTGCAGACCTCCATTCTCTTTGCTGGTGATTCTCAGATACTCCAGGATGCTTGGCTTGACTTCTATGGCTGCCTGTGGAGGGAGACTGAGACTACTCATCCATTTCACTAAACTACCATTAGAGTGTAATGAGCTGTTTCATATACAAGGCCAGTGGACTGGGGTGTGAAGCTCTACAGCCCATCTCTTACCCGCTAAAGCATTTCTAGTACTCTGCCCCAAGTCACTTTCTGACACAGCAAGCAGAAAAGGCTTGGCTTTGCCAGGCTTTCTTGCAAGGTCTTAGAAAAGCCAATTACTTATAAGAAAGCCAGGAATAACATCAACTAACATTTAAAGAGCGTGTATTGTGTGCTGGCCCTTGATCTAACTGATTAACATATTTATTAGTGTATTTCTCACAACCACCCTATGAGCAGGTGCTATTACTAGCCCCCATTTTACAGATGTGGAAACTAAGTAACTTTCCCATGGTTACATAACGAATAAGTGGTAAAGTGGAATTGGGACCTAGTTAGACTCCAGGAACTTTACTTAATGTTAGACACTAAGCTATTCTGCCCTTTGCCTAAGTTTAAACTCTACAAAACAGGCCTATTTCAAAGCCATCTTTATAAAACTTTCCTTTCCCTCCCTCTTCTCAAAGAGAGGAAAGCATTCTAAAACGTAAGGTTTCCCAAATTTCCTAAAAGATTTCAGAGACCTATGCAGCCTATATATCATTCCACATACACAGAAAACCACAATTCAGCTATTCCAAATGACAAAGGCTGAAGTGAAGGGGGAACCCTACAGGAGCTGCTGTGAATGATGAAGGCAGTAAAAAACCAGGATAAAGTGTCCAACTGCCTGGTACACAGTCCTTTGGAGCAAGGACTGCTGTGACCTGCAGGTTAATATGCAGGAGCACATCCAGTGTGATCAGATTCTCCCTTTTGCTTCCACACTGCTCTGCAGTAGCTCTCACTAACTGCTGACACAGAACATGTTTTGACATGGAGAATGTAAGCAGTGAAAAGCCTCTCCTGTCTGTTTTAAAAATTGTTCAGGCCACCTCTTGAAAATGGTCATGTTTTCTCAGGATGTGAGTGGCTCTGACATTTTGATGATACCATATTCCAGGAAAAAAGCAATTCCAGATCTATTTCTCCATGTTTGTTTCTTTTGTTTGTTTGGGGGTGGAGGTGGTAGTGAGAACATTTAAGTTCTACTATCTTCAGATCGATTTCTATTAAACAAAGGACTCCTAATGTTACCCAATATTTATAAAAGGATTTTTCAAAAATTCCCAGAGAATATATTTTGTTCCGTACATCAACAACGTAAGACTATCAACAAAGCTCATCCCTTAAAGGGAAACATAAGTACAGGTAAACGAACTATCCAAGGCCACATACCTGCTAAAATATGTGCACTAGAGTAAGAATCTCTATCCATTTGCCAAGGCATTTTTCAGTTAAAGTTTTCTATTCTACAAACCAAAATGGCCTTCTCCTCTCCTTGTGTACCAGTGGCACAGCTATACCCCTAAAGAAAAAACTAAACAGTTTCAAGAGCTACTAGTCTTCAACCTTTAGCCACTACCCATACACGTACATCATCATGCATCCATTAACAAAGAAAATTGTTTTTCATTCCCTTGTCCTTCAATGTGGGGATCCCAAACTGTTTCATGCATCTCAAGCTTGGGAAAATTACTTCTACCCCTGCTCTACTTCCTACCTCTCTCCACACCCTTCCCTCTACCAATCCCTCCTCTAGACTATCTTTTGAATATTGGTGCTTCCATGGTTAAGGAGTTTCGGGCTCATCACTTTGCAAAAGGTAACGTCCAAACTCAACAGCTTCCCCAGTCAGATCTCAACACGTGTAACAAATGTCCTTCCCAACCATACCTCCCACTCCTCTGTGTCAAGCCTCACCATGCACCTGTGCCCTAGCAGCCACTGAAGACTTCCAAACACAAGCTCTCTTCTAAATCTCTGCAATTTTATTCACTCTCTTCTATCAGCCTACAATATCCTTCCTTGTCTTGACCAAACAAAACTCCTCTTAACCTCTCCAGTTCGTCTCCAGTTTTGTGATGACTCTCCTCAGCTTATTTCTCAATGTTCACAGCACTCTGTGCTGAGGCCATTATAATTACTGTAATTATACAGCACATTATGTAATACAGGAGAGCAACTGAGTCCCCTTCTCATTCCAAGCTCATATCACAGAGACTCCTCAAAAACCCATTCCACAAATTTGTATGGATTAGGCGCCAGGAGTACAGTGAGCAAAACAAACTGGGCCTCAACTCTCATGGAACTTATTTCTACTAGAGAGAAAAGGGAGAAACATTTAACAAGCAAACATATGCTCCAGGTAGAAATGAGTGCTGTGAAGAAAAGTAAAGCAGGGTAAGGGAAGAAACAGTGCTCACTTTAGATTATCAGGAAAGGTCTGATAAGGAAGCTTCTATCAGAAAACCCAATCAAGTGAGGGAAGGACTGTTGAGGGTAAGAACATTTTAGGCAGAGGGAAAAGTAAATGTGACAGTCTTGGGCAGAGTGTGAGTACCTGCGCAGAGTGGCTGCAGGGGGCAAAATGGCCAAGGGCATACACCACGTGAAGCATACTGCTCACACCTGGACCAACAAAAACGGACTCTGGTCATTCTGAATCTCCTTTGTTGACCAATGTTCCTTGCTGCTGACCAGGGTAACAACTGGATGCTCTCCTGCTGACTGGAAACTCTGCAACAACACACTGGTCTCTCCTTGCTGCTGCTGGCTAAGTTTTTTCTTAGCCTCTCCATCTTCCAAGCTTTCTCAGGGTGAATTCCATTTTACCTTCTTCAGCTTTCTTCTGAATAAAGCCTATTAAATGCTGTGGTCCTACTTCCTCATCCTTCAAAACATTTTATAGTTGTTTCTGCTGCAGTTCCCAAAAGATCCTAATAAATCTCCGTGCAATACACTGGGCAGCCTTCTCCTTCTCCCATTATAACAGCAGAGGCTGACTTCTTAAGCAGAATTTTCCTCCCTAAAAAGCAATATACTATCTTCTTACAAAATTCTGTCCATTTTTCCCTCTGTTACTCTAAAGCTACATGTCTCTACAATTATTCCACTTCAAAGAAAAGTAACTGTTTAAGCAAACCTAAAGTATGGACTTATGAATTTACCTAAAGGATAAATTGGGCATGACTTTGGTTACAAATGGATTTTTCACTTTAGAAAATGATTCATAATAGCATCACTCCATATGGCAAGCTCTCCTATTTCATCCTAAATTTAGGAGTCAACTTTCTCACAAATCTTTGAGGACACATCATGAGGTCAGGTGAAGTATATCTGTACAATGAGATCTTCTTTCCAAGAACCAGGCTTGGATCCCATCATATATTACTGAGACTATTATATTTAACAACTACCAATTTGGGTTGATTTATAATCATTCTATTGTGAAAGGCTGTAATTCCTAAAATGTATGTTTCAACATGAAAATGTCTACAAGTTTAGTAACTATAAACCCATTAAACCAAGTAGTCTCTGGTTCTCTCCTGGCTGAGATTCCAGACTTATAATTGTTCAGGTGGCCAACCCATATATTTCCATTTTCCTTACTCACATTGCCATGCTAAATTACTTACACTGTTCTCTGCCACTTCTTACAGAACTCTTCTTGGACTTTTTCTATGCTCACACTGTCTGATCATCAATTTGCATGTCAGTTCCTTTTAATTGGATTCCATCCAACCAGAATTACAGCTGCCTCTCTCTATGGAAGAATAAAGTGATTTCTTCCTTCAACAATGCCAGGGTCCCTACCAGGGAATCAAACTGTCACTCCACTTGCTATTAATTATCCTGAGCTACGCCACTGTTTCCCTTCCTTCATAAAGCCCTGAACCATATTCCTTCCCTCTGTGACTAACAGCAGTCATGATGATGCCTTACATCCAGTGAGCCAACACAAGAGAGAAATCCAGGCATCAGGCACAGATGACAAGCAATGACAAGAATGTTCTTTAAGCAGAACATTTAACTAAAGTCAAAGTCTCTTATACAAAATAAATGAATTCTGAGGTTAAAGGTTTGTCTTATACATTTCTAGGGCAAAAGATCCCTCAGCTTCCCATGGCAGTCAACTACACCATCTTAATCCACAAGGTTAAGGTTTCCTGCTACCTAAATCTCTTTGGCCACAATATAAGCCTGTGATTTCTTGTTTCCGTGGTGATGGCAGAGATCTCACTAGCCTCCTCTGTATGACAATTCCTCTGGCATTTAACAGCTCCTATTAAATCATCCTTCAGCCTTCCCTTCTTCATGCTTATCATACTTAGGAGAGGGACCAGGATAGAAAGAAACAGTTTCATGGGAGATCCAATTGAAGAAACTGAGATTTTTCAGTATGAATACTTGGGGGATATGGTAGCTGTCTTTAAAAAAAAAAAATTCAAGGGCTTCAACTGTGAAAGAGGAAATTAGATTTATTCAGTATGACCCCAGAGAGTAAAACAAGAAAGAACCAATAGAAATCTACAAAGACAGAGACATCCCCTCAATATAAAGCAGGAATTTTCTAAAAAAAAATGGAGCTGTTTAAAGAATTATCTCCCAAGGCAGGCCATCCCATGTCAGCAAAGGTGGGACAGCCATTTGGAAGAGATGTAATAACATGTCTGCAAGCACCTGCAGGGCAGGCTGGCTACAAGGATCCCTAGCTCCCTTCCAACACTAAGATCCTGCAAAGCTAATCATCAAAGGTTTAGGTGACTGGAGTTTTACCACAAGAAAAAGGAGTTAGGCTTTAAGGTAATGAGTGACAAGCCTCCCACCACTCACATACACAGCACATATTCACAGGTAACAGTTCATTATGCAAAGGGTGAGGAAGAGGGCATTATATAACTTCACTTGAGTGGGGAAATGAGCAAAGTCTCAAAAAGTCCCCTACTGCTGAAGGTAGAATGATGGATCCCCAAAGATGTCAAATGCCCTAATTCCTAGAACCTGTGGATATATTATGTTATAAGCAAAGGGGAATTAAGGCTATATAGATCGAATTAAGGATGATCATCAACTAATCTTAAAGGGACTGCCATACATTGTCCAGGTGGGCCTAGTGTAATCTCAAAGGTCTTTATAGGGAAGTGGAAGATGTGACTATGGAAGCAGGAAACAGAGTTGGTATCATGAGAAGGAGTCAACCTGCCATTGCTGGTTTTAAAGATGAAGAAAGGACTGCATGCCAAGGAATGCAAGAAAGCTCTAGGACCTGGAAAGGACAAGGTAACAGAATCTCCCCTAGAGTCTCCAGAAGGAATGAAGTCCTGCTGACACCTTGATTTTAAGCCCAGTGAGACTCATGTTGTATTCCTAACCTACAAAATCTAATAATAAATCTGTGTGGTTTTAAGCAACCAATTTTGTGGTAATTTTTTATAGCAGCAAACAGGAAACTAATAATACCCACCAAAGATCCTGATATGTCCATACATACTCAGAACGAATGGGAAATATTTGCTGAATGTTTTTAAATGATAATCTCTAATATAAGTTTCATCAACGATAATCTTTGTTTTTTATGAGTACAGAAATCTATGAGAGAAGTGGAATTCTATCCAGACCAACATAAACTGCTTTAACAATTTGCCTTCAGATGCCATATCTCAGGTTCAGGTAATGTACATGGCACACAATAGGCCCTCTATAAATTTTTAGTGACTTAAATCGAGGAGTCAAAGTTCAAATACCATCTTTGGCCTCCTTTGCTGGCAGAGACAAAACAACAACAACAACAACAACAACAACAACAACAACAACAACAACAACAACAAAACCTGTCATACTAACCAGTACATAGCTATCACTTAACAATCTCACCCAAGGATTAAAACAGTGAATGAACTCTTTCCAGCTACCCTCTGTTTAGCTTCTGTAGTCAGCAAAAACAAGGACAGTGTGCATATGCGGGTACATTTGAGAGACAGAGTGAGAGCCTTCCAATCAATGATCTATGTTCCCCCCCTTCAAAAAAGAATCACACCAGATTACATTCCAGAGATCTACTCCCACCCACCTCCCAAAGTACAAATGCTACTACTGTAGGTATGGTTCCCTCAACAGTAGAAAACCTCAAGCAGATACATCTAAAGTCATCATCCTGCTCCCATCCTTCTGTTCCCTATCCTTCACCTAGTCGAGAATGCCGTCCAACTTTTCTGTCCTTGTTTCCCCCAAGATTTAGAGTCAAGCTTGGTTCTGTGCCTACAGAGAAGCAAGCAGCTGAAATGCCATAGTTTCCATATGGGGCCACAAACAGAACCATCAGACCAGCTTTCATGCTCCCTAATGGCCACACCCGAGGAACTGGTGGCAAATGCCACCCAGGAGTGTCTTGACAGCTGGAGACAGGCAGCTGCTCCATAGCCTCTTCTCTCCAATACTGTATTTGGTTCTTTTAGTGGCTGGGATTCTTTAAAAGTGCTTATACCTGGCCCCACATAAGTACAGTTGACCCTTGAACAGCATGGCTTTGAACTGTACAGGTCTATACATGGATTTTTTTCTGTAGTAATTTCCACAGTAAACACAAATCCCAGTTGGTTGAATCCGTGGATGCAGAACTGAAGACACGGAGGAACCACAGATACAGAGAGCCAGCTCTAAGTTATATATGGATTTTCTCCTGTGGGGAGGGTCAGTGCCCTTAACCCCCCACATTGTTCCAGAGTCAATTGTATACGTAGCTGTACAGTCTCCTGTTGCCACATTCCAAATCAAAGGCACATTAGACTGCATTTTAACATAAGTCTCAGTCTGTCCTCCTTGGAGAGGGAAAAAAACTTGGAAAACAAACATTTGAAACAGATAATATGCAATTTTGGGTGAGAAATAACTCTTAAACTAGTGAAACTTTTACATATGTACATATATACTTAATATTTGAAAACATACATGTTCCAAAGAACTTTAAATTTAGAACTTCAGATGTAAAAAGTCTCAATCTTACCACTGTCAGAAGTCTCTCTTGTTTTAAAACTTAAAAAAAAAAAAAAAACTCAAGGTCCCCAAGACTGGCAGAGAGGGATTTGGGGATCATTTCCCTATGGGCTCTCATAATACACGCATTCTTGGGCAGTATGTCAGACAGTGCAGTGGTTAAGAGTGTACATACTAGAGCAAGACTGCCTGGATTCCTCTCCCTCCTCTATCACTTACTAGAAAAATTTCTGATTCCTCTGTGCCTCATTTTGTTCACTCACAAAATGGAATAAATACAATACCTATACCTCATAAGGCAGTTAAGATTAAATGAGCTCATATTCATAAATCACTTAGAATAGTGCCTGGCAGAAAGTTAACTCCACTAGTTTATGAAAGCAATCATCATCCACATTTGTCCCTCACAGGAAGTTTTCATAATGATCCTACTGGCCACATCATCATCTCAGATCAATGACCACCCTGGCTCTAGTAACCCAACACCAGTTGCTCATCTCTTTATTTTGACTACCTAACCCGACCGTACATAATCTGCTGAATGGGAAGGGCTGTCTCTGTGGGTTTTGATGGAAACAGACTGGCTTTCAAAGAGAATTCACTGAGAGTATAAACCTCCAAGGAAACCAAGTCTCAGGCTTCACTTTCTCTTTCTGTGAACTGATGTTCCCTAAGGAATCCTTCCACTGAAGCATGGCACTCCACTGGCCTATGAATTATCTGTTCCCAACCTAAAATATGTCCTTGATTGCTTTTCAGGTAAGAAACTCTTCAAAAGTCACCAGCCTTTTGAAGGTTGCTGCTACCTACCCAACATAAAAAGTGGTCAATTAAAAAAAAAAAAAAAAAGCTCTTCAGCCACTTAAAATTCTTCTTTCAACCACAGTTATATAATAATTGCCCTAAACATTTCTGAAACCACTCTTGCTTATGTCTCCAGAAAAATTATCTGAGGCAAAGAAGAAGCTATACCAACTGCTTTAAAGTCATTCATTGATGTTAAATCTAAGCAGGATTACCTAGGTAGTCAATGACCTCCTGTGGCAGGTTTGACTACAAATGAAATCTGGCTTCCTCAGGAAAACTAATGCAATGGTGAAGACTACCACAACTGAAATTATTAATAGAAAGATAAAATATAAACATGTCTCAAGAACAGCACCAAGGAGAATTCTCTGAACTTTTTTAATTAAAGCTATGCAGAAAGAGTAAGTATAAAACATATACGTGACAAGTATGCTAAATATCACGACATGTTGATGGAAAGAAATAAAAAAAGATCAAAATAAATGGGGAGATATAATATGATTACAGATTAGAAGATTCAACACAATATACAGTTTTCCCCAAATTGATCTATGGATTTAATGAAATTTCAATCAAAATTCCAGGAGGATATCTTTGTAGTTACAAATTAAATTATTCTAAAATTTATACAGAAAAGCAAAGGAACTAAATAGTCAAAATCATGGTTGAAAAAAAGAATACAGTTGGAAAATTCATACTACTAGATTTTAATACAAAGCTACCATAATCAAGACAGTGTGATATTGGAGAACAGAGATCTAATGAAACAGACAATACAGAATAAGATAGATCCACACATATATAGACAACTTTTTAATAAAGTTTTTATAATTTTTTATAAAATTTTTATAAAGATACAAAGGCAATTCAATAAAAAAGGCACAGTCTGTTTAAACAAATGATGTAACAATTGGGTATCCATCTGAAAAACATTAATTTCAACCCATACACTTCACAATATACACTAAAATTAACTCAAAATGAATCACAAATTTAAATGTAAAATCCAACATTACAAAACTTCTAGAAGAAAATCTTTGTGACCTTTGGTTAACCAAAGATTCCTTAGTGATGACACCAGAAATATAATCCATAAAAGAACAAATTTGTACTTCAAAATTTAAAATTCTGCTCTTCAAAGACATTGTTAATGGGAATGAAAAGACAACCATAGGCTGGGAGAATAGATTTGAAAACCATCTATTTGACAAAACACTTGAATTCAGAATACATAAAGAACTCTTAAAACTCAGTAAAAAGAAAACAACCCAGTTTTCAAAAAATGGGCCAAAAAATCTGAACATATGCCTCACAAAGAAAGACAAAGGAATGGCAATACATGAAAAGATATTCAACATCCCTAGTTATTGAGGAAATACAAACAAACCACAATGAGATTCTACTACATGCCTATTAGAACGGCTAAAATTTTTTAAATATTGACCATACCAAGTGTTGGCAAAGATGTGAAGAACTGGAACTCTCATATGCTGCCGGTAGGAATGTAATATGGTACAAACACTTTAGAAAACTGTTTGGCAGTTCCTTATAGATTTAAACATCTATCTGCCATATGACCCAGACATTCCATTCTTAGTGTTTACCTAAGAGAAATGAAAGCATATGTTCATACAAAGATTAGTATGCTGATATTCACATAGCTTTATTTATTACAGCAGAAAACTGGAAACGACCCAAATGCCTCAACAGAGATGAATGTATATGCAAACTTTGGTATATCCAAACAACAAAATAGCATTCAGCAATAAAAAGGGAACTATCAATATCGACTACTGTGTGAATGAATCACAAAATAATTATGCTGAGCGAAAAAAACTAGACTAAAGAAAATACATGATATATGAGATTCTATTTATATAAAATTATTGGAAACACCAATTAATCTATAGTGATAGAAAGCAAATCAGTGGTAGCCTCAGGACAGGGAAAAGAATAAAGCAGAAGACAAATATTATAAATGGGCATGAGAAATCTTCGAGGGTGGTAAATATGGTCATTATCCTAACAGTGGAATGGTTTCATGGGTATATACTATGTCAAAACTTAACATACTTTATATGTGAAGTTTACTGTATATCAATTACACTTCAGTTTTTTTTTTTAAGAATTCAAGGGAAAAAGTAAAATAAAATAAAAACTAAAAAGCGTACCACTCATGTGCTAATAGTTTATAGTCAAAAGCAGGAATCAGACAAATAAACAAGATGGCATGGGAAGTGCCATGATGAAGGAAATGTGTAGTGCTATGGACACACAAAGGATGGGCACTATCCTGAATTGGGAGGCTAAGTATGACTTTATGCTGGAAACTGAACAGCAAGACTGACTGATTAGATCTACAAGGCAGACTCCTTAGAAATTCTGCTATGTTTATCTTTAAGTCAATCTCATCTTACCACAACTCATTTCATGTGTATTATTTCATGATGATTTATTTATTTCTTATTCCTTAATGATAAAACACCACACATAATACATACCACATATTACATACAAATGTACACTCTGGAGATGGCCATTTCCTCAGAACCAATAATCATCTGTTACAGGATGGCAGCAAACACTGGTTTTATTTTGTTCTGTACATGGGAAAAATTGTAGAACTCAAAGTAAGAAACCAAGCTAATAATTTCGGGTTTTTTCCCTCTATATTTTCAAGGCTTGAAACAAGTTATAAAAAAAATTTGTTAGCAAAGGAAGCACAGGTAGTGCCTATATAAATGGATTAAAGCAAATGTCCTTAGACCCATAAGACTTTACGTTTATTCTATACTAATGTATTACAGACTTAACATCTAGAGAACCACAAAGTGTTTTTCTCAAGAAAAATGTATCTCTAATAATTCTAATCTCTCTGCACAATAAAGAAAATAATTTATATCGTTAATCACAACCTTAAAGGAACTCTGGGAAAAACTACATTTAAAATAGGACTCAAATCTTCTACTATTCCTCAAAATCAAACAGTAATTATAAAACACTTGCCTCCTTTTTCGTCTTTTTCTCTAATTTTAACATCCTGTGAAGCCTTCTTCCTGCCCAGCTCTAAATGCTAAGCTGATTCTTAAACTATCATCTTCATGTTAACAGTATTGGGAGTGGGGGACACAAACAGGCAAGGCAAAGAGATAGAACCACATAAACCAAGAAGTCCATTTTCCTTCATCTGTGCTATATGGATTTCAAAATAAAACTACACAAGAAAACTTTAGCCTCATTTGAAATGATTTGGTTTGTTCCATGGTCTCACCATGCCATTCTGGTATTAAAGAACAAAGAAATAGTCCAAACAGTCAACAGAATGAAAGAAAGAAAAGGTAAGCATCATGCAAAGAAAACCACTAACAACTGTATCTTCCATCAAGACCAGCCCTGACAGTCACAGCTTCTCCCATAGGCCAGCTCAGACAAATCCCACAGTGAGATGGTGGACAAACTGCTTACCAACTTCTATATGCTGTGTGGTTCAGAAACGGACAGTAACCACATCTTGTACCTGGAACATTTCCTCCAAAGTTCCCGTTCAACAAACAGACAAGAAATTTGACCAGAGCAATGGAGATGTTAGTTTAACAGATTAAATACTCACTGTCAAGCTTCAAGATTCTTTCTTAAAGATAAGACAGTGTTTCTTTAATAGGACTTCCCAGCTAAAGCACTGTAATTTGGAAATTTAGATTTTTGTCTCCTGTATATATAGTAGGACATAATCAGGAACTCACCTAACTTTAGCTTTTTTATTAAAACACATGGTTGCTTATACTTATGAAGTAACAATAAATACTCAAGAATCTAAGATAATGACCCATCATCTAAGTACCCACATCACTGATTTCCTAACAGAATATTAAGGTGGAAGCCAGTCTACTACATCCCAAAGAGTCCAGCCAAAAGCCTCTATCTCAGTTTCTTTAATTGCCAAATACATTTTATAACTAGAACATACAACCAGTAACAAGCTTAATTATAACAGTGGGCATTTTAATTGCTTTTGGAAAACTAGCCAACAACCTGTGGTATACAGCTTCAAAGGGATGCAATCTCATGAGCTAATTAAGATCTAAACCCTGACAAACTGTAGCTCTCACAGTGATACTCACTTGCAAGCTACATACAAGTAAGATATATAAAAGGATAATTCAGAAATTACTTATGGGAATTAGGGGACTTGTTTCATTTGATTTTGCTTTGGATCGTCCCACAATTTAGAGCGCTGGCCTTCCAGAAGAAACAGTAGGGAAGTCAGAATCATTTGCTTTGTTTAAGTAATTTCAGCTCACTTTACACTTGAGTTGGTCTATTTAACTGACTTGGGAAGGTTCTGGCATTTTTTAAGAAAATTTTAAAGAAAAGAAACTTCAAAAAAAAAAAGGAGGAAGACATTTTACGTGATGTTATTGAAGCAATGAGTTAAATTTGATCAATGGACACAGCTCAAAAGGTATCAGGAGAGTTTTCAAAGAAATAGAGATCGCATTTTGCCTCATTTCTAACTCCCCTACACTGCTCACTTAATAAAATTTAGAGTTCTGGTTTATTTCATGTAAAAGACAAATCCCCATGGTGAAAAGATTCACATAAGGAAAAATTTCTGGTTTTGCCCTTTTCACCGTGAATCAGTGCATGTTTGCAACAAACTCAGAGAACAAAAGTACCTCGCTATCTGCACTGCTGAACACTAGAATGGATGGTTTCAGAAATGTGCTTATATTTAAGGAGCCATGAATGACTCTGATTCACTGTTTTAAGGAAAGCACTCTCATGGGTGAAAACCTGCCCAAACTATCTGAATGGCCAGATGGGCACTACTCAGCACTGAGAACGAGAAGTTATAGTGCAAACATTACGAAGTGAAAATTTCTGATTGTACTCAACCCATTGCTACCTCCTGCCTGGGCTAACTCATTCAAATTTAACTCCACCTGGACAGTTTAATGATTTACATATGGCACCCACACAAAGCCACTTCCTGTGATTAACTAGTTTAAGTCCAAGGCTCTACCACCCTACTTCTAGAGAAAGTTTTACAGGGTTAATGCCACCAAAGAGGAAGAAAGGAGTTTTCCATACTTCCCCTCTCTGCCCTGAAGCCAATTCTGTCAAGGAAGTCTAAACCTGGCCACTGGCCAGCCTGTGTAATGTCCATAAGTCGATCACTGTAACAACCCCCATAGCAATCAGGTTTGTGACATGTTCCTAGCCCTCAGCAAGGAGGCAAGTCCTTAGTATACAAACACCCAACCGGGCAGAAGGGCATCAGCTGAGTCATCAGGGATATCTGAGCTACTTTGGGTGGCTCTGATAAACAAACATGAAACACCCCTCCCACATCTTTCACAAAAATGTTCATGTTTTTGCAGCAATAAATGGAGGGAATTCATTGTAGGACTGCTCGAATGTCAGAGATCCAATTTTCTCAAAGCATTCTCAACAAGCAACCAAATTCCATGTCCCTCAAAAAACATTCACAACATACAATGTCTTTAATCAAAATTCAATTTTTAAAAAAGCCACAAAAACATGCTTTTCTTCATCATCATATATTACTTATTCCCTCCCTAAAAGAAAATACAGGAAATAAGGAATGCAAACTACCACCACATGATAGGTCCCAACTCTGACCTGGTATTTCTCTCTCAATAACACAGACTATATGTTAACCATGGTTTAAATACTCGAACTACTGTGTGAGATGGGTGCCTGACATCTCTGTGCCCCTGCAGGAGACACTGCCATTCCTCTCAAGATACAGCACTAGAAGCACTGATCACCCCTGCCCCTAAGTAAGTAATACCTGGTCATTAACACCCCCCCCATGTCTGAATTTTCAGAATCCCACAGTCAGAATGCTACCACAATGCTTCTGAAAGACCACCCATGTCCTTCTGTTTCTGTTAGTCACCCACAAAAAGGAGAGAAAGAGATTTTCTCAAAAAGGGATTTTTTTCTGCTTGTATTTCTGCAGGTACAAACCAACCAGTGGTATCAGACAGGGCAAGGTAAGCTAAACACTCCAGTGTCCTCTCTGAGCCATTCAGACTTTACTTGAACAAACTCAGCTTTCATAAAGAGATTCAAAGGATCAAATGTGTCACTCAGAGCTCATTCTGAGTCCCCTTCAGGAAGCTTAGAGACCCTGAGAAGGAGTCTCTACAATCAGCATCCCAAGACCAACAATCCCAAAAGCCCAGATGCAGAGACTCCAGACAATTTATTTTTTAACAGCCAAGACCATAAATATAGACAGCTATAGAAGATAGTATGAACAAGCTATGGGAAAGGGCTTTAAGACGTCTAAAAGGCAGGCATGTATTATACTAGACAGAAATAGGGTTTAAATATACCAAATAAAGTCAGTGTTATTAGGTACGTATTTCAATTAAAAATTTTTTTCATAAATGTTTGCTATCATGTTCTCCCACCAAGTGGATTCTGATTGATGGTCAAAACTAGAGTAAGATGTTAACTCTTCCAGGGTATGGATTTGGTCTGCTTTTTTCATAAATATACCCAACATCCAGGATGGTGCCTGGCACACTATGTGCATGCAAACATCACATGCAAATACTGTGTGCATGGAAATAGCAAATACAAATTTCTTTAATCCTCACAACTACCTAAATGAAGAAACTAAAGATTAAAATGTTTAAGTGGCAAGCCCAAGGTCACACAGCTGTTGAGTGGCAGCATGATATTTCTTATATCCTTAGAGTAGATCCATGTATATTGTTGTTGTAATCATTAGGCTAACTGCAGAGTATAACCAGGCAATCCTTTATTAATGGCTTACTCTGAGTTCTGCATTGAGCTAAGTACTATAAAATTGGTGTCTATCTCTAGCAATTGTTACATGAAATCAGCCAAAGAAAGCAAACTGGTGGCACTACAAATAACTCAAGACTAAAATTCACATTTATAAAAGCTACAACTCTTACTGATGGGGCAAATCTGTGTAAAAAACATGCAGATAAGTTCTGATAATTAAAACACAGAAGGAGCACTGGATACACCACTGATTTCTTAGAAGAAACAGAAAAATTTTGCTTTAATAGTTAAGGTTAAGAACCAAAAGAAGCAGCTTTAAAATGTGATAACTGGTCACATTTGAGACTCACAAGCAAGTCAGGTGTTCCTTGTCAAAAAGCAAGCAACAAAAATGAAAAAATTCCAGGAAAGGAAAAGTATCAGAGATTGCAAAGGCTCCAGACCTGGCCTCCCAGCATCTTTATATTGGTTTCTTGAGAACATACCAGCCTTTGTGTGCTGCTTAGAGCAGAAACTTCAACATTCTTTTACCTTACAATATGCAAGATATCACATAACCAAATGAGGTGAAGCGAAATCTCATCACACAATACAACACAAACAGCTGTGGGTTCCTAGTTAAAGGACAGCAGCTCAATTCAGCTGCACACCTGCAATTATTTAATGTCTAGTTAAGCTTGTCTCCATTTAATAAATTGCTTGATAATTACAAAGAGAATGAGAAGAAAAGGCACAAGCCACAACTGAGAACTGAAGACAAGGGTAGGAATTAACAAGGATAGAGGAAAAACTCACAAAAGGTCTGGGGGAAAATAAAAGTATTTGAGCCAAGCAAATTCAGTAATTCAGTCTGACAGATATTTTATAAACATCTGCTAGTTCCAGCCATAGCAGAAGGTCCAAGGCTAACCTGTCCTGGGCCTGCCCTCTTTGCGCTCACCAAGTCCCTGAGCTACTTTTAGGAGGAAGGGCTGAAAGATAGGGATAAAGTTCTTACTTTTCCAGGCAGGCAAAAAAGCTGCATGATTATCAATTTCCCTTTTCATTTACTAACAGAGTAGATACTTCCCCAGCCCTCCAACACAAAGCTAGCTTTCATCTGCCAGAAAACCAGAACAGAATGTGCCAAGACAATACAAATGTATATAGGCAAAGTCCAGCTCTCATTTTCACCAGCAGCTTTGGCCATGACCCCTACCAGCTATTTTCTGAAATTTACCCAAAATACATTTATTTTTCTCTATCTTTACTTCTCCTCCTGACTGCCCTCTGTTGAAACAAAATTGCCAGGAGGAAGAAACAAAAGGAAAACGCTAAGGGGGGAGAAGCTGAATGGAGGAATTTCCATTATATACTGTCACGGGCTGAATGGTGTTCCCCCAAAATTCATAGGCTGGAGTCCTAATTCTTAGTAGTTCAGAATGTGACCATATTTGGAGATGAGGTCTTTGAAAAGGTAATTAAGTTAAAATGATTTCTTTAGGACGGACACTAACACATTATTACCAGTGTCCTTATAAGACCAAGAATTTGGACACAACAGGTACACAGAGAGAAGACCATGTGAGGACAAAGTGAGAAGGAAGCCATCTGCAAGCCAAGAAAGGCCTCAGAAGAAACCAACCCTGCCGATACCTTGATTTGAGACTTCTAGCCTCCAAAACTTGAGAAAATAAATTTGTTGTTTAAGCCACCCAGTCTCTGGTACTTGTGGTGGCAGCCCTAGAAAACCAACTCCTAAAAAAGAAGTAATTTCCATGAATACACTCATTCCAAATTCTTCAGCTAAATTTCCACTTGGATCCAAATAAAAGATCAACAACTCATTGGTTTTTAATCCTTGCTTGTTGGACCAACCCTGGCTATAATCTGATATAGCTGAAATGACATGCTTTCTTTCCACATAGCAATTCTGCAGCCTTGAAGGGACACTCTACTCAAATCACAAAAGGATCCAGACTCTAGACTATCCATCTATACAGTCATCCTTTCATCCATCCATGCATTCATTCTACAGTATTTATTAGGCAGCTAATACCTGTAGGGAAATGAAGAAAAATTAAGATTTAGGATCTGTTCCTACTACTAGTACAAGGTACCATTACAACCAGTACTAATTATACTATGCAGCTAAATTAAGACAGGCAAAAAGACCTGTGGGAAGCACCTTGTTAGGAATGCCTAATACAAAAGTTTCCAAGTCTTAGAATAAAAAAGGGAAGAGGAAAACATTTAAGGCATAGAAAACATATTAGCAGAGGCACTGAAACATAAAACCAGGAACTGGAAGTTAGAATATCAAAATATCTGAACGTGAATCTGAGCTCTAACACTTAACAAGGTGCATGACCTTGACAAATGATAAATCTGTTTGATGCTGAGTTTAATAGTGTAATCAGATAATGCTTGTGAAGCACCTACAGTTGTCCCTACCAGTGTAGGGCTGCCCGTGGTTATTCTTCGTTTCTACTGGAAATAGTAGACAGTTCTGTGGGCTGGGCTTTGGGGAAGTTAGTAAGCCGTTAGAAATTAGGCTAGAACAGTATTTTGGAGGCAGACTGTAAGGAGTCTCATATGGCTCATACTAAGGAGTTTGGACAACACTTATGTCCTACGGACAACAGGAAGTCTCTGAAGATTTTTTATACGCCAGTTGCGATGCACAGAGCTTGAGATTTCTGAAAGAAATCTCCAGCGGTGATAGCAGAGTGAAACAATCGGGGAAGAGAAGATAAAGTCAGGGTGAGGAGCCAGTGCAACTTGCTGGAACAGAGAAAAGAAAGACAGAAAGGAGAGGACAGAGTCAAGGTACATTTTATAAGTAAAACAGCCAGGACACAGTGACCTCCCAAGATGAAACTTATTTTGAAAAGAAAATGACTAAGGATTTAATTAAGTTAGCTAGCCAGGTTACTATTTCACACTCTAGAAACACTGTCCTACTTAATTAACTAATTTATATTCTAATGAATTTACATACATGCATGCAAGAAAAAAAAGAGGTAGCAAAACATAACCAAACAAACCAGCACTCCTGACCAATAAACACTCTCTTTAAAGAGCCAAATAGCTGCAGAGAGCTTTTATATTTAGCACTTAACATATCTGATATTTACTAAAGCTTATAGTTCCTCTTCCCTGGGAGTTATTTTATTGTTTAAGTGGACTGTATTAATATTCTTACTTCCACCCTGACCAGCAGATGATAGCAAACAGCTTCCTCTGACTCTTCAACCTGCTGCTATTTTCATACCTAACCTATTCTGAAAGTATAATGATAAGCTCTAAATCTAGGCTTGAAGGCAGAGTACTAAAGGCCAGTACAACATTTACATTTCTCCCAGGCTGAGGCATGGAAATTCAGTGACAAATCAATTTTTTCTTTTACAGAGTGGTGGATATGCAGGCTTTTGCTGGAGAAGAGGTAGTATAGGTGAGAGGAGATCCAAAAGCAGAAGCTGGGGATCTTTCCATGAGTCACCTGCATAACCCAGGCAATTTTTAGAGCATTTATCAGGTTGACAAAGCAGATCCAGTCAAGTGATGGGGCAGGCCGAACAGCTTTCAGACAGGCTTCTGACCACACACTGGTGAGGCCATTTGCTGGCCAAAGTCAGGCAACCAGTCAGGCTTGCAAAGAAGCAGCAGACCACAGATTAGAATTACTCAGGAGCCCTGCTCCAAGGTAATGCTTCCCTCCTTTGCATGCCACCTGCCCTGCACCCACCCACAGAAACATGTCCACATCACCTACACCTGCACGCACACACACACAGAAACGTATCCACCCTTCACACAGTCATAGGCATTCTTTGGCCTCCCTTACAAGCCTTTAATACTTTGTCTTTATACCAGTTATTTCTAAATCCTATCTCCTCATCTAGACTGTATGCTCCTAGAGAGGCAGGATCCACACTAGAGTCCACCTTGTGTTGTGCCTGCATAACAAAAATTCAATAGATGTTTAGTGAATAACAGGTTAATCACAGCAGCAGAGAACCCTGAGGACCTTGGATGGCCTCCTGACATTAGCAATGCCTCCAAAAACGTAATGTGTAGACAAATGACCTGGCGATCTTGTTAAAATACACATTCTTGAACCCTGCCCCCTGGAGATTCTCCCTTAGTAAATCTGGGTAGGCGGTCTCCAAATACTCATTTCTAACAAGACCTTAGGGGATGTTGATATTGCTGGTCCACACTAGCTCTGGCTAGAATAACCTCCTATCCAAATGCAATCCTGAGCATGTAGTGGCCCCTGTCCCCCAGTAATATGACAAAAGTTTATACACACCCAAGGCAGCCCAGACCACTTCAGGTCAGAGAACTGCTAAAGACATTCTCCTATGTACCAAGTCCCCCAGATTTCAAATGCCTGCCCCACAGTCAGTGAGGACGTGCCTTTCACAAAGGCCTCTCAGTGACCTTTTTTTAAAATCATCCACTCATTTTCCTCCCTTTTCTCTCTGCCTTTGCCCCTTTCTCCTTGTACCTGCACAACTGGAACCACATCTGAATACTAAACTATAGCCCTTTTATTTGTGCTGCTCAGGAAATTATTCGAGGAAAACTGCCTGCCTCTCAAGTTATAGGTCCTCTCCTCTCTAAATTTACCTACTTTTCCCATAATGAACTCACTCCCTGCCAGCAATTAATCAATTCAGGAAGACTACCCAGAAACAGCCAAGGGGAACTTTCTGCCCTCTCCTTAAAACTGCCTGCCAGCACCGTATGGGCTCCTGTAAGTCCCTCACAAGCACACTGGTGTCTTTGTCAGTCACATTAAGAGGCTGGTTGCACTCAGGCTTCCTTCGAGCTCTAGAAGATTCTGGGCCAAACCCAGGGATACCTGTGAACTATTCCAAGTTCCTCCTTTGCTGACATTCTCTTCTTAAGAGTCCCCTTGCTGGTGCCAGTCCTTTCACTCAAGAGACCAGGAGAAAACATCTGGAGATTCATAGTTAAGAGACCTGGATTCAAACCCCAACACCACTGAGGAGCTGTGTGACCTTGGGCAAATCACATTAACTATGTGACCCTCCATTTTCCTCAGCTATAAACTCAGCTATTTTATGAGGTTTAACCGAGGTAAGATAAAATATATAAAATGTGTTCCCAAACTGCAAAACACAACAGAAAGGTTAATTATCATCAATGCCTAGAATTTCCCTCACATCCCTACTTCATCTAGTAAAGGGTTCCCAGCTCAAAGGTTCCCTCCTTGATGATGCAATGTGCTAGTTACTCCAGTCTAAGGAGAGTAAGCTTACGTTCTTTGTATTCCCCCGGTGGTGACAAGTCAGCTGTGCATTTAGAGATGTCTGTGCTGAAGTTTCTGTCAGAATGCAAGCTCCCTGAGGACTCTGTGCAGCATCTCACATATCATCTTGTTTAGAGTCTGGCACTTGCTAAGTACTAAAATACCAGCTGTGTGAATGACATTTCAGCTAGCAGGTTAAATTCCTCTTAAGGTGAAGGACAGAGCAGGAAGAAAGCTGATCAACAAAAATCAAATGCAACACAACTGCTACTTTATCCCATGGGTTCTGAAATCACTGTCCCTTCTAAGCCACTATTTAATGGCAACTTACAATGTCCCAGGTCAGGACTAATAAGCACTTCACACGCATTATGAACCTTTATCCTCACAACCACTCAATGAGGCAGGTATTATCATTATCCCCATTTTATAAATGGGGAGAGTAAAGCACAAAGCTGTGTCTGAGGAGATACAGCTAGCACTGGCAAAGGAGGACTTTGAGTCTAGGAGATCTTATTTTGGAGCCAGTAGTTTTAACTTCCAGGTGAGGCAGACCCTTCTCAGACACAAAGACTCAAGGCATGTCTCCATCTAAGGAAGGCCCCTCTGCCTCCACGTTTTAGCTCCTTGCTCTGAGAACCAATTAACGGGACAAAATGACAGCATTATGCTCCAGAAAAATCATAGATACTCTTTCCCTCAATTACCATGTGATGCCAAGGGGAGAGGGGAAGGACCACCAAATATTTAATGTGTTTAAAACATGGTCCATGAAAGATTCAGTCGCTTGAAAACCACATTTATAATTGGAAGTAAATCTCGAGAAACAAACTCCAGGCAAGGTTTTCACTTCAATAACCTTTCTAGTTAATAATTGATAGTAGTAAAAGAAGAAGAATGGAAGACAGGCTCTGAATTATATGTCCCGCAACGGAGGCTAGTCAGAGGCTCAGCAGAATCTCCCAAATCTGTCACTCCAGATGGAAAATCCCCAGAGGCAGCAAACAGTCATGAATTGGATTTGCATCTTTCTTTGGGCTGACATACCTATGACAAGCCCCAGAATTCTAGGAGACCTGTATTTCCTTAAACCGTCTAACGTAACTAACAGAGCTAATAATGGCACAGGGAAAGAAAAAAAAAAATCAATCTCAGTAATTTTTGCAACTTTTCCAAAATGGTTTATTTTAAAACTTAGAAAAAAAAACAAAGCCCAACAGAAAAACAAGCAAGGAATATGGCAAGACTATTCACAAAAAGTGAAGTACCATTAGATCTTGAATATAGCAAAAGATGCTCAATTTTACTCACAATAAGAAATGTAAATTGAAACCACTTTGAGATACCAATTTCTTCCTATCAGATTGACAAAAATTCACAAGTTTAACAACACACCCAGGTGACAAGGCTGTGGGGAAATCCCTACTCTTAAACAGGTGGGAATATAAATTGGTACAACCTCTAGAGAGAGATTTGTCAATAACTATCACAATTACAAATGTGCATATCCTCTAACAGTTTCACTTCTGGGAATTTATCCTACAGATGGTCATAAACCCAGGGATTAAATGCCATATAAACAAAATTTTTCAGTGCAGCAATGCTTATCATCACAAAAGACTAGAAATAACCTAAGTGTTGAAATTGGTTAAATAATAATTATGGTACACCATAAAATGGAGTATTATGCAGCTATAAAGAGGTATGAGGAAGCTCTCTCTGTACTGAGATGGAATGATCTCCAAGACATACTGATAATTACAAAAGAGCAAATGAAAAACTGTGTTTATAATATCTGACTATTATATACAGATGTACATTCAAATGTATTTCTATCTGCTTTGAGAAATTCTGGCAGATACAGAAGAAACTAATAAAGTAGTTATGGAAGGCTAGGGAATAAGGCATATGGGTCCCGGGATGGGAGTGAGGCATTCTCTATACACTTCTTTACATAGTTTTATTTTTGAGTCACATGAATGTATTCTAATCAGAAATAAACAATTATAAGAAAAAGAAACCAGTAAAATCACCCATCAATCCCATAAATGACAGGGTTGATCTGATTTTACCTCTGTATGGGTTAGATTATCAATCACCATTCTCCAAGTTCTATTTCCATTGCTTCCTACAACATACCTTACCTTATATGATCTTAGGAGATATACACCAATTTAATATTAACCAAAAGAATAAAATTAAAAGCAGAAAAGTTTAAAAGTACAAATGTAAACACTAAAATAATCTAATATAGTTAAAGTCACCTATGATATTGGGAAATCTCTTACCTCTTATATTAAATTATCCCTGCCACTGTCTAATTACTATATATCACTAGCCCAAATCCTAACCTCTCCCTTTCCAAGCATAGATAATAGATAATTAAGCACCTTAAGCAATTAAAAACTTAGAACTTATTTGGAAGCAAACTGGAGCTCAAAAGCATGAATTGAGATCTCAAAATCTGTAACAATAAAGTGGTTCTGGCTTTCTTTAGTGTGAAAATTTGACATGTTGGCAGATGCTGACCAGAATCGACTCAGCAACACATCATCTCCAGTGGGATCTCACACATGCTCATTGTGTCGACTCCAAAGGCTGTGTGCACTGTGAGGCCATTATAGCAGTCCACAGGGCTTGTATGGGATCTTAGAGGAGAGGAGCCAAAATGACAAGGCCAGCCTGGGACATCAGTGATCCTACAAGAAAGGACCCCCAACCTCAGAGATTATAATATTAGATGGTATAGAAGCTGTCACTCAGTAGGTTAAGTACCTTTTAAAAAAACGTTTGGGAGACAAGTCTTCAAAGCACAGCTTACCAAAGTGCTATCTAGGGAAATTTATTTGCTTTTTCTACTAGATCAATAAGTAGCAAATAAGGTCAGAGACTAGAAATGAACAATCAATAAAATGGGGAAAGCACTGTAACCTGTCACTGGTTTTAGCCACATCCTTTGTTCCTGTCTAGAGAAGCTCTTCACAGGGAGAAGGGAGGAAATGTACTACCATGTCAATCGATTTCTTAAACACACACACACACACATCTTATTTCATTGTGCTTAAAATTATGGGACCATTATTAATGGATCAAGATACTCCTTAATAACACCAAGAGCACCATCACCCAGGGAGAAAAACTTGCCCTAGACACTATGCATAACTGAAGTCACTAGTTTTTTGTTGTTGTTGTTGTTGTTGTTGTTGTTGTTGTTGTTGTTGTTTTTACCAGTTTACCCAAAGTCACTGCTCAAAGTTAAGGAAGCAAGGGCTTCTGATAGTAACATCCCACTCTTCCCCTTTCTCCTCAGGTCTGTCTGAATGTCTTAATAAGAAGGACCACAATCTAAAAGGCCCCACTTTAAACTGCTATGCTATCACAAAATACCTGCTTAAGAGGTGAAGGGAAATGCTGCATGCTGATCTAGCTACAGAAAGTTCCCCTGGTACATCATGAATTTTTGAAGCTGTCTCATAAAGTAGTTCAACCAAGATCACTTAACTTGGTCTTGTTACAAATCCTCCTGCCACAGTGGACAGTGTCTGAAACTGTAATTTAAAAATGCAAACGAAAAAGGAGAAGGAGGGGGGACCCTTCCACAAAAGCTGGGGTGAGGAGTTGACAATGCCAGTTCTGAAGGTTCTGAATACATACTTTGAGATGCCCAAGAAGCCAAAGAAGAGAGAAAACTGATCTGACAGTTAACAAAATGCTTTGTCTCACTTACACCCACAGGTACAATGTTGAGATACTCTGAGAAAAGCTTAGGCCAGTCCTCAAAGCATATCTAAAGAACTTGCCCTTGCCATCTACACCACAGCACACGTCCTATTAGATCAGGACCGTTGGTTTTCTTACGTTAATCCCCTCCCTAAAGGGTGAGTTTCTCAAGGGCAGAGACCACATTATTTATTCCCAGTGCACCTAGCTCAGTGCATGACACCATGGATGATATGTATAAATCTTCTTTTAATGTTTGCTTAGAAGAGGCAGTGCTTCTGCAGAAGGAAAAGACAGCCTCTGCGATTCAGTTCCCTTTCCCTTCGCAAAGCAGAGCAGGAGATTTACATCCTGAAGCAGTGATTCTCAGAGTGAGATCCCTGGACCAGCAGCATCAGCACCACCCAGCAAACTGTCAGGAATGCAAATTCTCGGACCCTCCTGTGGGTACTGGATCTCATAAACTGGGGATGAAGTCTAGCAATCTGCATTTTAATAAGCCCTCCAGGAGACTCTATTGCAAAGTTGGAGAACTGTTGTCCAACAGTTTCTGCCCATACAGCTTCTTAAATTAATGTTCAGAATAAACGAATAAGGTAACTCTGAACAACTTTCAGATGTTTGGAAATAAAAGTTTGCACATAACTGCGAGCTAGCTTTTCTGGTAGCATTAATTAACTGCATATGCCATGCTGGTTTGGGGGTTTTTAGTAATCTGTTCCTCTCCACTAACAGCATAGACATACATATTTTACCAATGAAAATACAAAAGTCAAGCCAACAGCTAAGACATTAGGGGAAAAAAGTCTTTTTATAAATGGACTGAAACACATTATACAATTAATGTTAGACAAAGTGACAAGAAAGTCAGGCTCCTTAGGCAGAATGGAGGTCATTCTGCATTTATCGCCAACTAAAGCAACTTAAAGACATTCAGGAAAGACTTCATTCCCTCTCTACATGGTTATGGTGGTCTTCTTGAGAATTCCAAGTTGTCTACTAGTGCACCTAAAAAGCACATCTAGATATGTGGATAAGGACATTCAGAGCTTTTAATGTCTGAATTTAGGGACAAGCAATTTTTTCACATGGAGACATCAATGACGTGTGAGTAATGAGCCTAATTACCCTACTGCTATTCTGAAATAAATTCTATATTCTGTGTGTGAAAAAATTTCCATACCCTATCTTGGGTCTGTTTTGGAAAGAAAGTAGCCCAGCTTAGACACCCCTGGCAGACATTAAGAAAAGATGGCATAACCAAGAAAACCTACCTAGGGAGGGGGCTCAGTTTCTTGGCCTCTCCCCCTAAGAAGGGGTAACCCAACCAGAAATGGAAGACCAGAGGTCCTCCTGAGCTTCTGCAGATGCCAACAAAGCTCAGCTCAGGTTTCTAGACGCATCAAGCCTCTGTCTTAAGGGCAAAACTAAATTTGTTCTTGGGATTGGAGAAAGTACTCAAGGAAATCCGGACTCTCGCCCTTGATCTGATAGATACATGTGCTTCAATAGTCAGAGATCTGTTCAGATACATAAGTGGCAACAATTCCTTTTAAGTGTTGTTGGTTTGACAGTAATACCTTTTCACAAATCCCAAAAAGGGTCTCTTCCCATTTGTAGTAAAGAAAGCCTCTTCTTTGTGAACCTTCTCATAATGCAGAAGCTGATGGCAGTGAAACCACATTTAAAAATCACGGTTTTGAAAAAAATTGTCTGTAATATTTCCACACCCAATTTCAAAAAATTCAAAATTAGCATAATTTTGGTCAAAACAGGTTTATTCCAGCAGTGGAAAAAATGGTTTAAAAAATGTTTGATTTCAGATGAAATAATTTCAAAAAGCAAGTTCCTAAGGTATGATAAAACATTATAAAGAAGATTATGCCTATTTATCTCTACTATCTGTTTTTACAATAAAAAAAACCTTTTAATTTGATGTTAATATTTGCCCAGTTAAATATGTTGGTCAGTATGTTTGATTTTGAAATGAATATTAAAAAGTATTAAACAATGTTTAGTTGGCGCTGACTCAGGTGTCACTAAATTTATCCAAATTAGGACCTAACTCTAATCAAATACCAGAGTAGGATTTTTCAAGCTATAACTTATATTTTGTTTTATATCTTAGTAAGCTGAAGAAAAACATAATATAGTACTTCATCTGTATTGTCAGTCCACAAATACTGTATTTTTGTGCCTTTGTTAATGTATTTTAAATGACTAGACAAATGATACAAGCATATGACAAAACACAGGCAACCATCTTTTCTCCCTTGGAATACCCATTTCTGGAAGTATACAAAATGTACCAGGAGGGTTTTCCTGCTTTACAAAAACAGTACATATTTTAAACACCATTTACTCTTATTTTCAAAGACATCTGTCTTTTTGCAAAGCAATAAAAAGTAATTCTATCTCTCACTGCCATACCTATATTGAAACTATAAATAGTAAGGACACCTTATTAAATAATGAATTTCAATCTACTTGCAATTGTGAAGAGTCGGCATTGCAATTATAATTCCTTCTTTTAGATAACTCTCGTCCACTGAGCACACATATACAGAACAAATGTCAACTGTACCACTTATAAAAACCTAAGAGTTCAATTAGCATTCTAGTCTTTGTTCCTGTAATGCAGTTTTCCCTAAACATGGTTGGGCATCAAAACCATCTTGAGAGCTTTCAAAAATTAAAGATTCCCTATCCTCATCTCATTTAATCAGAAACCCCAGGCATAAGACCCAGAAATCTCTTTTTGTTTTCATTGGGCAGTCAAATTTCAGAACCACTAGTTGGTAGCAGGAGTAAAAGAGGAACAAATATCAGTTTCACCTAAGTGCCCAGCAACATCACATGCAAATTTAAGGAAACCAACACCAAAGCTGGAATTGTTTTAAGAGGAGACAGACATCACATGGCAGGAGGAGACATCTGAAAGGTAAAAGGAAGACCTCATTTTGCCCACGAAAACTCAGCAAATCAACCTGCTAAATAGTGGACAGACCACAGAGTAGTGGTCCCTAAGCTTTAGTAGCATTAGAATCACCCTGAAGGCTTATTAAAGTTTCTAATTCAGTGGGTTGGTGCAAGAATTTGCATTTCCAACAAGTTCCCAGGTTATGCTGCTGGTCTGTTAAACGCTTTGAGAACCACTGGGCTAGAGCAATGGTGTGGAAATCAGATCTGCTACAGTCCCAGCTTTGTCACTAACTAGCTGCACAACTTTGAGCAAGTCCAAAATTCTCTAAATTTTGCCTTTTCCTTTCTTCTGAGAGATTACAACCAGAGAATCTCCTCTAACTCCAACACTCCCCAGTTCTATGCAATATAAACTCCAGCTGGATTAGTATATGAAGTTGTAGGAATCCTGAGGGTCAGAAGAAAGGTTCCAGTCCCTGAGACAAGCAATGAGTTACATTAACAGCAAAAATAACACACACACATAGAAGCAACAAATTGGTCTTTCGTTGCTGTTATCAAAAGCCAAGAAAAGCACTGCTAACCCATATGGCCAAAGGTAAAAACTTACCATCTTTTTATTTCTAGAATCCCATGCTTGCACACACACACACACACACACAAAAACAGTCATGGCATGAGGTAAATTTCCCTTTAGCCACCAAGTACTTAAATTATTTACCAAAAACTTCCTGTGGCTTTACCTGCAAAAGGGGGAAACGGGATGTTAAGATTTACTGAATGTCAAAAATATATCAGGCAGTGACAGATGTTTTCACATCCTGTTGTTCATTAAGTCTTCACAACTGTATGAAATAAATATCCTCATTTTGCAGATGAAGAAACTAAGGCTCACAAAGCTTAAGTAGCTTTCTAATACAGCATAATCAGTGGCAGCGTCAGGATTTGTACTAAGGTCTATACGACTCCAAACCTCCTTTCATGGTGCAACGATTTCCCCATCATTTCCATCTACTATGACTTGTTAAAATACCACAAGAAAGAGAGATCCGTTTCTTAAGTTGAATGAGGAGGGTTCCAATGTTTTTTAATTAATTTTTGAGGGAGATCATCTTCAAAGAGAGGTCTTTCGGGCAGTGCATTCCCCAGTAAGCTCCTGAATGACAGAAGCTCCAGGGGTTTTATAAGACTATTATATTTAAGTTTTTCTATTTTTCTAGCCTAGAAAATAGGGCTAATGTGATGAACATGATCATATTCTTAGCTCACTCTGCACAGCACAGATTGCCCTTAATGAGTGGACTGTTAGAGGATATGGGCCAGAAGAAGAAGAAGGAAAAAGCCCCTAACCTTCATCTAAAACACAACCCAGACTGATATCTACCATAACTCCTTAAAATGGTCAAATTCAGAGCACTATCAGCTGATCCCAGAAAATATTTCCCCATCTCCCCTTTTAGAAAAGTTGAGCACAAATCCACATCAGCTGAAGAGATAACAGGTAAAAACCACGTTGAAAGATACAAGGAATCAATAAACGCTATTTTTTAATGCCTGTAGGTTACTGACTGCATATGTAGTTGTTCATACATGTAAAGACTCCCCAACCTCGTATTCATTCATTCCTCCAATTAAATCACCACACAAATATGTTCCCAGAGCAACACTGAAAAACACTTCATGTGACTTCATGTTGCAGCACTATCAAAAGTAAGACTTTAAAAATGATAAGCCTTCAAAATAACAGGTGTTTCTGTAATAGCTCCTCATTTCAAACAGCAGCCAAGAAAAGTGTCTTCCAAAGGTGTGGTTCTTTCCTCTCCGCTGCTCTCTGTCAACTATGTCAGAAATTTTGTTTGTCCTCTATACAGACCTGACATAGGCACAGCACGCTGCAGTAGTCTGCCTTTCCCCTGGCAACAGTTTTGCAGAAGCTGTTTTCCTGATGGACCAGGGATCACTGGCAATGCCACTGCCCTCTCTGAGGCACATCCACATGGCCTGTCACCACTGGCCCTAAGGAGTTCTCAGCTGTATGGCATGGTGGTCATGGCGGTCATGGCAGGTAGTTAATGAAGCCAATGTGAAGCATCCAAACCACAGTGGGGTCATTTCACTTGGCTCAGATCCTGGGCTACAGACTTCATGTCTAACCTCACCCTGATAAACAGCTGGTTGTAATGGACAAAAAAAATCCATTCTCCTGCAGGAAAACACCTCCTGCCTTAGATCCCACTGAGAACAAATCACACATAGAGAATTACTACTTCTATCCTAGAGCACCAACTATGTGCAGGGCACTCAATGAAAGCAATAATGGCCTCTATGAATCAACTTACTATGTGACCATTTTCATTTTCAACTAATACTTATTGAGGACCTATTGTGTGCCATGCAGTGTTCTAGGAGCTGTGGCTACAGCAGTGAACAAGAAAAACAAAAAAGTCTCTCTCTTCATAAAGCTTCCCATCCAGTGGAGACTTAAATAATATTAACTTATAAGATAAAAAGTTGTTTTAATGGAAGTAAAGCAGAGCAGGCATTAGAGAGTGAAAACAGGGAGAAGCTGTCTTTAGACAGGGTCAGGAAAAGCCTCTTCGAGGTGACTTTTGGCAAACACTGAATTAGACACATGATGTTTACTATCAGTAATCTTTATTGACAACCCCACATGCAGTTATCTGCATTTTACAAATGAGGAAACTGGGGCTCAAGGTAGTCAGAAGACTTGCCCAAGCTTAGGAATGCCACACCCAAGTCATAGCTCTATGGTGCCCCTCCCACTACACGAAGGTATCAAGACACCAGCCTTGGTCTCCAATGCAAGGTATGCTTCTTATCCCAGGATGTGCCCAAGAGGATACACTCAGGTACAAAAAGAAAATCAGCTCATACAGGTATACTTATTTTTTATCTCAATCCTTTAACCTGCTATTTTTTCTATAAGATTTATATGTGTAAATATGTATAAAATTTAGACATGAACAAATATAAAAATTATTTATTATTGACGGGGACACATGATCATGAAAATTTCAAGATCACTGCACAAGAGAGTAGATGCCAAACAACTGTGGTCCCTCTTCCCAAGAACAAAATATTCTGTTATGCACAACCTATATTCTGTGAACATATTCATAAATTTCAAGATATAAAACAAAATAGACCACTCATGCAAATCTAAGGTGCAACTCACTATGGAGTGAGATGTTTTTTCCCAGTGCCTCATTCGACCAACATGCAAGCCTCCAGGGCTGGGGCCCCACATGCTGATGATTACACAGCCTGCTTCCCTGACAGGGAAACCTGTTTACTCCACACTGAAGGGAATCCACCAATTCATTTCAAATTGGTCACCAGACAGCAGCTGTCAACTGGTAATAACTTTTGGTCACTCCCTACTAGGGCTGTTTAATACACATGTAAACATAAGTTTCATAAATTGTTCAAATGCATATTTACTCAAAACACCATTATGGGTCCATCAGACTGTTACAGGCTATCAGCTAAATAATATGCATTTTTTAAAAGGCTTGGCAGCTTAATACATATTTTTACTGCTCGCATAACTCAAAAACAGCCTCAGAGTAAAACATTTAATTTGACACATAAATAGTCCATTATATGGTCTAATCCTCTTTTGTGTTTTCAAAAAGGGAAGAAAGTGCCAGGGTATTTCAATTTGATAGGAGGAGCACAGCAAGGGAGGGGGGAAAAATTACTCACACACAGCTGTTGATTTCACTTCAGGGCCAGGCTTAAAGGGGTTGGTAAATAAAGGAGTATTTAAAAACAAAGGATATCTGGTTATCAGAAACACTTGGGCTGGTCTTTAAAAAAACATTTTTTTAAACAAAATAAGAAAAGAAGGGCTATAACGTGGATATGGATAGTCTCCTATATTTTAATCCTCCTTCAAACTGTTTAGTATCTTTTATTTACAACCATAAATTGATCCGGTAGTGTTCCTTAAGGTAAGGTCCTCGAACTACTGGTAACCACAGGAGATCTATAAATGATCTATACATCTTAGTTCTCAAAAGCAAATGTGTGATTCCACAGATGTTCATCTTTAACATGACCAAGAGTTGTTAATTAACCTATTAAGTGAGTTGCCTGATTAGTGATTTAGTGGGGGTCCTAAAATCTGTATCGATAAAGTAAAATCAGCAAGTTAGCAGAGTATACAAAGAACTTAAATTTTGGTCTACCAAGAACTGGGGCTACCCTACAATGCTACAGAGTGTCTACTGGGCACTCACACCTGGAACTCAGAATTCTCATAGTTTTCTGGAAGGATGATTTATCATTACTCTAGCATCAGTGTTGTCTTGAGTCAGTCATAATCTGAGTCAGTCATAATCTGCAATACTGCTATTCCTGCCTTTTAATTTTAAATTACTTTTAGTTCAGTGTTATCATTAGAAATTTGACTTGTTGAAGATTATCTGGTTAAACTCACAATGTAGAGTGGTGCATATTTATATTTTTGTCCTGTAATAATTTTCAATAATAAGACTATAAGTCACATACCTGGTGTGGTTAAAATAAGAATAATTCAAACCCCTGCAGCTAAAGCAGATTTGCATACAAGCCCATTTCCCAAAAAACTGCTAGTATAATAAACTGTCAACTGTGATTTTTATGCTTTTAAATAACTTACCATCTACTACCAAGGAAAGTAAAACAAAATTACATTTTATAAGCTTGTAGGACGTTGCTTTATTAAATAAGATCATATATATATGACTCATAAAATCATTTATATATGGCTCATACTGTTTGCTTATCTTGATGCTGGATGGTGGTAAAGGTGAGATAAGCAGCTTCTATCCCACCTAAGCGGGTTAAGTCCAAAAATTTGAGAAGCACAACTCCAGATCAGTTATTCTTAACCTTTTCTGAGTCAAAGCCACTTCTGAGAATGTGACAAAACATACAATATTCTATACAGAAAGATACACACATGTGTTAAAATTTGTATCCTGGGATATGTCTTAATTCTTAAAGCCTTTTATAAATTCAAATTACTTGTACCAAGACAATATTATAATTTTATCTGGCTCTGAACTCAACACTCCAAGACAATTAAAACATCAGAGTAAAAATGCCTGGACCCTTTCTCTAAATACTTCTACCAGTGCGGCAGTACTTTATGTTATCAGTCTGCAAACTCAACCTCCTGCTAAAAACTTCTGTGTCAAAACTTTCTGATCTCAGAACACATGGCACTATCTCTGAGGCCAGTTTCCCTACTAATGTACTCAATTCTAATCCCTAGAAATGTCTGTAGTTAACAACCTGTCCACCTGGATAAATAGCTTAGTTTGTCTAGAGTGAGAAGATGGCCAAGCAGGAAGTGAGGGAAAGTAGGACTCATTCTGAATTCCCTATGCTAGAGAGGTGGCAAAGTGGAGGGGACAGAAAGTTGTGACCCACTTTCATTTTTCTATTTTTTCTCTATCCATTCAGGGAAGTCAAAAACACTTTTAGAAATGGGCCTTAGTGGAAGGGGACAGGCAGAGAAAAATACAGGGTCATTTCTGCCCCAGAATGATCTGACCAAGGGTGTAAAGGTGAGAAAGTCTCTGGCATGTTACAAGATAGGGAGTCAAGCACTCTGGCTTAAGCAAAGGGTCCACATGGAGTTCCCTTAGGGAGTAAGGCAGGAAAGCAGGCTGGGGTCGGTCACAGCATAGAGGCACTAAAAGCTAGGCTGTGGAGTCCAGCTTTCATCCTGGAAGCAATGAGGAGTCACTGAAGTTTTAAAGCAGAAAATTAACATGATGAAAGCTGTATTTTAGAGATAGTATGGGCCTCTATACACACCAGGCATTTAATCAATGATGCTGACGGGACATATAGATTCAAACTGCCAGGAAAGAAGCATCTTATGATCTAAAACTTACAGAGAAACCACTTCCTTAGTGAAATCCACCTCAGCAACAACTCACTTTAACTTTTTAATTTAATTAAGTACAAAGAAAGAAAAGGAAATGGAATGAAACTCAAACTAATACTGACTTTTACTGTCCAAGATTCCCTCACTTCCCTCCTAAATCAAAATGCGTATTTTTACAGTAAGCTAAAAATGATATAGAGACATTAAATATTTACTCTTCCTATTTGCTATTATTTTTCACTAGTTACTCGGCTGTAACAGTCATTAACATGCTGCAAAGGAACTGCATATAAATTCATCACTGGTCTGGGAATACTGCTCCTCTGATGTATTGGCTGCAAGCTACACCCGGCTCAGAGGCGCCATTTCCCCACAGGCAGGGCCAAATGTCTGGTTCACTCACAATTTACAAATGATTATTTTTTGAATTAATCATTCATCAAAAAACATAAATGGCGACAGGGTGTGAAGACAGTGCTAGCAAAAAACAGAAGGGGGCACCGATCCATCAATCCCTCCAACTCAGCTATGAACCAGGGCAGCAAGCACTGGCCCTACTGAGAGCCACATAAGAGCCATCAAGAAAGGCTCCCCTGGTCTGCGTGGGCTGCCATTTCAGAGAAGGACTTGAGCCTGTCCCAGGGTACAGATGCCCTCAAGTACTCCAGAAGGGGTAGCTCCCTTCATATGCAGATCATCAGCACAGCCTCCTTGATCTCTCCTTTTTCAAGCTGCTCCACCAAAGCCCACCCATTTACCTCCCCATGCTTCCTTCTTCCCAAGACACACGATTAAAATACGCTTCCTCAAAGAGTGTCTTCATAATGAAATAAGGCTGGGATCTGGGACCCTTTCCCCAAGTACTTGCACCAGGACAAAGTTGTCTTTAAGCAACAGAATACAAAGAAAATTATAAGAGACTAAAAATAACTGCACGCATACACAGCTGGGGCAATCATGAACAATAAGATACAAAAAGGCCACAAACCTGCCATTTCTGAGGTATGGGAGAGCAAAAGCAGGGTACTGCACATGATCCCTGCACACAGCACCACCAAGGAGGTGGGCACACCAACTGAGCTATGCCTCCTGCCCCTACCAGCACCTCATTTAAATTACCAGCTCATCCTGCCTCCAGGAGCAAGCAAGTGCACCTGTTACTTGTTTTCATTCCCTCACGCTGCAGCACACATCCCAATAAAGCCTCGCCTGAAAAACCCATTCTTATGAGGCCTTACAGTCATTAAGTCTGGGACAGTATGCCAGGCAAGGAAGGGCTGCAATCATGAAACTGAAGTTTTAATCCCAGTCAAATTAAGTATAATCTCTGCTGTTCAGTTTCTCCAGCTGTACAATAGGTGTACCCTTCCACCTACAGAGAAAACACTGTAAAGGAAATAATATCCTCAGAAGTGTAAATGTGGGGTACTAATGGAAGATGAACTCACCCATTTTCCACCATTTTAACTAGGATATTACACGACAAGTAGACTTCACACTTACTGAGTGCTTACTCAGTGCTAGGCACCATGCAAAGTGCCCTGCGTGCATTAAATCACCTACACCTCACAAAAACTGGACACAGGTACTATTTCCCCATTTCATATGGAGAAAATTAGGTACAGTGGTTCATTAAATTGTCCAAGGTCAAATATCTTCTAAATGGAAGAGCAAGGATTTTCATGCAATCTGACTCACTGCCTGCACTCTTGATCACCAAGGTCTCCCTCCACATCACTTAGTATCTGGGGCAATAAAAGATTAAGAAAAACATAAGCTTAACAAAGAAAAACAGAACCCAAATTGGTGCTAAGGGAAATATGATCTACCAAATAATTACACCAAGATATACACAGTATCTTTCCTAGATGCTTGGGTTCTACAATGGCCAACAGGATTCTGGAACCGGTAAATAAAGGGAGAAGTACAAACCCCTCTTTTACAAATTACAATGGTGGAGAAGAGAGCACTGAGGTGATTTACCTAAGATCACTCACAGAAACTGCAGCCTACATTACCAATATCCATGCCAATTTTGTGCACAATTCGGTGCCAATTTATAGATCTTAGTCCAGCATTATGACCTTAACAAGGATGATCACGCAGTACTGATGAGACTGAATACAAGGACCTGATCAAGCTTGAAAATGGCTATCCTAACTTTAACAACTACGCTGTTCTCCACAAACCACTCTGTCAGTTTGGATAGGGCTGTTTAAAAGACAGACGTGGGGAATACTTGTGTACTATTGGTAAGATTGCAAAATGGTGCAAGCACTATATAAAACAGTATGGAAATTCCTCAAAAATTAAAAATAGATATGCCCTGTGATCCAGCAATCCCACTTCTGGGTATATATCCACAAGAACTAAAAGCATGGACTTGAGATATTTACACACCCATATTCATAGCAACGCTATTTTCAATAGCCAAGAAATGGAAACAATCCAAACATCCATAGAAGGATGAAAGCATAAACAAAATGTGATATATAAATACCACGGAAGATTATTAAGCCTTACAAAGGAAGGAAATCCTGTCACATGCTACAACATGGATGAATCTAGAGGACATTATGCTAAGTGAAATGAGCCAGTCATAAAAAGACAAATACTATACGATTCCACTCAGATGTGGTATCTAAAGTAGTCAAATTTACAAAAACAGAAAGTAGAATGGGGGTTATTGGGGGAGCTGCAGGAAGGGAGAAGGGGAGTTATTGTTTAATGGGCAAAGAATTTCAGACTAGCAAGATGAAAAAGTTCTGTTTCCCAACAATGTAACTATACTTAATACTACTGAACTGTACACTTTAAAATGTTTAAAATGTAATGTGTTTTTATCATAATATTAAAAAAAACTTTAATAAAAAAAGTATAATGACCAAACAAACATGAAAAAACCCCACAGGCCTGGGATCAGTCATCTTATGCAGTTGTTTAAAGTAAATTCATACTAGACTTCATCTGAACTCACATAATGTATTTGTGCCACTTGGACAAAATGCTATAAATGCTCAAAAGCCAACTCGGAAAAACCGCTACCTACAACTCTACTTAGATATTCACAAATGAATCAACGAATGGCTTGAATCAGTGAATAGAGAAAAAATACTAAGGGAATTTCTACTAGTGTAAGGCAACGTGCCTGAACCTACCTACCTCATTCTGAGACGAACACATTTGTGCAATTATATTTTTCCAATATGACAGAAAACAATACCCTAAAAAACATATCTGACTTAAAATGTAATATATATGTAAAAAAAAATACACAAGGTTAAAAATATGAAATTGGTTTATTCAAGAAACTGATTTCATTCAAAGGTCCTTGAATGTCACAAAAGTAAAAACATTTTCTCATACCTCTAAATACATCCAACTGAGGCAACATTTAACTGTCTCACCCATTTAAAATTTAAAAAAAAAAATTGTACCTCGCAGGAGAGGATGTATATAACCAACATTTGCTTCTCATCCTCAGAATAAATTATTACCTACAGAAGATAAACAATTACAGCTGATCCTTCAGCAATGCAGGGGCAAGGGGTGCTCAACCCTATGCAGTCGAAAAATCCAGGTATGACTTATAGTTGGCCCTCTGTATTCTTGGTTCCACATCTGCGGAATTAACCAACCTTGGATCATGTAGCAATAGTATATACTACTGAAAAAAAATACATGCATAAGTGGACTCACACAGTTCAAACCTGTGTTGTTCAAGGGTCAACTGTACATATGTACAAGCCCACAGTGTAGAACTGTAAAACTACATACACACTATCCTCTCTTTTCCTGATTTCCTCCAAGGTTGGACCATTACCAAAATATTTTTTAATTCCTTAAAACTGTCAATCTGGGAAGTAAAATTTAATGCAAGCAGTTATTTTTTATATTTGAAATGTTTATAGAACAGTCTACCAGGTAGCACACATTTTCCATGCAATCAACACACATTTCAAAAATGTAATAGCCAAGATTATGAAACACTTAGTTCTAAGTGCCTTACATGTATTGACTCAATTTAATTCTCAGAGCCACCTTACAAGGTAAGCCCTGAAATCTCTATTTTACTGGTAAGGTGAGGCCCAGGGGTCATGGAGCAAGGGCATGGTTGAACCTGGATCTGAACCTTGGCAGACAGGTTCCAGAACTCAAACTATTTACCACTATGCAATGTTGTCTCCCATGTAAACATGAATGAAATGCTGACACACAAGTGAATTCTGCCATATCTCCAGGAAACAGGTCTATGGAAAGAACCAAAAAGAAATCATAAATGTCAAACACTCTGGCCTTGGGTCAATCACAGTCTCTCTAGCTTTGTTTTTCTTTTTGTGAAATAGGTATAAATCTCCAATGCCTGATAATACAGTTGGCTAGATAGTGACAAAAACTTGCAAAACTATACACATACACTTCACTAGGCAACAGCATGGCCAAATACTCTCCCTTCATATCTCAGTTCTTCAACTTCTCATCTAGAGACAGGCTTTCCTTTGCCAAATAAACTTTCCCATCCTCACAAAAATAAATGATTACAGCAAAATGTGCAGCATTATTTGCAAAATCTAAACAGAAGTAGTCAGCATTTCTCTTCTAAGCTGTGTCCCTGTCTGAAATATAATACAATGGGCAGGTTATTTCTTTGAAATAGATGGATCTATGGTTTGAGGGCAGCACAGAGTGTAAATCTGTCTCCATGAATGGCTCACGCCATGTCTTTCTCGTTTTGTGTGCTATTGTGTGCTATCTGGCAATATATCTGTCACAGCTCCACTTCCTCCCTTCCAAGGGAACAAAAGTTGAGAGAGACTGGAAATACAACCCCAGGCACAGCCTTATAAAGCCAGTAATTGAGTTTCTGAAAACTCCAGGCCAACTCCAAGCAAAGCACCAGTTCAACTTGTCTGTACACGAGGCAATTTGGTTGGATAATAACCCCATTTCATCATCTTTTTTGTTCAATTTGCAATAGAAATCATATCAGAGAAATCACTACTTACCATAAGATTATTGGGAAAAGGGCAACTTGACGATGAGGCGCAAATATAATATAAATTGTGCTTCTGCACACAGTAGTCCCATCTACAACACCCAGAAGCCAATTTGAGAGGCTATCGACAACTAAGGGATAATTCTCAGGTCTCCTTGAAACACTGTGTGAAGACTCAGGAGAGACTGAAAATGCCAGCCATACTGTTCTCAATGTCTCCACCTGGCCCCAAGACCCATAGGCTCAGCTTCTCTAGAAACACACACAAGGATCAAGGAGAGGACAAGCTTTTCCTATGCCTGCTCTAAAGAATATTGGACTTTCAGATTAGCTCTACCAGATTTCAGAGATCAGCCTGAGAACTTGGAAGAATATTACAAAATCATTGTCCTTCCCCTACAAGCATCTTAAAAGCAATCTATCAATATCAGTACCAGCTTCACCCCAAGAGCTTGCTTTGGAATAACAACTGTCCAGGGTCTCAGAAAGCACTCTCCCAGAGAACTGGAAAAGATCCTCAGGTTTAAATTACTGATCCCAAAACTAAGCATAGAATCTCAGCCCATTTGAAAACTGCACTTATAAAAACCACCATTCAGCTCAAAGCCACATGACTTGCAAATGATTCTGCTTCTAAGTTTGATTTTGGTGCTTATAACCCAGGCTAAGAACAGAATTTAATACAGCTACAAAATTAACAACAGATGGTCTAGAACACTTAACCTAGAGGAGTAAACAATCTGAGCAATGTCTCCAAAAAAGTAAATCTCCCCAGGAACGCTGTAAGAGTATCTGAAAAGTACCAAAATAAAAATAGGTGGTTCTGAAAACAATACTCAAACTAGATTAGATCAGCATCTGAACATTACCATTTCCCTAACCACAGTAAGTCTCAGATTCTCCTTTCATCCATGTGGGGCCTCTTGCTGACAACAAGATATCGTCTCTTCTCTTGACTCGTCAAATAGACAACTTTCTCTTTCTACCTCTATATAAAGCAATATATTCATTGCTACTTGGCAAAGGCTCGGTTAATGCTGGGTTTTCTAGTTAAGCAGTCTGGTTTTACAACAGTACACAACTAAACAGTTTTCAAACAATCATAATGTAATAAAAGATACAGCATGAAATTTCATAATATAATTTAACTTTATTTTGAAGATTCAGAAGACTGGAAAACTTAGGCCTTATATTTAGTGTGGAAGGATCAGTTATCACTGTCAGTCAAGACAGAATGATGGGCAGCTCAGAGACCAACGCGGGCCACTAACTCTCAACCTCAGGCAACTCACTTCTCTGGGCTTTGGGCTCGCAGTTATAAAGCAAGAGTGATTTTCAGGCCCTCTGAACTCTTCCAGCTCTGACAGCATATAAGTCCCTCAGAAGACCTTAAATGCAAAAAGCTCCACTTAATAAGATGTTCAAGCAGACCAGATTTTTTAACTCCTTAGAGGAATTTTTTATCAGCTGATAATTCTCAAGGAATCTCCACAGACACCAAAATTGTCCACTATGATTTTTTATTGTTAAAAACAATGGTGAGAAGTTGTGTGTTCTTGAAAAGCATTTATACATGAAAACCAATGGACTCACTTTTCATATCTAGGTGAAAATCTGCTGCCATATACAAAGCACAGTAGGAAAATAGTGTTTCAGGGGTGAGTAAGAACTTTGATTTTTAAAAAAGGCTGTCTATTAAAAATTTTTTTTAAAGAAATTAAATTAAATTCTCGTAGAATACTGAAATAAATCCTTATGTTCAGATTTCCCCCTCAAGATGGGGTGATGGCTACAGGGACACAAAAGGGTCTTACCAATCTAATATCTGGACTGTAAAATTTACTTAAATCAAGATACCTTGATATATACAATTTCAACCAAAATGTGAAGCATGAGGCCTTCATCTTTCTATCTTCACCCAGACCACACCCTGAAAAATTACAAGAGGTGGCTCAGGACTCAGTTTAGAGTGTGGTCGTTTATAGAAACATCTGCATTTTCAATAAAGAAGACCAGAAAGTGGCCTTTCCTCAGCAATTCTCTATATGCATAAAGAATTAGAGGAAAGTGATCTCAAGGATGCGGAGGGAAAGAGTTTGTCCAGGATTGCTAACATCCTGGGATGTGGATTTTGATTTCTATGAAAACCACCCTGGATAATCCCAGGGCTATACTTAAGGGTGTACAATGAGTTTCTTTGATTTCCCTGTGCCTCTCTTCCCTTCTAATATGCTGTAGTGTATATTACACATTGATGTGGCTACAAATAATTTCTTATTTTTAGGATGTTATGGCATCCTTCAGAATAACTGGAGATTTCTGAATATGAAAACCCTAGGCTCAGGAGTTGCCGACTCAGCTTCTTAGTTATGCAGGTTTTAGCTCCCCTTTCAGTCTTCCTATCCACCTGTACTTCACCAACATATACCTTGCCCAGGCAAAGGGACTGGTCTGCAAAAGTATAAAATAAAAACTATAAAAATTTACTCCTCAAACTTCCATAAAGATCTACCAAGATGATGCCAGTCTTCTGAGATGTGAATTACATATACAAAGATACACATCAAATGGCTATAAGTGCAAGTCAAAACCACAACCAAAAAAGCCACCTTGGGAAATGATCAAGTACAGAATTCTACTTGAAAGAGAAAGACAGAGTGCTAGAGAGATTTAAGCATCTTTGTGAATCTGTTAAGTCTTAATAACGTTCACTGGTTCTATGAGAAGAGAACAGCACATGGTTAGAAAGTTTTTCTCTCACTTTTTTTCCTTTAACTTTTTTAAAAAAGCAACACTGAAAAAAAATCAAAACTTGAGGTTTATGTGATTCTAAAAAGTTCTAACATCAGAGCTGCCATCTCATCCAGGAACTAGGCCACATACACAAAAAAAGTCAGAGTCTCACACTTGGTCTACTTAAAAGGAGTTATTGCTACCAGAGACTCCTTATTAGATTTGGTCAGGTTCCCAGAACAAAGAAGCAAGGACTCTCTTCCTCTATCTTTTTGTAAATGTGAAAGCATTATCCAGACAAACTGTGGTCAGACCAGTTTCTCCTCTGTTAAAGCCCTATACTATTGTCAACTGTCACTCACAAGGTTAAAGACACCAAGACTAACAGTAACAAATGCAACCAACTAAAATATGTGGGAGCCCAAATGTACAGGATGTCTTGCTCAATCATCAGAGTCTGTCCCCACAGACACCCTCTGTCCTAATGCCCATTCTTGTCCCTCTCAGTCTCAACACAGCATTCAGCTCAACTACTCTTTCTCTAGCCAACTGACCTGTGATCAAAGTGCAGGGGCTACACCAGAGGAACTCAGATAAAACAGCTCACACCTCACCGCACAGCCAAATAACCTGATTTAATTATGTCCTCCACTGTTACTTGGTTCCTTTTTACTCAAGAAATAAAAATGAACTGAGTAAAATGGTACTCTTCTCAGACATGTCCAACACACAATGGGTGATCTCTGCAACTAAGCATGCCTTTGATTTTCTATTTACAAAACAGAAGTACAACTTCCTGGTCGTAGTTTGCTCTGATGGTAAATGTATAAGCTACATACTTACAATATGCTGAAAACATTTCATATTTAGGAAAACTAGAAACTTACTTTGGTGCTTAAAGCATCTATGGAGAAAAGCACGCTCTAAACAAATCCAAACCACTAAACCCTTCTTATTTCAGGGTTTTAGGTTTTCAATGTCAGATTCTCATTCTTGGCATTAATAGTCCATTATCAACCCCCATTTCACCTAAGGAGCACATGCTGGAATGTAAACTGATGTCAAACAGTTGATGTGACTTCTGGAGTAACTAACCCAATCAAACCCCAGTTAATACATTAGCTGGTGCAGTTACCCTACAACTATAAAAATACCTTTCTTCCTATAAGGAAAGCAGGTCATGGACAGAAATACAAACATAGACTTATTTTGACCAATTTTAGGGCCTAACTCTTAATGAGAATCTTTCCTCTTTTCACAAGCAACTTATCGGGACACAAACTTGACCATGGATGTTGGTAGGGCTGGCTTCTGGCAAATTGAAGAAAGCAATATGCCAGGACAGCCATGATTGTGCCTGCACAGGCTTCCATCTATCCATCTCTCCTAAATATACATGGCAGAAAGCAAAGTAAACTGGTCCTTAGCTCCTCAAAATGACTGCCAGGTAGGCACAGCACCGTTCTAGGTTCAGGGAATATAAAAGGTCAGGTGAGGATCAGGGCTTCCTTTAATATAATCCCCAGTCAACCTATCTTTCCTTTTCTTCTCTTACTAAAAGTGCCATGGACAAGCCTGCCAATTTCCTTTTTTAGTGCCACAATCTCTTGCCTTCACCAGAGAATCTCCTTCTGTGTCTCACTAAAGCACAGAATACAATCCCTGTTCCTAAAAACACGCAGTCCTTCTGAAGATTTTTTTTTTCTTCCTCTTTTCCTTTTGGAGTATCTAGAGCTAGTAACAACAGGGAAACAGAAAAGCAGGCAAAGGGCTCAAGCTGAATTCTCTAATGAAAGCATTTACCAGCAATTTGATTCTAGGAACAAATTCTAGAAACATGATGGGTTTGAATTCAGTCACCATGAGTTACTAATTGAAGTAGCAGCCACTGAATGGTCATCCAATGACTAACATAAAATGAGTTATTGACAGTCCACAAATTCCCAGTAGTTCCCAGCAGAGCCAAACCCCAAAGATCACAACTGGCATTTAGCTGCCTTCTCCAGCAAAGAAATACTTTAATTCATGTGTCTGATCCTTACAACAGACATTCCAGAAATAAGAAAAAGAAAGAAATGCCAACAGCTTATGAAGACACTTAACTCTCAAGACAAGATGGGCATCTCCATCCCTGGGTCTCTGGGATCCTAGCCAATGAAGTGTGCCACAACATCACTGGAAACCATTCAGGGAGTGATGCCAGCTCCCAGCTGGGATAAAGAGTATTTGTGGAGGACTGCCTGAGAACGGGCAGCTTATGCACTCCTTGACATGTTTTAAACGTTGTCCTTGGCTCAAGTCAGCCCTTCAGAGCTGCCTACGTGAAATACATGATCTTGACTCCTAGGGTTACTCTTTCCCTGAATCATGCTTTGTCATTGTGTTATTAATGTGCACTGAGAAACAGTATAAAGACAATTGTTTCACAGATCACTACTGTGCATCTTGAAGGGCAGAGTTCAAGCCCTCTTCCTCTCCACTGAGGAAACTTCTTGGAAAAGTTGCAAGTTTCCCTCTTTGTTCTGCCCCCGGGGGAAGCCACCTCTACCTATTGCATAAGACCCTACCCTATCCTGTGTGTTTCTGCCCATTAGCCTTAACATAGTTTTATTGTATATTTTCTACATGTTTTCTCTTTACACCTATTTCCTTAGCTTATTTTAATTCTGTCATTGTACCTGTTTCGTAAGCCAGCTCAAAGCTTTTCCAAATGACAGTGAAAATAAAATAAAACAGAACAAAATAACTTAATAACTGGTATTCCCTACACAAACTGCTGCTTCACCCAAATGACCAGCAACCTTAAGGGAGGGAGACAAATCTATTTATCCTAAGGGATATCTTCAGAACTTAATCTATTCATGGCCATATCATTCATTATCTTCTTCAATCAAAACCCTGAGATCTATCTCAAACTTACACACTTGGAAAGTAGGCTGTCAAATCCAAGTTAACAGAGATCAATACACACACACACACACACACACACACACACACACAGGTCAAAAAGTTAATAAGCATTCTGTTACTCCCCATTCCTTTTTTTGATACCCAAGTATCACTTCATAGTGAGCACTCTGATACACCCTTTCTTACGTGATAAACATTTTAACAACGTTGTAAAATAGGCTGGGCAAGCGTTAGCACCCCATTCTACAGAGGAAAAAAGAGATTTCTTGAGAGATTTCTTGAGTGATTTGTCCAAGGCTAATGAGTGCAGGGACGTATGCAGAAGATGGTAAAAGTAAAACAAGAAAGAAATGGACAGCCACACTGCCTAATTAATTAGGCTCTAGAGTTTAACTAGAGGAGAACACACTTGCCCACAAATCTTTCCTTTTATATTTTCCCAAAGAATTTATAGCCAACACACTTCCAGCATCCAATATGCTACCTAAAAAACAAATTTTCTTTTATTTTTGTCTGATCATGAATAGTGCCAGATGTTTCTGGGGCCCCACAAGTTTTTCTGTGCCATCTTATTTCCTAACTTGAAGCCTCAAGCCACAGATACGTCTCTCTAGTAGAAACCCTAAAGCTATGTTTTGTTTTGTCCTGTTTTTTTTTTTTTTTTGAAGGATAAGGCAGGAAGGAAAAAATTATCATTCCATTACTGGTTTTGTTTACAGAAGATGAACAGAGGCATACTCTCAGTTTCCACATGACTGCCTGAGATGGGCAAATGCACTTTCTCCTTTCCTTCATTATTGAGTCTGTATTTATGCTCCAAAATTCAGCTGGTATCTCAAAAAGAAGTATCTAAATTTTTTCCTTCACCACAAATTTAATGCCAGGGAAAGATTCAGGAGCTCCAGAGGCCCAAATATCAGAAAATCACAGAATTTCTAGAGCTGGAAAAGCCTTAGTAATACTAGAGAGGAGTTAATGCATAGCCTAGCCTCAGTCACACCCACACTGTGAATGAAAAGGTCATTTCCACTTCTGCTCTATTCAGGTCTCACCCACCAAGCTCTGAATTCCAGGATCCAATCTGAAAGAGGAACATACTTTAGGGATGAGTGGTTTAAGAAAGGAGGGTAAAGTAGCAGCCTTGCTCGTATATAAGCTCCTAAGTCACCTGTTTAATAATATAAATCACAACAAAGTCATTCATGTAGAAATGTTTAGATCCATAATAAGAGTCTATGGGCTGACAATACCCAACCTCTACTGTCATTATGTCACCTGACTGTGAAACCAGGTCTCCATCTCTATATCCTCACATCTGGAACAAAGCACCTGGCATACCGATGTGTTCAGTAAGTATTCAATAAGCGAATGAATAACTTCATAGCCCACATAAGAGTATAAAAGATGTTGGAGCCATTTCCTACTTACACGAAACATACCATGCACACTTACTTCATAAAAGGAAAAAAACTGCATTTTTCCCCAATTTCCTTTAAGGGGAAAAAAATTCAGCTTTCAAGTAGCTTTTGAAGCCAGAGTTATCTCATCTAACAAAATTTACCTTTTATGAAGTGCCTACATACTAGAACCCAATTTAGCTTACTTAATTTTAAATACCTAAAAGTTAAATATGTTATTTATAATATTTAAATACAGGAAATAACCTAAATGTCAAATAATCAGAGAACTGGGTAAATAAACTATGATATATCCAAACAGTGGCACTCTACACAGCTATTAAAATTAATTCTACAGAATCCTGAAACCTCATGCCAAAATGAGGTTATACAATATAATAAATCAAAAAGTTAGGTTTAGATACATATATATATACATAAATATGTGCATATATTTTTATTAAAATCTGAAGTCATGGAGTGGATAGAATATTATGATATATATTTGTCCCTAAAATACTGGGAAGATATGTGAAAAAAGAAAAGGGACTATCCCTTGGTGGAAGGATTACAGAAAATATTTTTGCTTTGTGTTTTTTGGGTATTTTCCAGATTTGATCCAGTAAACACACATATATAGTTAAACATATTACACATACCAAAAAAGTTCATAAAACATGTATGTTTTCCACAAGAATAATAACAGGAACACTACTGTAACCACAGTGATGATTAAGAAGTAAGATGTTTCAGTACCTCAAAGGTCTCTTATGTGTCCCTCAATGATCAAGTTTCCTTTACCTCCACCAACTCTCTTGACCTTTATGTTAATCACTATTACCAGCAAACTATTATCAACATGATCAGAAAGAAAAATGAAAGTTTCTTGCTATAGGTATGAAAATACAGCCCATATGTAGGGAGAAAAAAAAACTAATTCACACTTTTAGTAGAATATGATTTTGATATCTTTTCCAAGAATGTACTTGTATCAAATCATACTTCCTACCTCATCTGGTCTAAACATATGGCTGACCATAAGTTAGGAAAGATGGGCAGCACAGGGCTAAAGCTGACAATTCCAGTACCATTTTTCTAGCCAAGTGACATAACCAGCCACAAAGTAATTTAACAACAGTTTTGCACGGAGCTATAATATAAGCAAATTGATTGCTAGGTTCATGGAAAAGAGAGAAGATATTTACTTATCTTGATTGACAAGGTATCTTCACACAAAGACTGCCATGTGGTAAGATGTATCGGTCTGTATGTTTTAAGTACTGTGTGGTAATAGTGGGTAGGCAGTTTCCTTCCTTCCTTCCTTTCTTCCTTCCTTGAGTAATGTTTAAAGTAGGCTAGCCATGATTACTATGTTTTTATGGAGGGTGCGGTGTACTACCCTGTGCACTTAAGAAGATGAGCTTTATACACCTGGGACTTTTGGAAAATATTGCTTGGTGACGATCACTGGGAATTACTAAAGCTGCGCTATCATCACAACTTTCTTCATGATTTGAAATTTAAACATCTCCTAGTGGAAGCCACATGCATCAAGATAAAGTAGCAAAATAAAGCAAGATAAAGTAACAAAACCTGAACAGAGGCAAAACAAGTCAAAAAAAAATGAATCGAGGGAAAATAAATCAAGCTATAACCACCAAGAATGAGCTAGCCAAAACCAGAGGACATCTGGAACAATCCACTATACACTTAGTGCTCTCCTTCTACTCACTGTGTGGCCGCTCCTGGGAAAATCACCTGGATTGGCACATCTGTTGAATTACACACTATTTAAACATTCATTTGTTGCTTGCCATCAGCTGGCATGCCATCAACTGCGGCAGTAACTAAGCTTCAGACAAAAGATGTATTGAACAGCAAAAGGATTATTAGGCTTGGTGGTATTTTTGGAAGGCTGCTGCTGCATCAGCAAAACAGATGAGAAGAGTGTAGCCATGGAACTGATGAAGAGCAATACAAGCGTAATTTTTTTTTTCAGTACAAGCATAATTTTTATGGAGGGGTAGAGGTGGAAGCTAGGCTGCAGAGATGGTCAAGAAAATAGCCGGTCTCACAGATGGGAGGTTTACCTCAGCAGTAATTACTGCTACTGAATTGGAAATGGGACCCAAGGGAGCAGAGAACACATTATAAAGGTAATGAAATGGAGAAAAGTAGAATGAAAGTGGTAAGACCCCAACTATCGTCCTACTCCTACTTTTGGCAAGCCTGAAAAATCCTGCTTTTGGCATTTCTCTTTCTTGCTTGACATGCAGTCTTAACAGCAATAATTTCAGATCTTACATGGCAGGAAAACCATATGCTTGACTCCTCTTATTGTTCCCCTTTTCATGGGGAACATGGGGAAGTGCCTAGGGACATCTCCAGCAAAGATGCACCATGGTCTACAAGTAAGTTTTTAACCAGAGAAAATCCTGTTAAAAAGCAGATGAAAAACAGTACTCACCAAGCGAAAGAGTAATAGTACCAATTACCTACGGTATCTAAAATTGGTTACTGAAAAAAGTTTGCAATTTCACAGAAAATGCAGAAGGACTTTTACCTAATTATGCAGTATTCATTAATTCAATAAACATTTGAGAGTTAGAATGCATTTGAACACAACACTATAAATCAACTATATGTCAATAAAAATTAAAACAAAAAAAAAAGAATGTGTATGTTGGTCAGAAGAAAGAAATTTTCCCCTTCTCCAAGAACGTTTGTGTATATACATATATGTTTGTGTATATGTTTTGTGTGTGTGCATTTAACATTAAGATACCAGATTCTTCTTAAGGTTTTGCAAAAGACAGAAATATTCTTTTAATATAGAATATGGAGTTCTTAAACAAGTGCTCTTACTTTTCATTTACCAAGGACACAGCACTCTAACTCCATGACAGCAATTCACTGAAGCACCAAAATAATATGGTCCAGGTATGCGCATTTCCAATGATCTAACTTCCTGCAGTGATAGAACTCAAGAGAGCCTAAAGAAATGAATAGATAGCAACATGCCTGATAAATCATTTATCTTGAAAATCACTTGTGTAAAGCTAGTTTCTGGCAAATATGGCAATTTATACAGCCAATTGTACAACTATAAAGTGTATGATTATACTCTGATTATTAACTACGTCAATTATACTGGATATATGAATAATTTACTCAAAGCCTGGTGCTTAAAAAGCTAAACAGAAGGAATTTAGGAGGGAGAACAATTACACAGAACAGAGGGGAAGGCTAAAACAGGGAACCTTATGGTCCTAGGAAGAAACAATGGGACAAGGTAACAAAGAGATCAAATCAGGGATGCAGCTGACCTAGAGACAGATCACGATGCTGTAAGATCCTAACTCAGTACGGGTAAGGCGGATGTATTTCTGTTACTCAGATGCTGAATCCCAGTCTTTGCAGATTTAAAACTGCACAGATCTTATATCAAGTGTCATAAAACCTAACATGTAAACTCAGCCTAGGTCCCTCAAGAATTTATCACTGGACAGTTAGGACAGCTTGAGTTTTGCTGTCATCATTTCCACTGAGCAATATGAATCTTATCTTTAAAAATACCCTTCTAGGGGTTCAAATGCCACCAGCACTTTGAATTTACGTAGTACCATGAACTGAAATTACAAAATGAAATCACAGTGAAAGGCTTAGAGGTGGTGTAAAGAAAGACATTCCAATCTTTTAATGAAACGAAATACATTAAGATGGGGGCATATGTGGGAAGGGGAATGAATGAGAGAAATGCAGATCTGTATATGGAAGGAATCACAGCTACATCCAGTGAAATTATACTGGGCCTCAGTTTTACCATCTGCAAAATGGGATGTGTTTTTCCAAAGTCAGTCTGGTGTTAACCTTAAGAACGGCAAGTAAATAAAAGTGGTGAGTCCTCCAAATGTCTCCTATCTTCCTTTTGATTCTGAAACTAATATTTATACTTATCTCCTAAATTAAAGTCCAGGACCTAAAGTCAATAATTTCACAGGCCCTACTGGACAACTCCTTCAAATCCAATGATCTCACGTGGTAGGTACACTAACACTACTTTAAAGTCAAAGAGAAGGAAAAGACATAATAAAGTGATTCTTGCCATGTTATACTGTTAATCTCCTCCACATGACAATTTATGACAGAAGCTCAAGTCTAAACTGACAGTTGGGGAGGGAAGAGGCTGACTCCATAAAAGCTCATCTATGGAATTTTCAGTGTAATAGGCAACCCCGTCACATTGGTCCTTTCACTAAATTATTCTCAATTTGCAGGTTTTCTTGGTCGTAGCAAGATACACAACGCTTTCCACTATCACTTTCCATGGTTTACTTGAACAACCAGCTGCTCCAGAAACCACAGCAATATCACCATGGTTAATGTAAAATATTAATGTCTCATTTGTTCAACAGTTTTGTGGAAATTAAAACTTTTAGGTTAATCATATACTGAACAATTTTAATTAAAACAGTTATAAAACAATTAATCCACAAGAGCTAGCTTGGAACTTTGCCAGCCTTATTGGTTTAATGCATGTAGGCAAAACTCATTTTTTTTCCCTTTTGACTTAATGAATGCTAATACGTGACACAAAATATGCATACTAAGCTCCTAATACAGTTAGTCCATCTGGTTTTTCTTGCATTCTCTATTTGTCATTTTTCCTTGATAACAAAATTGAAAATGAGTTCTCTGTGTTAGAAATGATAATCATGCCATGTGCTGTGCTTCATTAAAAACTGCTCTTTGTAAAAATCTTCCAGAGTGAAATAAACACCTTAAGTACTCTTTGCTATTACACGGCCAGGAGTAAATGGAAAGATAGGTCTACAGACTGGCTCCAGAACCACAACTGCTATTTGAAATAATACTGCCCTTTCACTGTCATTTCCAAAAGATTCTTTTCTTTCTGAGGTTATTATGAAGACATGGAGATAAAATAATGAGTTTAAATATCTAAGACAAATCCTCAAGTATTTCAATTTCTTCCACGTTAAATTTGCTTGATTCATTTTGGGATCTATTTGTTTGCCAAAGTAAGCAGAGTTCAAGCCCTTTGCTGAATATTTAATGCATGCAAAATTACCTTTTTAGCATGGGTTAAGACATCTGTTATTTTCAATAAGACTTAGAAACAGCACTGTGTCTGACCACACCACCTTCAGACTGGTTTTCCAGGCAAGAGCCCAAAAAAAGCACACTCAGCTGTCAGCTTCCACTAGAATACATTTCCTCATCCATCTAAGCCTTGTCACGAATCTGAATATCCTAGGCTTTATAGTTTATCAAGCTCCAGAAATACAAAAGGTACAAACCGCCCAACCCTTCTAGTAAAAGCACAAGCATAGGTACTTAATCTCAGCTACCAATTCAAATTGAAGCAGCTAGACTAAATCCTGTTAGAGATGAAGAAATAAGTTCAATGTACTTCAGCACTCAAATGGTGAAAATGATCCCCAGCATAATTATATTAACTGGTACCTTCACATCTGGTGTGTATCTTGTTACTTCTGGTTGGGCACATCACATGGTGAAGCATATAAATCCATAAAAGGTATTAGATTTCCCTCTTAACCACCTTTCATTCAGGCCAAAAGGAAAAATTCTCTACTCCTATTATGCTTAAAAAGCAGCTGGAATAGACGACTAGCCAATTTAATCCCAATATATTAGCCAAGGTACTCTGAGAAGTCAAAGTTTCCCTCATCAAGGTAGCAGAGCATACAGCTGTTTGGCAATACAAATACCAGTCTGGGCATGAGACTATTAAAATAAATGCCAATATTTAAAAATCTAATTCTAACCTAACAGCAGACATATTTGAAGTTCAGGCAGTCAATCACCTGAATTCTGATTAGTCAGTAAAAAAGTAACCATTTTTATAAAAGTCTATTCTGATAAATTGTCTAAATTTGAGCATTTAATAATGTCCACTTGTAAAAAACAACTATTTTAGAGGGGAGAGGGCCTGATCTGTCTGTGGAAATCACATTGGATAGAAGTGATAAGAGTGGACTAAATGATCACAAATAAATTTTCAGCTCTGAAGTTCTATAATTGCAAAGATTTATTGTATAACTAAAGTTATAAAATGTGAGGGCTGGGAGAGACCTCTGATATTACTACATTTTACTACAAATCCCCTCATTCTGAAAATAAGGAAAAATAACATATCACAGTTCTAGTGCTAGGAAGTTAAAGAGCTAAAATGGTATTTGTGGATTACAAATGAATTTCAACTATCTAAACATACTCTTATCACTGACATTTGAGAGGTGCTTTTAATATACCAAAGTATCTAAATGAAGCTCTAGTCCTAAGAGGTGGGTACTCTCTTCCAGGGCATTCTTTTTCTTCTAAGGCAGTGATTCTCAACCAGGATGATCCCCAGAGACATTTGGCCATTTCTGGAGACATTCCTGGTTGTCACACTTTAGGGGTACTATTGATACAGAGTCCAAGGATGCTATGAAATGTTCAGCAATGCACAAGACACTCCCTCACACACAACAAAGAATTATCCAGAATGATCCAGCCCAACATGTCAATAATGCTGAGGACCCTACTGTAGGAAGAGGTCACTACTACCACCAGCAACACTCAGAACACACCTAGAATAGGAAAACAATGCCCAAGCACACTCTTCCCCCTTGTAATAAGATGGTTGGCCCTTCTAGGAAGCAATTTCGACCAAATGGTCCTGACTTTTCCCATCCCCTACACAGTACTAAAAAGTCAAATCAACTCTTAATTTAAAAACAAAAACAAAAACAAAAAAAACCAAGAAGCTCTAAATGCCTTTGATTCTTACTAGGAAGAGTTTTCTTTAAAGGAGGAAAAAGAGAGAGAAAAAGGAAGGAATAAGAAGTGTATGTGGGAGGGGAGGTACTACTAGCTTTAGAACAAGATAAAAAGATCAAATAAAGAAGAAAAATTACACTCTCCTACAAATCTGTGAAAGCATTTCAAATCACTGCAATTATAGACGCCCAGGAGAATCCCCCTTCACATTCACAAGGTACTTTCTCCAAAACCTCATGCTATTTCAAGTTAAAATAACACTGTCTCAGAGTGGTTAGGCAGCACCATTAAAGGTGATAAGTAAATAGCAAAAACAGATACAGTCCAAAACAACTTCCATGTGGAACACACAAATATACATGCAGCACTGCAGCGTGTTTTTACCATTCGCAAGGATAGCCTTGTCCAAAATGCTAGAGCATACAGTCCTAACTGGTCTCATGTCGTAAATGGTTCCTTACAGAAACCAAGAAAACACAATGGAAGCTTCAGGGTTTTTAAAGAAAGTGGTTTCTCTCTCCCTTAGTCATGGACCCTAAGCCCTAGAGATTTTTTAAAAAGTACCATAGCATTTGTTCTCCTCATTAAGTTTATTCACAATTTATTTGTAGAAGCAGGTCATATGATATTTATAAAAAAAAAAAAAAAAAAAAACCTACCAGCACCGATGGCTGAGGTACTAAACAGTGCCTGCGTTTACGGGAGTAAAAGGAACTGACCACCAGAAGCTGCGCTAGTAGGAAAGGTTTCAAACATTTTGCTCCACCTCCCAACCACTCTAGTTTATAGAATAGGAAACACTGCGGAAATGGCAAACCTCTCAGCTTTCAAAATAAACCCTTTCAGATTGTTCCCTTTTAAAATCTCTTACTAACTTGACTCAACTTCCTTTTCTTTAGGATTTTCACGGTATTTTGATAAAGCAAGCTCACCTTCAAGAAATGGCCTTTTCTGAATCTTTGTACTTCATTACTCAATCCTTCAACGGCTTGCAGTTTTCACTCCTCTTTAGTTGCCTCAATTTTTCTAGAGATCAAAAACACTGCCAGCATGCCAGCATTCTCTGCAGAAAGGCTAGTATTAACTACGGGCAAGGACAACAGTTTCTACTAATCTCATCCATATAGGACATGGGACATTCCTGGGCTGTTTCTTGTTCAACTGCTTTGATTTGCAGCCTTCCCACTTCCTAATGCTATAGGGCTTTCTTCATTCTATGTGCAACTGAGGTTGGAAAGTAAAAATACACTATTCCTCTGCACTGGCTCAACCATATCCAGTCAGCTTCTTTTCCAAAATCAAGTTTTCACTGACATTACAGAATCATCCCCCTAAATAAGTAAATTATAAATTTATCAACAGTTAGGATCTATATCCTGAGAAATCAATTAATAATGGGTTTCCATCAACCATACTCTCTGCCCTCTGTCTCCTGATTCTTCCTAGAATTTGCCCGGTTTGATTTTTTTTCTCTCCTGGAGGCTGCCACCATAAAGTCCAAAATGGTTGAGTAGTGAACATATTCAAAGTAAATAAATAAAAGTCTGTAACTGTGTCAAACATCAAAATTTGAAATGAAAAGCTCTGGCAAAACTCGGTGGTACAAATGATGAAAGCCTCTGTAAAAAGCCCCAGGAGCACCAACCACATAAGTACAAAAGGAAAACAGCAGGAAGGGGAAAGCAGGTGGCCCAGGATGGAAAATTAGTAGGAAAACACAGGCTTCTTTGAATGCTGCCAAGTCCTCCAACAGAACCCAAGGAATGTGGACTCTAAGCCTGGAATGTTGTTTCTCAACCCTTCCTGTGAGAATCCCCTGGAGTGCCAGGGCCAGCGGATGGGGCACATATCACCAAAGACAAACCAAACAGTTTTTCTATTTGGTGGAGATAATTGATTTTACAAGAGTTTTGTTAGTGTTTAACCCTCTGCCTAAAGTCCCTCTATCTTACGTAGCAAAATCAAGCAGATATTCATCAAAATGGTTAACACAGAAAGGGACTGGGAAGCTCACAAATCAAAGATGTTGTACAAAGTATGGGAAAGAAAGAGAATCCGTGAAATAGAAAAGAGATTCATTTGCACAAAATGGTGAGGTATGGCTTCAGGCTGGATTTACACATCTTTTCAATGATGAAATCTCTGGGAAACAAGCACTAGGGAAGTGGGACAGTAGAAACAACATAAGGGCTGGAGTCAGACAGATTTGGGTTTGAAACTGGGCTCTGTGGGCAACTAACTATAAAACCTCAGGCAAGCCAATTAACCTAAGTTTCAGTCTGCCATCCATAAGATAGGGATATTATCCATACTATGTAGGGCTGTTGTAAAGCTGGCAAAAAGTATAAAAAAGCACCTGTCCCATAGTGGATACCTAATAAGTGAGTATAGCGGTGTTGTTTTGAGAAAAGCATTGCTTCCTCAGATTCCTAGGAAAGCTGTGACCGATATTTCTTTACTCTGTATGTCTCCTAGCCCTCCTTCTACCTGCCAAATTCCTCCACTCTCAAACTCCAGCAAATTATATATTACAATTTAGGAACTGTCTATAAATTACTGATTTCTCACTTTATTCCTGAATACCCTCTAACTCCACCGTACATGAATGGACTTGTATTTGTAACACTGGTCATTTTAAAGATACTCTCTCCAAAAGAACCAGATTTCAAGGTTATTGTATATCCATCAGCTGCTGTTTTGTATTACCTAAGAACGTTGATGTCTTATAAATAAACTTTACCTATATCTCATCTGTCCTCTTTGAAGCATATTCCTTAACAGTCAATGGACGCAGGTACAAATATCAAAAGCATAATGATTTAAGTCACTAAACAATTTCACAGTGGTTCTAAAAGGCTACACTGTTTACATTTGGTAATTGCTATCATTCTCTGCAGTGTTTACTTTTTAAACCATAGATTTTTTTTTTTAAATGAACTTCCCTGGTAATGAACTGAAGAGCCTACAAAGATACTGATGTCTATAAGAACTAATGCATTATATAGTACTGGGCAGTAATTTGCTCATGAATATCCCCAGGCTTATATGAATCCTCCTTCATCACAAAGAATGGCCTCAGCAAAGAGAGAAAAAGATGAATAGATGAAGAGTCATGCCATTGCTTTACTGCGTGACATGGTAAGTTTAACCTCTGTGCCTCTTGGTGTCTCTGCATCCCATACAACAGGCTCAGAACCTGAAAAGTTAAAAAGGATTCACAGAATTCTTTAAGTTCCTCAGAAGAGAAACACTATATAATTGGTCTAGCTCTCAGAAATGAGCCAGTAGCACTAACACCTAAACCTAAGGTGACAAAAGGGTAAAAAGAGAAATAAGTCAGTCATTCAATTCACTTAATAGTCACTGAACATCTTTAGGATCAGAATAACCCTACCCAGAAACTCAGATTTAAATATGAAATAATTTAAACAATAAGAATTTATAACATGCCCTTTATATAATAGGAAAAAGGTCAACAAACTTCTGGAAAATACCAGATAGAAAATATTTTAGGCTTTTCAGGCTATATGGTCTGTGTTGCAACTACTCAGTCCTGCTGTTGTAGCACCAAAGTAGCCGAAGCCAATAATGTAAATGGACAGACATGACAGTATTCTAATAAAACTTTTATTTACGAACACTGAAACATGAATTTCACATAATTCTCATGTGTAATGAAGTATTCGTCCATTGATTTGTTTTCAACCATTTAAAAATGTAAAAATCATTCATAGTCCATGGCCATACTGTTAGTGGCCTGGTGTGGCCCATGAGTCATAATTTGCCCATCCCTGTACCTGGCCCAGTGTGATGTGCATCTCGGCAGACATCAAGAAGAATTAGACAACTTCCCTGCTTTCTAAGACAGAATAAGAGAAGTAAACCAACAATTACAGCACAATGTGATAAACACTAAGAAAGTTGTGCCCAGTATCACAGGAGATAGTAGATGAAGCAATTAAGGAACTTTTCCTAAAGTAGCAATGAGGTCTTAATATAAACAATAAAGCAGTTCTAGTTTGTTTTTTCTATATGTAACAAATTGTTAAAAGCTACTTTAATAAACTAAGTATGACTTGAAAAAAAAAAACTTTCACCACCCACAGCTGCTAAGACTTTATCAGAACATGCCTGGGTGCGTTTTAAAACGTCCTTTTTAATTAGTGTTTCAGGCCAGGACCTCCAGCAAAATCCATTCTCCATTGATTTGCCAGGAAGCAACCATGTCCCAGGTGGTAGTTGACTGACAATCTTAAGGGAAAGCCCACAGGTCTTGCCTGTTTATTTCACAAAAGTCCTTTAGTTGTCACAGGTAATAGTTTTCAAGTACTCTGGGATAGAAAAAAAATCAAATAGGTTTTTTTCCCCCAAGTGAAAGGTCAATGGAACAAGCAGCTTGGCCAGAGCCTCAAATATTTGCCTGCAGCCCACTGGTTCTGCCTAATCAAATCAGGTTTATTAGAGGGTCACCTCTAATCAGCACTAGATTTTACCTGCATTTGGATATGTTTAGGCAGATTTATTTTAATTACCTCAGAACACACAAGCTTGGGTCTTGAGACTTTAATTGTCACAACTGTCTGCCCGGATGTTTTGTTCCAAGTGGGGAAGCAGAGGGAGCCAGGAGTCAGGCTGACATCATCAGCTGTGTATTTAATTAAAGCAAGATGAAGGGCGGGCAGGCTGGGGAGGACGGTGGGTCAGCCTTCCTGTCCCGATACAGTAAGGCTACACCACTCATGAAAATCCAAAAGGCTAAAGGCTCCCATCCCACCCTACCCCACCCCACCCCACCCATGCATTTGGCAGAAGGACCATCTTTTCTGACTTCCAGGAAAGCAGATGCTTCAGTGTGAGTCTCTGGCTTTTACATGAGCCCTGAATGTCACGCGAAAGAAGAATCAACAACTACCACCTCCTAAGAGCCAACAGGCCTCAGATTCCTTAGAATAAAATACAAAATGAGTCTTAACAAGGACAAAAAGTCCAAACATTCAAAGTTTCCGCCAGAATTCCAGATGTGTCAGTAACTAGCTTCCTTCCTTCGATGTCTCGGTGACCAAAGATTTCATGGAATAACCAAGACCTTGCTTTAATGTGACAGTAGGCGTCTGTACCCGAGTGTCTTAATATCAGATTGCATCAGGCTTTGAAGTTTTCTTTAATTGAAGTACCTTTGGTAATACAATTTTTTTCTCCCCACAGCGGGGGAAAAAAAGCCTGATATTAGGCTTGTGATCCAACATCAAATTCAGGTATTTAAAGTTCTCCCACTTGAGAACAGAGGGAATATAGTGAACCCAAGATCTGGATGGTTCTTTTCTTGGTCAGTGTCTTCCCCCCTAGAAATCAGTGGGGAGGTCAGCAAGGACAGAGCTATGTCTCATTCACGCCTCTATCTCTGCTGCTTTCCCAAGCCGATAGGTGATTAAATCAAAGGACACAAAATAGGATACACTAATTGACCAACAAGCTCTGTGCTTTTTCTTTCTTTTTTTTTTTCTAAAGGGATAAGAAAACTCAATGATCTGAAAGGTAGAAAAAATGGGAGCAAAATAAAGAAATCTGGATAAAAACCAAGAAGCTACAGCCTGGGTATTTCCGTTTGTATCCGGTTTTGTCCCCAGAAGACAGTCAATCAAGTTATTCAAGGAGTGTTAGGAACCTGAGCCTTTGTGGTAACACCAGTCGAGAACTCATTTCACGCTGGTGGCAAGCCCTTATTTCCCAAGAGGCCTTTCCAAGAGATCTAGTGGTCAGCTATGCCAAGGACTTCTAATGGCTCTGAAACGAACTTGTGTCCCTGTTGTGGTCACCACACAGTCAGGAAGGGGCAGAGGGGCCGTTTCTTGGGAGGCCCCAAGAAAATTATTAAACGAATCCCATCTGCATCGGCCAAGATAGCTGGAGGCAGAGACATGAAATAGGGAAGAAAAGAGGGCACATACAGAGGAAAGGAAATCTGTCATGCCACTGCCCCACTCCCATCTTAACTTTCCATTTTTAATGATACTTTTTGGTAATGATGAGCACATGGCATCAGCAGCCCTGCGAAGGCTCAGCCTGAGAAATAAGCTGGTCTTTGTTTCTGTCTCCACATCTCTTCTCCTCTGTCCTGCACAATCTGGGTCTGTCAGAGCTGACTGCACTGGCACAGCCCAGATAGTGAATGAAATATTGAAATGGTTCCTTACAAGTTGGTACTAAGTCACAGTCCAAGCCCTTTCTCCCAACCAGGTCCCCAAACAAGCACAGCTCCTTCCCTGAGACACCTCCCCACCAAATTCCTACATGCAGAGGGCTTGCATATATCCTCAGGCCAGCTGTCCCACTTTTGGTCAAAAAGAAGGTGGCCCAAAAAGGGTACTCCAAACCCATCCCTCAAATTCTCTGCCTACTCCCCAGTGTTTCTCCAACTATAGAGTGCATCAGAATCACCTGGAGGACTTGTTAAAACATAAATTGCTGAGCTCCACCCCAACAGTTTCTAATTCAATAGGCCTGTCTGCAGGACCCCCCCCCCCAAAAAACCTGCATTTCTAACAAGTTCCCAGATAATGCTGATACTTCTGGTTTGGGGACTACAATTTGAGAATCACTGCAGATAATTTATTAAAAAACAAGAAAGCCAGACAGTTTTCAGTTTTTTTTTTTTAAGATGACAGTCCCTAATAATAGAGCCTAGAGCTTTTAATATGTATAAAACAGCTGCCAAAATCCTGAAGTGTTTGCTTTGTTGTATAAGCAGCCGTTTGTGATTTTGCACTCAGCCACAAAGGAGGATTGTAGATTTTTTTTCATTAACTGGAGGATTTGCTTCACGTCTGTATTATTGTTTTACAGTTGCTAATTACTGGGCTGTGAAGTGCCAAATGGTCAACAAGCTTCCCTATTGTTATTCAGGTGCACCAACTGGTGCAGGGCCGCTGAAGAGAGCCTTGTTTTATGGGACTGCTGGACGGCACATTCACATATGACTAACACAGGGACACAAATTAACCACAGAAACACAACCTCCAACAATTAACTAATCTTTCCAAAGCAAAAGCACGTAGGGCCTTATTTCCTCATCAGAAGTCCTGTTATCTGACTGCACGGTCAAGGGGGACTACAGCTAAAAAAGCCCACCTCTAACATTTTTCTTTCTGGTTCTTTAAAACACACAGTTACTATCATCAAAGACCAATCCAGAACACCCAGCTTAGTGAGTGAATTGAAAATATAAAGACCGTAAGTGTTTAGATCGGTGTAAAAGGGGAGATATCCCAGATTTTAAAAGCTTCCATGAGCACAACAGCCCTTCTGGCTGTGAGCTCCCAACCGTTCCCTGAGGAGATGAACATGAGCCCTGAAACTGGGCTGCCCAGTTTGAATCTTAATTCCATCACTTCATTCCAGCTGCGAACATAGTGGCACATTCCTGAACTCTCTGAGCATTGATTTCCCATAGGCAAAGTGAAGACAGTGGTAGCACATATACTTTATCAGGCTGGTTTGAGTTTTAGAAGAGATAATCCACGTAAAGTACTGGTCACAGTGCTAGGCACATTTTAGGTACATAAATAAGCTTTAGGCATTACTATTGCTTTCTGTGAAGCTCTGGGGCGGGACATGGAAGCGTCTGTAAACTATGGAGAGGAGGATGGCTTCTCCTCCTTCCCAAAGGGACTCAGCAAGACTGGGAGTTAGCCCAAGCAAGACTGGGAGCAGCTGGCGCGGGAAGAGAATTAAGGTGTCTTCAAAAGAGGAGAATGAGTGAGCTTATAAAGAATTTGTAGGCTCTTCCAGGCAAACTAGGCAGGAAGAACAGAGATGGGACAAGGAGAAAAAGCAGGCAGGGTTGTCTGATGGCCAGTAATAGCAGCTTTCAAAGGTCTCCAGACCAAAGCATATTGTGATCCGAAAGGGTCTGAGAACAATTAGCACAGAATACAGAGGTTTTATAAATTTCTCCTAAGCAGATCCAATCTTTCTCCCTGTTAAAATTCCCTCCCCAACCTCTTCCCATCTGGAACTGCCTCAACACACATGGATACTAAGTTGAGTAGGAGAGAAGCAAGGATGTCTCCTTCAGAGAGAACAAGAGGCCCAGAAGAACAAAGCTGGACTGATGAAGAGGAGAGGGTAGGCAGGGTGAGCCTCAGGTCAGAGAGGGCACAGGAGTAAAGGTCACAAGGACAAAATGAGCACACATTCTTTCAGTGGCTGCTTCCTAACAAAGGTAACCCTGAGAAGTGTGCAATCAAGAATCAATAAAAGTGAAAAGGAGCTATTCTTCCTCAAGGAGCATGAAAAAACCCACAATTGTGCAAGCATGTGCATGCACATAAGGAGAATTAAAGTAATGCTTAGTACACTTAGAGAAAAATTACATTTCTGGCTTCAGACATGTATACTCTGTTACGCTCTGAAACTCAAGAGTGAGAAGTGTTCTGTCAATGACCCCAGCTCTTGAAAATACAAGTGCTATACAGGAAGAGAACACCGTACACTTGATACAGAGGAGGGCTGGAGAGAGATATTATCTTCATCCAAAGGGCTAGCTGCACTTTCCTTCCTAAAAGGAAATCAGAACCATTCATCTATCATAACTGTTCTTCAGACTTCTTGTCTGGCCCACATCTGAAATTCTCTTTAGTCTTTGAGGACAGGACACAGATGTAGGGCTGCCCCAACAAAAAGGTTAAATAAAGAACTAAGTGTAACTCACTTTGTGGCTAACAAGCAGAGCCCAGATAGGCAAATAAATTAAGAGCTACTAAGTCCCCTAGGCTCTATCAAGAAGGAAGTCCCCATTCCATGACAGCAGTGGAAGCCCCCAGGTCAGAGTGTCTCTTCAGCTCCCTGGGTACAGGAATCTTCTCATGGTTATTTATCGAGTAGCCAGACACAACATCAGATGCCTCACTTCCTGCTTGCGAACCAATTAACTCACAGGATCTCAATGGTGGACACTCAGCTCCTAGCTGAGGCATATACAACTATTTTTAAAGATGCCCAGAAAAAAATTTCATGCATCTCTAGAGGCCAATTTAGTATGTAATAATCACTTGTGGGTCTTAAAGTTGTCCATATCTAACCAAACTACCTTTAGCAAAGGTCTAAGTCTAATTTACTTGTTTCTATTTTTGTTTTTGGGGTTTTTTTTTTTTACAGTTCCACCAGTCCTCACCGTGGATGCTGGAAGCAAACATTCAGAGCTGGACAGTCCCAATTTTTTGCACTTTTTTCTTTTTCCAACAGACAGTGAATCTATAACAAAACTTGACAAAAATGTATTTGCCTCTGTAAAACTTTGCCTGTCTATATATTCAAAAATTGGAAAAAAAAAAAAACCTATGACAAAAAGGAAGTTTTGCTTCAAAAAACTATGGTCACTGCATCTGGAGAAATAGGCAAGAGCCAACTCGAACTTATCTTGTAATAAAGCTACAAGCACACCCAGAAAAATCACAGACAAAGATGCTTCCAGCTCCCAAGTTCCAAGATTCTTTATTTTATTCCCAACATTTAGTACAGTGTGTCAACCATGTTATATACTCAGCATATGATTCTTAATGACAACCTCTAAAATGGATACGGGCTATAAGGGATGACTTCACAAAGTTTAAAAATAAAGCTCCCACCCATCAATCCACCCCCACACCTGCCACAATGACACAGCAGCCGATTTTACAACTATTTACACACCTCTCTCCTGACTTTCTTTCCCCTAAATCAGAGCTAAAAACATCCCTGGCACAGACATAAACAGCCATCGTGCCAAAGAGCAGCCAGGAGACAGACTATTTTTCTACAAGGAATGTTCTCTCCACCAAGCTGCAGGTATCTACTTTCAAATTGTTTAGAATAACTTGCCCCCAAACCAATATAACCAACCTATTCCAAGGAAGTTACCATCAGTCAGCCACCTTAAGGGCCAGAGACCACCAGAGAGAGTATAAGGGCAGTGCTGCTTCATGCAGACCTAAATTCTTCAATAAGATTAACTTACCTAATAGGATTCAGGGACGCTATGAAGGCCATTATGGTGTCTCCTACAAGCTAGAGGCTCCAAAGGCTTTAACCATTCGATTTAATCCAATCTAGTGTAATCTAATCAAGGCTGTCTCCCTGTGTTCTGTCAGTGGACTCTGAGCAGTGATCTAAAAAGTGAATGAAAAACTTCCATTCAAATCACACCCGACAGACCATATATACTAGCCTTTATCTAGAAATCAGGGCAGATCTGGCAACAAATATGTATGTGGATTTTTTTCTGCCTTAATTTGCTAATTACTATGAGCAACCTATGCTCAGAAATGACTATATGATCTACATGATGTTCAGATTTTAATTAAATAGCCCAAGGAAGACTTCATATGTTGATCAGTAATCTTACTAAAAAAAACTCACACCTTCCCTTTCAATTCCAAGAGGAGCAAAGATCTAATTCAGCAGCAAGCTCTCTGGGTAGACAGGAGGTCAAAGCCAAGGCTGACTCAAAGCAGAGAGACTCTCCTTGATTGACAGCACATGTCTCCATATGAGGTGGTTTCTGAGGCTACAAGCACTACCTCCAGATGCCCAACACAAAGACAGAGACCTACAACAAATTCATGTTGGCGCATTCTGAGTTCACCTGACCCCTTCAACTGGCACGTGAAAACTAATATGTCAACTTTGTCACAAATCCTCATTTTCTGAGCTGTATCATTGCACCAGTAACAAGCTCATGTGCTAACTAGAACAGGTTAAGGCAGCCTAGAAAAGAAGAGAAAATAAAAATTAAACATATAAGCTAGTGTATTTTAGATAACCTGCACTGTCCAGTATAGCAGCTACATTGGCAAAAAAGTATCTCAATATTTCCATATTGATATATATGGGATATATATCAACATGTACATATGAACATTAAAATGATTAAAATTTTTTGATATATTGGGTTATTAAAATTAACTTCACCTATTTCTTTTTACTTTTTAATGTGGTTACTAAAGACTTTAAATTGTATGTGTGGCTCACATATTTCAATTGGACAGCATTGTTTTAGACAATCTGCTCACTTTAACTCCTCAAAACAATTTCAAAGGTAAAGTACATATTTCATTCCATTAACTTCATCAGGTCAAGGACAGACGATAATCTTCAAAGAAAGAATAGACCAATCTTCGAACAAACATTTACTGAAGCTTCACGAGGAACAGGAATCACAGATTCCACTGCCAGCTCAGACACCAAATACCTGAATTAACTCTGAACATCTTCTTTAACTTATCCAAACTTCTAAGCTGCTCATCCATCTGTGAGATGAAGAGGTTTCACAGACCTCTTGCCCAATACATAGCTACCTCTGGTCACCTCAAGGCAGGAACAATCAGTCCGTTTAAGTGTAGTAAGCAGGGCCTGATTATCAGCCTACAGAGCCACAACTTCACTTACCAAGTGCATCCAGCTTTGGGGACTTCTCTAGAATGTCATAGCTCAAATAATCCAGGAATGTCAAGTTTCAAATACTAACCACTGCACAAAATGGTCACTTTCCTACCAGAAAACAATTTCCTCAGGTTCTGCTAACAGCATATTCAAACTTTTTGGCTTAGGAAAAGCTGTTGTTCCCAAGAACTCAGAGGTCAATGAGAGATCCAGAAAGGAAACCCTGATTATCAGAGGGAGGGGAGCATCTACCAAAGGTGCTGAGCAGGGAGGATGCACAACTTGCCAGAGACACTGTAAGTTTGTCTCCCACCTCGTTTCTCACACTAGTCATGGCCAGGCAGACCGGGCCCCTCACATAACACTGCCAGGGCCACACTGCATCAACACCTCACTCTGAACCAAATCTGTATTCCTAGTGGTTCTTAACCTAATTTTTAAGAAAAGTATTCAGGTTAAAGTATTTTACTCAGCAAACTTACGAGGAAGCAGTGGCAGAGCCTTAGCGAATGGCAGGGGATACAAGGATGAGGAGCAGTATGCCCTCAAAGGATACAATCCTGCATTGGCAACTTGCACAGGATTCTAATATGACACATGCAAAAACTAAGGTGAGCCCAGGTGAGAGCCTGCATTTCATACAGGGAGACCCAAGGGACAAAAGCAAAGAACAGTGTGGTACACAGGGAGCAATAAGCAGTTCATTTTGAGGAGACAAACAGAAGTGGTGCACAGGGCCAGCCTCATGGGCTTACAACCTATGCAATCTTCCATGGCCCTCAGGAGCACTCCACACTTGGTTTAATGCTATACTGTATCCTCTTTAAGTTGTTGATAATTTTTAATAAGGGGTTCTGTGCATTCATTTCGTGCTGGGCCCTTCAAATTATGTAGCTGGTACTGGTGGTGAGAAATGATGGGTAACCAGGCAGGGGCCTGGTGGGGCTAAAATGATGAAAGTTCTCATCTTTAAGCTCAGAATGACCCTTTGGCGATCCAAGTCACCCTGGCAGCGGCTCTCAATAGAGTGTCTGACAATAGCCAGGAGTCCTACTGCTAAGATTCCAAGTCAGCGGGTCTGGGATAAAAAGGCTACAAAAAGTACATTTTTTAACAGGCTCCTGGTGATTTTGATGTCAGAAGTTTAAGAAATTGTATCTGAAAAGTAAGATTATATTAACACTTTGTTACCTTTTACAGATAGAAAGAGTGCAGAGATGGACTTTCTTTAGCAAGTGTATCTTCTCCAAGACCTTAGCCCGCCCCAGACATAGAACAGGGTCTGTAGGATAGCACCAGGCTTCCAAAAAGGTCACCAGACCACAATTTAGAGAAGGAGCATGCCAAGAGTCCAATGTAATGGGTTAACCATCCCAATAAAACAAAACTACTTTACCATCTCTGGCTGTCTAATTTATTTTCAGTTTTAACTACTACCCCCTTCCAATAGCCCCCAACCTCCACATCTAAGTGTAGCAAAGCAACTGACCCACTCTGGATGGCTGAAATCATGCTATGACATAAAACTACGTAGGGAAAGAAAAGGGTAGAGTAAAGAAACAGTAAAAAAATTTCATGGTATACTTCTTAGAAGAAAACATTCCGTTCTTCCTCCTTCCTTGCTAATTCCCAGTGATCATTCTAGATTTTGCTGAAGTGTCACTCTTTAAAAATACCCCAGAGAGGTAGGTTCCCTTGTTATATACACTCTAAAAGGAGCCTGTGATTGTCCTCTTTACCCCTCATCTAATTATAACTATTTGGCTATTCGTTTTGATTTTTTTTTTAATGTTTGTGTTCTCTGCTAAACAGCTCCACAGCATCAAGAACTCTGTGTAATTCATAAGTGCCTACTGCTTAGTATCTTAGTAGGTGCTTAATGCATATGGTGAATGAACAAGAAAGGTTACAAGTTTGGGGTCAGCCATGAGAAGGAGCATGAGGTGATTCTTTGTTCACAGAGCAACAAGGCGAAAAGCAACCATACAGATGAGATTGACAACACAGCAAACCAAAGAGGAACAACTGGACCAGGGGGTGTTGGCAACTGTTTCCTATCTTCAGTGGTCCTGGAAAGATGTCACTCGCTGGAACACAAAGTTCTGTGCAACAGGCAGAAGGAGGTAGTTTGGAAGCCAGCTGCCTGGACTGTACAGCACAGCATACCAGAAGTCAATATGGTTTGTCAGATGCCTTCTTGCTCCCTGAGTAGCTAGAGTGAGACAAACTCATTTATTCAAAAACGTTTCCAGCTCACTCAGGAAAACCAGAGGTCCAAGAAATGTGAAAGTCTGTAAATAGGTTTAAAAGGAAGAGGGGGAAGGGTGCTGCTGATTCTATACCAGGACCCTGTAAACGAGGGAGGAGACATTATCCCACAGTTCAGCTCAGCAAGTGCTGTGGAAAATGACATCCAGAAGAGGTCCTGTTCAATTATTCCTTCTTGGGTGCCAGACTAAATGTTGCTCCTGTCTACTTCTTTAACCACGTTTGAGTGCTTACGGCTTTTCCTCATCCATCCAACTTAAGTAAGTTCTTAATTAAAATACACTAAAAAAAAAAAGATAAACAACTAAATTTAGGTGCTGCATAATTTATTTACGTTTATGTAACACTTCCCCCAAGGAACTCAAGGCATTTTGCAAACTTTAACTAGCAGATACTAATCTTCACAAAATTCCCAGGAGAAAAATAAGAATATAAGAAACATTATCAGTAATAGACCCCGTACTTTCACAAACACACCCTCCTCCCACAAATCCAAGTGTGGACGACTGTAAGTCTCTCTAAGCTATATAGATCTTAACTAATTCAGAAAATTATAGGTGATTTTTTTTTTAGGAAAGCAACCCAAACAGAAGAGGAGCTAATGACTTTTTCACTACATTGTGAAAAAAAGCCATTAAGTCTTTTCTTGTATCTTTTCTATTCTGTAATAGGAAAACAACATCAAAAAATCCCACCCCACTCCAAAGTTAAATTTTCTAGACCACCTTAAAACACACCTTGTGGTTAAAAAAAAAAAAATTACTGAATTCTAACACTCAAGTTGCTCTGAATGTCTCTGACCCAACCCCTTAGAGGAGAATCTGCCTTTTAAACAAACACCTCAGACTTTCCAGGGCCTCCAAAGGTATTCGTAAGGTTTTATTTAAGCTGGGTGGTAAATACATGATTTGGGGGCTTATTTTTCTTCTTTAAACCATATATATAAACACATACATACATATATATAATTGCTTCCGTGCTCCTGATGAATTCTCTCTGTGCAGGTAGGCCAGAAACCATGCTTTGGGAACCTGTGTAGGCTGCATCAGAATCTCCTGGGTGCTTTTAAAAGTAGAATCTTGTTAATGGGTTGAACCGCATCCCCTGAAAAAAGCTATGTTGAAATCCTAACTCTCAGTACCTCAGAATGGGCCTTATTTGGAAGTAGGTTCACTGCAGATGTAATTAGTTACGATTAGGTCACACTGGAATAGGGTGGGCCCCTAATCCAATATATCTGGTGTCCTTAAAGGAAGACAGAGACACAGAGGGAGAATACCATGTAATGATGAAGGCAGAGACTGGGGTTAAGCACCTGCAAGCCAAGGAAATCCAAAGACTGCCAACAAACCACCAAAAGCTAGGAAGGGGCAAAGAAGGATTCTCCTACAGTTTTCAGAAGGAGCATGGCTCTGCTGACACCTTGATTTCAGACATCAAGCCTTCAGCAGTGAAAGAATATATTTCTGTTGCTTTAAACATCCAGTGTTTAAAATGGTACTTTGTCACAGCAATCCCAGTCCTAGGAAACTAATACAAACCACTCTTAAAAGTGGTGTTGGAAGTGTCTGACCATCTAATTTAACTTTGGTAAGTCTGCCACAGGTTTCAGAATCCTAAGAACATTTGTGCAGGAAAAGACCTCTGAACAATCCTGTTGCGAAGATAAGGAAAAACTGAGTTTCACAAAGAGTTGGAAATTTTCATCATTAAAAAAGCAAACTGTCACTTGGTAGTGATAATATTTTAGGAACACTTACTGAAATATCTGGAAAAAATGAGATACAAGACAGGTACTTTTCTAAGCAAACAGAGAAGGGAGTTTAGGCATTAACAAAGAGTATGGACAAAGATAGCCTGGCCTCCTGGCTCTATAGAAGGAGATAGGAAATGATGACAGACAAACACTGTTGCCCAAGTAAGTTTTAAAGAATTTGCCTCTGAAACTATCCCCGCTAGCCTCAGTTGATAGCCTCTGTCCCTATTTCAGAATTAAAAGATTCAAGAGAGCCCTGACCTGTACCTGGTTTGTTGTAGCCATATTTGCAAAGAGCCAATATTTGGATCTGGTTCCACTATCCATCCACCCGTCCTTTTAAGCGTCTGACTATAATCCACAGCAGACATACTTAGCAAACTTTAAAATACAGCCTCTCAACATTGTTACAATTAAGTCACTCTGAAATGTCATGAAAAGCAATCTAGTCCCATTAAAATCTTCACACTCTCATTAAAAAAGCACTTACAGACTTGAAAATGTTCCTAATACATTATTTAAAGACACAAGATGTACATTGACTAAAATCCTTGTATAAAGAAGAATAGTAGCAGCCTACTTTTTTTTAAATGTGCAAATTTGTGTCATAATTGGGTAATTGGCAAACTGCAGGTAGTAGTCAGGTTGTAATACACTAGTTTTAAGAAGTCTTGGGGGCCCTCCCCTCCTCTGAAATTGCAGTCCACCCAGGGACCATCCACATCACATCTTAGGTTTAGTTGATGGTCCCTCCTTCCTTCTTTCTTTAATTTCCAAGTCCAGGAAGGAAGAAGGGCAAGAGTTGGGAGGAAAAAAAATCCAGACCATTCCAGCTAACACCCACAGCCACTAGTCTTCACTGTAAAGTCCTGACCTCTGGTCCATGCGGTCTCCTCCCTGTCAATTAAGGGTCATTGCTATTTATGTGTTGCCATTCAAAGACCTCAATGTGTTTTTACAGGCCCTAAATCCCCTAAGGGAACAGCAGGGGCCCCAGGCTGGAAGTCTCCTTTCCAGTCCTCCCTTCTCCCAGCCACCCAAAAAAGCCACAAAATCCAGCTTTAACTCAGAAGCCGTATTTTGAATACTGAGGGACTCCTAAGGCAGCTATTTAATCTCTTCAATGCAGAGAGATGTAGCATGCCCGGGGGAGGCAGGGTGGGGGTCAGGCTGACCTCAGGGGGTTTCACAGGTCTAAACTTGTTAAGTGTTTGTTTCAATGGAATTACTGAAAATGTTGAGATTGTATAAAAGATAAGATTTATGAGTCCTGTTTCTTCTCTTCCACAAAACTGTATGTCACTGCATGATGCCCTCTGCCTCCTAAACTATAAAATAAAAGGGATGGACTTCTCAAATTCTGAGACCCTCCCTCTAAATCACTTGTGAGTCCCATTACAACTAAGTATAAAATCAAAAAATGACTCTCACTGCTTGATAACTTGGCCTACAATTATTAAAAACAAGTAAGTGTTAGGGGTTTAAAAATATTCAAAAACTCCTGTTCAAGAATTCAAGATTAATTTTCAAGCAGAAGGAAGATGACGAGATGAGATTTTTTTTGGTTCCGTTCCTACTCAAATCCTCTTTCTCACCAAGATCTCTAATGTATTATACCATGCCATTGCTGGTATGATGAATAAAACTGAGTAAATAAATGTAACTTGTTAATCTTTCTTTCACAGTTAGTCAATTGTCATTCAGTGAGAGCCTATTACATGCTTGGAGCTTTACGTAATTATTGCATTCTTTTTAGATAGATGTGAATATATATCCCAATTTTACCAAAGGGAACCTATGGAGAGAAAGCAAGTTTACCAAAGTCAGAAAGGTAGAAAACTGGGGGAAGGGTACTGAGCCCTCTCCATCTCAACCTAGGAATAAATCAATGAATGAACAAACAAATGAATTTTAAAAATAAAAAAAAAAAGTTAAGACCATGGAAGAAGAAACTGAGAATTCACTAAGTAAGTTTCCACCATTAAGGCTTTTCAAGAATGACATTTTGTTTTCATTAAGTGTTCCTATTTAGTAGTCCAACACTGGAAAACCAAAGGTAATATGTTTTGGATCTTCATTTTGCCCAGGGAAAAAAAAAAGTCTAAGAGCCCTCTACAAATAGTTGTGACTAAAATTCAATAAATAATGGCAATGTCTATAAGTAAACACCACCCTCCCTGGCTCACTGGCTGCCAGGGGGTCACTGCCATCCGGCAACCTTTGTACTTAGACATCTATCTGTTGTTACACTGAAAACAGAGGGTGGTGTAGGTCAGCTTGGGCTATCATAAGGAAATAGCATAGAATGGGTGACTTAAACAATAGACATTTATTTTCCCATAGATTTGGAGGCTGAAAGTCTAAGATCAAGGTACCAGCATGGTCACTTTCTGGTGACAGCACTCTTCCTGGCTTATAGACAGCCACCTTCTCCCCGTGTTCTTACATGGTGGAGAGAGAGCAAACAAACTCTCTAGTGCCTCTTCTTATGAGGGTGCTAATACCATATTGAAGGCCCCACCCTCATAATCTCAGCTAAGGCCATTGGTGGGTTAATATGAATATGAATATATTCAATATATGAATCTGGGGGAGGGACACATAATACAGGTTGTGACAGAGAACTTCATATTAATTCAATGGTGCTAAAATCCTTCAGCAAACACTTAGCACCTAACACCTGCAGGTACACAGTGCTAGGCAAGGATGCAGAAAAATAAAGAGGCCTTAAACCTTGCTTTTACCAATATGTGTAGACTCAAAAAAGCAAGGGCACGGTACAAAAACAGTGGGCCCAAAGCTTTAACTGAGCAAGATTCTTAATCAATGTTTATTGAGGCACTACCATGGAATAAGATGTTTAAGCACAGATCCAGGAGAAAATACAAACAAAAATGTTTGAATATGGTTTCTTTTATACGTGTGGCTGAAAGATTCCTAAGGTGACACCATGATCCTCACCTCCTGGTGTCTATGCCCATGTATGACTGCCCCTCTCAAACAGGCGCCCTCCCTTTCCCCCCAGGTACTTTGTGTTGGAAGGACTTTATATAGTCTTACTGCCTTTTCTCCCCTCCACTATTGTTTTCTCTCTGACTGGCACAGCTAGTGTCCCAGAATCCTTTTGTTCTACAGGGGTCATTTGATTTTAAAAAGCTTACTCTTTTATATAAAATTACTCCTGAGCCTGGATAACAGCAGTTATGTTATGGAATATAGAGAAAGGAAAATTCTTTGACTTTCATGCCTTGGAAGTTAAGGAGGAATTTCTTTTTTTTTAATATATGTCAGTGTAATATAAAAGAAGACAAATGTCTGGAGTTTTTACTGAAAAATTCACTGTGAAACAATACATAGATGTAATGATTAAATTCAAATTTTAGAATTAGATTGAAGCATTCTCAGATAAACACACATAGACACATACACACACACTTTTGAGTGTGAGAGGAACCTGTGACTTGCTTCTAACCTGTAGGATACAGCAAAGGGCAGAGGTACATGATTACGAGTACATGATATATGATGACATTACAGACGATGCCTTGTTCTCTCTCCTGCTGGCTATGACAGCCATGTGGGGGGAACCTCACATGACAAGCACTGTAGGCAGCTTCTAGGAAGAGGGAGCCCCAAGCCAGCAAGGAAATAAGGCCCTCAATCCTACAGCTGCAAGGAAATCAATTCCACCAACAACCTGAGTGATTTTGGTAGTGGATCCTTCCCCAGGCAAACTTCCAGATGAGACTCCAGCCCTGGCCAACATCTTGACTGCACCCTTGCAAAGGACTCAGCTAAGCTGTGAATCCTAACCCACAGAAACTGTGAGATTAATAATAAATATATGTTATTTTAAGCCACAAAAAATTAAAGTTTGTGATAGTATTGGTAATAGTGTTATATAACAAGAGGTAACTAATAAAAGATAATTTTCTTGAATGTACCGTCTGGTGTTTTAAAATATTCCTTTCCCTCACAAATCAACAACTGTCTAGGATTCGGGGATTGTGTGGAGGAGGTGTGGAGATAATTGTTATTTTTCAAGGAAATGAACAGGAAAGAGCCTGATATAAATGCCTAGAACTGTCTAATCACAGAGCTGTTAGTAATCAGAATGATATCGAAACTAACCATTGAGGACACTGAAATTCAGAAAGATTCAGCAACATATTCGAGGACACCCAGTACCTTAATCATAAAACTGGGGGAGCCAACATCCTATACATAAGGCCTTTCCACCAAGGCAACTTCTTGTCTCAACTCTAGATGAAAATACTTAAAATGTATCCCTAATCAACTACGATTCTTCCTAGATTTAGGATGGCAAACACAACCAAATTATTTTCTTCTCAGTTAAAATTTGCAGCACCTCACTGAATATGTTTCTGTGTACTCTGTACATAGAAAAATGGGATGTATTTGTCCTGATTTATGGATATAGACAAGATTGGTTTCCTGTCATTTTTAAATTCTCCTCAAAATAAAAAAATAGGATCAGAACTGCAGCTTTTGAAGAGTTCTAGGTAATTTGGTTTTACTCTATGACAGGAAGTCTTATTGCTCCAAAATGGGTTAAATGGCAAAAAAAGTAAATGAACAAAGCCACTTAACCTAAAAATGTATCCACTTTTAAACCTTCCATGGAAGTGAATCCTCCCCCAGAGAATCATGGAATGTCAGCATTAAAAGAGACTACTTTGCTAATTCTGGTCTAACCTCCTCAGTTATTGGAAGATTAAGTAACTTGCCCAAGGTTACAAAGAAAACGAACTTCAAAACCAAGTCAGGCTGACTTCCATTTAGTTATTTCCACTGTACCATACTGGGAATCACTCTGCCCCAAATTGCAGATGGATGGATACAAATACTTTAAAGGGAAATGTCATCAATCAACACCTCGACCTTGGGCCTCAAACACAGCCTCTAGTGGGAAATAGAACACCAAACTGAACTTACTCTAGGATATTCCAGATGAAGTACAAGATATAAGAGAAAGGTCCTACAAAAACTAATGACTACAAAACACTCATGTGAAATAAAAACACAATCATGACCTAGAATTGTTGAGTTCCTACAAAAATGTTTTTGAATTCTGTAGATTTATGTCATATCCATGCATTCAGGGAAAAAATGCTATCAGAAGGAGCCATCTCTTAATATACTACTACCTTCCCAATCTGTGTTTTGTATAAAACTTAGTTTTATTTACCAAATTTACTTGAAGTGAGTAAATTCTGCAGCCCCAATGCCTTGCCCCAAGTCTAAATAAAACAGCTAATATGCACTCTTGGTACTGGTAGGTGCTGCTGTGCCTACAGACTCTGGAACTACAGGGACAAAGATGACCCTGCTGTGCCCTCAAGTTGTTCACATACAACTGTGATAAGGCCAATGACAGGTGTAAACAAGGTTCTGATGGGATTACAGATGATGCGATCATGCAAGAGCAGGGAAAGCATACAAAAAGCCTAGTCATTTAACTCTTGATGTATGAGAATTTTGTCTGGGAGATCTAGGGGGGGTTCCAGTTAGTTTGGTTTTGGCTTACTGTATGAACAGCAATCCTGTTCTAAATTGGAGGGAAAAAAATACCATTCCATCTTCTGTCCTATTTCAGTTTGTCACACACCTAAGCACATAATTGCTATAACCTGTTTACATGTCTGTCTCCTCCACTGGATAGTCAGCTCCTGAAGGAGCAGGCACAGACTCTTTTCATCATTATTTCCCTGCAATACCTGGCAGGGCAGCCCTTGACACAAGTTAAAACTCCACCATTCAACTTCCGTAACTGTAAAATAACTATTAGGTCACTTACTACTTTCTTTAATCTCTCTACCATCTAATCTTAAATCTCCAATGAAGCACATAGTCATTTTTAAAAGGAAAATAAAAAACAGAACAAAACAACAAAAACCCCTACAAGTCTAACATGATTTCACACAGGGCTGTCACAAGCAGTGCTTAACATATATGCTCTGCCAGTGTTGAACTAATTATTCGTAACTAATGTTGCTCCTTTTTATTTCGTATTTTTACTCTTTACACCAACCTTTCTCTTTCACAGGTCAAAGTTCTACAGGATGTTAACAACTGTTTCATGACGGAGTGGAATGGATAAGATTCAGAGTTCAATCAGTTTGGAAAATGTTGGGTTAAACAAAGTTATTTTAAGGCAGACATCAAATACTTTCAACATGCTGATAGTAAAGTGAATTTCCAAGAAAGGAATGTGGCATTTATGGGTCTTTTCATTTAGCCTCAGAACATCTTGCTCTCATTCTTCTATGGAAGGTGAGGAAAACTTCCTGGGAAACTTATTCAAATTAATAGCATTTACAGGTTGAGGAAAACAATAAATCTCAGTGGGACATCTTCAGTAAAATACAAGCAAGATTGACAAGTGGATTCATTGTTTCATTCATGCGGCCAATATTTACTGAGCCCTGCACTATAAAAGAGGGACAAAGGCCCTGCACTCACGGAGCTTAAATCCAGTGGAGGAAGAATGCCCTCCATCCCCAGCCTGGGAAATAAAGAAGTCTTTTTGGTCTCCTTGAGGCTAGACACTATTTCTTTTATAGCCCCCAAGCACCTGGTGGATGTTCTGTAAATAACTGCTAGCAGCTTGATCACAGTAAAGTCTGTAGACATTTTCCAAATTTCCATGAAAATAAATAAAAACAGTAGTAAAATGGACTGCTGGCAATACACGTTTGGTTATTTGATCATGCGGATAAACTTCTGTAAAGATACTCATTTTCAGAATAATTATTCAAGATCTGCAAGTTGCCTTAGAAATCATCTACTTTAGCCCCCTTGAATCTCCTGAGAGGAAACTGAGGTTGAAGAGGTGAAGTGCTTGACCAAGATCATACAGTGAATCTAGGAATACAGGTTAGGATTAAGAACCAAAGGCTCCCAAATATCCAAGGCTGCAAGAGAGGGCAAAGACAGCAATGCAGCTGCCAAGGGCTCTGACCATCTGCCATGTGGGACTTCTCTCCATCCAGCATCAATGGTTCATTGAAATAACAGTCTCTTTACTGTCTTTTCACTGCTTTCTTACAAAGGTAACAAGTCATTTCATCAGAGACAATTCCCTAGGCACTGTCGCAACACACCTTTCATTCCAGTCATATCCAAACCTACTCTCAGAAAAGTACTGAATGACCTGGGCAACCAGGAAAAATTAACAACATGGTAGCCTTCGGGTGCCCTTAGGCACCACAACAGGTTTCAAGCTAACAAAACATCAAGTAGTATGCTCTTTTAAAGAGAGATTAGACTAAATGCTTAAACTATGTTCAGAAAATAAAAAACACAGCAGAGTGGGCATTAAGTCCTAGGTTCAGCCCACAGCTGTCTCTTTAACCTACTCAATGATCCTGAACCAGTGGCTAATTCCTTCCCCATATACTAAAATAAAGAGCTGGATTAGATATTATAAAGGCCACTTAGGTCTCAAATTCTATGACTTTGCTAAACTCATGCCATAAACAAAGAGCTTGATGTCCTTCTCTTGGACTATTACCAGTTTTGTTCCATTTCTGAGTCAAGATCTGCTACATTTGCATCAAGTACTGAATGTTACAGGACATAAAATAGATAAGTACTCTCAAGGTACATTTTATTATACTTTCCTATCATTTAACATACAATAAAGGGATGTAGTATGAAATATTATGGAACCTAAGAGTACAGTATCCCATGCTGGTCTAACTAACATAGTGTCTACTTTCCAGAACTTAATGATTTTAATAAAACTCCACAATAATTTACTAAGATGGGGAAAAGGCTAAAGTCACATGAAAAAAATGTAAACACAGAAATGTTTTTTTTTTAACTCTTTAATCCCCCTTTTATCCAGTTTACCCTAAAATCAACTTTTGCTCCAGGCATTATTTTGCACTGGCAAACTGAAAAATTTCAAACAGAAACTATATTCAGAAGGTGCTTTCTAACAGGAAAACAAGGCACACCTGCACCCCATCCGTGAATCAAAGTATGGGCTGGCAGCCAGGCAGCACCTGGGCCTTGGGAAAAGACTGCTTTACCTGCCTCAATTCCTGGCTAAATCCCTCTGGGGCAGATGAGACCTTCACTTGGATCTCAGATAAGAGGTCAATTCAATGCATTTTGACATCCAGATGGCAATACTGCTGGGAGTAAATTAAAACGTCTACTGAGAATGATATTGAGAGAAGTGAGAATATTAAAGAGAGAAAGGAAAGAAATGTGAGCTAAGGGTGTGCTGAATTTTAACCAAAACTGAGGCTGATTTCACTAGTGAAGAAAAAGAGGAGTTAGGAAAGCTGTACAATATATGAAAGGAGAATTTTACTACTGATTTTAAATATAATCATACCAAGTACCCTCTTGGGGAAAACACACAATCCTAGTACTATTAAGAATCTGGGAAATACACTGATAAGAGAACTCCAACTTCTGCCCGGATCATTAGCTTGCTCTTGAGCAAGACATCACTTAATCTTTCTAAGCATCAGTTTCCTCAGCTATAAAGTTGGGGTTCAGGGATCCCAGATGATCGGAAAGATCTTGTATTTCAACTCTCCTGCATATCTAGTCTATCTAGTCTATCCGTTTATTCATTCAATCAGCAATGAGTACCTGCTATTTGTCTGACTGCATGCCCAACATTCAGGTATTGCAAATACAGAAAATAAAGATTCATCACCAGCTGTTGTGAATTCTAGCCTAGCAGTTTAGACAAATGAGGAGACTGTACAACAAAGCAGTAGTTACTATAACAGAAATTTAGACAAAATATTGTGATGGCTTCTACAAGGCTACCCTTGATGGACATGCCAGAGTTTATCCTGCTCCTCTAGTCATGGGTTAGATAGGCAACACATCCATGGGCTTCGCCACCTCAAGGAGGTATAAATATTTCTCACATACTGAGCAAAGCTATCCACTTGTTTTGATTTTACTCTATTTCTTTAGGTTGGTCCTTATTCATATGAAAAATACTGTTTCAGAATCTTCACTGAGGAAAAACAAACGACCTCTGTCTTAATGAAGCAGCTACCTGTTTCTACATTCTATACCTTCTCAAAACAAAATAATATACTATTATTAAAATAAGGAAAACTCTATTGTACTATATGAAGTAAGCTGGCTCAGAAGATTTAAAGGGTTGGAGCAACAGGAAAATCACTTATCAGGATTTAACCCATCTCCAAGTCAATACTTTCCATACTGTTCCCTTGAATACAAGAATAAGCTTAATGAAGCTTTCATGAATTGCAAGTGAATGTGAAAAAATGGTGCAACCTTTAAGAAGTACAATTTGACAGTATGTATCAAAAATTTTTTAAAACACACAAGCCCCTGCCCAAGTAGCTCAGTATCTACGAATTTATCTGCTGCAAATAATTAAAGAACTTAACAAAGATGTAGTAACAAGAATATACATCACAATGCTGGTTATAATATCAAAAACCTGAAATGGGCTTAAGTGTCCAATAATAGATTGGCTGCATATGTTTTGGTATATCCACACAATGGACTGCCATGCAGCCATTTAAAATGTTGTACAACAATGTTTTATGAAATGACAAGGTGTTTCCAACTTATTAAGTAGGAAAAAAAAGTGTATTACAATTCAATTTGTATGGTGTAGTCCCATATTTATAATAGAACACATAAAAAATTTATATATAAACCGATGCATGCATTCCCTTATAAAAGGGAGTAAAGTATAGAAAGACAAATACCAGGTTATAAATGATTCTCTTGGTGGCAATAAGATTGTGTGATTGATATTTTCTTTCCTGTTTATCTATCTAAATCTTCCAATTTGTCTACAATAATATATGTGGCTTTTGTCATTTTCAAAGTTTTCTAAATTAGAAAATTAAAATAAGCACACAGTATTTTAGTACCACTCTTGATAGAAGGAAAAGAATATGCAGCTGTCTATACCAAGGGAGAGCCCTTGTGTCCTGCCAAAGATAAATGTAAATTGTTTGGCTGTCTCTGCTACAACCAGTTCAATTAGCGTCAAAACAAAGGCTCTTTAAAAGGCCACGCACACACTGTATGGGCCAGAGTCTAATTGAGCTAGTTGTAAATTAATTACCTAATGTTGTCAAAATGGGCAAAAAAGAATTCATTCCCTCCATAGAGCAACCTGAAGCTGATCCTAAAGGTAAGTAAGAGACAAATGTTGGTAGTGGCAAATGTTTGGTTTTGTAAAATACAGTAACAGGCTTTCCAAGTCATTGCTGATTCATGACAGATTTCCCTGCCAAGGTTTGATTTGTTAACTTCCCCTCCTCCTTTCCCAGTTTAAGTACCTCCTTTGGCAGAGAAAATGATGCATTTCCATTCTCTCTCCTCTTAATCCTTAAGACTTCAGTTCTGAGACGAAGGAATCAGAGCCAAGTGTCTAAAGAGACGGGATACTGAATTAGGGCCAGAACATTAATCTACAGTGCCCTCTGGTACTTCAGGGCTGAAGAATTCATTTCAGCTTTCCTGGTAGGACTACCACCACCTGCACACCTCCACCCCCTGCTCTTCCCCAAAAGCCATTTTTTTTACAAAATATCCATTTACTATAATGATGCCTCACCAGTCTAGGACTAACTGTCGTGAATGAGAGACCATAGTATTACTCTCAGGCATATTTTCAGCCATCACAAAATACCTTTTCAGACTCAAAACTGGCTTTTTTTTTTTTTTAAGGAAAAAGTTAGGGGAGCCCTATGGTAAGTAAAGCATGACCATCTTCTTTAAAGATGTCACTTAAGTGACTTGAAATGAAAACCTACATATTCCAAATGACTGAACTTAATTCACATTTTGATTTGCAAACACACAGGCACTAAGGAAAATGCCAAGATGCTACTTTTAAATAACCTTACCGTTAAGAGCTTAGACTATGAGAAGAGACCTAGATACAGGGACTGGATAAACTTGGTTTTGTTCCAATTCAATACACATGATGACCATGAGATTAAATACTAAGTAAACAGCCTCTAAAACCAAGTTCTTTAAAAAGGAAAAGAATTTACAAGGAACAGACCTGGACTTTGAACCATGTCTACGTTTATTCAGAACACTTCGCCTAGAAAATCATATAATTATAGTCTCTTTGGGAAGGGGAGGCCTCAAAGGTCACTAATTCCTGGTGCTAACCCCCCACTACGATAATCCAGGGGAATGATAAGTGAGCCTGTTTGAATGCCTTCAATGATTGAATTTAGGACCCTGAGAGAGCACTATTAGAAATCTATTCTCTTCATACAGAATGCCAAATTGTGCCTCCAATGGGTGTGGGAATGACCACTTGGCTCTAAATCCCTCTTCCTGAAATCAACCCTGTAAATACTTTAACGTAGCCAGCATGTATAACCCTGAGTTGCCTCTTCTACAAGAGAAACATTCCCAGATTCACTTCTCAGTACAGTTTGCCATAAACCCCTTCAAGCCCTAATCCCTCTCCCTCAGAATCCCAATTTTTGAGGTAACTCACAACAGTCAACCATTCATTAAAAGCCTTCAATATTGCCTCTACCCAAATACAGCTGATAAGACTGTATTTGATTAGGATAGGTTAAGGGTGATACCTATTTGATTAGCAGGTATTTTTTAGTGATCAAATTTGTGGTGAGTTCTTTCTTTTTAAAAGCAACAACTAAAAAAAAAAAAAAAACCTCTCTGAAGTTTCATTTCATTTAATATTTAAGTGAAAATTAAGTGTTGTGGTTCTACCACAAATTTTTCTTTGTAACTGTGAAATTCTACATATTTCAGATTTTAAAGAGCTACAGAATATGAACTGGTTCAGGGGTACAGGAACATAAAAAGTAATAATAATAGAGTGTGGAATAAGCCTAAGGGATAGACCTGACAATCCATTTTTACATTCCTACCTTTCAAAGCAAGTATTGGGTTCTAATTCCAGATTTACTTCTGGTCGCTTGGGGATCCAAGACTCAAAGGTAATCAATCCATCAAATTAATCAAATATTTACTGAGTGTCTATTATGTACTCAGTATGCTAAATAATGGCAAGACTGTAAAGACCTAGAACATATAATCACCACCCAGTAAGTGAAAATCTACTTAGTCACTATTTTTTAAGAATAATGCAAAGTAGCATATAGTATATATAAAACTTCAAAATAAGTGATACAGATATTTGAAGAGCCTAAAAAGACTTTGTAAGACTTTAGTGACAATAAAGTAGGCCTCTAACTCCCTCCTAGCCCCAAAAGAACAATATCCAAATAAATGGATATAGAATTTTACCCATTAATATTTAATTCCATTGACTGCCCTCGTCTTCCAAAACTATCCAACCCTAAAATGTAGCATCATCAGAGCTGCAATACTGGAAGAATTTTTGCTCCCCAAAGAAACATAAAAAGTCACAAAAAGAGAAGGGAAGAACCTTAATTAAAATTGAATTAAAGGGTGTTCACTTCGGCAGCACATATACTAAAATTGGAACAATACAGACAACACTAGCATGACCCTTGTGCAAAGATGACACGTAAATACGTCAAGTGTTCCATACTTAAAAAAAGAAAAAATTGAATTACGGGGGTGGGAATAGCTCAGTGGTAGAGCACGTGCTTAGTATTCATCAGGTCCTGGGTTCAAACCCCAGTACCTCCATTAAGAATTAAGTAAATAAAATAAAAATAAATAAACCTAACTACCTCCCCTCCCCAAACAAACAAATGTTTACAAAACTGAATTACAAAGTTATCCTTAGGGATAAGAATAGTACAAATAAGAGGTTCTAGTATTTTGCTAAGTAAAACTTCTGCAGCAGTTCAAGATGGACCTAATATTTAATTCTGTTATGAAAAGTGTTACTTGGGGATTTTAGGAGCTAAGGAAGGATGAGCCAGCAGTACAGCTGGTAAAATTATTTTGGAATTAAGCAATTCAATGGACATGCTGGGGATTGAATGCAACAAAAATAAGACAATTAGTTTTTATGCATATCCATGGGGTGAAAATTGTAATCTATAATTCAGCTAATTACATACTGTAAGAAAACTGGAGTGGACCTTGCCTATGCTATCCTGGTTAAAAAGGTTCTTCCATCAGAGTGACCACTGGACTGTTTTACTGTCAGCAGCTCCTTGACATTAAATCTGAGGCAGTTCACCAAATAGCTACTCTCTGTATCCCTTTGTCTTGTTCTGACCACCACCCAGGTGTTACAGTGTTTTCTCTTCTTTTTAAACATTTTAAATGGGGCAGAAAACAGGTGCAATTCTCAAACTGCTATTGACTCTCAAATGTCAAAAACATGGTAGGTGGCAAAAGAAACACTGCCCTCTGCCACTGTTTTTAGAACAGCTATACAAGCGCTAGACCTTGGTTCTTAACCTTTTATGGGTCACTGACCCCTTAGAGAATCTGATGAAAGCTAGAAAAACGTGTGTACACAAAATCTTCTGCCCATGACTTTTGGGACATTTGTGAATCCTTTAAAGCTCAACCCAAAGTTAAAAAATTTAACCCAGACTCTGAACCCCATGGGGCAGAGATTATGTTCTAATTCTGGTTTCTATGTTCATTTCTTAAAAGAATCACTGCTTCATGAATAACCAATTCTCATCTACTCAAGACATGGATAAATGGGTAAGAACAGATGGATGGATGAAAAATACAATAGCATAGTTCTCTTAGTGGTTTCCAAATCTGATTAATCATATAATCACTCTGAGTGCTCTTCAGAAGAGATTCCTAGGTCCCAACCTCTGAGAGACTCAGATTCAATAGGTCTTGAATGACTCTCAGTAATCTGTATTTGTATAAAGTTCCACGATGATTAGGAAACCATGGATGTACCTTAACTCAGTGGAAGAAAAGCCTTATTAATTTTTTCCCCCTAATATGCTGTTAACATCCGTGTGTTACACAAACAGAAGCAGAGAAAGGAAGTTGTCTCAACTGCTCCAAGTGGGTCTGACAAACTGGTAAGTGTTAGAGTTTACAATCCTGATACTAAAAAAAAATCTGATTAGTGTGTTTGGTGGTTTGTTTGTTTTGTTTTCCCTGAAAGGTCATGCTATGATTCACAACCAGACGTTTACTCGTGGCTAGTTTACAGCAAGGGGTTTATTTAGCACAGCTGCCAGTGAGATCTCCACATCATGAGAAGCACAGTTTTGCTAAACCTTCCTGACAAGTTTTGACTCCACAGACTCAAACCACAAAATAGGAATAAATATGCTCTAATTCAGAAGAAATTTTAGACCTGCATAAAATTTTGTTCCACAATACAAATATATTCTTAACAGAAGGGGACTGCCATGCAACACCTTCAAGGGTATAAATTATATCCAATTTGTAGGATCTGGTGATTAAGAGACTAGCCTTAACCTGCCTGATCAGGTGCCTCAATTTCCTCTTTCCTACAAAAGTGAAATTTTTAAAATCCTGTTCCCCTTCTCATTTCTATTTTCTACAACTCAGTGAGATTGTTCAGTCCTTCCTTCCTTCACACAATAAATGATGCTGGGATCCTGGACTATGTGCCAGGTACCCCAGCTGCCTGCACAGTATAAACTGCAGACAGCAGGTCCCCTGCCCTGTGTTGCTTCACAGTCTACTACCCACGGCCCTACTTCATGAAAACAACAGATTCCTTACTGGAGTCACTACATTTCATGCAGATGACAACCTCATGAGTCCAGAGAAAGAACCAAGACTGTAATTTACAGTAAGTCAGAGAATATCTCATTATGATAGCATCATCCTTATCCCCAACCACATGGCATGTATGCTAGAGAGAACTAGGAACTAGGACTGAGGGGAGTCAAAAGGCTGGAGTTCCAGCCCCAGCCCAGCTTTCTGTGTGACTTCTGGTTTTATACCAATTAAGAAGAATGCCACTTACCTACTGTACATTGACAGTAGGTATACTATTACCTTACAATATTATTATATTACCTAAGGAGAGTTAGAACTAGAATGTCATGTTACAAATAATAAAATATGTTCAGACAAGTTAGGTAAGGTGAAACATCTGTAAGTGGTGGGTCCAAGATCTCTATATAAGTCTAAGTACAAACTACACAAAAATTACTTGGACTCAAAGAGTTGTACAGACTCCAGTTTTCCTCCAAACTCTAACCCTGTGTGAGTCCATGGAACAGAGTATCATCTTCTCATTTTTAGGCCCAGAAGTAAAGTGCCTTGCTTAGAATAATGCAAGAGCATCAAATAGCCATCTCCAAATTTTCAGTTCAAACTAAGCTCACCATGATGCACCATTAGCTTCTCATATACCATTTCCCTCTCTCCCTAAAATATGGAGCTAATAAACTTTCTCAAAGGGCTGTTGTAAAACATACACAACAAAATGAAATGGTTTATACAACTGAAAGCAAACATGAGTAAGAGCTTGGGCCTCAGATCTACACTGCAGCATGACTTCAGGGAGATGACTGGTCATTTCAGTGCCTCATCTGTAAATTGGGGATAATTAAGAGTGACAACCTCAGAGTTATGACAGTTAGTAATAGTGCCTGGAACACAGTAAGTGCTCAATAAATATTCATTATTATCACTGTAATTATAAACTTCCTCTAAATTCAACTGTCTGTGATCTGGTACTTTCAGAAACATACAAGTTTCACTATTGTTAAAGACTAAAGAAAACATCTTTATAATTCATTTACCACAACACAGTTGTCCCCCAAAACAAGTTTTTTAAACTATGAATTAAAGTTTTAAAAAGAGTAAAAATTTCCCTCTCTCCACTGATCTAATTTATCCATAATAAACCCAGGCCCCATGCACACCTCAATTAAAGAACAGTCACTGGCTTGCCGTGCTCTTTGCAGCATTTCACACCTCAGCAGAATGTGCATAAACAGTCTTCTTACTTCAGAAGGCTGTTCTGAGAATAAACAGTTGTAAATGCCCTTTGTAATCTTTTGACAATGGTGCTACATAAGCACACATTACTGTAGGCATTATAAATTAAGTCTGTGGTTACACATGACAATACAAGAAATGCCTGAAACATCTTTCCGTTCCTCAGCATCCAATTAAATTACCATTTTCCCTAAGAAAGAATTCTCTGGTGCATTATCCCACAAAAATGACACCACCACCTAAGATGTTCAATATGTGCTAGACACTGTCTTAGCACTTAATAACTCATTTAATCCTCACAACAACCCTGTGTTACTGTTTTTCCCTTTTACAAATAAGGAAACTGAGGCAAAAGGACACAAAGCTGGTAAGTGGCAAGGCTGGGATATGAATTCAAGTGATGGGGCTCCAGAGAACCTGCTGTTAATTCACAGGACAACACGACCTCCAAGAGCAAGATTTCTCTTCATAACCACCCTCTCCCTGCTCTTAATCCACAGGATACCTTGGCCTCCAAAAGTAAATTCTCTCTTCATAACCACCACCCCTGCCCCACAGAAATGTACCTGTGCCCATTAACCTTACTGCTTTGACGTTTCAATAATGGTTACTAAAGCATCTGGTTTAACTGCTCTGCTAACCCAGAATCCTTAAGAGGACAGAGCCCCTTGCCCCCTCTGTATTTACATAACCCCAGTCCCTCTAAACATAATGCTGGTGCTCAAGAACGGGATGAATGAATTAATTAAATGAGTGTTACCACAGAGAATTAAAGGAGTTCTACTCGTTTTATACTTCTTATATTGCACTTTAATATTAACCTGCATTTAGGGGTTAATGTTTTGCTTTTGTTTTCTTTCTAAGCAAAACTAATCTTATTTTCTCTGCTCAGGCAATACATTTCATTAATTACTAATTCAACAGACCAAAGGAAAACAGGCTATTCAGCTGTCAGATCACACAAGACCTTTTTAATACTTCAGTCTTGTGGAAATTTTTTAAGCAGAATTTTTTTGTAAATCCCATTTCTGTTTTAATGACTTAAAAAAGAAACTGCCCTTACGGGGGAAAGGAGCATATAAAAGGTAATAAACATTTAATGATCCAATAATTGGTTATATCAGAGCAATCACTGTTCAGTAATTAACTTCTCTTTCTGCTTGTTCACTTGATATTTTGAGCACCTCTGATAGGCCTGGAATTATCCATATTATTTATATCATAAGCTAAAACCTTTTGGAGGAGCCCAAAACACAACAAGGTTTGCAATCACCCATGTTCATCTTGGTAACTTTCCAATGTGGCCTTTTAAAAAGCCAACTGATCAGCAAAACCAGAAGTGTCCCAAGCCCTCAGCACCAAATGGGCGCCAAAACAGCAGAAATGACACTACTGCTAAACCACGGGGGCTGTGGACATGGCAGCAAGGAGGGGTTAAAAGAAAACACAACAGAAAATTAGAGCTTAAAAGACAGCAAGAAATAATTAAATCGCACCACCAGGAAAGAATACAGTGAACAGCTGGTATATTGTTACTATGCAAAATTACAATTAAGCTCAGGTTAATGTCATTTCCAACTAATTACCCACAGTCAGTTGGAAGAGACACACTAAGAGATTTCACTTTACCTACTCCAACAGTTTTCCCTGCTTAGGTGGCCCTGCCATCCGCACAGATACAAGGCTTCTCACGTTTTCTTGAAGTCATAGCTACACAAGAGCACTCATCTCATTTCTGTCAGAGGTCCCCCTATTAGTCGTAGATGTTAGGAGTTGCTAATGTTTCAACGCCTCCCTTTGGTCACACTCTTTCTGCATGACACTTCCTTCACACTAAAGTAACATTCATAGTGTTTTCTCCAAAAGCCTTATTTCCTATGTTCCTTTCTCAGTCATTCTCCCCCTTCTCTTCCCCTCCTCCCTGTCCCAGACTCTTTTTTTAATGCCCTGTATGAAGAGGGAAGTATTCATCATTTTACACCTGGCATACAACTCATCCCCTATTATGGAGGTGCTTGAGAGCATACACATAAAGTATTATAAATAACACTTTCTAAATCAGTCATGGTTTTTATCTACATACATTCATCCTAACCAGCCCCACCCCCATCCCAAAAAAGAATGGAAACACACCAGCACCACCATGGCTAGAATTCCTGTCATTCCACTGTCCACTATGGCTATCTGCAATAATGGTAAGGATCCCTCTGGCCACTGCCTTTTGAAGGGAACTTGTAAATAAACAAACACAACAGAGCCAAGTCTCACAGAGAGTCTGTGGCTTCCATGTCTGACACCGGACACATAGAACTACTCAACACCAGAAGCACCCTTTCTCCTTAAAAAGAGGCAAGATAATTTGAAAGACCTTCCTGAATCCACTTCTGCTAAGAGTCAAAGGAAAGAGACAAAGGTCTGACAATCCAAAAGCAAGAGTCTTCTAATCTAAATCACCTAAGCTCTTCTATTATCCATACACCTTAGGCACTACCCAACTTGTCGCACCAAAGTGTGCGACATCACCCCTCCTGCTTCACACACATGCCTGAAGGCAGAGGTCAGATACTTTATCTATTACTTGCACCTCTGAGTGGACAGAATAAAAGGGAGTGAGGAGGTGAGAAAATGGGCAATAGTTACTCTGCTGCTGGAGGACAGATAACCGGAGAGTGCCATAACAGATTTTAGTTCCTTTGTGCGCACAGGAATATTTATTTAATCAGTGTACTATAACAAAATAAGCCTCTGGTGTACTTTTGTAAAGACAGGAAGCCATTCAGAGAAGGGTGATTGGAATCTCGTCACCTGCTCAGTTGATACTGGAGATAACCAAGATCGGACAGAAGATGGGGGACTGTGAGGTGGGGCGGGGATGGGGTCAGCTGTATGTCCACAGAGCCCACCATGCCTGCCATGCCTGCCAGGAAAGTACAGATGTGCTACTGTGACAGCTCTCTCCCTTGACTGAGCACAGCTCTTGTACTTGGCTTGCTCCAGGTCCCTTTACTATAAGCATCTCCTACCAAAGAAAACAAGCAAGCCTAGCCAGCTGTGTAATACAGCTAGGACTTCTCCCACTAAGGATCTAAGGATTCTTCAGAAAAAGGAAACAAGGAAAAAAAAAAAAAAACCCTTAGGAAAACTTCACTACTTTCAGCTTTAAACGCTCTGAATGGAACGAATCAGAGGAGAGATTATTCTGGGGAGGATAGAAAGGAGGGCAAAACTTTTATTTTTGTTAATGAAGAAGAAACCTTTCTTCATGTACCAAGATCAAGACTTCCAGCTACTGAGATGTTTACTAGGCTACCCTGGCAGTAATGACAAGATTCATTTGTTTACCAAAGTCATAACTGCCACAGCTGGTAATCCATCCTCATACATTTTTTAAAACTATCATGAGAATATTTCCATCAAATTAGATTTCAGAAAAGATAGAACTTAATCTTGATGTATGCTGTGAGCATTAATACAGTCACTATCAGGAACTGATTTAAGGCTGAATCAAAATATAAACAATAAAAACTCAACATCACCAAAAACTTATAAAAACAAGAATGATTAAGAAGCATCCAGTACAGAATGCTTTTTACCTTTGTACCTTATTGCACTGTTTTATCAACCTTTACTTTAATGCCTAATTTCTTGGCGTTTGAGGACAAGGGGTGGAAGAGGAAAACTAAGGAATGTAATAAAAATCAGATATTTAGGGGAAAAAATCAGGTATTTTGTGCAATGTTCTATTTCTTTACCTTGGTCCTGGTTACCTGGGTGATCCCTTTTTGAGAATTCACCACCACACTGTACACTACACTTACTTCAGGATGTGTGCTACTTCACAATACATACGGTGCATGAATGTTTATTTTCAGAAAGGGTTTAGTCCTTAGAAATTATTTTAAACTAACCATCATTACTGCCACCCCAAGAAAAGACTCAAGAATATTTTTCTAAAATAGTGATTCCAAAATCTCTGTACCAGGGCTTGCTATAAAAGAACTCCTGGGAAGCCAGTGAAAATAAAAATGTACCAGAGCCACACAGCAGGGATTAACTTTTAGTAGCTTGAGGATAGAGCCTAGGAATCTGTATGTTTAACAAGCCACCCTGGGGGTGCAGATGTGCAACCGAGTTTGGAAACCACCACACAAGGCAAGAATAAAGTGAGCTGCAACCATCTGAAACCATCAATCCAGATTCTCTTAAACCAACATGGGTGACAAAGTGTTATTATTTGGAAAAGTTTTGCAGAAGCTTTCATAACTGAAAAGCTGTTCTTAACAATTACAAAAAATACTTTGCTAAAGCTTTCATGAATATTTTTCTCACTATTACAGTATTTCCCCTAAAAGGAAGCTGGCATATTATAATCACTAAGTTACTCCTACTGGGAAGCTCATCCTGCAAATTTAAGAATAGAAACTGTGAAATCAAATCACTAGTTTGTGGCTACGTGGGATTCAGGGTCATTGGCAAAATCTAAACATGAGCTTTCTCCACTGCACAGTCTGGGAGCCTGCCCCTATTCTCACCATTATCATTACTGTGTCGTTGAGTTTTTAGATTTCCAGATGTTAATGACACAACCAAAGTCATTCAGCAAAAAAACTCAAAAACAAACTGAAGCCCAGTTTCTCACCCCAGACAAAACTCTACTACCCATTATAAGTTTCCCATTAGAGGGCTTTGAAGGGTTAAACCCAATCCACATTTCCCCTTTCAAATTTATATCCTCTACTTTTAGATAACCACATTAATCTGGGTTGCAAGCTCTACAGTAAGCTGAATTTTGCTTTTGGGCATGCAAAGGCAACTGCAATTCAAAGATAGAAAGAGTACTACCCCGGAGTCTTTTATCTGAGAGCACAATCAGGGAGCCTGCTGGATAATTTGTTTTAGAATACCAGAGCACTTGTTTTTAAACAAAGCATTAGCCAAGGAAAGAGGTTACAACAAAAGGAATCACAGGACCAAAAGAAAAAACAAACAAAAACAAAAAGCCAAACCCCAAGAATCAAGGTGGTTCTTTCCACCCTCATTTAGAGTCCTATTTGCCGGACAAGGAAATGTAGCTAAACGAGGCTTGCATTTTAGGCCTTTTCCCCCTCTCATTTAGATTTTTTTAAATTTAACCTCCAATTTAAATCTAAAAAAAGAAAAGAAAAAATTAAAAAAAAACAACACACTTGCCCTTTCAGAAATCTTCAAATCATGCAAAATCCAAGTATGAAGACGGCTCTTATATTTCCTCTAAATACTTTCCACTTTTAAGTAAACCTACCAAATACTAGAAAGATGTCCTCGGGAGTAGGTCAGATAACCCCACAGGCAAATGTTACTTTCTAAAATGCCTACCACCCTACTCCCTAGGGCAAAATCACACAGTCCTTACCTATTTTAATTTAGTTCATCCACAGGAGTGACACAAATTTATAAATTTTTAGTTCAGTTTAAAAAAATTAATGGAAGCAGTACAGTGCAGTGGGAAAAGCAGTGACCTATATATTAGGAAACTTGGGTTCCACATCACTGTCCTACCACTAAACTCACTAGGTCCTACAGTTCAGCTACCTAACATAATTTTCTAGATCTCTGTTTTCTCATCTGTAATAAGGAGACAGCCTAAGGAGTGTAACATCACCTCTGAAAACATGCACAGAAGTGAGGAGGGATTAAGAATGGGTAAAAAGCCCGATTAAAACAGTATCAGTATAAAACTCTTAAGCATTGATTTGTTCTACGGTGCAGTGGTTCAAGTCAGGCTCTGAGGTCAGAATGTATAGGGTTTGCCACTTACACACTGTGTGACCTTGGGTGTAAACTCTAGCTGTTTCCTCTCCTACAAAATAGAGATCCAAGCAGCGCCTACCTCACAGGACCAGTGTGTGAGGATTACATGAATTGATTTAAGCAATTAGAACAATACCTGGCACATAGCAAGCACTCAGTAAATTTTACTAGTTCTCATTACAATTATTGAATACATCAATACTAAGCTAGTGGTGGAGATAAAATTGATGAACAATTAAGTACCTTCATGTCCTTTCTAATCAAAGGAGAAACAAAAAGATCTCGTATCTCTACATGAGTTTTGGTGCAAAACTGGTTCACTTCCGTGAACCCTCAGAAATCTCTGCCCTATTCCAAAACCTGTTGATTTGGGCTGGTACACAAGTACTATAATCTCTATTTACCTAGACACACAGTCCCCAAGGACCCACAGATGTCTGAACCCACCAGGAAAGCCTAACCTAGGAAAGAGAAAGTGCTCTACCCTCTGAACAACAATAACAACAACAACAACAAAAAATCTCATTTCCCACCCACCCCTTCACACACTTAAGTCAAAAAGTCAGTCTACTTTAGTAATCCAAAAGCTGAAGGAAAAAAATTTATTTGCTTTACTATCATAAACAATTCTTTTTAAAGAGCTTACAGTATAAAGAGTTTTTTTACATGATAGAATTTAGTTTTCCTTCTTTAGTCAACAACCATACCTGGTGAAGATGATGATCCAGGAAGGAAATCATACCAACCACTGGTTTCTTCCTCCACATAACCCAAAAGCTGTAAAATTTCTTTTTCAGTACTTTTTTTTCACTCAAACTTGACATTTTCTTCTCACGATCTATTTTACTGACTGACTCTAAGCATCATGTCTAATGCATTCCCTCTATTTGGGGATCCAGTAGTATTCATCAGTGCCCAATCCCCTGACTGCCGTGAAGACTGTGACAGACTTAAGCTTCACTTCTGATTAAGTCTTCCCAGTGAAAGTAGCCTGATAGCCTGGCCCAGTATAGAGTCCTAGAAATAATCTTTCCTTTTCTGCTTTCCTTTCCCTCAAATTTATGAGCACACAGGTGGATTAGGGGATTCCACTTGAAGCAGAAAGAGAATTGAGTATCATTATTTCCCCAGCATCTTCTCTAAACTTGAACCTTAAGCTGTACATCTATTTCGTTCCCATCATGTTAAGTTGTTAATAAAATTCAACTGATTATAAAAGTCCCTGCAAACTTCAGCGCCCCAACACTTAAATCTCCCTTGAAGAAATACATTCGTGAAAGCATTTGTAATCAAAATCTTCAGAAGCATATGTATGACTGAAACAGTATGTTGTACACTAGAAATTGACACATTATAAACTGCCTATATTTCAATTTTAAAAAACTTAACTATTAAAAAAATCCTCAGAACCTAAAAACTTAATTTAAGCAAAATGAGGGAAAACCACTTTGCCTAATGGGTCCCCTAGAACTTTCACAGCCCCATCACACCTTTTTCTCTGTTAGACATACCAAACAGTATGACATCAAAATGAATGGAAGAGTGGGCAGGAGGGGAGTGAGTACCCCAAGGAACTAAGGCCCACAGCAGAAAATCAGGCCCTGCGTAATTAAGAATTGACAGTACAGGCGGAGGGTATAGCTCAAGTGGTAGAACACACGCTTAGCATGCATGTGGTCCCGGGTTCAATCCCGAGTACCTCCTCTAAGAATAAACAAAGAAGCAAACAAATAAACCAGATTACCTCCTCCAACAAAGAAAATTAAAAAAAAAAAAAGAATTGACAGTACTTCTGAAGGATGTCACCATCTCAGATGTATCCAGAGAGAACTGGCCAGTCTGGTGGTCACGCACATCTTACCCTGCATCTTACTGATAAAGCTGTGAGTCAGGCCAAAAAAGTCCTCAACTATCATCCAACAGCTCAGAGCCTTCCTCTAAAGGTCTGTGCAACTCCAGCTTTTCAAGATGAAACCCTATGTCCTCACTGACTTCTATGGTAATTTTGTAACAACTTTCAGCTCATCCCAAACATTTCCAACAGAAGCTCCCAACACCTCTGAATTTCTCAGTCTTTCTAAACCTTTCTGAATTTCTATTGCCTCCTTCCTAATCTCTAAAATGCTTTTTAACAAATACATAAATGTTATCTCAAGTTTTTCTCAGTTATGGAGGGAGAGTAGCGTCCCGGGACATTACTCTTCAAAATCTTAGAGAGCAGACCACATTAAAGTTTGACAGAGAAAATGAAAAATTAAGCTTAGGAGTACAGCTCTCCAAATACATGGGTTGGTACTGGACATCTGAGAAAACCCACTGAAGAAAAACTGACACATCCTCCTTCAGAAGAGGCTCTGTACCGTGACTGCACAACCCAGTCCCATGGGGTGCTTTTAAAAGTTCTGCTGATAGGGTGGGAGCTCCCTCCACCCTAGCATGGATATGGTGACTTTTTTAAAGTTCCCCAGGGGATTCTAATGTGCAGCTAGGTTTGAGAATCCCCTGCTCTAAGGCTTACAGTTGTCTTGCTTCCTCCTCAGACAATACACACTGAAAATAGCCCAGTATTAAGAAACGTATGGTCAAGGGCTGAGGTTTGTTAAAGCGGGTGGGGGGTGTTGGTTACATTATGCTTTACACCATTCCATATTTATATAACATTGTATAGCCCTATATACACATATACACACATTTTTTATACCAGTGTGTTTTAAAGCAAGCTGTGGTCCTCAAAAAGCCCAACTAGTAAAAAACTGATTTTACATTCCAAGGAGTTTTGGCACTGATGGTGTCTGGGGCTTTTACTCCACTGGGGAGAAAAAAAATCAAGACCAATCCTTTTGGGTTTGCTGACTTGAAAACACCAGTCTGAATTCTGTAATATACTTCACAGTACAGGTCTTGAAAAGTGTTCCCGTTAAATACAGTTCAGAAAGACCAAAAGGTATCTGCTTAACCAACAATCCACCTAAAATCAGAAGAGTTGCCAGGACTAAGACAGACTGGCTGTGAAATCCTTCATATAATCAAACATTTGCAGACACCAAAGTGTGTTGTGACAAGACAGCATTACACCTACGGCTCAGCTCTAGAACCATCTTATTAAAATGGGGTAGGGAGAGCATATTCCAACGAGAAAATTAATCCAGAGACAAACCCACCTCTCTCCTCTTCATCAGGGGGGCAGTACAGGCCCTGAAATTAGACAGTCTGGGCTCAAATTCTGGCTCTACAACTTTCTAGCGACATGACCATTTAACTTCTCTGAACCTCAGTTTCATCATCTCTAAAATGACGATAATAATGTTACCTACTTTACAGGGTTGTTGTGAGGGCTGAATATGATAATGCTCTGGGTTCAGTGACGATCAAATGCAGTGAGCCTTCGGTAAGTGTTAGCCGTCATTATCGCTGTTGTTGCTGTAGTTATTAGAATTATTACCAAAACAGTGGTTGATTCTGGCACTGAAGGACAGAGCTAGTTCAAATTTGTAGTGACTGAGTACTGGAATTCTGTATATTCTTGAAGCATGTCTTTTGGGAGAACCATATCCACATAAACAGGAGAGGAGAAACAAATCTTCTGGTCTCAAAAAAGATACTCCATAGCTCCTAAGGCCTGGAATGTTGGCAGCAAGGTAAAATGGGAGGCTCCCATAAAGGAATATGACAGAGTTTCAGATCTGGTTTTGCTCTAACACCAGGTGGATGATTTGGGGAAAGTTCAAAGACTTCATCAGTTGGGAAATGAAGGCTTTGGACAGTTGTTCTCAGCTGTTTTTAAACTTCTCAAATCACTTGGGTTTAAAAGTCAAAGTTCCTGGAGTCCCTCTCCCCCATTTCTGCCCCTTTCCTCCTCATTCACTCCTTTTTAGCCATCATCACCTCCTACAATTACTCACATATCAAGTCACTCCTCCCTCAAAGCCTTCACCCTTGCTCTCCCCTCCCCTTGAATGTTCTGCCCCTGGCTATCCTCCTTGCTTGCTCCCTCACTTCCTTCACGTTTCTGCTCAAATATCACTTTCTCAAAGAGGCCTCACCTAAACCACTTCTATAAAACTGCAAATCTGCATCAACATAACAGATTCTAATTCACTATCATATCCTTAACCTACTTTTAAAAACCCTGTCTCTACTCAACACATTATGTTTCTGTTTATGACTTACATCATGGCCCTGCCCCTGCTGGAATATAAACCCCATTAGAGCAGATATCTAATTCTCTTATTCACTATAGCATCCCTTATGCCTAGAACAGTGCCTGCCTGGCACACAGAAGCAACTAATAATTATTTCTTGACTGAAAGATTAAACAGAAGAAGAATTCAGATACCTTTTTCTCCCCAAAGAGAATCTTACCCTTAATATATAAAACAGGTTAAGGTGGAGTTCTGGTGAATGAGGTCAGGGCCTCCCTTCTCAGCATCCCCTGAGGTGCCTCAAAACCACCCTCCAAATGATCTCTAAAGTCACTTACTGCTCAGAAAGTTTCCAAGTTCATGTTATTTCTGCTAGACTCCAAAGAGAAACATTCAATTTGATAAATGACTTTCCACTCTGTGATTTCACTTATTATTCACTGGCAGCTACACAAAGTACCCTGAAAATTCAAAGCATACCATGTCTTAGAACTGGTGAATCCCTAAAATATCTACAACCAAACAATAGGCATGTCCAGATGGCCAAACACACACACACACACGCACACACACAGGGTAGAGGGGTTGTGGGAAGCAGAGATCTCTTTCCATGTCTTTTTACATGGTCCCTGGGCCTCTAAGATTTACCAATGAATCCCTAGGCTGCAAAATTCTCACTGCTTCTAAGGTGGTAAGTGGACCCACATGGAGACAGATGTTATACACTGGAGAACATAAATTCGGGCAACATGGCACCCACCTGGCGACTTCCTGATTCCATGACTTAGTCTCTTTTTACATCTAAATGACCTCCTGTCTCAGCCTGCTTTAGACTTACATTCAGGAAAACACACATAGAGGGAGTATCATATCTTAGAGAAGAACTGTGCACAAGGCATGAACAGTTGGGAGAAAAACCCCAGAAAAGCCAGCTAACTACAATATTGTGATGAGATCTTATGCACAGCTGAAGACTTTCTCAAAATTACAAGAAAGATATGAAATATACTCAGCAAACAAGTAAACAGGACTTTGCAAATCTCTATCATCCAGCCTAGCAGTGCTGAACTAAGCAAGAGTTATTGACTGAAAGTGTGGTGACCCATCCTCTAACACTGTAATCTAATCTTTAAAGACAATTTAATGCCTTTGCATATCCATATGTTTTCTAATGATTCCATTGCTGTCAGCATGCTACAGGAATGCTTCTTGGAAGATGGAAGTAATAACAAAGCACATCATTGGGAAGGCAATTATATGCAGCACTAACCATTTTACAATGGCCATATGGGCTGTATTTCAACAATGTAATTTCTAAATCAGCCTGAGCATACATATTTTTCAGTGTCCTTAATCCCAGGTACACCATACTAAATGAAGTAAGAGTACAGGTGAAATATGGGCAGCTGATATAAAAATCTACAGGAATGCTAAGGTGATATTTATCTGTAAACAGTAAACAGAGGTTACCCACTGCCCTGAAGTGAAACTGACACCCATCACTAACAGCCCTAATTGAAAACATCACAATTAATAACCCTATTGTGAGCCCACCCAAGAGGCAAGGAACAGCACAAGGAAAAGTTTAAAACACACAGTTCTTACCTAGTGCTTACAATCTGGGACAGGCCCTAGAGTAACACAGTTCTATAGTAATACAGAACTCATAATGCACAATTGTATGTAATTCAGGTATAAAAGATCGCTTTCAAAACTCTGGACTTAAAAGATGTGGTTCCTATTACACCAGATTTTTATAGTTATAGTTAAATTTCAAAGGACACACTTTGATTTGGGTCTCCCCTACAATCATAAACTCAGTTAAAAACTGAAATATACTGTATTTCCAGTTTGGATGTGCAAAAAGATAACTGTGCTCACTGACATACTTGGAGAGAGAAGGACAAGACTGCAGGTCTCAGAGTATGATAGTTCCAAGAAACTGCCCCTTCTCTTTACAAAGAGACTTTTCAGAGAAGAGTTTACTTTGACTGATCTTCACATTCACCCAAAATCTTTCGAAATTTCAGATGCAGTGAGGGTACTGCGTGTGTGCATGTGTCTGTTATACTGCTCCTTGAGGGGTAGTCATCAGTCAGGTCTGAATCCTGAAATTTTAAGGATGAACTGTGTGGAGGCCCAGCTTGGCCCAGAGGAGGTGAGAAGGGGGCTACTTAAGAATGTACAGTACTCTAATTACAGTTGAGATTTACTTAAGAAGCAAATCTAACAGTCCCATTCATTAGCATACCCTTTGTAGCATAAACAAACCTCTACAGGGTGGAGTGGGGAATGGGAGAGGACAATTTGCAAATGTGCTTAGAATAATGAAAGGAAATAATGACAGAGGAAATAATGCACTATTCGTCACCTTCAAGATAAAGTATCAAGAAAAGCAAGCAACTAATTAGTATTTTCTTTCACCAGAAAGAATTGAGTACCTATTAGTTTAAAAAAAATAGTAATAAGGTCTCTTTTACTGTGAAGTAGCTTGCCACAAGAAATACCACCTCCTAGAATAGTTTAAAACCAGACAAAATACTTAGAAATCTATAGTAGAAAATAAGCTTATACACACAGTGACCTGTTGAAAAGGTGCCAGTCCCTTCTCCAAATTTATACTTCCGTTCCAGGGGGTTGTTGTAAGAAATCAGTGAGGTAAGTTTTGTGAAAGGATTTAGTTCAGGGAAGGGCACACAGTTACTCTCAATATTAGGAGCCTGAGCCCTTGCCTGTGACAAAGGCTAATCTACCTGAGCAATATGACCTGGAAAAAGGTTAGATTTTAATACAGGGAAAAACAGTGAAAGGACAGAGAGAGAAAGGAAAAAAAAAATTAAACCAACAACAAATATGCCACAGATGTACTGTATGAGTGGCAGCCACCCACGGTAAGCTCCAGCTCTTAAAAAGAAAATAAAGAACTTCCCAAAAGATGGTGAGGTACTCTCCCCTCCCTAAATCCTATTATTGTGGCTAGAAAATCCTTTGTAACCAAGACAGTTTTCAGCAGCAACAAGGAACAAATAAATGTGGTCTACCAGAGACCCATTTGAGACTCTCTCACAAAATGAATCTGTATTAAGAGTGGAAAGGGATGAGGAGAGCAAGCTTTCAGGTCAGGCAGAAACCGCTGCATTTCCTGCCTCTCCTGTACTGACCTTGGGCACATTATTGACTGTACCTCCCTGAGCTTGTGTCTTCAACTGTAAAACAGGAATATCATTCATTTTTTTCACTGTGTAGTTCTAATGAAACAATGAATGCAAAATTCCAAACACAATGCCTGGCAAAGAGTAAGTACTCAGTAAATAGTAGCCTCCTTTTCTAAAATGTCCTTTCACAGAAATTTTGTGGAAATATGTCAACTCTAAATAAGCATCGACTGAGCACCCACTATGCATGGATTACTGAGTGAAGGAAGCAACAATTTGAGAGCCTCAAATACCCAAAGAAGGAAGGATATATGCGAGGAGAGTAGAGAGGCTAAAGTAAGAATATCAGGAAATAAAACAATACATTAGAAATATAGAAAGATAACTCTGGCTCTCTCTTTTCCAAGGTTTCAGTCACACTCCCAAGTGACACACAATAAGCCATGACAGAGCATATAACAGACCACGAAAAAAATAATAGCACTTGAACTTCACACCAGATCCCAAATAAAGCAGAGTAGTCTGTGTCATGGTCAACACTTCAGAACCTCCCTCAGGTTGTCCCTAAGATCTCAATCCATGGAAAATCATTTCAAAAAGGTGAAACACTCTGAAAGCTAAGAAATAAAGCATTGCTCTGACCTAATCCATATCCCAACATTAAGATTATCAATAAATGTATTATTATTACTATTATTAGTATTATTATCTGTGATTCTGGAAACAGAATTGCTGCAGATAAAATTAATTCTCGGTTAAAATATAGATAAAGGATGGATTTACTAGATAGGTCTGAAGTCTGAATGATCCAAAATACTTAATTTTTACAAGGGAGTTAGAAGTGTTGTAGATATGCTGAGTTAAACACAGAGTTTGATACTTTCAGATATTATATGAAACTACTTTTAAACACAGGAAATATCTCTGGAATCATATTATATATTCAATATTTTAAAACAGTTATCTTCCTTCAACTGAAGGTGACCTGAAACAAGCTGGGCCATTTCTACGTTAGATTAATAAAACTAACTTTAAAATAACACAACTGTCTAATGCAGCAGGTTTCAACACTCAGGTGTGAAATCACACCTCCCAGCACACAGGCTGAATTACCCCCCAGCCTCTCACCTGTAATTATCATTTGCTCCCTCCCAGGTGGCTCTCAGCCACCATGTATCTTCCAAGGCTCACAGCTGGAAGTACAAACTCTTTCTGGGGCTTCATAAGCTATGAGGGTGAGAGGGAGGACAAAAATAAAAACTTCATGCTGGCTTAGACAACTTCTCAAAGTATCTATTTTCAAGACTTATGCTGTATTTCAAGAGCATAAGAGCAACTTGACAACATTAAAACACCCTTATGTCACCACAGATAACAGTAAGTATTTTTCAAATAAAAAGAGTAAATTTACTTCACAGTTCCTGTAGAGGCCAGTTTCTTCCATTAAGACCAATTCCAAAAATTTAGCAAAAGATCTTTCATCAGTTTAGAGGGCATAATTAGATGTTTTGATTAAAGCATTTTCCTTCCCTGGTTAACAAGATATAACAGATGTCACTGACTTCTCTAATAACAATACAGCCCTGCATTTGGCACCTTTACAATTTTAAAACTGAAGTGTCATACAAAAAAAATTATAGCTAGGGTGTCTCCGTACAATCATGACTCAGAAGTGGTTATGACATGTCTGGACTCCCCAATGGAACAGATATGGAAATCATATTCCATATTCATAGCCGCAAGCCCTCCTTAGCAAGCACTTGAAAACCAACCTCTGAAATCTGAACGATGCGGGCTTATTCAAATCACCACCAATTATTCCTAGAATCACCAAGCAAGTGAGGTATAAAACCTGAAGAGAAAATGCAAATCTTAAGTCACTTTCTTCCAGGAGCACAGGGAAGACATGCACAACAGTGTCTCAGGACAAGAAATGCCCATCTAAAGAGATCCACTCTACTAAAATCCCAGCTTCCCTGCAGAGAGGAGGAGTATCATACTCGATTTAAAAAAAAAAAAAAAGCCTCATATTTTTCACAGTAAGATTCCCCTGGTGCATTTGATCCAATTTACAAAAATTTGATTTACACCAATTTTGTCAACATATCAGTCCAGTGTGTAACCAGAGATATGCTTGTATTTTAAATGGGAGGCAGCCTCTCTGACTGAAGTTCAACTCAAACATCCTGGTTTAACAACTCCATTAATGACATCAAGCACAGATCTAAAGATTACTCAGCCCCTCTGTCAGTTGCATGCGTTATTTATAGGACAGTGTATCAATCATGTCTTCCCCTTATTATTTCCTACTTTCTGGTCCTAAGCTATTTGGTCTGCCAAATTAATACATTCCTTTGATGCTGCAAATTTAAACAATGCTTGATAAAAGATTAATAAAATAGCTGGGTTCTCTGCAACCACATACACACCCAGGGAAATTCATCAATGTCTTTTTATTTGCATATTTGGCTGACTGCCCCTTGCAGCAAATATGTAAGGCACAGTGCTCAGGTATCCTGGTTTATGGTTTGCATTTAATTCAGGGTGTCAATCTGCTTCTGTTTTAATTACATCCATCTTGATATGTTATTACAATCTCATGAAAACTTCTTTTCATTATATGAATGGCTATAAATATACACACATGACAAACAGTTGTTATAAATTTTCTGGTTCAGCAATAAACAGGCAAGATGCCTTAGCCAACACGTCAAGTGGATTTAGTATTTTCAGTCTTTCTTCTTCAGAAGAAAAGCATAATGTAGAAGAAAAGTATGGTATGGGAGAAAAGTATGAGTCTTCAACTCAACCATACTCCAAAGTTCACTTGTTTCAAATGTTTTGCTACCAGTGTTGGTAAGTTGTTCTGAGTCTCTCTGAATTGCCAGGAAAAATTCTATCAAAAACAAAAGTTAAAATTTCAAGTGGGGCCACATTAAGATCACCTTATATCCAAATAATTATCTTATATTTCCATTGGACATTCAAGGATAAGAAACCCTCATTATCAACACACTAATATTTATTTCTTTTTTTATATCCCCATTACCAAGGTGAGGGGGTGTCAAAAACACCTAATGGACTTGGAAGAGAAAGGCCAATGATTTACTGGGGGAAAGCAGAATGCCTTTAGGTTTTTGATAGTAATAATCAGAACATTTCTTGGGAAAACATGAGAAGCTTTACAATCATGGGTGATCATTCTCATTTGTAGTATTATTTTTGTTTAGAAAAAATTCCAGTGTTCCCAGTACTTGGGAATACAAGTACTAAGGAGAAGCAGTCTCCTAGTTTCATTGGATAACAGTGAGAGCCTCTAACTCCCAGTGTGATCTTAAGCAGGACAATTAACCCCTCTGGGCTGTGTTTTCATTTGCAAAATGAGAGGTAGAACGACAGCATTTCTAAAGACAACATCTGTGCCTCTAATGCCACTCCCGGCTTAGAAAGCACATCAGTCAACAATGGCTAGAGTGAAATAAATCAACAGACTGCTCTGAGAAAGTTGAGGTCCTAACTTTAGGCTAATACCTCTAAAGAGGTAGCTCTGTCCATTAATCTCAAAACTGTAATTTTCACAGATAATCAAACTAATCAGCCTAACAAATGAGGAAGGAGCAAATTTTGCAATATGTAGCAATGCACAATACCAAATGCTTGTTTCTCTTCTTGCCCCAATGAAAAGTATAATTTCACCCGAACTATATAAAATCATTTCTTAGAACAGCAAAATCCAGGACCTTCACTATTTTTGCTAAAGAGCATGTACAGAGAGAATGGGTGGAACACTGGGATTTCTAGTATTTGGCTGGAAAACAAGTGATAATCTAATGTTCAACTATTGTTCTATCTACATCTTCATTCTCTTAGGGTTTTTCCCCCCTAGTTTTTAACTATGTAAAACTTTTCACTAAACCACCTCTAGCCAGTAAGCATAATTGAACAGAGACCCTAGCAAACAACCCCCCTAAAAAAATCTACTTCAGCATAACTACCAAATCACTGCAATACTCTCTTAATTCCTCTTTTCAAGCTCTAAAATATCCCTGCCATCAGAAACTCTGCAGAAATCTAAAATGAGGGTAGTAGATTGGTGTTGTGCTGGGGGGTGGGGCGGTGTAGTTGTGGAGACAAGGGAAACGACTTCCCTGACATCCCTCAGGAATCATCACACCTTGACCCTGGCTTTGACTTAAACCCCGTCCCAGATTCAGTCTAAACGTATCAGATTTCACGCATATAACCAAGAGTCACAGTTTATCTTCACAGCCTGTGCTTCTGTATCCAGCCCAGGTCATTTCAAAATGCTTCAGTTAATAGCAATCACACAGACCTGCAATTTGAAGACTTTCTACCAAAAATGAATCCCAACCTGCATTTGCCATTTTCCTTTACTTAAAACTGCAGCTTCTCCCTTCTCCTCTTGTGACTCCATTTTACTGCACTTAGGTTTTCCAGGGCTCAGAGGCACCAGTACCACAAGGTACAGTAGCAAGCCATAATGACAAAATATAAAAATATTTGTATGCAGTTGGTCATTTGCAGTATTTGTTCAGGCAAACTCTAACCAGAGTTCAGATATGAATGAGAAATCAGAATGAGCTGATAACAGCCCAGAAAAATGAGGCAAGCAATTTACCCTCAACAGTGCTAACTTTGGAGTCCCTCAAACAGACTGACAATGTTCAAATAGTGAAGTTTTGGGATTTTAAAGTTTCTACATTTCATTCAGAACTTCCTAAGTCCATTACCTTTTATTAACCGCATTCATAATTTTGATAGCTCTACCTCAGTAAAGGAAGAGAGGAGGAATGAAAGGAGGGAAGGAGGGAAGGAGGGAGGCAGACAGATGGGGGAATCTACTGGATCCTAGGATGATACTGACTTATGTACTAGTATATGAAATAAACACCGATAAAGATGACAGCAATACAAATGATTTCAGGCTGTAAGTGCCCTTGGAAAGGATGGGATCAGAGACTGTACTTGCCTAGTCTCTTCCTAAACAAGCAAAGGAAACCACACCCCACCCCACAGTTACTAACAGCCTAAAAGGGACCTATCTTTGTGACCTTACAAAGGTATGTACTAACTGCATACCCCCTACCCTGCAGGCATATTAGAAGAAATGAAGGAAGAACACAGTTCAGATTTGTAAGAAGAAACATAAATTTAGGGTCTCACCAGCCTTAAATTCTGTCCCATTTCTAGAAAAAAAAACTGCATTCATCTATTCACAGAACAGGTACAGATTATATAAGAAAAACTGTTCTGACCCAGCTAAATGTCCCTAAATTGGTTTTGATTCTCTCCTGTCTTGGGTTTCACCAAATTCCCATTCTGACCTACCAAACTTCAATTATTTGAGAGCTTTTAAATCTGACTTTTCTTTTTCCCCAGAACTTTCTCAAATGAATAGCTGCTATCCCATCACCAAGTTCGTTTTCCTGTATCAAAAAAATATTGGATTTAATCCTAACCCTGAAAAGAGTGTTGCTTCTTGAGGGAAAAAAATAGCATGAAGCACTTTTACAAAGTTAGTCTACATTTAGTGTATTACTGTATTACAGCACAGGGGTAAAATAAAATAAAATGTAAAAATACAAACCCACCGTACACCCACTGCACGCACACACCCCCTCCATCAAGAATTGCTACAAACCTTCTCTCCAAAGGCTTCCAGATCTTACATCCAGTAGAACCTAAATTTTCTTTAACAGCTGGTCACAAACTATTATTTTTTCAGCTTGGGGACCTTATTTCTAATCCTAACATTCTCTCAAACTAAACAATCACCATTTATTTTTGATAGCATATAGAAGTGTTGTATAGAAGAGTCTCAGAATCTCTTTATCATCTTCAATGTTCCTTGAATGATGTTAAATGCTCTTTTTTAACCCTTTTTCAATGGTGAAAGCTAGAGGAAAACACTCTCAGAAAGGATCCAAAGCTAATCACTAATTTTGTGATTCATCTTTTAAATTTACTGATTCATTTATACCCTGCCTACTTCCAAAAAAAGATCTGAAATAGTTCATCTCAACAGCTAACACAAGGCACATGGAATCACCATCCCACAATCTTCCACCTCATCTCACGTAAATACTCCTGAAGTGATGCTCTGCCTTGTAAAGTGAAATGCTGAAATTCAGTAAGTACAGTAAAATATTTGAATTAATAACCAAGCACTGTATTCACAGTCCTCCTTTCCTGCACACTTTCTCACCACTTAGGAACATCTCAGATCCTAAAGTTATGTACACCATCAGAAGTGAAATGCTGGAACTGACCCATTTGCTCCTTAGTCCTATCATCCCAAACTTCCCAAGACAGAAAGTGAAAAATGCAACAAAAACATAGCTCCACAGCTTTCCTTGGCTGTGTAACAGCAGAAAAAGGATTCCAACCTTCCTTGAAGGGCTGACACCAGGCAGGAAAAGGGAGAAGTGGACTAATCATCATTTACATCTCACACTCCCCTTACCACTCCCACTTCAGCAGCAGCCTCCATTCTGACTTCAAACTTCTGTCTGGTTTTCCAAATTGTCTATCATCAGCCCACTCACCCTAGACTCAGAGAATATCAAGTTATGAGATCTGGAAGAGACCTTTGAGATCTGTTCCAGCATTTCCCATACTGGATTATGGACTATGAATTACAATGCCAAGAATGAAAGTGTCCTGTGGTCCAATAAGTTGGGAAATAAGGCATATCATGTCTTCTCTGATAATTCAAAACTCATGTACACATAATATAAGACTCGTAATTCTAGCCGAACAAGTCACTCATTTAATTTTGTCTAGCCTATCAAGTTCCCAAACTATCTGAGAATAGATCACTTTTTTTTTTTTTTTTTTGCTCTGGAACACAATCTATGACCATTCAGAGAACTATGTTCCCTTCCAGCGTGGGTACCTTGTCTCTAAAACTACTCTAAACCTCTCAACTAGTGGAAAAAGAAAATGATGCTTTTAAGAAGTGTCCTCCCAAATCACTTAACTAGTTAGGACAGTCAAGCCTTGAATGTGGGTCTCCACTGGTCTCCTGACTCTCTAACAAGCAAGCAGTCTTTACTTACACAATTTTGTTTTCATTTCTGCCAGCCCTTGTCCCTAACCCTAATCACTCATCTTGCTTCTGTGCCTTCTTCACCAATCTCTCTTCTTAGAATGCTTTCCCCAACCCCCATTCACTCCAAATCACGTCAACTTTCCAGGCCCCATATTCTCCAGGAAGCCTTCTCAAACACTTCAGACCTATCTCACTATCCCTTTCCTGAAAGCCTATTACACACAGTTGGTATTAGGCATTCGAGTGACTATTTCAAAATTATTTTATAGGTGCTAGACTTAAATTATCAACTAAACCACACACTCCTTCAAGATGCTATATGTATTTTAGGTTTCTTTGTACTTTTTTTAGTGTCTTGTACATATCAAACACTCCATAAATATTTGCTGACTGATACAAGGAACATGATTATCATTTTTTAAACAACTGAGTAAGTGAGATTTGACCATAGTAAGTTATTAGAGCCTACTAACCTGGTATGTTGTAAGGGCATCAAATTCTGTGCAGCCTATTTACATTAGCAACCTGTGGGTAAGTCCTGAAACAGAGCTGGGAAATGAAGACCACATGAAAGTCTTGGTTTGATCTTCCACCTACCAGAAATTAGTCTTCTTCAATTTCACAAACCTGCAAAGCTCCAACTGGCCTCTGATCTGCTAATTCACAATTTCATCTTTGCTTTCCTCAGTCAATTGTACAAAATGAGACTTCCCTAAGAATACAGTATACAACAGTGGAGTGAGGGAGAAAATAATGGATTTGCAAAGTCAAATTTTCAGCCACAGTGCTCGCGTGGCTTCCTAATCAAGACTACACAGAATGAAATGCAAATAACAACAGAAAAGCAGTATTATCTGGCACATTAGGGTACACTGAAAGTACTACAACCCCAACATTCCCATTTATACTTTGTTTGCTGGAAATGACTTTTTAGTAAGGAATGGTATCTGAGGCATGAGGCATATCATGACATCGCTCTCACTCAGAGACTATCCAAACAAATAATACCATATCCAAGTGGTAATTCTGCTTCTCAAATGTATAATGAAAAGAACACCATGTTCAACTTTAGCCTCCTCACTTACCCTCTTATCCTCTATCATGAGACTCTTCACAATTGCATACTTGAACTTCAGGGCACAATTACTCAAAACAAGTGTCCCTGCAGAATATGAAACTACCTCAGCCAGTTTCACTGCCTGTGAAGTGTGGGACTCTCAAACTATGTCCAAAGCTTTCATCATTTTAAGAATCCAACAATAGTGAAAAATAATCCACATAAAAATGCAGCTTCTCATGAGGCAAGCTTTTTACTCTTCTTCCAGTATTTCGAGTAAAACCACGGTTAGTCTGAAACAATTTATATCACCACATCTCACTATGAACTAAGAGCCTCTTTTTTAAAAGGGAAGTCAAAATCAGCTACTCAAAACAAAATCATGGAGTCAAATGGTGTGTCCATTAACACCCAAAGTACACTTCACCACAGTTTGCTAGCTACTGCTCTGAAACTGCATAAGCTTAAAGCCTAACTGTGTAAGCCAATATTTCTGATTTCTTATAACATCATACTAGCAAGCAAACTTGATATATGGTGACAACGAATTTCATTTCTAAACACTAGACACAAAAACAGAGTATGTATTTAGGGTAACTCTTAGCATCTATAATAATTCTTAACATTTACAAGCACTCCTGTAACATACATTTCTGTCTAAGTTCATACTTTAGTTGCCTGTTTTCTAATAAGCCCTCACACTTCTTAGTGATAGTTCAGTAAATCTTCCAAACTGAGTACAGTGCGACACCAGAGGTTTTATTTTAATGATCACTACACACATATGTTTGACCATCCAGCATGGACACAAATGTGATAAGCAGCAAACAAATCTATCCTGTCCCACAGAACCAGAAACACATGATGACTTTTACTCCCCACTGTGTGTTTTTAACCTGAAAAGTTTATTTACAGCTTTCCTACAAAAATTGGGATTCCTAAGTGTGAACACTGACAGGCTGTTTGATGATATTAGGGAACTGTTGTTAATTTACCTAGATGTGATACAGTACTATGTGATTTAGGTGCCTCCCCACCTTTTTTGAGTTATTACCACCTAGAAATACATACAAATTTCTCATATCACATCTGGGAGAGGAGAATGAGTAAATGGGATATAGATGAGACTTGATGAGTTGGAAGGTTTTGAACCTGGGTGATGGGTATATTAGGGTTTGTTATATACTGTTCTCCGTACTTTTTGTGTATGTTTGTATTTTCCTTCAAAGTTTTAAAGAAAGTTTTAAAAAAGTTAGACCTTCATGCCCACACAAAGTTGTGCAAATGGTATTCAGGTATGAAGGTAGTGTAATGTTCAGCAAACCAAAGTAATCTGGGTTTTGAATCTAGAAAAGTAGCAGAAAAATAATCACAGCAAGGAAAGGAATGGTATTAATGGTACACTTTGAACTTGGTCTTCTTTAAAATTGTAAGTTTTTTTACATCCAAAAGAAACTACAATGGGCACATTTTCTCTCAAAAGCCAAATGGATAGATATATACGTCACAAGACTAGCCAAATACTTATTAAAAGTAAAACAATAAAAAAACAACTGCATATGATCTATTCATCTCTACTTGCCTTTCAAAAATTCTCATGGGAATCTGCGGGCCCCTCTTGCTTACTTACTCAAAGGGGCCACAAAGCAGCCCAGAATAACCATGCAGTTAGCAGAACCACGTGTAAGCAGCTCTTACAAATACTGTCCTAAACCAACCCCTGATAGCAATGGTAAACCAAATTCTAGGCAGCACTTTCTAATTCACGTATTAGGATACATGCTGCCATTTCAAATGCTATTTTAAAGCAAGAGAGACAGAGAGAAAGAGGTCACATTGTGCAGTACTCTCCTACCCTGGCAAAGTTGAAGCCACAGTTAGAATTATCCTAATAAGTGGTGAGCCTCAACACTCAGAAAAATTGTGTACGATCCATTTTAGCCAATAAAGCACCAGTTCTAGAACCAAAAGATAACTGATTCAATCACTAACATCAAAATCTATGGCCACCAATACCACCACCACCACGACCACCACTCTCCCTTCCTCCCCAATCACTGGCCAACATCCACCACCATCACCACCAGCAACCCAACCAAAAGCAGTTCAAACAGAAAAGAACAATGCTTACAGGAAGGCTTCCTTTTTAAAAATATTTAAATTTGACACCCAAACACACACACACAGACACACACACACACACAGAGCAATCTAAACCTGTATAGTTACTGCATGTGAGATTTAAGCTGTCGTTAACAAAGCGTGTTCTTAAGCATTGCAAACAATACCACAATAACAACAAAAACCAAAGGGAAAGAGAAAAGTTTCTTTCAGGAACCTCAAACCATCACATCAGGTGCAGGAGAGGCTAGAAACCAACTCCTATCTTGGTTTTGTGCTTAAGAAAGCAGACCAACTCCGCAGAATCTCAAAGCGCTCTGTGTGTGTGGTGAGTTGGGGGTGGGGAGAGGAAGGTGGGGGAGGTAAAAAGGGGGTTTCATTTATAGAAGCCAGTGACTGATGCCAGCACCAAATCAGATCCGTCCAGGTAAAGAGAGTCCCCCCCCCCCGACCCCTAGACAATCTCCCCCGCTACCTCCCCACCATCACCACCCCAAGGAGCCGGTTAGCTGGCAAGAAAATGTGCATTTGGAAATCAACGCTGCAGGTGCCCAAGGAATAAAGAAAGACACACATAGATATACACACACACAAAGCCAATCAGAAAGAAAAAGAAAACACAAAAAAAAAAAAGAAAAGGAGAGGGACAATTGGGTGACAAGCCCTTCAGATACCAGCAAGGATTTTATTCTTTCCTCACACCAGTCCTCCTTGGTGTACCTTTTTCCATCTTTTAACTGAATTGCTCATGTACACACACATGTGCATGTGTATATGTATAGATAATATTACAATTAACCCTTTCTGTAGTAGACCCCAGTACGGAATACAGAAAGATATTCCATCCTTTCCTCTCTTCTCTCCCCTCCTCCCTCCTTTCTCCCAACCGAGAGAAAACGCCCCCTTCCCCAGCTTCACCAAAAAAAAAAAAAAAAAAAAAAAAAAAAAAAACCAAAAAACAAAAAACGGAAAAAGAAAAGAAAAGAAGAGAAAAAAAAAAAAAAAGACAGGGGAGGGGGGCAAAGAACCACAAAACCCCATCAGTCTCCGGTCCCGAGGACACCCAGGAAAGGTCTATACTATACAGAAACACACACCACGGACATATGGCTCTGTAGAAAGCACACAGAGAACCGTCCACAGGCGCCCCAAACCCAGCAAAAGAGACTTCCACCAGCCAAGAAGCCATGATTGGGGAGGGAGAGGAGGAAGGAGTAGGGGCAGAGCTCTCCGTGGAGGGGGGCGCATTGTTATGATGCCTGAACCCCTTTCTTTCTGCCCATCTGCTGTGGAGGGGGTACTGGGAGGGGGCGCAGGGGGGAAGCCGAGCGAGAACGAGGAAACCAAGAGACCAGGCACGGCTTGGCGATTCCCTCCTGCCGCCTGTCTGCCCGCGCCCCCAACTACCCCCCAACAATAAGACCTCAGCCTAGACAGACATACAGCCAGACCGACCAGAGCGCGGCGGGGGAGGCAGCAGAGCCAGGCGCAGCCGAGGTGGGGGGGTCGTGCCTATAAAGGGAAACCGGGGGGAGGGGGTCCCCCTTACCTCCAGCGCTTCAAAAGTGACAAAGCTGGTCATGGCAAATCCATCAATGATGTCCTCTTCGGCCGAGGTGGACTCTCTCCGCTTCCTCCGCGGGGGTCTGGGCCGGGACGGGGCGGAGGACGGGGACTTCCCATTGTCTTCCTTGTCGGAGCCCGACGAGGAGGCGAGCGAGGGCGCCCGGGTCCGGCCGGCCCCGCCGCCGCCGGCCGCGCCGGCCCCCAGCCCGCCCCGGGAGCGCCTCTCCCGGTCTCGCTGCGACCGCGACCGCCGCTTTTTGCGGAGTCCATGGCCCCGCGTCGGGCCATCCATGGCTCTGCCGCGCCGGGGTCTCCCCGCTCGCTGCCTGCCCGCCACAGGCTCCGGCCGCGGCCGCACAAAAAAATTGACACCAACCCCTCCCTCCCCCTTCTCGGCTTCCCTCCGCCCCGAGGAGGGCGCGGGGGAGACGGCGGCCGAAAGAAGGGAGAGAGGGGAAGAAAGAGAGGAGAAAGAAAAGGGGGAAGGGGCGGAGAGAGGGAGGAGGGACGGGAGCGAGGGCGAGAGGCAGGGAGCCCAAGTGCGGGGCTGCCCACAGCACCGAGGGTCGGAGATTCCTGTGAGCAGCGCCGAGCAAAGTAATGGCTGAACACACAGGTCTCCTTTAGAGGAAAAAAAAAAATAACTCACCAAGCAGGCAATAAATCAGAATAGCGGAATGCTTTGATCAAGAGACTGGGAGGCTCCGGGGAGCCCTCCCCGCGGCCATTCTCCGCCGCGCCCCCCGCCCCCCGAAAACGCCTGGTACCCCCGACTCCAAATCGGGTCCGAAAAGGTCGCGCGAAAGTGGGGGCAGTGAACTTCACCCGCCCCTCACGCAGGAAAACACCCCCGCCGCCTCTCACACACGCCTCAGAGAAAACTCACTCCCAGGCTCCAAAAATTTTAAGAAATGCTTCCAGGGGAGGCCACGGCTTCCGAGCGACCTGAGAGGGACGAGACCCCCCAGAGAGGGAAGCATAATAATGAAATAATTAAGAAGGGAGAGGGCGAAACTGGAAGAGGTGGAAAAGAAGGGAGGTGGAGGAAGGGAAGGAGGATGCTGGAGCAGTTGTGGGGTTTGCTTTTCGGCTCGGAGGGGGGAGGAGAGGGAGATGAAAGAAGAGAAGCAGCAGCCCCTGACGCTGCCACCCACCCACCCCTCCTCAAAAAAATATTTTTTCCAGTCCCAGAGAAGAGGTCACCCTTCCTCAAAAAAGGGAGGGGGCGAGTCAGTCGACGAGGAAAGCAGAAAGAAATCTCCAGTGAGAGAGACACCGGTGTGCCGCCGCCGCCGCCTCTTCTCTTCGCCCAGCCTGAGTGAGAAGCGCGGCTAGGAAGCGCCAAGAACGCCGCTCTCGCCGCCGCCGCTAACGCTGCCGCCGCCGCCGCCGCGAGAGCCCCAAGCCGGAGGGTGCACGGCGTGTCCCCGGGCGGCTGCAGCGGGAGCCCGGGCACGGCCCCATCCTCCGCCCGCCCGCCCGCCTCGCTCAGCTCCCGCTCCTCCCCCTCCGCGGCCGGCCCACCGCCGCCGCCCGCCTCAGCCCAGCCCCGCGCCCGCCCGCGCGCGCCGCGCGCACGCGCACCGCCCTACCCGCGCCTCTCTCTGCGCGCGCTCCCGCCCCCGCGGCCCCGGCCAGCTGGATCACGTGGCCTGCCGGGCTCCCTCCTCCCCCGCCCCCTCCCCAGTTGTAGAGTGTGTAGAAAGCAAAAGGCTGGGGGCTGGCCGCGCTCGCGAGCCTAGGGCATGCGCGCTGGGGCGGCCGGGCCTGCGCACTGGGGGCGGAGGGGAGCCAGGAGTAGGGAGCGAGGGGGGGCGGGGGCGTGGTGGGGGCCGCCCGCGTGGGGTCGGCTGTGGCCCGCCAGAGTTGGCGCGTGAGGGTGTGGAAGCCGCGGAATGATTCCGCCAGTCATACCCGGGATGCGGTCGGAGCGCCGTCCGTCTGCTCCGCGCGACCCGCTCCGCGTCCCCCGCACCCTCCTCAGGACACTTGTCCTTGGCCCCCCCCTACCCCAGGTCCGCTGAAGCTGCCCGGGCCGCCTTCTCCTGAGGCCCCCAGGATATTTTCCCTGGACAACCTACGCAGCGAGGAAAGGAGGGGTTTCAGAGAAGGGTTATAAGGGAGGCTTCCCGGGAGTGGGGGCGCGACCTCAGGCGACAGAAAAGAGAGCGAGTGCCAAACCGCGGGCCTCTGCTCCGCTGGGGGGCACTGGGAGGCCCCACGGCAGAGATGGAAACTTTTCTCCCACGTGGTAGCACAACGCGTGGCCGAGTGACCCGGCACCGGAATGACCTCTGAGCCCTCCAATCCTTCAAGCGGGAGCCCTTGAGACGCGCCAGCGGCTGGGGAGCTGGGAGCGCGCGGCCGAGGGCTGAACTTGAACCTTGGCGGCTGCCGCCTGGGATGAGGAGGCGGGGCTGGAGGGGCCGGGACCGCCCCAGACCGAGGACCCGTTAGACCCACAAAACGAAGCCCCTGCCACCGAGGGCTTCCTTTATTTGGGGAGAGGAGGGAATTTCCTTGCTTTTCCTATCACTGCCCCTCCTCCCGCTGCAGTGTAGCTGATGCTTATAAAAAGTTGTATTAAAGGAGTTGACTGCAGCCCAGAATCGATCAACAAACGTGAACAGCGTCTCTGGGTAAAATAGCTGTGCATTTTCTCGGGATACTGGAATTTCTGATGCGGATGGAAAAGGCGCCGACAGCCCTTTTTCACTAGCCTGTTAGCTACCCACTTAACTTTATGTCCAGGCACATAAACACTGTGGCACATAACCCCTTACCCCCAGTACCCTACACTTGGGAAGGAAGAAAAAGAAAATGAAGTGACATTTTTTAATTGTCCACAATGAATCAGGCACCATACTAGACGCTTTGTTCATGATTTCTTTTCTTTAGAATCTAAATCTGCGCGTTTTATTAGTGCAAATGAAAAGAAGTGGTAAAGAAAAAGTAAGGACGTGACAACCTGACATACCCAAGATTCATTCATTCATTTCTTAATTTAACAATTATTAGGGCCTACTAGGTACCAGGCACAGTTCTAGGCGCTGGGAAAACGGTGGTCCACAAAACAGAGAGAAAGTCTTCCTTCTTGGATCTTAAGTGTTCTAGACGCAAGCCTCACTTATCTTGCACTTAAGACAATTTAATGATTGGTCATTCCCTTAAGTCACACTTGTTCAGCGTTTCCATTTCCAGATTCCAGATCTGGATCCTTATGAAATTGAGGTAGGGGACGGGATAGGAGGATGGTAGGCGCCAAGAAGGAAGAGCGAAGAGGAACAACCACTATAAACCATGAATGAGACTTGAGCTTTCTGTCTGTCCGGGGAACAAACCATTTGACCTTAGGCAAGACTGTTAAATGACTAGTTTTCTCATCTGTAAATCAAAGAGTTTCAATTAAATATTCAAAAACCTCCCTTTCAGGTCTACCACTGGCCTTCTCAACAGATGACATATTTTCAAGTACATTGTGTGCTTTATTTCTTGAAACAAGTAACGGACAGATGGGATCTGATGCAATTTATTACGAACATGGTGTCACCTTCCAAAATTACCTGTCTAAGAAAACTGAGCCTGCTGCCCCTGGAGCCATTAGCTAAAACAGTACCTCTGTACAGAACGTAACTTCTGTGATAACTTTTGGGAATTGTCCCAGCAGCTCCTGAAATCCTCGCTGAGGTTATCAGGCTCATTCCTTAAAAAAAAAAGAGAGAGAGAGAGAGAGAAAGAGAGAGAGAGAGAGAAAGAGAGAGAGAGAGAGAGAGAGAGAGAGAGAGAAAGCAAGAAAGCAAGAAAGCAAGAAAGCAAGAAAGAAGGAAGGAAGGAAGGAAGGAAGGAAGGAAGGAAGGAAGGAAGGAAGGAAGGAAGGAAGAGGGAGGAAGGAAGGAAGGAAGAAAAAAAGAAAAGCAAGGTTTTTGTAATTTAAAGAAAAGATCTGGGCTCATTTTTAGGGATTTTAGGAATGTGGAACATACATTACATACTTGTAAGTTTCAAGGAAAACTAGGAACTAACGTAATTACAGTCACTTTTCAACAACTTTGTGGGTTGGGTTGAGGAAGGTGTGAAATTGGCAAATATAATAAAAAGTATAATATTAGTGACTTTCCAGAGTAGCCTTTGGCAGTCCTGTCTTTAAAGAGTAATGTCTGGTAGGGTAAAAAAATGGATGGTAATGCACTGCACCCAAGAACCTTGCCTCTGGCAAGAGTAATTTGCAAATGCATTTTGGGATAATGTTTAAATGATTTTTTTTCAGGGTCCAAGTGTAATGCTCACTGGAATTGGTAATGCCTTTTGGGACACAGTTTCAATTTTCTTCCATCAGAGAATTTAAATTGTTTGTGGATTATATTGCCCATATTTGTTTCTAATTCTCCATGTTGCCTATGTTGTAAGAGCTGATGATTAATAACCACCATATAATAAGCTAGGTGCTTACTATGTGCAAGGCATTATTCTAAGTTGCATTAAAATATCTCATTTAATTTTCATAAATTTTGAGAAAGGTTTTTATTATATTAGCTATGTTACAGTTAAGTAAATTGAGGCTTAAAAAGGTTAAGCATAGGTGGCATAGCTGTTTTCTGGTAAGCTGAATTTGGTCTGAGTGACTCTAAAACTTACTCTCATGATGGTTATGCTGACATGCCTTCCTCAAAATGATTCTTCAAGAGATCAAATGTTAAATGTTATGTATATAGTACAACCACTTTGGAAAACTGCAGTATCTACTAAAGTTAAACATATGAAAATGCTTTGGCCCAGAAATTCCTTTCCTAAAAATATACCAATGTTGAATGTATACCAAAAAATATCTATTAAACAGCTCAGAGCAACTCTATTTATAATAACCCCCAAACTGGAAACAAATGAAATATTCATTGACAGTAAAGTAGATAAATAATTGTTGATATACTCATATAATGGAAATCTATACATCACTAAGAATGAACAATATGCTTCTAAATGCAGCAACATATGAATCTCTTAAATATGATGCTAAGTAAAAGAAGTGAGACACACAAGAGTATGTATTGTACAAAAACATGCAAAACTCATTTATGCTATCAGAAGTTAGGATAGTGGTTACCCCTGAAGGGAGCTAACGACTGGGAGGGGCCATGAATTGGTCCTCTGGGGAGTTGGTCATGTTCTGTTTTCTTGGGGCTGGTAATGGTTGCACATGTGTGCTCAGTGTGTGAAACTTCATCAAACAACACTTTTCTGTATGTATATTACACTTCAACAACAACAAAAAATTTAATGCTGGTGGATTTGTATACATATGAGTAACTCTGTAATACTCCATTTTTTTTTTCATGTGTTGATGTCACTACCCAAATGCTCATCAGCAGTAAAATGGATAAATAAGCTATGGTTTATTCACACAATAACATACAGTGTGACTATACAATGGAATACTGTAAGTAAAGCAAAATAAAGCATAGTGTATTATCAGATTTCTTTTTTTTTTAAATCAGATTTCTTACCGGGCAGAACAGAAGATAAAGATTAAACTTGAAATGGGCAGCCTGAATGAGGGCACAATTCTTATCAGCAAAAGCTTAGGTGAATTCTTAGCTAAAAGATTGTAGTTGATAAAGAGTAAAGCTAAAAAAACTAATTCCAGAAGAGGTTGCTTATTTAGTAGGGAAGACACTCGAGTGGCTCTGGAATACACAAAAGAAAAAACTTACATCTGTGTCCAGGAATAAACTACTTAACCCAGGAGAGCCTCTCCATTTGTGCAAACTTTTATTCGAATCAATGATTAATACTCAAACTACATCTTCAACATTCAACCTTGACTAGTCAGAGAATACTGTTATAGCTCAATAACTGAACTAAACTCTGAACCCTCCATGCGGCGATAGCTATTTTTGGTATCAGATTTTCTAAATTACTAAATTTTTACATCCCTTTAAGTCTTGCACTTTGCACTCTGCCAACACGGCAATTATTAATACATCTTTCTTGGTATTACATACCGGTATATAATGTTTGAATTTAATTTATTAGGAAAATTGATTTTTAACTCAAGGCACTAAGGTTTATGTTTTGGTCGTTTATAACTTTCAGTTACATATTTTGTGTGTGTGTCTGCTCTGAGGCCAAGGTAGAACTGAGCTGGTTAATGGATCTATCTTTATGCTGTTTCCAAATTAGCAAATAAGGAGACTAACACATTTAATGTTCCTTCTTGAACACTCATAAGTAATTTTTAATAATAAATATTCCTGGGGAGAAGTGATAGCTTGCGTTAACTGACAGGTAGCCCATCAGCAATAGCATTGTTGTAACTTTGCCCTAATTATCACCTGCTGGTTTAATTTTTTTCTGCACTGGAAGTTGTTTTTCAAACTTCAATTTTAATGTTAAAAAAAAAAGGCAGGGGGAGGAAATGTGAAACGTGTGGTTCAATTTACTAAGTGTTGTGCCGCTTTCCATAATATTGTACAATAAACTTTCATCATCTCTGCAGGTGCCCCTGATGAACGACACATCGATCAACCCATATTTTTCAGACTCTGCCATATGAAGCCAATGAAAAATACCTGCTGGTGACCAAATGATTATCTCATGAAAAGGTAGTCTGGCAAATTTAACAAGCTTTAGATTTTCACAAAACCAACTAGCCTTCCTGTTCCTTCTTAGGGCAATCCTTTCTACTTGAAGAGTCATTGACATGGTCAGGTGGGAAAATTAATGGAAAATCATTAAAAAAAAAACTTTAAATGACTCTTTAATGCTACCAATGGGAGATCTCCTTATTTATTACTGATTATAACCCAGAGGATCAATTTCTCTATTGGGTTTGGGAGATGACTTGTGATGGTTAATGATTTTATTTTTATTTTTATTTGAAGAGCAGTATGGATCTAAAAGGATCACATTCAGATAAGATAACATCCTGGTTGAAGACATTATCAATCTTTTGGAATTACATGAAGAATGTAATAAATTATAGCCCAGACCTAACTACAAGCTCCTATTTACAAAGCCTAGTAAATTATTTTACATTTCAGCTGTATTCAAGGCATTTCACGGTCTGGTCCCAATTACATTATTAACCCCTTTTATTCCAGCATATATATTTCTATGCATCCTAGGCTAGCTCCTGCCCAGAACACTTCCATGCCTTTACCCGTGCTAGTCCATCACCCTAGAATCTCTTCTCCTACTGTCTGGACTTACTAAATGTCTACTCATCCATCAAGACCAATTTATCTATCAATGCCAACTCCTCCAAACAGCTTATGCAGATTGCTACTTCCATTCAGAATTAAGAGCCTCTTCTCTGCTTATGTGGCTCTTGGTTTATGTATATTTTATTGCATTATTATATATTTCAAAATAATATAATGAACAATCATGTACTTTCCCAGAAGCTCAAGAAATAAAACATTTCCAAAATACTTGAACCTTCCTATGTACTTCCTTTGGTACTGTGTCCTTCTCCCTCTCTACTCCTCAGCCTCTCTCCCTCTTCCTCACCCTCCCCGCAGAGGATCATTATCCTGAATTCCGTGCTTATCACTGCATGCATTTCTCTACATTTGTACTTCATTGGAAGTATCCCTAAATAATATATAGCATTCTTTTGCATGTTTCAAATTTTACATAAGTAATATCAATCTAAGTCTATTCTTCTAAAACTTGTTTATATTCAGTGTTTTATTTGTGAGAGTTATTTGTGTTGATAGATATAGTTCCTCTGCATTCATTTTCACTGTTGCCTAGTATTCCAGTATATTACTATTCCATAATATATCTATTTACATCTTGTCAACAGACATTTGGATTGTTTACAGTTTTTGTCATAAATACACAGGTGCACAAGGAGACATGACCTCCTTTTTCTAAATGACTGCTATAAAATTTATCACACTCTTCTATTACTTTGCTATTATATACACATCTTGTTACTTTTTCCTATCACTTGATAAATTCTAAAGGATAGTGACTGGGCAGGCAATGGCAGGTGCTCAATAAATGTTAACTGGTTTGATGACTTACCCTTTCCATATTTGAGCTTAGATTTTGTAGGCTCAGGCTGCTATCTTTTCATTACAGTACCAAAGAGGGCTTGAAATTTTAGATTTTCATACTTCTACTTTAGAAATCCTAGAAGGAAGCACCAAGGGACAGGTAATGGGTCAGATTTAGTATTAAAATGGGCTCCTACCAAGCATGTGTCTTTAAAAATGAGTTGGTAGTATCTCTGAGTTCCTCAATTCCTCTGTCAATTTTGGAACACAGTAGATGTTTCTCTATGAAATTGTGATTACTCAGTGATCTCTTCTTTTTTCAAGTGCAATTATTCTTTTGAAAGATCCTAAAAAGAGGAAACAGCATTTCCATTGGTGATAAAAATTTATTGACTCAGAACAAACAAATAAACACATTGTTTCAACTATCCAAATAAAGAATATTGGCCAGTTTCTAGAATGGGCTCATATTACCACAAATTTTCATAAAATAGTTATTTAAATAGCAGGGTAATTGATAAGAAACTAGCTAGCAGAAGAAAATATTTATAATTTAAACTGTTTATATGTTGTCAATACAATTTTACCATATATATGTTTCCCCCCTAAGTTTAATTTCTTAAATTTAAAAGAGGATATTATGTATACAAAGATTTTTATAGCATTATCATTTGTAATAAGGAAAAAAACAGAAATAAATGCCCTACAATGAAGGATAATTAAGAAAGAAACATAACATGGAAATATGTTACAATTTTATGGATTCACTAAAATTATACATGTGATTTTGTGAGGACGTGTTAATCAATGACATAGAGTTATACATACCTTGTGACTACAGTTGCTTTTTTAATTGTTAAATTATGTATTGTCTGTGAAGTTTAGAAGGAATAAAACTACATATATAGTTGCTTTATTTTAGTGGCAGTTTGGATGGAAAGTTATTTTTAAATTGCTGTTCTATATGTTAAATTCACTTAATAATAAATAAAACTGTGTAAGTATGATATTTCTTTTCAAGTAAAATTTGTATTAGGGTGACTGACTATTCTGGTTTAGTTGGAACCAAAAGGTTTCCCTAGATAGAAGACATTCAATGCTAAAACTGGGACCATCCTCGTCTACATGGGATGGTTGGTCACCCTGTAATGTGTCTTTCATTGGTAGGAGAAGGTGGGAAGAAATTGCATTTTACTTCAATTCTCAGGAAATAAACTAGATACCAGTTTGGTCACTAACCAAAAATTATTAATACTTAAAACTCTTCTTTCCTATATTGTGGCTAACCTTGGAAAACTGCACACAAAGTCTTAAAGAGAAAACCTTCTACTAATTACATATTCACCTGGTATCCATTTCAACAAATGAAATTACTCTCGGCAAACATTAATTGACATAATTACTGAAACACCAAAATCAGATTAACCACAGTGGCTCAAAGAAAAAAGAAAAGAAATCATGGGTCCAGCAAATTGCAAACATGTTTAAAAAAAAAAAAAGACGCTTGAAAAGGTTGTTCAACTTGTAGACAGTTTTAAAGAAAGCTAATAAAACATGGCTATTTCATTATTCAGTCATGAGATAATTCTGGGTTCTGAACAGCATATTTTGGCTGTATTGCTGCTTAAAAGTAAGCTGTCCTAATATCCTGCACTTTGTCAATTGTTCTTGTAATCTCCAATGTGCATGCTTTGGTGACATAGCATTCCTGTTGGAAGACAAATTGTATCCACTACTGTTATCTATTTTCATAATTAACAATCATGCAGTTATTCTAGAAGCCCAACAGCAGCAACAATGACATCTTTGTACTTGCAAAAAGCTTACTTTTCAAATTCCTGGCTCTTTTTTCCTAAAACACTGACATCATAGTAAAACATTGTTCTCCTTGCTTTGGATTCAAATCATCTGATAAATTAGAAAAACCTGAAGAAAACAAAAGAAGACATGTGTTAGTATAATTTCTCAAGGCAAAAAAGTCTTTGCTCGGATGTCTTTATTTCTATTGCTTGAATAGATGCACTCTATTGTTTCATGGTCTTACTTCTTCATTTCCGAGGCCAGATTATCCTTGCCACTTAAAATCTCTGGCACAATTCACCTTCCATGCTCTCTGTTCCAGTTATCAGACTATTATCAGAATGTCTTTGCTTTCCAGGATCTTTTATCAAATCTCATTAACATTCTTGATCACATCATGACTATTGCTATTATTTATTTTTGGTCTTCTATTCAGAATGTTCTCTCTTTATTGCAAAATTTGCTTTGTTCGCCCTATCATTAATAAGTACTCCCACACATTAGTAAAGAATTCTGCATTTGTTGAAAATCAACTCCAATCTATCAGAGAAACATAGTAAAAGCAAAACATAGACATACTGTGGTATGATTCTTCAAGATAAAAACAGAAGTGTGCTCAGATTCTTTGTCACTCTTGCTTGAGCATATGGAATCAAGCACTTCACCACCTGCAAAATCTATTGCAAACTCTTCTCCTAAATTATTAATTTCTAATTGCATTCCCTATTAATAATACCTTAATCTTATCTAACAGAAATATAATCATATTATAACCACAAACATAACAGGGCAAAAATAAGGGAAAAAAGGAAAAAGAAAGAGGGGAAGCTGTAACTCACCATAAAAATAAAACACAGAGATTTTATGCATTATTGTATTTTATGTACCCATTATTGTCAAGCTGTAGGTCTTATACTGTAGAGAAATTGCAAAGACAGAAACAGTAGACTGTATTTGTTTTGTTCAACACCCAAAAAAGTTTACTTTTCTTGGATTCTCTACATTAGGCTTCCCAAACAGCTAACAGCATGTCACTTTCTCTACCTCTGTATCATCACCTCCCTCTTTCCTTCTCTCTCTCTCTCTCTTTCACACACACACACACACACACACACACACACACACACACACACACACCAGGGTTTATCTGTGGTCAAGTCCACACTGACAAATTCTTTCCTCCATTCTGCCAGAGATTTGTTGATTATCCCAGTTCACCTTTGTAGTGGACAGTCAACACATAGTAACTTTACAAACACCATTGATGATGGATGCCAAAACCCTTGAGAAACAGGATATCCACAAAGTCCCTGAGTCATTCCTGAGATCATTTATTAATTATATGCAGAAATAGAAATATGCAGACATTTGGTGACTACCACCTGAACCAAATGATCAAACCCTGCAGGTACCAAGTATAACATCACATATCCCTGATGAAAGATAAACCTACAATTGGAAGTTATTATAGCCAGATAGCAAAGTTTGAGGCCATGTGTTTCCTTACGTAAAAATAACCGGACAGGGGACAGGTGAGTATAGCTCAGTGGTTAGCATGGATAGAGGTCCTGGGTTCAATTCCCAGTATCTCATTAAAAAAAAAAACAAAATAAAAAAGAACAAAAATAAAGTAACAGGGTAGAAATACAGGTTAACCTACATCAATTAGAAAGAAATTATTCTTTGCTTTCAAAAGATTCAGAATTTCAATGAATTTTTATTACGGTTTTTGAGATGTGTCTTACTATTTAATGGAATTTAAAATTATCAGAAATTAAGTTAAATTGTGGTCAAAAGCCTTTTCCTACCACTCTGCTTAATATAACCTATGGTGTTTTTATTTCAAACGCCACAAGCTTTCTTGAGTCACAAATGTTCTTTAAGCATTTCCAGTCTAGTTTCTAAGTTGAAGAAAAAAATACCCAATTTCTGTTCTTGTTGTTGTTGCTTCTGTTGAATCCGCATTGAAACCCAAGTGTTGCACCCCTTTAAAGCCCCTCTTTCATGCACATCAGTCATTAGCAAAACGATTCAGGACCACAGGGAAAGGTGACAGTGGCATTATGCCCATGAATGAGTAGCACCCAATATCCCCTCTATTTTTCTACCAGCGGTCTGTGAAAATGAGACTACAGAGCAGAAGAAAGGGCAATATCAACATTATAGCCCAAGTGACCTTAAAAGCGAGTAAACCCTATTATTTGAATGCAGTAACGGACCAGCCTGAGCATTATTAGTCATTCTGGATGTGACAGAAGTACACTTCCTCTTAGAGCATCAGAGTAGAAACCTTTTCAGCAATACATTTGTCTCGAGGAAGTGAAAGGGAGGAGATATACAATAATGAGAATGCTGTCTTCTGTAAAACTGTTTTTTTCAGAGCTATTTCATATAAGAAAATGGAATCTGACATAAATTAATTTGCTTTGTTATATAGTTTCATTCCTCCTATCCCTTCAGGTTGCTTCTATTTTGCATACAACGTGTGGAGGGCCTTCGAAACCTTCTTTGGCCTTGGTAATAAAGATCCTGGCTTTTTCCCCTTGAGGTATTAGGACCATCTTCTCTGTAAAATCTGGACATATTTGATATGTGAACAGTGTATACATTTCTTTGTTTCCTTCCTTAAGTAGCATCCTAACATAACTCAGTTGTTCCTAGCTAAAATGATGAAACTTACCATTTAGGCATAAAGTACCGTGTATGGAAATACCTTCCACCTGGTGCTGATCTACAAATTTATACTCTTTCTGGGGGGCGGTGGGGAGTCATTTAGACATATGTATGGCACCAGAATCCCAAGGCAAGAAAAAAGACTTTCTTGGCTATATTAAAAATAATTTTATTCACCCTCAGCTAGGCAAATCTAGAGGAAGATTAGGAGATAAGTTGCCCACATTTATCATCATACATTCAATCAATACACTCACTAGACATCTCCCCTGACACACTATTAAACCAACCCCCTCTACTAGGAAGATAAAACTCTTTAAATAGAAAATAAGTAGACAGTGATGAACAGCAATATTATCCCTGCCTACAATTTAAGTTCCCAGGACTTTGGTAAACTTTTGAATCCTCTCTGCTCTGCACGTAAAATTACATTTCCCTGCTCCCTGGGGAAGATAATTTGGATGATTTGCTCTCTCGCCGGAGTTTTATAGTATAGGGCAGAAGAATGACTCCTACATTCACAGAATGAGTAGCAATGGCCGAGAATGGCCATAAATATGGGCAATGTGACAAAATTATTACAAAACTCCTATGTAATAAGGAACCAAATTGCAACTGAGGTCCAGCTTCTTGACTCCAGGGCACTGACTTGGATATGCATGGCTAACTTTGAGGGTCCTTACTTCAAGGATAGTGTAGTAATCAGGGCTCTCCAGAGAAACAGAACCAATACATATGCCTATCAGTTCTGCTTACCAAAAGTAGCCCCAAAATAGGTGCTCAAATTCATATGTACATTTGTAGATAGATTTATCATAAGGAATGGGCTCATGCAGTTATAGAGGCTGAGAAGTCCCACAGTCTCCTATGTATAAGCTGGAGACCCAGGAAAGCCAGTGGTGTAGTTCCAGTCTGAGTCTGAAGGCCTGAGAACCAGGAGCTCCAATGATATAAATCCCAGTCCAAGGGCAGGAGGAGACTAATGTCTCAGCTCAGTGGTCAGGCCCTCAATGGATTGAATGATGCCCCCATCTACACTAGGGAGGGCCAGCTGCTTTACTCAGTCTACTGATTTAAATGCTAAGCTCTGGAATTTGATACAACATTGTAAAATGATTATAAATCAATAAATGTTTAAAAACAAACAAATAAATAAATCAATAAATGCTAACCTCATCTGAAACACCCTCACAGACACACCCAGAAATAATCTTTAGGCAAATATCTGGGCACCCCATATCCCATTCAAATTATCACATAAAATTAACCATCACAGATAGGAATCTAATATTTATTGACATCTACTAATGTGCCAGGCATTGTTCTATGTGCCATAACATACATCATTAATCCTGCTTGACTGGAGGCTTCAGGAAGGTATGGACCATGGCTCTTTTGCTGAGCCTTACATTCCTAGCATCCGGCATGGCTCATAAGCTCACAGTGAATATTTGCTGAATGAAGAGACGAATGAAAGGACCTCATGAAACAACCCTGTCAAATAGACAAAGTGGAGCATATCCTCATTTTAAAGATGAAGAAACTGGGGCTCAGTGAGTTTGAGAAAATTGTCACTTCATTAGCACTTAGAAGAAATGTTTTCTAGCTATCTAAGCATCTTACCAGATAACAAGGGTAAAGCAAGATTCTTATTGACTAATAAAAAATGTTTTAAATACTAGAATAAGCCCATGATATCCAACATCCTGACTCTTCTTCAATAAACTGATCTCCCCTCACCCCACTCAAACACAACACTCTGTTTCTCTCTGTAGTGGGTGGGGAGAGAACAGCTTTCTGTTTTTAAGGAAAGACTCTTTATCAATTTACTCAACACAGTGACATCAGATGTGAGGATCACATAAAACACTGACTGTACCTTGTGACAATGCTGTATTTACCCCAACACTTTTTAATGAGACAGCAGCTCTTACTTATCCCACTTTACAGATAGGGAAAACAAAACAACGAGCTATAAAGTAATTTAAAGCAGTGAGTTGAATCTGGAATTCTTCAATCCCAGTCTTATATTATAATAATATATTAATATATTATATATATTATAATAATATAATATATCTTATATTATAATAAACTGCTAATGTATCTCCCTAGAAGTCTTGACTGAGCCTATGTAACTATAGAATTATTTTGTCTGACTCATATGATGCTATTACAGTTTACAGATTAAAACTCAGGAGATATCCTATACTAATCTGAACTTCTGACAACTTTAAAAAATTCCAAAGATCTGGTAATGCCAAGAAGACTACTATGACCACATTGTCTTCCTTTCACAACCCTTTTATGTTGTAGTAAAATATGCATAACATAAAATTGACCATTTTAACCATTTCTAAGTGTACAATTCAGTGACATTAAGCACATTAAGTAACTGTCACCACTATCCATTTCCAGAACTTTTTCATCATCCCAAACAGAAACTCTACCCATTAAACAGTAACTCCTCACTCCCTCTCCTCCCCACAGCTCTTGGTAACCTCTAGTCTACTTTCTGTCTCTATGAATTTGCCTATTCTAGGTACCTCATAGAAGTGGAATCATACATATTTACCCTTTTGTGTCTGGCTTATTTGACTTAGGACAATGTTTTGTCCAGGTCGTAGCATGTATCAGAATTTCATTCCTTTTTAAGACTAAAAAGTATCCCATTGGATGCATATACCACATTTTGTTTATCCATTTATCTGTTGATTGACACTTAGGTGGTTTCTACATTTTGGCTACTGTGAACAATGCTGCTGTGAACGTTGGTGTACTGCATCCAAACCTCTGCTTTCAGTTATTTTGGTATATACCTAGAAGTGGAACTGCTGGGTAATATGGCATCTCTATGTATTCCAGTAGGCAATATGGGTGGAAATATTTTAAATTCTTGAATGGCTAAAAATGTCTTTATCCTATCTTCACATTTGATTGGTAGTTTATGTGGGAACAAAATTTCCTAGGTTGAAAATCATTTCCCTTCAGGATATTGAGGTATTGTTTCATTTGCTCTAAGCTTCCAATTTTATTACGGAGAAGTCTGATGCCATTGGGATTTCCAATCCATTATATAGGATGTAGTTTTCCTCCCTGTAAGGTTTTTTTGTTTTTTTTTTTTTTTGGCTTCTTAAAAAAGACCTCTTTTTTTAGAACAGTTTTAGGTTTACAGCAAACTTAAAGGGAAGGTACAGAGATTTCCCATATATCCCCTGCTCTTATACATGCATAGCCTCTCCTATTAGCAACAGCCCCCACCACAGGCTACTTTTGTTACAACTGATGAACCTACACTGGCACATCATAATTATCCAAAGTCCATAGTTTACATTCGGGCTCACTCTTGATGTTGTATGTTCTGTAGGTCTGGACAAACATATAATGACATATACCCATCATAATGGACATACGAAAATACTCTTAGGGAGTATTTTCACTGCCCCAAAATTCCTCTCTGCTCTGCCCATTCAGCCCTCCTCCCCCCTCCCCTCCAACCCTGGCAACCATTGATCTTTTTATTGTCTTCATAATTTTGTCTTCTCTAAAATGTCATATAGTTAGAATAATACAGCATGTGGCCTTTTCAGATTGGCTTCTTTCACTTAGTAATATGCATATAAGGTTCTTCCATGTCTTTTCATGGTTTGACAGCTCATTTCTTTTTAGCACTGAATTATGTTCCATTGTCTGGATGTACCACAGTTTATTTATCCATTCATCTGCTGAAGGACATCTGGGTTTCTTCCAAGTATTGGCACTGAGGAATAAAGCTGCTGCAAACATCCATGTGCAGGTTTTTCTGTGGACCTAAGTCTTCAACTCCCTTGAGTAAATACCACAGAGCACAATTGCTGGATCACATGGTAAAAGTGTGTTTAGTTTTGTTGGAAACTGCCAAAATGCGTTCTGAAAAGGCTGTACCCATTTGCATTCTCACCAACAGTGAATGAGAGTTCCTGTTGCTCCACACCCTCACCAGCATTTGGTGCTGTCAGTATTCCAGATTTTGGCCATTATAATCAGCATTTAGTGGTATCTCATTGTTGTTTTAATTTCTGTAAGCTTTCAGGATATTCTTCTTATAAGTTGTCTTCTGAAATTTAATGATGATATATCTTTGTATGGATTTTTTTTTCTTTTTTCTTTTGGTCTGTACTGTATTAGGCACTCAGTGGGCCATTTCAAGCTGGGATATTTTTGGTTTTACTTTTTATAATTTCTTCATCTTCATTTTCTGGAATTTCCAGTTATTCTTATGTTGAATCTCTTGAATTGATTCTCTTATTGTCCTATCTTTTCTCTCATATCTCTTTGTCTTTTTGTGTTACTTTCTGGGAGATTTCTTCAATTCTGTCTTCAAACCTTTCCAGTGAATTTGCTTCCCAACTTTTAATTTTCAATAACTACTTCTTATTCTCTGTCCGGTATTTTAAGGGATCCCATTCCTATTTTGCAAATGTATTATATTGGTTCCTCCCTTTAACGCTTTTCTTACTCATTGTTAAGTTTTCTTTCTACTCTCTGAATCTCTTTATTTCCCTTTCTTTATTCCCCATTGCTGCACCCCAACCTGTGCTGTTTCGCCTGTCTTTCATGTTGGAAGCTTTCCTCCACTGTCTGCTTCTTTGGTCGTCTGTTTGTATTAAAGAATATGGCAATAACAAGCTAATTGGAAATACCAAGTTCTAGAGAAAGTTGGTGACTGGAGAGCTTCATCACAAGGTGATGAGGCTTCAAGTTGACTTCGTCACTGATGGACCTATAAACGCTGGTATCCATAGGTCTCTTTTTCTGGGGATGTTCAGTTTCTGCAGAGAAGACTCCTTTCCTGCCAGGCTGATGGTGGGGAGAAGAGAGGTGTAAGTTTGACTATTAGCATCCTAAGCACTTGTCTAGGTGAAAGTTGTAAGGATCCAGACCGATGTTGGAAGCTTCAGAGCATCACACAAATACTAATCTTAGAAGAGTCGATAGGACTCTTTTCCCCCTTTTTCTCAATATATTCTTACTCAGCGTGGAAAATTTCAGAAGCTAAAATAACTCCACTGCATATTTTAAACAAGGGAACAGGTTGGCCTTTTGTCACAAGGAAGCCAAATAATCTGGGGAAAAAAATGTCTGCTTTTTCTGAAGTTTGCCAGTTTGGATGTTTTTCATGCCCCAGAAACTGCTGGTAACAGCTCAGCATGGTAGGGGGAATGAGAAAGTCCGGATCTGTCTATGTTGAAACTCTGAAGCTCAGCCAAGACATGAAGTCATTTTAGGGTCTACAAGATGGAAGTAAAAGCTTAGGCCATCACTAAACTGTAACAGATGAACTGGATTCCAACCAAAAACACAAATATCTTACAATATTGTGTTCACAAACAAATGTCTACACTATTGTTCTGAGAGGTTAAAGAAATGCAGATGGAGGCAGAGGTTTCACTTGCTGCTGCCAACCACAATACATGTTCTACAAAACTAAAGGAATGAGTGTTTGAAGGGCAGAAATAAAGCAGATCTATCTGGTGTGAAAGTAAATACACCTGCAACCAAGTAATCAATTAGAATATAAAAATACTGACTGTACAATACAGTCCAAATCAAAAAGAGCCTGGATCTTGATTTATGTATCATAATAGAGCTGATAATGAAAGATGCATTTTTATCAGAAGTTAGATCAACATTTTTTAAGATATCTAAGATTTTTGGAAAAGTCCCCAAATGTTTTGCCTTTAAAATTTAAAGACTGAGATTGAGTTTCTAGGGAGGGAAATTTGACCTGGGTATGCTTAGGAAAAGGAGAATATTTAGATGCTCACTGTTATCTTTTGGGTTACTCCAAACTCCAGTATTTTTTAAGGAGAAGAATAATGCTACTATCTGAGCCTTTTATTCTAAGGTAGTCCAAGTGGTTTAAACAGTGTTTAATCAAAATCTAAACTGTTGGCACAGGGTTTGCATGCCATCTCCTCCTCAGGTCACTGAAAGACAGCCTCCTGGAAATTTATCTTCAGTTAGTTAATAAAGATACACACAAAATTTATGTACAAGGAGTGATAATAGCAAAAAAAATTGGAGGCTACCTAAATATCCAACTGTTAGGGATTGGAAATGGAGGATTTGTCTGAACTTGGAGAAAGAAAAATAATAGTCTGTCAGCTTGCCAGAGATTGACTTATTGTGTTTATGTGTTTACTGCCTAAGTATGTAATACATTTAAATGATAGGAAAAGAATATAAAATATCTGGAGTAAAATGAAAACCCAGTTGACCCTAGATGTCTGATTTACTGATGCCAACAATCTGAGATTATTTGACAATATATACGTATGGCATACATACTGTAAAGTACACAGATCTTAAATATATAGCTAGATGAAAAAATATATATATACACACACACACGTGTAACCACCATCCCGGTCTAGACATACAGTATTTCCAGCACCTAAGGAGGATTCCTCCTGCCATTCATCTCCTCAGTCAAATCCCAACCCAAGTCCTGCCCCAGGTAAGCTCTATTCTGACTAGCCACAGTTTTTAAAAAATATTGGTTAAACAACTAGATCTCTCCAGTTATAAGAATGTTTGGTACCAAAATACATCAGCTTACTGTTTCGTTTTTCTTCCGTACTGTTTAGTCACAGTACTACACCCATGGTGGGAATCAATTTTTTTCCTGGCACTTTCTCTGTCAGTTTCTGTAATTTTCCACAAAGGATGAGGAAAACAAAAATTTCTCCTTCTATCCTTTCATCTGTTGGAAACTACTGAAATATCTCTTCACCTGCTTGAATTTCTCTTTTAAGTGGAGGAATAAGAATCACAAAAGGAACTATTAGCAACGAACAACAAAGAGCTTAATTAACAACCTCTTAGATGACTTCAAAGGAGTAAAGACCACATTTTAAGAAATAACATGAAATTCATAGTTAGTAATATGAAAAGTCTGAAAAGTATCCATGCCTTTTGGCCCAGAAATTCTGTATCTAAAAATCTATTCTGAGAAATAGTTAAAGATGCGTGAGGACATGTTAAATTTGAAAAGCAAATCACAAATAGTGTATACAGTAATACTCCCTCTTGGGCAGTAAAAGGTTCTGGACTCCACCACTCACAATCTGTGAGATCTTGGATAAATTACTAAATATCTCCAAGCCTCACAGTAAACTACTTTACATTTATCTGCAACATAAAGATAATAATAGCAAAAATCACATAGTGTTATAATGAAGATTACATCATGTTTGACACATTTATGTATTTTGTTACCTATGATGAATACCAATTTATTAATATTAATTAGCTGTTATTAATATACGAATATACTAACAGACACAGATCTTCCTCCACTTATGATGGGGTTGTCACCCAATAAACCCATTGTTAGTTGAAAGTATTTTAAGTCAAAAATGCATTTAATGCACCTAACCTCCCTAACATCCTAGCTTAGCCTAGCCTACCTTAAACGTGCTCAGAACAGTTACATTAGCCTACAGCTGGGAAAACCATCTGATACAAAACCTATTTTATAATAAAGTATTGAATATCTTGTTGAATATCTCATTGAATAGTGTACTGAAAGTGAAAAACAGAATGGTTATATGGGTACAGAACAGTTGTAAAGCTGATTGTTTACCCTGGTAATCGCAGACTGACTGGGAGCTGTAGCTCACTGCCCAGCATCACGAGAGGCATGGGAAAAGATCAAAATTCAAAATGTATATACTAAATGTATATCATTTTTGCACCACTGTAAAGTTGAAAAATAATAAGTTGAACCATTATGAGTTGGAGACTGTCCTTACATCTTAACTCTTAATTATTAGCACAACAATTGCATGCTATTTAATTTCCGTGTTTAAAATTTTCAAATGCCATCCAACTATTTTCCCCATGTAATGGCAAAAATATTGTCTCCAAAGCCATAATCCATTTATTCTTTCTTCTCACTATATCTATAAATTTTGGATTATTTTAGTTCGTCAGTAAGTCTTAGTGAAAAATTACACATTACAAAATGATTCTGAAGACAAGATTGAAATAACTTACAATATACAGATTAAGCTAAACATTAATTCATCTTTTAGAAAATAATAAAACATCCCTAGAAGGGATTAAGGGTTCACGTAATTCCTTCCAGTTCAAGACCTTTATTTTATAAATAGATGAAGGAACTGAGGTCAATTACTTTGCTTTACATTATTTTTTAAGTGACAGAGCTGGGGCTTGAACCTGGTTTTGCTGACTACATTCTCAGCTCTGTTTTCTGAGAGTAGGCATCTAGCAATTACATGTAATAAAGTATTCAATTAAATGTTGTTGATAAGTCAGAAAACTGCTGAGCTTCTTAGGAAATAGGTTAATAACTTCTGGACAGCTAAAATTAAGCAACATTACTAAGCAAACTTTTAAATTTGTAGCTACTTTCTTTACTTGTGCAGTTTAGAGGCAGTTAAAAAAATTCAACTAAAACACACCATATAATCGTTTATTGTCCTTTTGAAATTTTTTCTTCCCCCGAAATGTCACCATTAAGGCCATTTAATGGCAAATTACATTTAAAAAAAATCTCCTCTTCTAATCTTCTCACAGATCTATTTACTTATCCCACAAATGTAACACATTCCTGAACAACTTGAACACTTTTTGTGTCCTTTTGAGGGTTTTCTTCTGTCTCAGTCCTCTTTTCCTCCTTTTTACTTTAGATTTAAACAATTGTCTTTCAAATGATCTAATCAGTGGGAGTTTTGTGCACTCTTTTAATTTTCTTTCTCTGTTCTTTCTAGGGGTAATTCTTTGTAGCTTGATTAATCTTGTTTTCTTGCTTATGCAAATGTCATATTTAATGCTGACCATTTCTGTTTCTTACATCTTTTCCACTGCATGATTCTTTCCATACCTTAACTTCCAAATTGACTCTCCATGCTTTTTCTAAATATCTGTCATTTATCTGCATCGTTAAATTATTATATCCCTTATAGATCTCTGAGTAATCTCACAATTTTTCACCCATTGATAAAGTGCTTTGAAATGCATTACATTTTGAATACTTCCCATGTTAGAAGAGTTAGTCTCTATTTATACGTCATCTATACTTTATAGTGTCAATTATTTACCTACAATTGAAGAAACTGGGTTTTTTTCTATGTAGATAATTACCATCTCATAAACTTCAAATTTACACACAACTACCCTACCCCTGTGCACCAAGACTCATCAGAAGCCCCCAGTCAAAATACTGGATCCTTCAGAGAAGCAAAGGTGAGGTGAGGCTGTGAGAAATATTTGTCCCTGAGAAAACTTGCTATCAAGTATCTTTTTCCACATTTTTTAAAACTTCAATGACCTCTCCTTAGGAAAATTAAGGGGTGTTAACTATTGATGCCTTACAGCTGAGTGTGAGATTGACACTTCCCTATACCTAACAGAGACACCAGGACTAAAGTCAGGATTTGAAACTGTATGTCCAAGAAAAGAGAAACCTCCAGTCATCTTTCTTTCCCTTCTTGTTCCTCTTCTTTCTTTGTCTCTTCCCCATTCTTTCTTTCTCTGTTTCTCTTCCTCTTCCCTCTTGTACCTTATCACCCCTTCCTCCCAGGACTCAGAACTCAGGATGATTCCAACAGAATTACTGTGAAGGTGCAGTTTTAATAGTTAAATAGACTTTCGTGGACCACGTTTGGAACTTAGTCACCAGTTATCATGTTGTTACTGTGGGAAAGTATTTCCAGTTACAGATCCACACAAAGAAAATAATTAGTGAAAAGAAAAAAGGAACACAGGGCTTATATGTAAATGGCAAACTGACTTTTTTGGTTTTTCAGACTTAGACTTGGTACTCTATTTTCAAGTTCTTGCCGTTCCCAACTAAAATATTTATGCTTCACATTTCTTCAAAATCAGGTAAGTCTTTCAGTAAATGCTTTGGAATACCACTCAGATCTGCTTCTAACGGGGTGCACCATAGTTGCTCTTCTTTTTCTTATTCTTGTCATTGACTCTGGTTTTACTCTGTCTTCTGGACAGTTCTCCTTTAGCCAGATTCATCACGCAGTCAATTGTGGCCTCAGTTTTTATCACATGGTTCACTTCTGTCCTCCTTCTGTTGCCACTGCTGCGCGTCAGTCCTTGTCCTGGCCTTCTTCTGGGCCCACAAGTCCAATCCCTTCTCATATCAATATGAATAATCTAATGTCCACTCATTATCTCGCTAGAACTTGAAGTGCAATCTTTGTCCTCTGCTAACCACCTTATTTTTTTTCTTAACATATATTACTTTTTAAGATAGTTCACTTTCTCTTACCATCATTTCATTCTATGAAAGGGGCGTACCTGAAAGAGGATCTTTTTCTCTTTGGTGGTTAAAGTTCACATTTCTCTCTTCGGCAATTTTTAAATGCACCAGCAGACTCAATTGTACTGTCTCTCCATCCTCACTTCCTCCCCTCCCTTCCATTCTTATCTCTATCTTCAGTTCTTTTTTCTTGTTGTTGGGTCACCTCCGCACAGTGGTCTCTCTTTTTTGCCCCCTTTCATTTTGAAGATTACTTTTCCTGCATCCACACATTTTCCACCCGAGTTCTGGTCCTTACTGGTGTCAGGACGACACAAGCTCTTTCCTCCAGAATTACAGCTAATAAGATGTATGACTGCTGCTTGAAACATTCTGCAAAATTGCTTTTGCTTGTATTAATGTGCTACCCTAGAATGTCTTACTCAATCTGAAATGTGAAGTCTAGAGAAGAATGTGAAGATCTTGGGCCGCTGGAAGCTCAGGTAGGTGTTAGCATCTTTCCCCAGCTGTTACTTCAGCAGAATATGAATGGTGGCTTCTTCCACGGAACCCATGTCCATCAATAATTCTGAGGGTTGCATTAGCTTTTAGGTTGTAAAATGATAGCCTCCTGAGGCCAACAGGGAATGGGAAAAGTCAAGGACTAGGGAAGCAGGCAGTGTTCTCTTTTGTCTGTTTAAATGCCAAGATGGGGAAAGGCATGACTTTTGTTTGCCTGTATTAAGGGTGACTATGTGCTGAAGATGGGAATTAGTGGAATCATGTGCATTCAGAATATGACAGCCAAGACGGTAAAGAGATAGACGGATAATTTCCTCTTCAGATTTCTAGCAATAAACCGTCTTTTTATCACTTTGTCTTTGACTCTCAGGTGTGGTTTATAATGGCCTTCGCTTTCTGTTTAAATAACACTATGACTCAATAGTGTATTACCAAAGGTGATTGCTGCTAACGTCTTTACCTTACTGTACAATCAAGTACAGTTTAATGACATCCCGGTACGATACTACGTGCTGATATGCCTTAGTTATGGTTATTTTATTCCTAATTAGCACATTAATTTAGACTTTTATATTTCACATGCACTTGTATTCCTTTTAGAAGTTCTTTCTCCCTTCCATTCAAAGTAAATGAGGCATTATGTGTTTGCATTGTATTTGCTAAGCACACACCATGTGCATTTCACATTCATTATGCATTGAGTGCCTAGCAAATTATCCAACACATCCCTTTTAAAAAAAATAGCTTTACTGAGATATAATTCACATACCATATAGTCCATCCATTTAAAGTGTATGATTCAACGGCTTTTGGTATATTCACAGAGTTGCACAACCATCACCACGATCAGTTTTAGAACAATTTTCTCACCCCCAAAAGAAATCCCACACACCTTGGCTGTCACCTGCCAAACTCCTTCCCCATCTCCCTTCCAGCCCCAGCTAACCTCTAATCTAGTTTCTGTCTCCATTGACTTGCCTATTTTAGACATTTCATATAAATGGAATCATATAATATGTGGTCTTTTGTGACCGGTTTCTTTCATTTGGTATAATGTTTTCAAGGCTCACCCACATGGTCGCATGTATCAAGAGTTTATTCCTTTTCATTGCCATATAGTGTTCCATTGTAGGGGATATACCACAATATTTTATTGATTAATTCATTAGATGAAGAACATTTGAGTTGTTTCTACTTTCTGGCTATTATGAATAATACTGCTATGAACATTCATACAAGTTTTTGTGCAGGCATATGTTTTCATTTCTTAGGTATACACTTAGGAGTGGAATTGCTGATTCATATGATAACTCTATATATAACCTTTTGAGGAACTACCAGATGGTTTTCCAAAGTGGCTGCATCATTTTACATTCCCACTAGCAGTGTATGAAGATTCCATTTCTCCACATCTCCACCAATACTTTTTATTATCTGTCTTTTTGATTTAGCCAGTCTAGTGGATATGCAGTGGTATCTGATTGTGGTTTTGAATTTGTATTTCCCTGATGGTGAATGATACTGAATATCTTTTCAAGTGCTTATTGGACATCTGTATATCTTTGGAGAAGTGTCTACTTAGATTCTTTGTGTCTGGCACATTTTAAACCCTCATTAAAATTTTCAAATAATTAGATTAATTATAAAATTTAATTACCATCAAAACCAAGTTAAATAGATTTTATTATCTCAATTTTTTAGACAAGATTAGAGGGTGAAATAATTTACCCAAGGCCACATTGAAGGTCAGTTGCTTATTTAAGTCTTTGGATTCAGTCTTTCTACTACTGGGGCCAAAATGCTTTGGATGATAGCCCTACCGTATATCTACAAAGAACATAGCCACTGTGAGTGCCTCTGATAATGGCTGCTTTATATCTTCCCACCACGTCCCACAAAAGCCTGAAAATCAGAATACTTGTACTTGGCCTTGAATTAATCTATCTATTCAGTACACTTCATTCTGGTAGGGTTAATTTGTTACCTGTCTTTTATTTGGCTAGTTTTTCAAGGCACATTTTAGGTGATTACAAACTGACTTATTTAGCCTGTTTCAGAGATTAGACTTAAAGAGAACAGTTGAGTCCTGTTTCCCTTTACTTTCAACATTTGTAGGAACACCATTCTTAGACATGCCAAATGTCACTTAGAAAGATATATTTATTTTCCAATCAAAGAGGAAGATTATTGGCATTCATATCAGCCTTTGTTTTAAAATAGCATACATTATGTATTTCTAGTGCCCAGCCCTGTAAAGGAAAAGAGTGCTCTTTAAAGGTTGAGTTATCTTTGTAAAGTTAATTTCTTTGGCAAACCCTGTCTAACGCCTCCTAACACTGATGAATCATTCCTACCTCACCCTTTCACCCTCCTAAGTGTTGCTTCCTCTTCCTACTGCCGTTCCAGAAGGGTGATGCGTTTTCCCACAAGGTACGGAGTTTTCTGCAAGCAGTGCTAAGTCCAGACAGCAGCAGCCCTGCTCGTTGCCCCAGAAGTGGCACCACAACATTGCATGTTTTCTGCCCTGCTGCCCGCCCACAGAGGCTGTACAGATGTGGAGAAGCCTTGGAAATCTGCCAACGTAAATGAATGGAAACTCTCACCATTTGCCCACATTGCACCACTGACTCAGGTGTTGAACTGAATCCAGGTCTGATTTTACTTCATCTGGCCTTTCACTAAATATGAAATGACTGCAATAGACTTTTTACAATGTGTACCAAGGTGCTCCCCTCTCGCTATGGACTGGCTGTGTGGCAATGGGTTCTTTTCATAGACCTGAGGTGTGTTATTAGAGCTTTTTGTTTCTCCAGGATGCATTAAAATTGCTTTAGCCAAAATAAAACTCAGCTTCATTCTGGGCCAAGCATCAGGAGAGTGATTTAGCATCAGCACACGTAGGACACTGAGGGCGGTAGTTTTCTGTGGGAAGATGCTAGTGTGTTAAGTGCACTGCTCCAGCGGATGGCGTTAGATGATATTTTAGCTACTGATTCAGAGTCAGAACCTCATGAGCCCTAGGATCACAAAACTGGCAAGTCTTAGAACTGGCTAGTACCTCAGAGGCCACTTCATCTAGCCTCTCACCCAATGAAAAATTGTCTCCATTGTCACCCAATAGGGATGGCCACCCAGGACCCACTGAAATATTTCAGGAGATGGGGGCTTCCCTTCTTACAGGTTGGTCTGTCTCACTGCTGGAGACTTCTGGTCCTTAGAATGTCCTTCCTCATCCTGAGATTTTCAGAATGTTCCCAGACTTTCTTTTCAAAAGAGATCTTTTATTCCAACAATAATATTGTCAGAAAAGCAACTTGTACAGAAGATAAATAATTAAACTTCCCACTTTAAAATGTTCAATGGGTGGTAAAATGGCAAAATCCCAAAAGCTAACTCCCAAACCAACCATAAACCAGCTACTCCACCACATTCGATCTCTAGAATTTCAAGATGCTGAAAGCACATATTCTGAGCACTTGTGTTATGGAAACTGTTGTGTGTTCTAGATTCTCAGTCTAGGCAAAGTCTTAGACTGAAGTTTTGAAAACTTATGTCAGAATTAATGGTAACAGCTTTAATGTTATAGACTAGAAATTTAATAGAAAATGCTTAAAACTGAGCTTAAAATGCCCAGTTCACTGCAATTTTGGCTAATTAGTCTTGCTTTGTTCTTTGACAATATTTTGGTTTATTTTTGCTTATTATGGAAATCTTTGATTTCAAACTTCTGTATGAATTATACTGATAGGTGACAGAATATACCTTGCTCTTTGTATTTTGTTTTTTCAATCTCAAAAGATTCTAGGAAAGAATTCAATACCCCTTCCTAAACAAACTATTTCGAAAGATTCTTAACTTCTGGCACGAGGCTGCTTCTGCCTCTCACTTCTAGAACAACAGTGAAATTGCATTTAAAGTATCTTTTCCAAAGCAGCTGTTTTAAAAAAAAAAATCAAATTACTGTGTCTCTTTTCCCTTTGAATTTGAGTGTCATTGGAAGTTGTGGGGTTGCTTTTAGGAGGAGAGCCTTGGGAATCGCAGATTCCAGCGTGCAAGGGGGCTTCTGAGATGGTGTGCCCGAGCATGCTGGTTTGCCACGCAGACATCCTGTCCGGTTTGACATTTGCCCAAGCGAAAGTGTCCCGATTTTCACAATGAATTCTGTGGTCTCCCTTCTTAAAGCTCATTTAGTCCAACACTCTCATCTTTAGAGAGGTGAGAATTGAAGACCTGGAAAATTACATGATCTTCCCAAGATCTCCCACAGCAAGTCAGTGACCCTGAGTCCACCACTCCTGCCTGCAATTCTTGACATCAGTTCTTTTCACTGAAGCAGGTTCCTGCCTTCCCAAGTGAGCCTTTGATTTCTGGGGGACACGCTGTCAGGCTCTACAGGCCGGACTGCATCAGCAAGCTATAAAAGCAGCGGTTGCAGTGATGTGAGCCAACAGCCACGTGTGCTCCAGACACTGCATCCCCCTGAAGGACAGGGTCGGATCCAGCCTATTTTTCCCATCCAGTCTTCCTAGCCAGTTGCTTTCAAGAAACTTTCTTATTTTGCAAACGTTTAGCCATCATGGCTCCCATCTGAATCACCGCCAAGTACTTCACATTTCTCTTTACTCAGGTAACTCATGTCAGAAAATGTATTTCTTCTAAAGGCGTGCTTAAATGTGTGTGTGTGTGTGTGTGTTTTTATGTAAAAGTTAAAAAGAAAACAGGCTGATGATATTAGACTGAAAAGATGAACAACAGTGGCCAGAAGGCAAGGTGCAAATGAACAGGGACGACAGAAATGGTGCTTGGTTTAGGCTTTGAGACTGAGTGTTAATGGCTCACTTGCCGTGGGGACCATGGTGTGAAGTGAAAACGTCCTCTTGTCAGTAATAGGGCAGAAGGTCTCATTTAATTAAACAAATTTCTGCCTTCAGAGCAACAGCCTAAAAAGAAATCACTTCTCCTTGCTGATAGTTTCTTCCTCTTTGCCCTCACTTGCATTAAGAATCAGTTTGATCTTTGCTATAACATTTACACTTATACACACAACTCTTGAAGCTAATAGGGAAAGCAGGAAGCTTCCTTCAACACATCTTTACTGTGTGTTTAGCCAGCCATCTGAGCCTGTTTCCTGAGGCTGCAGTGAAGATGTGTTAGTGGAGTGGATTCCAGTAAAGGAGGGATGGAGGGCTTTCCCTGTTGCCAAAAGCCACCACGAGGACCCAGATTGTCCTACAAGGTTGTGAGCATTGCTTAGAGACCTGAAAGGAAAGAGTGGTGTGTGTGCTTCACGGGCCTCTTTATTTTTCCAAATCCGTTCAAACACAGCTTTGTATATACTTTGGGAGCTCAGTTGTTTAAATGATCACTGAGGATTGAAAGGATTCTGGAGCCTCCAAACCCCTGCTGTGTTACTAACTTACTGGCTGTTGTGAGAGCAAATCTTTTCAGCTGCCCAACACTTCCGTGGCCAGTGGAAATACGCACAGAGTTGGCTCCTTTTCTGGGATATAATTAGGATTAAACTCCCCAACTGGCGGCAGAATAAATAACAAATCACATGTGCCTTTGTGCTGGCCTCTTCCTCCACCTGCAAAGCCTTTCACCCCCATCACTTCTCATCAGTCGAGACCAAGCTCTTGACGCTGCAACTTGATTTCCCCAGGTGGGAGTTACCAGCCCTCTCTTGAAATCCTATAGCACTTTGTCTCTACCTAATATATGTGACCTTGTAATCTGTATGTCTCATTTCTCCAATGGAAAAAAAAATTTGAGAGCAGATTTGTTTTATGTATTTTCATGCCCCTCAAAAAACCTACTATTTTGGTTGGCATATACTAGGTGTCTAGTAAATATGTACTGAATAAACAGATGATAAATTGAAAATGCTTGCTATGTAAAGGAGAATTCAAAGGAATTTTCCCCTAGGTGTCTTTACAGGCCAGGGATGCTGGTGGTTGTCGTATGAAAACTACAGGCAACTTAGTTCTTTGAGGTCATGCAGACAGTTTACCATTCATCCTGAAAACGTAACTAATCCAAGGTTACTGGGTTGTTTGTTCTCTTGACTGACCCTGGTTGAACCAGCGTGTATAGCTTAGACATGTAAGATCTGGAAGACGCTCACGGCCCCTCTCATGTAGTCAGCAGAAAAAGGACGTTACGTACGTCTAATCTGTTGCATGATGATTTTCACCTGTTCCTACTTGTTTTACTATTTTTGCCAGTCTTTTACGTAAGACTAGCATTTTTACTCTAATTAGACAATGACACATCATGATGCACTAATTTGTTAACCTATGTTCACAAATCATTTAATTACCACTGCTGGCTTTGATGTGCTGTTATTATTCAGTTATGGGAGTAAACGATTCAACAGCTAACAGGAAGAAACTCATTATTTTCTGGGAGATGTTGTTGTTATTTTCAGTATTTTAAAAACACTTTAATCAAAACTTTTAAGAAATCTAACATTGTTCTTATCACTGTAGTAAATAAACAGTATTCATTTCTGCAACGTGGACAGTTATTTGGGGACCAAATAATAGTTCCTGAATTTTGCAATGAATAGATCTCTTTTAAAAAAAATCTCTTTTTTTTCTTCTTGCCAATTCACAATCTCCCATGATAGTGTAATTTATAAAATGCAGCTTCTAATATTGATTTGTGAAGCACTCTGATGGCTGGGGATAAAAGCAGCAATCTCCTTCCCATTTGATGCTGCTATATACTGTCACTCAAACTTCCTTGATCTTCCAGTACTAATTCCATTTGGTAAGCACCCTAGGTCACTGCCACATCCTGGGAGCCGTGGGTACTTCTGGGTTCTTTCCTTGGCTCCCTGATGAGTAGAGAAACCAGGCTGCCTGGTGCGAACTCCCATCCGGTTTCACAACTGCTTCTACTGATAGTTTGTATCCAGGATCAATAATATCATTATGCATTTATGTGCAAACATCAAAATTACTCTAAGCAATTAAGTTCCTACCTTCCCTGTACTCCCCCAGTAATAACATATCCTAAGGAAGGGAGATGACCGTCCTATTATTAAGAGATATCTATGTGAACCGCGTAGTAATATTATCGACCCCTCCTTTTGCCATTTATCACATAGCATATGCATGCTCAAATTGTTATTTATCTTTTGGATTCTTGTCATTTCTCTTCGAGGATACTGTGAATTCCTCCAGGGCTGAGACTGTGCCCTCTATCTTTTGGGATCTCCGTATTAACCAGAAAAGCATGTGCACAGAGTACCAGGCTCTCAAAGAGATGTTTGTAGTTGGTGAGCAATAAAAAAAAAGTGATTTAGTGAATAAAGTAAATTTTCCCCTTGTAACTTTAGGTTTGGGTAAAATTATTCCTGTTTTCCTGTTGTGTGCCAAAATACCACCTTCCTAAGCTTTGCTTGAGACTTTCAGGTGGCATTGCATGCTTCCTTGGATTGAAAACTCACTTTTCAACTACAGAAAAATTCTGCAAGTCAACGCTAATCCAAGGTATATAAATGCAGACCTTCCCTCATCCCTTCTGTTAGGATTAAAGAAAAGCTGATCTGGTGGTATTTTTGCATTTCTCTTTTATCTTCTATCAGTCGGCAGCTTTGCCCGCACTTACTTTCTGACAGCTTGCATCTTCATTTCCCCCAGAGCTGCCAGTGAAATGATATTAGCAGGCAGGGTTGCAGAGAGCCATCTAACTCTTGAAGATTTTGATGGGAAGGCTCTCTTACAGCCTGTCTGTCTGTAGTGGCATTAGGCGTACGCTTTGATAACTACAGCAGGGTAATGATGCTGTGATTCCTCCTGACAAAGGCACGGAGACGGGCCGTCCTACCAAATGCAAGGCCGGGGCAGCCTGGAGGCACAGGGCACTCGTCATTAGTGAGGTGCTGCTATTTCAGGCAAGTCTGAAAGTTTACTTAGTTGGGAATAATTGACCCTGTGGAACTGCACTTGGAAACATGTTTAAATTATGGTTTTTTTTTTAAATTCATGAGCCACAGCTTACAATAAGGGGACACTACCTTTCCTGTTTTGTCACCTTACTTGGGCTTTTTAAGAGGAGGCTGATGCTTGTGGCCCTTGAGACGGCCTCATCACGGGAGCCCAATTACTTGCTCTGGCCCCTCTTCTGTCCACCTTGTCGTTATGAGCTCCCCCTCCCAGGATCCTAATTTGAGGGCAAATGATGGTGTCAAAATATCTGCCCAATCCTTCTCCTAGTAAGGGAATGTTAAAACAACAGGGGACATCTTTTACCTGGCCCCTAAACACAATTAAAATTATTGCTTCAGTGGATAGATAAGATCTAGTTTTCCTCTTTTTTTCAGTAAATAAATTTCTCAGTTGAAACCAACTAAATGAATAGCTACTATTAACAAAGGATTCTGTATGTATGTATGTATGTAGGTAGGTAGGTAGGTAGGTAGGTAGGTAGGTAGGTAGTGGGGTTTTGACAATCTCCTGATTACCATTTTCCAAGTCATAAGCAGATTTGGGGCCCTTGCAGTTAGGTCTTATCTTTGAAAATGCTTATGTTTGGAAACTTTTCACAGATTCACCAAATTAGCTAGAGAATTTGCTAAATCTCTTGATCTCAATTCAACTGAAAAATCTGCTTGCCACTACAAATCTACAAATTCGTCCAACAGTGTCAACAGGGAAAGTTACTTGTGGCAGGGGGACTGAGATTTAGTCCACGTATCTGAATACTTAGAGGGGGTGATGGTTAAAAGGCATATTCCCAGGCCCCACCCCAGGTTTCTGAATCAGTACCCTAGTTTGGGTTCAGCCAAGAGCAGAAACTTAGACAAGGATTTGGGAGCCAGGCATTTATTTGAGAAGTGATTTGGACAGTCTACTGATGGGGGATCTGGGGAAGAGAGACAGGGAAGAAAAGAGAAGCCAGTAAAAGGTATATTAATGAGAGAGTTATCAATGTGGGCAAGTGGGACTTAAACCCCAAGGGGGCCTAAGAAGCTGCAAGGCACATACTTCAGAATTCTCCCACCTACAAGTGAAGAAGCTGGAGTATTTAATCCACCAGATCCTGTTCCTCATTGGAGAAGGGTTGCTCTTGGGAGTATTAATTCCCTGACACTTCTGGCCTGCCTCGTGGGTGTACACAGCATGCTTCTGTGACCAGAGAAAGCCATCAGGCAGAGAGTCACTGAGGTACTGAGACAGCAAGCTGTCTGTGTGCACCGAATGGGTCGCAGAAACTGCAGATAAAGGAGATGGTACGGACAGGACACCAGCAACATCTCCTAAAATCAGAATTTCCGGACGTGGGGCTTGGGATTCTACATTTTTAACCCCAGATGATTCTGATACTCATTAAAGTTTGAGCACCTCTATGTCTACATCTTCTACACCACATTTTCCTTCCCAGACTCTGGATCCAGCCATCAGATTTCTTGCAATTACCTGAAAACCAGACTGTTTTACACATCTGCCTTGTGCTCATAATGTTCAGCTGCAAGTAACAGAAAACGTGACCAAGAGTGTCTAAAACAAATGAGGATTTTTTTTTTTTAAACACTGCAAGAAGTCTAGAGATGGGTTGCTGCTGACATCAGTTCCACGGCTCAACAGAGTCAGGGCAGGAATCTGATTCTTTTAGATTTGCCTTCATGGGTGCTGCAGCTACAGGGATTACGTTTCGTTTGCATTCAAGTCAGAAAGGGGAGGCACCAACTAAGCCAAAGCTTTCCCAGAAGAACCATCAGAGTTCCCGTTAATGCTTCATTGGCCAGAACTATGCCACACGGCTAACCCGAGCAGCAAGGAGGTAAGTAAATATTTAGCTATTCTAGGCTCTGTAGAGGAGGCCCAAAGGCAGGTAGAGCGTTGGAAAATTGGAAATGGGTCCAGCTTAGCATTTTCTCATTCTGTTTGCTTGGGGGATGCCTATTTAGCTTTCAAGACTCATTTCCACCCCCCCCCAATATTTTATTTTGAAAAATTTTCAAACTTTCAGAAAAATTGAAAACATTGCACTGTGTACACCTGCAGACCCACTAACTAGAGTCTACAACGGACATTTTACTATATTAGCTGTAACACATCTCTATTCATCAATGCATTTCTCTGTCTTTCTTTCCATCTATCCATCTTATTTTTTGGATGTAATTCAAAGTAATTTGCAGCTATCAGTATGCCTCCCCCGCCAAATACTTCATCATGTATAATATTATCTAGAATTCAGTATTTGCTTAGAGTTCCTTTTAATGTAAAATTTATAAGAAATAAAATGCACAAATCTTAACTGTACCATTCAGTGAGTTTTGACAAATGCATATAACTGTAAAACCAAATCCCTATCAAGATATGGTACATCACCATCCCTCCAGAAAGTTCTCTCATGTCCCATCCTAATCAAGGGAAGTGCCACTCACCCCACTCAAAGGCAACCACTGTTCTGGTTTTTTTCATGGTGGATTAGTTTTGCTTGCTCAAAAACTTCATATAAATGGACTCAAACAGTATGTACTCTTTTACGTAAAACTCAAGATATTTTGAGACACTTAAGAATTGTCTTGTTTGAATATCTTTTGTACGTGCACAGACTTTTGAAGCAGCAACTGTAACTTCTTTTTTTTTTTTTTTTACTTATTCTTTATCCATTTATCTTTCCCTTGTAATATGTGATTCCTTCAAGGTCAAACTTCTTTTCTATTCATCTTTATATTCTTAGCACAGCCCCTGCAGACATTTAGTAAATGTCTGTTGAATAAGCTAAGGAAGAAATGGATTAGAGTTACTGGATAGTACTGGATAGCAGGTTAGTAGCAAAGATTAGTTCATTTCCCTTCTTTCTGTGCAGCCCTTACCCCACTTCATTAGAGTTAGCTGTGTGAGTATCCATCTTCCCCGCTAGATACATCCAACGCAGGCAGGGCAGTGCCTTAGTCACTCTTAGTCACTCTTATAGCCTAGTGTTTAGCATAGCACTTGGCACATTGTGCACACTGTTTTGAAGGTATGTTATGAGTAACATGACTCTTCATTGTGCAGCTGGGCTCTTAATGATTCTTCTCAGTGGGTCCTTTCTTACTAACCAGGGGGACCCAAGAGCCTTTGCTGAGAATGGGAAAATGCTTTGTTTTCTATGGACCACAGCCCCACAAACTGTGGAGCTATGCACAGCTATGTGAAGCATATGTGCTGTGTGAGCATGTGCACAGCTATGCACCACTGTGCTGTGTGAAGCAGGCAGAGTGGCTCTTTGCTCAGCCTGACCATAACCATCCATTTACTTGCGGGCCACAATCCCTGTGGTGATAACATGTGCCAAGGTGTTAACCGATCACTGAAATAGGGCTGGTAGGGGCTCCCAGTGTGGTCTGCACTTGAACTGGGGAATCTGGACTTTTCGTGCTCTGTGGGAGGGGCGTGCCTGCTATGCATCTAGGCAATATGCATTTCTTCCCAATTGTGGTCTTTTTCCTGGATTCCTTGTTAAGAGAGGGTACCATCCCCCATTGCCTCTGACTGCCAGGGCCCACTTGGTAGAACTTCACCCCATCCTCATATTCTTCACTTCATGGAGAAAATAAATCCCAAAGCGAAAGCTTCTTAGGAGAAGGGAGCTCTCTCCAAAAGAAGACTATGCATTTTAGGAACCATCTTGTGCCTTCGTCCAACCCCACATCTATCAGGGTAAGAGTGGCAGTTTTTTTGGCTACTTGTTATCTGCTTCCTTCCTCCCCAAGCACTATGTCTCCTTCTGTCCATCTTCTTTTTACTACCCCTTTTGGAGCCAAGGTCCAGATTAGACTAGTGTGGTCTGACCTTATCATTTTACCAGCAGGGATACATTAACTTATTGACAGAACCTGGGTCCTGCATAAGAAAAGGGTCCTGCAGTGTGCAGTAGTGACCTGAGCATCAGACCTGAGCCCCAGCCCTGACTTTGCCATTGACTCCGTGCCACTTTGGGCAAGTCACTTCCATGCTCTGAGCTTCAGTTTCCCCATATAGGCAATGCCCCAGATTCCATCTAAAATCACTGCCAGGTCTAAAATTGCATGAGCTATTCAAGAGTCAGGTTGAATTTGAAATGTCAAATTTAGGTTCCACATGAAAAAGACCTCAGCTGGCAGATCAATAAGGCTTCCAAAGAAGTCATTTTTCACCTGTGAGTCCTTCATTCATCATTATCTTCCCTAATCATCTCATCTCTAGGGCTGGCCCTGGGCCGACAGATCTGTCCAGATGCACAGCTCTAGCTCCTCTGGACGGGCAGCAAACTCGAGAGGAGGCAAACCCAGCTCGGTTTGGCCTGGCACAGAGTGAGACGGAAGTATTAATCAACACAGAAGTGGCTGCTGGCAGGAGATCAGAAGGCTTTGTCCAGGTTCGTTGAGTGAGGAGAGCAGCGGTGGACTGAGGCAGTGTGTTAGGAAAGGCGCAGAGCAAGAAGGCGAATATTTGTTTGGGGCCAGCCACCACAGCATGCTCTATGCAGGGACACGGTGACTAGAACACCTTGTCCGCACTAATGAAGCATGGAGCACCATGTGTTTCATGTTAATGCAGAGGGCTAACTAATGTATTAACTTGGACAGCTTGTCTTCTCCAAGTGAACGAAGTGGTGACTATAAAACGGAGGCCAGAGTGTTAGCCAGCTTTGGGATGGGAAGCCAGCAAGGACAGAAACACAGAGGCCTCACTCATACAGCTTACTGGAATGCCTTTCCCCAACCTAAAGCTCAGACATGGAGCTGCTCGCCTGTTACACACCATCCGTCTGTTTCCAGACTATGTATGGTGCTTAATTAGAGGAGGTATTTTGGATGCATGTCACACCCCATTCCTGGTAACAGCACATCTTCTCCACCATCCACTGCATGAAGTGACTTCATAAGGAATATTTCAAAAGCTGGAGTGCAAAGAGAAAAGTGGTTTTTCAACGTGAAATGCAGTATATGAAAGAATTGAAAGAGGAAGTCAAGCATTAATCTTTATTGGGGCACTTCAACCATTTCTTTATTATGCGTTGTTACTAAGCACAAATGTACCTTGTGGCTTATGGAAATCTGATAGATGAACATCTAGGTGGTTAAAAAGGGATAAATCCGGGGGCATTTATGCCTTCTACAAAAGGGCACCTCACTTTACTGAAGATTGCATTCAAGAGTTCTTTCTTTATTTTTTTAAATAGCAGCTTCTCTGAGCACTTAAAATGCGATCTGATTTATACACTTCAGTTGGTTCTCTTCTAGCTCAACCTAACTTTAAGCCTTCTTCCTAGAGGCAGGAGAAATGCACGTTTCTCTCCCCCTCCCCCCTCTTTCCCTGCATCCTTTCTCTCCTTTCTTCCCCTTTCCAATGAGCCATGTCATCAACAGGGGCTGGGTTTACTGCTGAGAACCACAATGCCAGGACTGGAAGGGCCAGGAGATACAATTCAATGCCAGACTTGACAAATGAAAAATGGGGATCCCAGAGAGATGAAGTGACTCATCTGAGATGATCTCTAGCAAGTTAGTGTTACTTCCTCTCCACAATATGATCTCCTTACCAAAGTCTCTCACTTTATACCAGCCCATCCTAAACGATACCCCCAATCCCTTAGACTTGTTAAGGAACTGTCCCTGGTGAAAAAGCAACCCTCTAGCTCAGAATACGCAACAGCTATCATTCATTTTCAACTTAGTAAGAATTGGCTTACTAAGTCCTTTCCCTGTATGACGGCTCTCGCAAGCAGTTTGGGGTGCTAAGTAGTGGAGGCAGGGAGCCAACAGGCCAGAGGACAGAGGGTCAGCCTGGAAAGTCAAGCTGGAGTGGGAGGCCTGAGAGCAGCTTGAATGCCTAAAGGAGAGGGTAGCAGAAGAGGCAGGTGAGATAATCTGCAAAGCAAACTTTAATTTTGCTTATTACACATTTTCGAATTCAAACTAAAAACTGGCTTTTATCAGTTGTCACATTTATATTGTTTATTATATGTGCCTTAGAGTCTAAGTGTGCTTCAAAACCAACTCTGAAATTGCTGTCTAGTTCATGGTCTCCAAATCCTCATCTCCCACTCTCTTCAAGCCATTGCAATCTGGCTTCTAACTCCCACTCCTAAGGTCACCAATGACCTCCATATTCCTAAATTGAATGGATGTATTTTTCAGTTCTTATATTACTTAACTGCTCAGCACCACTTGTCTCAGCAATTCCCTCATTCTTAAAAATCTCTGTTTATCTACCATTAAACCAGGTCCTCCTGTGTTTCTCCTGGCTTTCAGGCCACCCTTTCTCTCCTTTACAGACTGACCTTCTTCTCTCTGGCCATTAGATGTTGGAATTTCCCAAGACTCTTTCCAGACCCTCTTTTCTTCTCGCTGTATAATCTGTCTCTGGGTAATCTTGTCTCGTCCACATCTATGGCTCTAATTATCACCCTCATGAGAATGATTCATAAAATTGTATCCCTAGCCCAGACCTCTATGTTCTACCTCCATAAATCAACTCCATTTGGCTCTCTTGTTGGATGTCTTAGGACCTCAAAGTCAACACATCGCAAGCTAAACTCGTCATCTCCATCCCAGAAATCTAGACTTTCTTACAAGACTCTGTGTGGTACAACCATGGACCCATTTGCCTGGAATGTTGGGGTCACCCTTCACTTCTTCAAACTCATCTCCATATTCAATCTGTCATCCAGTCCTGTCAAGTTTAACTACTAAAATTTCTCTCAAATCCATTTTCTTTCCAATTTCATATCCACAGTCCACCACCCTCCTTCACTTGGACTCTGCAGTAGTCATCTGACAATTCAACCCACATCCATCTTGGCCTCCATCAATGTGTTCTCCACATTGTGTCTGGAATAATCCTTCCAAGCCACAGACCAAACTGTGCCCCTTCTCCCCATATGTAAAGATTTTTCATGGCTTCTCACTGTTAATAGAATAAAAATTTACAATCTTTCACATGGAAGCAAACTTTTTAGCTCTGCACTGAGTTACTTTCTTCGGTACTCTGCTGTCCCGTCATACTGACCTCCAGTTGTCATGTTGAGTGCCTTTCCAACAAAAGGCCTTTTAACATGTTCTTCTCTCTGCCTGGAACATTAACCCGTTCCCTATCTACTTAATTCCTGTCTCCTCAGATCATTTTACTTCCCCAGAAAAGTCGTGCTGGATCTCCTTGAAAAGGCCAAATCCCCATATCCTAAGTTCCCGGAGTAACATATTCTCCTCTCTGTAAAAACCTGGCATGTTTTTTAAAACCTCACATGTTTTTAAAACACACGGCTTGTACAATGCTTTGATGGAGTACGCGGATGAAATCTCTAACACGTTCAGTTCAAATTTTACATTTATTGGTAGGATTTTTTGACTACTCCCCACACTAGACTGTAAACATTCAGAGGCAGGATTGCATGTGCTTTTAAAAAATCATCATTCTTATTGATCCTAGCACTTAGTGTAGTGCCTGCCACATAGTAACCATGCTGTAAATATTTGAATATCTTAACGGTACCTTGGTTTTCTTGTCTGGAAGATGGGAATGTTACTGTGAACCTAACCTGAGTCATAAGATCTAAGACAGAACCAAGTGTTGTTAAGTGAATCTCCTTTGACAAACTAAGGTGCTATCCAAATGTTAATGTGAATCATTGACACTAATGAAGGAAATGGGTCACCCATGTTCATCGTGAAAGGAATACGTTAAAACTATTTTACCTCATCACCTAATGAGGCAAAAATAGCCTGCTATCATGTTCTGAAAGTTTGAGGACTTTAAGCCTCAAAACTGAAACATATCAGACAATTACATGTCTCAAATTTGGACTCTTCAGATAGCAGATGTGATGGACAGTTTCTCAGCTGATATAATCTACAAATAGGAAACAGCTAGCTGGGTCTTGAGATTGTTCACTTGGCTACATAGATACTCACCAGTATAGACGGCTTAGGTACTTAAACTCTGCAGAGAAATCATAACTCAAGATTATACTCATTCGCCTGTCAATCTATAAGTAAATGTGACCTGCAAGGTTTTATCACTCTAACCATATATTATTTGGAAACTCACTTCATCTCTTTCTGTGCTTCCGTGTCCTTACCTATAAAATGGGAATAAAATGGGAATAAAACCCACCTTTTCTATCTCAGGGTCATTGGGAGACTCTAAAATAAAGTTAAACAAGTGAAATTATTTTGTGAATCATAAAGCTCAATACATATGCAATTCATTCTTGTTAATAGTAACTGTTGGCATGATAATTATTAACATCCTACATGCAAGTCATACCTATAGTTAGTCACAATGATTAATTAGGTTACGGTGTTCATGGCCAGACACCTGCTATGAAACAAGAAATGACTCTCAGATGACTTGGGGGAAAAAAACAACAATTAGGAATCCAGAATGTTTCTAGATTTAGCATCTTGTTTTCCCCAAATGGCTCTTTTCTGTCTTTCCAAAGAATTCTGCTCTACTACTAAGAGGAATGGATTTTTCTTGGTCAAAGATAAATATGATAACTTGATAAAGGCAATGTAAAACTTCAAACATAATGGCTGAATGCTCTGTGCATCATTCCAGCTGGTGATCCTGCGTGGGGCTCTGACCCTTTAGCCATACATTCCATTAAAACACCAAGCAAATCATGTGTTGTAACCACACATGCCAGCTTTTGGGGAATAGGAATCTCTTTAATTATGAAACAGTTTGCACATTTGCTGGGTGAACATGAGGTGCTATTTTATAAAAGCACAATTATCAGAAACAAATTTAAAAACTAACACACAGAGGGATGAGTCTGAAGCACAACAGGAGAGGAAACAAAATTGTTTGAAGAGAAAGACCTAGAAACCCTTCTGGCTAAATTCTGGTGGCTCAGAGTTTTGCACCTGTCAATGTCTTTTATTTGCTTCAGTATAAGATATTTCTTCAGGCTTACAGACAGCTCTGAAATTGCAAAACATGCATGGAAGCACATTCGTGGAACTGTAATCTTGTCTTCCCCTAGACCTGTGGGGACTATGAGCTGTACTGGGGCTCCATGTGCAGGAGAGATGAAGAAACCTGAGCTGTCTGGGAGAAAAGAGACCATGAAGGAGGAGCTTGGACTCAAGGGCCAGAGTGCAGGAACAGTGTAACAAGTCTGCATTTTTAAGTAACTGGAACAAACTGCTAATAAATATACTGTCTTCAAGGATGTGAGTTAATAATAAAGACAGGCAGCTGATCCAAACTCCCTGGGGGACAGAACAGAGAGGGAAGGCAGCAGCCTTTATCAAAATGCAACCAGGGTGTTTGAGGTTAGGCATCAGGAGGAACTGACTGATGGCAAAGACTTGTTCAGTTCTGAAGACATCAGCACCATAGCTTGAGGAACTTCAGACAATGGAATAGAATAGCCCTAGGCCAGTTTATTTGCAGACTGGGGGATAAAAAGGAGCTCAGATTGTCTCCTCTGTTGCTGGCTCCTCTTTTTCTAAGCGCACTAACTTGGGTGAACTGGTTTCAGTGTACCTGGGTTTGAAACAGGTTCTACCACTGATGAGCTGTGTGACCTTAGACAACTGACTTAATCTCTCTGTTCCTCAGTTTCCTCCTTGGTCAAACAGGTGTGATCATGACAGAATGTTCCCTCCAGGATTGTTGTGAGGATTAAATATGTTAAAAAAAAAAAAGCCTTTAGCACACCTTGCAGGAAGTAAGCACGCAATGCATGTTAACTGTTATCATTATTTTGCTATTGTGTTAGGATTCATCCCTGGCTTTCTTCCCTCCTCTCCACACGTGGTCCACTTCTCTGGCCCCAGTAACATCTACACTCTTACCCTCACTTGCTTTGGGGCCCAGTCTTATATTTCCACCTCTGGATATGTCATATCTGCTTGAATATGCTGTCATCCCCTCCAGCCCAGCGTGGCCCACACCCAGTGGGGCATTTCCCACTCCAACCAACTCTTTTCCCAAATATCCAATATTTGTCATCGATATTTCCTCACTTTAGACTCCAAGACATAAACTGTAGGGCCTTCTTTGGTTTTTCCCTCTTGTCATCACTGTTACTTTCCCATTCCCTTAAACTGCCCTTTTGTTTCCTTCACTGCTACCCTCTCCCTGGTTCCTTGACTTTAGCAAGAGATTCTGTACCATGCCCCTCCCCACCTTTCTCCTCTACTCACCCCCACCCCCGCCCCCTGCCAGTTCATCCTAGTCTACTCGAACCAGTCACCTTGCTAGTCTTCCTAAAAGTCCATTTTGCCTTGGCGAGTCACCTGCTTGGGAACCAAAAACAACTTCCATCACTGCAGTCAAATTCAAACTTTTTTTCTGGGGTGCTGGGATGTTTCATATCTGAGTCTGGATCCTGTATCCACAGTGTGTGTATTTATCTAAGGCTGCTGTATCAAATATGACAGACTGGGTGTCTGGTGAGTAAGTTATATTCTCACAATCTGGGCGCAAGAAGTCGGAGATCAAGGTGTCAGCAAAGTTGATTCCTCCTGAAGCCTCTCTCCTTGGCTTATGGACAGCCGTCTTCTCTCTGGATCTTTACATGGTCTCACCTCTACATATGTCTGTATCCTAATCTCCTTTGTTTTCAAGGACACCAGGGCCCAACCTAATGACCTCATTTTAATTTAAATACCTTTTTAAAGACCCTATCTTCAAATATAGTCACATTTGGAGGTACTGGGGTTTAAGACTTCAACATGTGAATTTGGGGGAGACAATAATGATTGTATGTATGTAAAAATTCATCAAATTATAATCTCAAGGTGCGTGCACTTTATCTATATTATACTTTAATAAAAATTTTTAACAATTGACAGCAGTAACAATAAAAAAACTTCCTTTGCTTGACCTTGAATCCCATTTTCTCTCACCTCTCTCTTAGACAAAACTTCCTTGTCCTTCTCACTTCCCTAGTTCTCCCCATGCGATCACTCATACACTCATCACCAGCCTTCTTTCTGTGCCTCTACACATGCTCTTCCTTTTCTCCATAGCTATTAAAATCTATCTTTCAGGACTCGGCTCAAATTCCATCTCCTGCCTGCACAAATTTACTCACACGCTTCTTTTTTCCATTTAACAAGCATTTATGGAATGTGTTTTATGTGCTGAGCCCAGTGTTCTGGGGTGGACAGCGAGAGACATGCTCCTGGCCCTCAAGGAGACTGCCGTTTGCAGGAGAGATGGATGAGGAATAACCAGCCAGCACGACAGCAGGGAACACAGAGGATCTCAGTCTGCTCTGGTTGCTATAACAAAATACTTGTTAAGAGACGAGGTGACTTAAACAACAGACATTTGCTCCTCACAGTTCTGGAGGCTGGGGAGTCCAAGATCAAGGTGCTGGCAGATCTGGTTCCTGGTGAGAGCCTAATTCTTTGGTTTCTGGTAAGAGCCTGCTTCCTGGCTTGTAGACAGCTGTCTTCTTGCTGTGTCTTCACATGGTAGAGAGAGCTCTGAAGTCTCTTTCTTTTCTTATAAAGGCACTGACCCCATTATGGGGGCCCCATCCTCATGACCTCATTTGGACCTAATTACCTCCCAAAGGACCCACCTCCAAATATCATCACATTGGCAGGGGTGGTGGTGGTTTAGAACTTCAATGTATCAATTTGGGGGGGATAACAAACATTTAATGCATAACTCAGGGCATAATGGGAGTTGAGAGGAGGGTCATCTATTCAAATTTGGGGTGATGTTTCTTGGTGGCATGTCATCAGGGACTGAGAAACAATTAGCCAGAAGAAGGGATGTGGAAGGGAGGGTGCATTATGCAGGAGTCTCTTGCAAAGGCCCCGGGATGAACACAGCCAGGGCAGACTAGGGAACTGCAAACTAGCCCAGTGTTCCTGGGGTGCAAGGGAGTGAGAAGGGGTGATGCGGAAAGAGGGTGCTGAGGCTGCAGAGGGACCCCAGGAACAACTCAGGGGACTTTGGACTTTACCCTGCAGGCAGTGAGTTGGTCAAAATGCAGTTTAGAAATTTCCCTCTGGCAACAGGAAGGAGGATGAATTAGGGGTGTCCCACTGGAATTTCTCCCTAAACTCTTTGCATCATGATTTAAGAGTTTAATGTTATTTTTGGCCCCTGGGTCCTAGCTTTCTCTCCTTCACGTGATTGTACGCTTGTCCAGGGCAGGGGCCGTTTTCCCATGTGCACAGTTTAAGTTCTTCACAAAAACGCCAGAGGGATTCTCTTCTGATCTTTGTCTCTCGTTGCCATGGTCTGATGTTACTATAACACTTTTCTTAAGGAATGTTCTTTCCACTGGATTATTGTACTTATTTTATTGGACTTCTCTTGGGCATGTCCAGAAAGCGGTCTGATGTCAAATACAAAGGTCACAGCTGTGAGCAGTGGCGGTGGGGTGTGAAGCAGGGCATCTCAGACCTCAGCGTGCACACAGACGCTGGAGGAGGGCTCTGGTTAGAATGCAGATTCTGATTCAGCAGGTGTGGGGTGGGGCCTGGGATCCTGCTTTTCTGACAAACTCCTCATGGGTTTGCCGTGTGCTAAGTCCACAGACCCTACTCTGAATAGCAAGGGTGTGTGTTGTGGGGAGCCCCACCCCAGGCTAAAAATCTGATGGCCTCAGAGTTTTGTTTTGTCAGTAGGTGGATATGAGAGACCTGGGCCAAGTCATCAAACTTCCCTGAGCCTCACACTTCATCTTTAAACACAGAGTTTGTCTGGCTGATCTCTAAGACTCTTTCCAGCTCTAAAAATTAATCTGTGATTTGGTTAGTTACATTCGGCAAAAAACATTTTGGGAATCTTGAAGAAAAGAGGTATGCGAATTTCGTCCATTAAAGTTATTAATGTTTCTGATGGAGGGACCATGGCTTGGGCTCCAGTGGATTAAAAAAAATAATAATCCTTTAATCCTCCCAGCTAGTCACTCACTACTTGGCTTGGCACAATGTAGGTTATTGCTTTGAATGCAATGGGCTAAAATGAAAATCTCAAGTGGGGATTCTGATGCATTTATACTCCATTTGGGGCCATGCTGTCCGGGATGCATGTTGAAATAACTTTTCAATCTCAAAACAAGCCTCCATTTACTTTAAAATAAATTTTCAAGGAGTTAGAGATGTTTTAAATTCAAAAATCCACACAGCTGTACCTGTTCTTTCCTGGCTACCGCAGTGAATTTGGGCTTTGCATCTAACTCCTTGAAACTCGGGATTTGGTTGATGTGATCCCTGAACTTCTCACCTCTGCTACTGCATTCGGGCGAAAAGGGCGGGGTGAAGAGGAGTATAATCTCATTGTTATGGAAAAACTATTCGTGACAGCTCATTGGAGCCACCACACTGAAGGCCAATGAAGAGGTTAACCATTTCTTTCTTTCTTTTTTTCTTTCTCTTTTTTCCCCCCAAATACTGACTATTCAAGGCAGTGGCAGGGCAATCAGAAAATGGCATCACAAGATAAAAGCAATACTTAACTTTCAAATGCCATGCTCTCCTTCAGAATTAACAAGCTGCCAAGTGGAGGAACAGCAGAGGACTGTTCTTAGGACTGGTTGGTTTCACTTAATTCCCGCAAGACTGATTGCAGGGAGATGAGAAGATGCAACCAGAGAGGCAGAGGGGCCAGGTGTGTGCCGTGGAGGGGAGCAGAGAGGTAGGGGAGGGACAAGAAGAAAGGCTGTGAGGGGGGTTGGCTCCAAAAATATACCAGCAAGCTTCAAAAAAAATTTACTCAGCTCAGAAACAAATACCCTCAATTCAAATCCAGTGTTTAAAATGTTGGTCTTTTTTAATGAGTGAGTCTGAGGCAGTATATAGAGTTGTAAAAAATATATAGCAAGTAGTATTCCTTCCTGTCTCCGCCAGCCTTCTCAGCCTGCAGCTACCGCTGGGTGAGGGTTGATGCCACGGTAGTAAAACTGTTGTTGCCTCGTGTGTCTCAGGAAAGGCAAACCTTCCCCAGAGCCTCCCATGCAGACACTCCTAACTGATCTCACTGTCCAGACTCTTCTGGAGGCTTGCTGCTCGGCCCCACGCCCAGGACTCCAGTTCTCAGACAGCCACCTGCGTTGTTATAAAGCTTTCTCTCAACCCAGCCTCCTGGCCTTGCCTGTACGCGATTCCGCTCTTGCTGGGCGCGTATCAGTTCCTCTGGGTCATGCAGCTTCTAGGTCCTGCCTGTAATCCCACTTCTAAGAGGGTCCCTCCTTCCCTGCAACCTGCAGCCACTTGGATGTTGTTTTTGACTCTTCCCTCAGCACCCAGCCCAGCCATGATGTGAATTCAGTTCCCTCCTCCTTTCCTAAACCACAAAGCTCTTCCTCTCTACCCTGATCCTTCCAGGAAGCTGCTTCCCCTGCCACCTCCGCTGCACTTCTATTCAGCCAGCTCCTTCCTTTTCCGTGGATTTCAGTTGGTCAGTTTGACTTCAAGCTTATGTTTTTCTCCAAGGCTTTTGTTACCGAAAAACCAAAAACCAAAACAACAACCAAAAAAACACACCAAACAGACATGTTCTTGGGGGCTTTTTTTTTTCCCTCTAATATCAGAGTTGGAGGGGAGAAACTCATGTATGTATCTTTAATTTCTTTTTATGCTGTTTTAGCTTTTGGGTGCTGAGATCTATAGGGGCAGTGACTAGAGTTAACGGCAGAGCAGATGGACCCAGGACACCCATGAGCTCACAGACTGTACCCTTGAGCTCTTAAGCAAAACATGAAGGCATTTCATGGATGCTGACTGTGAGAGAAGCCCTGGATTGGTAGTCAGACCAGAAGGGCACAACCCTTTAATGCTGTGGACCATCACTGCACCTCTCTGAGCCTCAGTGTCTTCGTCTGCAAAACTGCTGATCATTCCGGGAGTAAACTGAGACACTGCTAGTGAACCTGCCTGGTACATGAGTGTCCAGAGCATGTTTATCCATTCATTTCTCATTTTGTTTCTCCTCAATCAGCAAAATAGAAGCACTGACGCTTGGCCGGTCTCCAGAAAGCGTTGCTGTTTATCTGCCTTTGTATATATTCTGAGCCCCAAGTCACTCTCACAGGGATGTTAGAAGGAATAAAACTGCAGGCACTTGCCCCGAGGAAGGAACTCTATCAGGGGTGTAGACAGGGTCTTGCCAGGCTGGACAGACATCCCACCTACCCCGCAGAGGCTGGGCATGCTCAGAAGGGGGAGCTTTGTTGTGATTCCCACGGGCTAAGGGGATGCCCGAGTGTGCAAAGTCCTTTACCTTCACCCTGGTGCCACTACTTCAAGGATATCAAAGTAATGCGGTAGCTAAGGGCAGGCACACCTGGGTTCAAACCCTACGTTACCACTCACTGTCCACGTGAACTCACACAACTACAGCATAGCCATAATCTATGTACCAAGCTCTACTACATGTCAACCACTGTGCTGGGTGCTGGGTGCTGGGATACAGTGGTGAACAAAAACTCAGGGTTTCTGTCCTTACAGAGCTCATGGTCAAGTGGAAAACTGCTTAACTGCTCTGAGCCTCAGTTTTCTCATTTGTAAAACAGGGATGATAATAATACCTCACTCATAGGTTTGCTGTAAGAAATAAATAAGGTGCCAGCTAGGGAGCGGAGAACAGTGCCTGTCACACAGTAGGTATTACAATCTGACATGATAGCTTTGGTTATCTAGTACAGCTCTGAATACAGGTGTGAGTTTGTTTTCTAAAGAGGAGACATATCAGGACCTAATGACTAGAGCTGCCTTATAGGAAAAAAAAAATCCTATATATGTAAGAATATTTAGATTATCTAAATAAATGTGGGGAAAATGGCAAACTCAAAATGGTGGCATTGGAGGGAAAAAGGGAGGTACTATTAAATGCCTCTGAATTATTTGATTTGCTTAAAGAATTATGCATTACGTTTTGAGCAAAAAAAATCAGTAAAATTTTAAAAAGCAAAAAAAAATTGAATATTAAAAAATTAATCAATGTCACCACGGGAATTGATCAACCTATTGGATGAAATTTCCTTTTCCAAGGAATGTGTACAAGTTTCCCAAAAGCAGCCCCACTATGACGATACCCTCAGCGCCCCGGCCTCAGCCACAAGCAGCATTTACTGAACCCGCTGTAAAGGGCTAATGTTGCCGTTAGGCTGCTTCCTTCTGCAGCCCTCTGCCGGGCCGGAGCTACCTGAGTGAACAGTAATCATTACCATCTCTGACAATCTGTGAAAAAAAAAAAAAAAAGGAAAAATTGCACACGCAAGTTATATTGTGTGTCTTCATTTTAAAGCCACGAGGAAACCACAGAGCACTGTAGCATACTGCTGTTTATCAGAGGCAATTATTAGACATGCCAGTTTCCATAGTACACATTTGTGCCCATAAAAATGCAGTACATACTGACCCTCTGGTCTCTGAGCTCCAGATTGCTCTTTTGCCTGGATATCTTAATTTCTCCCAGTCCCCAGACCAAACAAGACAAGTGACAAAGAGCTATTTGCTTCCCTTGGTAGAGTAACAGGGTGTCCCAGAACAGTTTTCCTTGTGGACTACTACGAGCAGGCTGCCAGAGCTCCTGGCCCGAGGGGAAGGCTGAGGTCACAGTTTGGAGCAGGGCTCAGGAGGTGGGCCAGGCTCCCGCAGGAGCACCTGAGAGGCCTTCTGAGCACTCCAGGGGGATCATAACAGGGAGGGGGATGCCAGCGAGGTCAGAAGTCTGACAGTGATGCAGCCAGGGTTTGGCGCTAGATACATTTGGGATTGCCTGCTATTATTTGCTGTACCCCAAGTTGGTAAGACTTGGGAAGCATTTGGGATTACAATAAGAAATGCAGGTCTTTTTCCTCTTTGGGGGGTGGATCCTAATAATTTTTAAGTTCTGGAGCAGAACTGGGAACTGTATTTTGTAGACTTAATATTTCCACTTTGCCCACCCAGGAGTGGGGTTCCCATACTTGAGGTCTTCTAGAGATCCACATTCAACCCTCCTTGTCCCTCAGTCATAGATCAGACGGTGAGCCCTCCTTTAATTCAGAGAGGGGGACTGAAGCTCCCTCTGGCCCTGGCCAAGCTTGTCTTCCTCCAGGTGACAAGGTCTCTTTTTACCTGCGGTTTCCTTTAGACCTTTAGATCTGGGCGTGGCTAATTCCGTTACTCCTCCTTACCCCCTTCCCTGCCCAACCTCTAGCACTCAGGACTGGGAGAAGGATCTGGGGCCATTCCATGGGTTGTTTGGCTTCACCCTCATTTATATTCTGCCTGCTCCACAGTCAACCACCTATTCTAGGGACCTGGGGTGTGGAAGAAGTTAGAGCTCATGAATTCTAGGAAAACCCCTCAACTTGCTAGGGTTCAGCTTGATCCCTTATGCTCTGAAGCTTTTATAAGCATTTATAATTCCCCAGAATTCATGAGATTTTAAAAATGCACACAGGGCAGGCAAACTCAGCCTTGTTTTTGATACCACAGCACTGCCCCTCTCATCACCACTGGGGTGGGTGAGGGAAAGCATACTGGTGCAGCTTTCCTGCAGGGCTTCAGAAACATTTACGCCCTCTGTGAGGATGACTCTCCCAGGTTGTGTGGCCTCGGTTCCGTGCTGCCACAGGGTCACTCACCGTGGGCCATTGGCCAGTAGCTACTCAGGGGATATGGTAGCCTCTGTGTCCTTCAAGTTCAAAAGTCTCAGGAGCTTCTAACCTGCCCTTACGCTACATCATGGCAGTTATTCGTGGCAGGAGAGGAACAGGCTGTACTAAGACCTTGCTCCCAAATCCCAGTTCAGAGAGAGTACTGAGCTTGCTGCTACATGCTCTGAGCCCAAGGAAACTCCCTCTAGCCATAGTCAGCCTGGCCTGAATACCAAAAGGTTGCTTTATTACTTGAGTGATTTATTACCTCCTTTTCCTATATCAGATCACTCCCAAATGGTTATCTTAAAGTTTATCTTATATCCTTCCTTTGTCCTTTATCGTATCAATTGGGGAAAAGGTAAAATGTTTGTAGCACACACACACAAGTGCTTGGGGCTGGATGTGAGGCTAATAATGTCAGATTTTAAGGTTTAAGGGTTTTAACTCCTGCACCTGAATGTTAGTGCCAGCTCCTACTATCTGACCTCTCTAGGACAGTGATTCTTCGGGTCTGGGAACCACACTTTGAGAATCACCGGTTTAGACGAACTTTCTACCACATAGAACCAAATGTAAGTAACTTCTGTTTGATTCTCTATCTTGTGGTCAAATTGAAAAGGCTACCTGCCCTTTGATATATTTAGTCATGATGAGGCTGATCAGTAAGTGTGACCGACATGGTTACACTTGAACAAGTCTGCCTGAGGGTGTTAAGATCATCTCGTACCTAGGACCTCAGTCAGTTCCTGCAAGCTATGATCATCTTTTGCTCAAGGCTATGCTTAAGAGGTACACTTTTTACTTGAATAAACCTAGAAACCATAACATAATTACTATTCTGATGCCAAGCAGAATTGTGATAATACACCTAAGACCTGGGACTTAAATCTTACAGAATCAAATAGGTTCTAAAATACTTTGAACAGGTAATTATACCTCTGTAAAAATCTATTTCATATAAATAAACAAAAATACAAAATACTTATGCGCAAATGTGTTCACCATGGCATTACTTAAGATGTTGAAAAGTTAAATGCAAACAAAAAGTTAACTGTAGATAATATAGGTAAACGAGTGTAACATATATTGAAAATTTGTACTATCTTCCTATTTCTCTGTAAATTTATTACTATTCTAAAATTAAAAGTTTATTAAAGTAAAGTATGGTAATATCCAGGTTGATGGACTGTTGTGCAATACTTAGAAATGATACTTATAAAAGTTTTGTAATAATATAGGGAATTATTAAGCCTAGTGAAGAAAGAAGCATGTAAAATTATATAGCTTTTCAAACAATGTATACTGGAATTAACTTCCAGAATGGCAGTATGAGGAGCTCTGCTGAGCCCTTCCCCACTGAAACATCCATATTAGGTGAAAATTATCAACAAGACAATAATGTGAATTATCCTAAAATTGTTCTAAAGTCACAGAACAAATAAAGAAATATTTATTCAAGAAAATCTACAAAATCACAGTAAGAACCGTGAGTCTGTGGCATTTGAGTCATAACCTGCTTCCTCTCCCTATCCTCTACTCCTTACCCCGAGTCTGGGTGGCTGCAGCATTAGCCAAGCTGAGGACTGGTCCCCAGGAGGGGCAGGCCACCAGCATCTCATCCCCTCAGCTCTGTACTGCAGAAGTTCTAATCCAGGCAAGAGCAACTGAGAAGTCTGGGGAGACTCTTCCTCTAACCAATCTCCATTTATAAGGTGGAAGCTCTACCCAGGCATAGGTAAAGACAAAGAGAAAATCCTGAAATCAGCAAGAGAAAATCTATTCATTTCACGGGAAACCCAATATTAACAGGTGACTCCGTATCAGAAACCATGGTGTCCAGAAGGTAGTGGGATGACATATTCAAAGCACTCAAAGAAAAAAAAAATGTCAACCAAGAATCTGACATCCAGCAAAACTATCTTTCAAAAATGAAGGTGAAATAAAGACACCTGTGGATAAACAAAACCCAAGAGAATTTCTTGCTATCAGATCTCTCTTAGAGGAAATACTAAAGCAAGTTCCAAAAATTGAAGCAAGTGACCCCAGGTAGCAGTTCAAATCCACATAAAAAAGGAAAGAACACCAATAAAGATAATTATGTAATTACAAAGACAGTATAAATGCATACTTTTCCTCCTTCTCTAAATTGATTTTAATAGCAACTGCATAAAACAATATGTATGTAATATTCTTGGCCTGATAATGTACAAAAATGTAATATATTTGAAAATAATAGCACAAAGGAGACAAGTGGGAGCAAAGCTGTATAGGAGTAAGAAGCAACAACAGATGTTTCTCAAATCCACAAAAAACAAATCAAGAAAATCAGAAATATTAGATAAGAAGATTAATATAACAAACTGTAGAAACTCGTGATTCTTCTTTCATCTTCTTTAACAGACATAAAATAATATAACATAATTTTAGAAATGTATTGTTGGGTTGGTAACAGATATAAATATAGTATGTATTATCAATCATAGCAAAAAAGGTGGAGAAGGGAACAGAGCTATTTACAGGTACCATTTTTATATTTCACTGAGAGTAATCTGAAGTAGATTCTGGTAAGTTAAGATGTGTACAGTAAGCCATTAAGGAAATATTACCAGTATATACAGTGAAAGAATCATTAAAAGGAGTTTAAATGTTATATTATAAAGTATTAAATTAATGCAAAGGGAGTAAAGGAGAAGAGAACAAAAATTATATGAGACATATAGAAAACAAAAAGTAAAATGGCAGATGTAAATTCAACTACCAGTAATAACATTAAATGTGAATTGATTAAATAACTCAATTAAGAGGCAGAGATTGACATACTGGATAAAAAATAAGATCCAACTATATTCTATCTACAGGACACACTTTAGATTCAAAGATACAAATAGATTGAAAGTAAAAGGATGGAAAAAGATATATTATGCAAATAGCAACTATAAGAAAGCTGGGGTGCCTTCTAATACCAGGCAATATAGACTTTAAAGTAAAAAGGTTGCTAGAGATAAGAAGGGAAATTTTATGATAGAAGTGTCCATCCATTGGGAAGATTTAACAGTTACTAATATATATGCATCTAAAAACAGGGCCCCAAAACACATGAAGCAAAAACTTGACAGAGTGGGAGAGAAACAGAAAAATCAGTAATTATAGTTGGAGACTTCAATATCCCACTTTCAATAATAGAGTAACTAGGCAGAAGCTCAACAAGGAAATAAAGAACTTGAACAACACCATAAACAAACTAGAGATAACAGATTTCTATAGAACACTCCATGCAACAACGGCAAAATATTTATTTCTCAAGAGCTCATGGAACACCCTCTGGTACAGATCATATACTAGGCCACAAAAAAGCTTTAATAAGTTTAAAAGGATTGAAATTATGTAAAACAGTAGAGAAAATCAACCAAACCAAAAGCTGATTCTTTAAAAAGATCAACAAAATTGATAAACCTTTAGCTAGAGTGACGAAGAAAAAAATGACTCAAATTACTAACATCAGGAAGGAAAGGGGTAAGATCACTACTTATCATGGAGAAATAAGAAGGACTACAAGGAAATACTATGGACAATTGTATGCCGACAAATTAGATGACTTAGATGAAACAGACACATTTCCAGAAAAACACAAACAACTGAAACTGACTCAATAACTAGAAAATCTGAAACTATCACAATTAAGATATTAAATTAATTAAAAAATTTTCCACAAAGAAAAGCCTGTACTCAGATGATTTCACAGCTGAATTCTACTAAACATTTAAAGAACAACTAATACCAATTTTTCAAAAAATTTTCCAGAACATAGGAGAGGAGAGAACACTTCCTAACTCATCCTGTAAAGCCAGTATTAACCTTACCCCAAATCAGGCAAAGACACCGCAATGAAAGAAAACTACAGGCTTCTATCTCTCATAAATATGAACACAGAAATCATCAATAAGATACTAGAAAAGTAAATCAAACAACATATAAAAATGACTATGCATCATGACCAAGTGAAATTCGTCCTAGGAAACAATGATTGGTTTAACATTAAAAAAATCAATCATTGTAATATACCATATATATAGAAGAAAGCAGGAAAAGTATATTCATCCCAGAAGACACAGAATAAGCTTTTGAAAAAAAAATCCAACACCCATTCATGACAAAAATACATACCGAACTAAGAATAAAACGGAACTTCCTCAACTTGATAAAGTGCATAAAGTACAAAAACTCATAGCTACTTATAGCTACTCATCTTATTTAATGGTGAAAGTATTAAAGTTTTCACTCTAAGATCAGGAACAAGACATGGATTTTTTTTTTTACCACTTGTATTCAACATTGTACTGGAGGATCTAGCCAGGGCAATTAAGCAAGAAAAATAAATAAAATTCATTCAGATTGGAAAGAAAGAATTAAAACTATCTCCTTCTGCGTGATATGATTTTGTACGTAGAAAAATCCTAAAGAATACACAAACATACAAATTATTTAAACTAATAAAGGAGTTCAGCAAGGTTACATGGTATAAGATCAGTATAAAAAATTAATTGTATTCTATACAATAGCAATGAACAATTAAAAATGAAATTAAGAAAACAATTTCATTTACATAAGCAATAAGAGTAAAATACTTAGGAATAAATTGAGAAAAGAAATGCAAGACTTGTATATCAAAAACTATAAAACACCATTGAAAAAACTAAGGAAAACCTAAATAAATCAAAAGGCATCCATGTTCATAGTTTGAAAGACAATATAGTTAAGAAGGCAACATGCCCTAAATTGATCAACAGATTCAATGCAACTCCGATCAAAATCCCAGCTTCCTTTATTTGAGGAAATTAACAAGTTGATCCTAAAATTCATATGGAAATGCAAGGGACCCACAAAGGCTAAAACAATCTTGAAAAATAACTTGAAAAAGAACACCTTTGGAGGACTCATAGTTCCCCGTTTCAAAATCTTACTAAATAGCTACAATAATCAAGACAGTTTGGTACTGACATAAAAATAGACCCATAGATCAATGGAATAAAACTGAGTCCAGAAATACACCCTTACACTTACAGCCAATTGATTCTGATAAGATGCTAAGATAACTAGTAGGGGAAGAATGGTTTTTCAACAATGGTGATGGGACAACTTGATATGTACATATAAAGGAATGAAGTTAGACCTATTTCTTCACACATATGCCAAAATTAACTCACAAAGGATCATACACCTAAGTGTAAGAGGAAGAACTATGAAACTCTTAGAAGAAAATAAAGAAGTAAATCTTTGTGACCTTAGGTTAGGCAAAATTTTTTAGATGTGACACCCAAAGCATATGCAACAAAAGAAAAAAAATAGATAAACTGGACTTCAAAATTAAAAACTTTTGTGCTTCAAAGGACACTATCAAAAAGTGAAAAGACAACCCAAGGATAGAAGAAAATATTTGCAAATTATGTATCTTATAAGAGTCTTGCATCTAGAACATATATAGAACTCATAAAATTCATTAATACAAAGCCAAATAACCCAAGGACTTGAAAGATATCTCTGCAAAGATGATATGCAGGTGACTAATAAGCACATCAAAAGATGAGTAGCATTATGAGCCACCAGAGAAATGGACGTCAAAAGCCCATGAAAGACTGCTTCATATCCACCAGGATGGTTATAATTAAAAAATACAGACAATCACAAGTTTTGACGAGGATGTGGAGAAACTGGAAACCTCACACATTGCTAGTGGCCCTCTAGGGTGGTGCAGACACTTTGACAACAGTTTGACAGGTCCTAACTTTTTGAGGAACGTAGAGTTGCCATAAAATCCTAAGGTAATAAGATTGCCAGTTAGTCCATTCATAGATTTACACTGAAGAAAATCAAAAGCTTAGGTTCACACAAAAACTTGTCCATAAATGTTCATAACAATATTATTCTTAATAGCCCAGATGTGGAAACAGCCCAAATGTTCATTAACTGATGAAGAAATAAAATATGGTATATCAGATTTGTAGCATGACTCATACTGAGGCTGTTACTGTAAGGCCTTCCATAAGATGGTAGTGAATATGTCAAAGCTTTTTGTTTCCCATTTTATAGAAAACAATGAACTTTCTAGAAGATTTCTAACACAAGTTATATGAGTTTTGGAAAGTTCCTTAGCCTTTTGGGCCTCAGTTTCTTTTCAAACGTAAGGAGACTAATACTACCAACTTCTGAGTTGTAAGAGAATTAACACCATATGATAGGTGAAAACTCCAGGCTTATGGTGGGCACATAGTAGACCCTCAATAAATGGTAGTTTCTCTTCCCAGAGTTAGTATGAGAGATCCTTATTGGGCACTGTGTTTAGCAGAGCCCTCTTGGCTGCAGGCAATAGAAACAGTATAAACTAGCTGAGGCCGAGAGAGGATGGTTGGCTCATGAAGGACAACTGGGAAGAAGGAGCAGGGGTGGTGTGGAGGATTGTGCAACCGGCCTCAGGGATGCCTTGTCAGGCCTCCAGGGCCTCATCGCCCTTTACTGTACCCTAGCTCCTTCCACAGGGTGGGAAACACAGCTTCTGGTGCGCTGGGACTCACATTCTCTCACCTTGGCCTCCACTGAGAAAAGATGGTTTTCCCTTGGCTGAAAACCTTTGGGAAAGACTCTGATTGTGTCAGCTTGCGCTGTGCATCCACGGCTGAGGCCAGGTGGTTGGATCTGAGGGTAGTAAGATTGCCAGCTCCCACTAGAATTATGAAGTCAGTGTTGAGAGGGTAATAGCTCTTCAAAAATAGAAATGTATTGATTTAAGCAGGTGAAACAAAAGGCGTCAAAGACAGGCACTTGCACTTGTTAGGTGCTGATGAAATGGAGATAAGTCCACAGGACCTGTGGATGGTATTTCAGTCCCCCTTCACCATCTTGGCTGGAAGACTTAGTGCAGTGAGTACCTTATACAACTGTGCATAGTACCCCTGTGCTCCCAGACCCACCCCCACAACCTCAACTCCGAGTGTCAGATGAGCAGGATTACCAGAACAGGCTCTACGGGCAAAGAGTTTGTGTTTAAGGGTGAAACACTCATTCAGACTGGAAATACTATCCAGCTAGGGAGACCATCTGAAGCGGGTTAGCCAGAGAGAGTATGCAGCTACAGTGTGGAAACGGAATCAGAGGGACAGGGCATGTAACACAAGGTAGTTGGCTGATTCCAAATGGATTTGTTAGGTAGAGGGCCTGGCCCTCGCTGCATTTTAGAGGAATCTCAGCACCTGGTGTGCGCAGGGATGGAGCTTTTTGCTACAGCCCACTCTGATCAAAACTGGATTTCCATGGGACTGTGATAATAATTCAGTATCTCCGTCTGAGAGCAGCACAAACAGGGGCGTGCCAAGCAAAGCCCCTTCGCACCAGCCTACCAGTCATGGCCAGACTGTCCTCCTAAGGAGGGTGGTCTAGAGTGAGGAGCAGTTTCGGTGGCTGGAAATGGCTCTGGAGGCAGTAGTAGCCACAGCACGGAAAACCCTAGAAATGCTGACAAAATTCCCTGAAGTGTCATCTGCCTTCCAAGCAGAGCTGCCCGAGGAAAACAAATGGGAAGTTCCCACTAGTTAATAGAACCTCTGGTGCCCATTTGTAAGTGTGATTTTGCAAACTCCTCTGTGGCTTGCAAAGGCTCTCCCTAAATTTCCTTTCAACAGCGTGCTTTCCCTTTCTCTTAGATGTGCACGAAAAGAACCGGGCTGCCTGAGAATGTTTTTCAGGTCAGATGGTTGGCTGCCTCTTCCCTTTAGCTAAATAAAGGACACCATCTTCAAAGGACCAGGAGGCGAGTCCATCTGGTCTCTCTGATTGCACTGGTCAGGGGAGTTCCAGCCAAGTCCCAAGCTTCAGCTATGTGGACAGTCAGCTCATACCACCCAGAACCTACATCTGGCTGCCAAATGCACCTTGCTCTGGCCACCCACATACACTGGATCCAGTGAGCAACAGCTTCAGCATTCTCCTGGCTGAACAAAGAGGGTGAGTGCCACAAGCAGGGCTATTGTTCAATTGGCATTGGCATCAAAGGCCCAGGCCAGCTCTCCTTTGTCTGTCAGCTGCTATTCAGAAGGAAAAGAGAAGAAAAGCAAACCAATAGGTTTCTTGGAAAGAATCATCTGTGGACGTGGGACGTTTGCTGTAGCGCTGCGCTAACGTGATTCTAATAACAACTTGTAAAGCTACTTAACATGGAGAACCTTACCAACATATTCCAAAATGTCACGGTGCCTGGTTCTAACGGGCACACTGTTTCCCAGATTTAGAGCTGCTGAGAGTTGAGTCATCCCTGCCTGCTTATGGGTAACACACTCTCGACACGGTGGTTCTGGGCAGGTTTTCAGATGGATGTTAACCTTTTTTACCCTACATCAGTGTTATGAACATGTCATCTTGTCTTCAGATAACACACTGCAAGAGCCACTTTCCCAGAAAGCCAGATTTTTTTTTTTAACCAGGCCCCACGCCCACCTCTTGCCATTAACAGCAATGGCCTCTGGATACCTTCATATTTGTCAGCTTTTTTGTGAATCATTCACCTGCACTGGTGTCTTAAGGGTTAGGCAGGAACAATCCTCCCTGGTGGGCAGGACCATTATTTTGTGTGTGTGTGTTCAAAATTTTAATTGTATTATGAAATTCTTCTGACATGGAGAAAAAGGACAGACAGTAAAAATAATGAACTTGTGGTTTCCAGTTGTGAGCTTAAAAAGATTACAAATATATATCCTATGTACCCTTTCTGGTTGCTTTCTTTCCTCCCTGCCTCCAGGGGTGACTGCCCCCCACTGCCCTGGTGCTGGTCATGCCCATGTACTTTGTGACCTTTTATAACCTGAATCTACATGCAACCCTCATTTTATGCGTTTTAAAACCCTGTGTAAATGGCATTAAACTCTATAGACTTCTGCCCCTAGCAATGGCATGCTCTAGAGTTGCCCAGGTTGACAGACAGAGTGCCACGGCATCTGCTTCCTCGGCCCTATGTGACTACACCATGACCCATTCATCCATTCTTCAGGTGAGGGACATTTCGGCTGCTTCCAATTTTGCACTGTTACGAACACCACTGTGGTGAGCACTCGGAGGCAGGAGTATTTTACAAACATTTTTTAGGATTGCTGGTGCGTAGTGAAAACAAAAAGCAGCCAGATTTTTAATCAGTTTCATATTGTTTAAAAATTTTTAGAGACCATGCACCCCTTATCAACGTACCCAGTATGGATCCCCGTCCACCAACCACTCTTGATTCTCCACTGTTCTCTTGGGCCATCTTTCCATCTGTTTCCTGACCTGCGTCTGATCTCTTTAGCATCTGTTTCCTGAGGTCAGCTCGCTTACTTACCATCTTTGATTCCTTATACCAATTCTCTCTCCCCCTGGACTCTAGCTTCCCTTGCTTCTTTGGTTATACAATTTCCAGCTCTTTTAGGTGAAAACCTCACATAGTCTTGCCCCAGATCCTGTTCCTGTGGCTTAGATGCTCTTGGCAAGCATCCCTGCTGAATTCCTCAGGCCCTAAGAATAGAGATAAGAAAGGAAGATATATAGAGTTTTCTCTGAATCCCCACCACCTCTCACAGGGATTGGCGAGGAGAAAATGCTCAGTGATTGAACGATTTACCGAATAAAAAGAGAGGGTAGAATGAAATTTGATAGATGTGGTATAGGGCCGGGGTTACCTAAGATTCTGCTAACAATACAAGCAGATTGACTCTCACTGAATAGAGAATCTTTTATGGAAACACTACGGCACATAAGACAAGTTATTTAAGAGAGCATAATAAATCTGATGTTTCCTTTCACCTGACTGCATTTCTGAAGAATATTCAATGTTCAACACCCACACGTACATACACACTCAGAGGCATACACACAAACACTTTCATTTCCTGAAAAGATTCAGTGATCATCTATTTTAAGACACCGCTAAGCTGCTAAGCCATTTAGATAGAAGACGACTAAGTTGTCTTTTTAAGTAAACTTTTATTGAAGTATAACAAAGAATGCACAAGTTATGAGTGTATAACTCAATGACTATTCACAGACTAAACCCAGATCAAGAAACAGAATGTGTTAGCTCCTCCAAACTCCACTTGTGCCCCATCTCAGTCACTACATACTCTCCCAAAGGCAACCGCTATTCTGAGTTCTAACACTGTAGATGAGTTATGCCTGGTTTTGAATTTTGAACAAATAGAGTCATATACTATAGACTCTTGTATGTCTGGCTACTTTTGTACAACTGTAAGTTTGTGAGATGCATCCAAGTCATTGGGTGTAATGTAATTCATTCATTTTCATTGCTATATGATATTCTATTGTATGAATATATCACTATTTGTTCATTTTACTGTTGATGGACATTTGGGTTGTTCTAATTTTTAACTATAATGAATAGTACTGAAATAAACATTCCTGTACATGTTTTGATGGGCGCACATATGCACATACTTCTTTTGGGCATAAACCTGGGAGTAGAATTGCGGGTGCAGTAAGTACGCATATGTTCAGCTTTGATATTGCCAAACAATGCACGTACCACTTTCCACTTGTACCAGTAATGTGTGATAACTCCAGTCGTTCCTCACCAACACTTGGTATTTCTGTCTGGGGCATATAGCAAGAACTCTGTGCCCAGTTTTCCAAGATGTAGCTTCTTCAAAATCACAAATTCTTTTTCCTAATCATTCTGTTTCTTCTTCTGGCTCCTCTTCCTTTGCCTACTCTTTACATGCTATCTTTCCCTAAGGTTTCATCTTTTTCCTTCTTCCTTTATTATTCTACCTATATGAGACCACTTGTTTATTCATTCAGCAAATAACGAGTCCCTACTATGTGCTAGGGATTGTATTAGTTGATGAGCAAAAGAGACATGATCCCTGCCCTTAAATCTAGTGGGGATGCAAGCATTTAATAGGTAACTCTCATAAATGACTTCTTTCCCCTTAACAGAGGCACTGAGGATTGAACCCAGGATCTCGGGCATGCCAAGCACGTGATCTACCACTGAGCTATATCCCTCCACCCCCTCATAAGTGACTTTATAACCACACATAATAATCATTGCCATGAAGGAAAAGAAATAGGTGCCACGAGTCTAATTTAGGGACTTAATTTAGATTGAAAAGTCCAGGAAAAGCCCCTTTGAGGAATCTGAGAAAGAGAGTTGAGTACAAGGCAAAGGGATGGGTGTTGGGGAGATAAAGGATCAGCATATGTGAAGTCTCTAAGGGAGAAAAGTGCTTGGAGCTTTCAGAGACCATGGGGAGGCCTGTGTTGGAGCCTGGGGAACAAAGTAGCTTGCTGTGAGTCTAGAGATGGAGGCAGCAGACAGAACACAGGGAGCCCTGGAAGCCACATTAAGCATTTTGTATTTTATTCCAAGTACAATGGGAAACCACTGAAAGAATATAGAGCAGGGTGTTCACATGACCTGATGGGCTTTGTCAGATCAGTCAGCTACTGTGTGGGGATGGGATTAGAGAGAAGCAAGAAGGGAGGCAGGGAGATCAGCTGGAATGTTATTTCAGGAACCCAGAGAAGATACCATGATGGCTGAGAGTTGGGCAGTAGAGTGGAGATGGAGAGAAGGAATACAGATGAGAGAAAATTGAGGGTGGGAACAGAAGAATGGGCAAGATCTGGTTCTCCACTGGACATGATGGATGAGATGGAGGAGGTGGAAACATGAATCTGTTTCCCGGATTCACAACTTGAGCAACTGAATGGACAGCAGAGCCATTCTTCTTATTGAAGGAGACTGCAGATGGTGCAGACTTGGATATGGGGAGGATCATAAGTTTTAACATTTGGTTATGCCTCTGAGATATACAGGTGAATATGCTGAATGGACAGTTTGGTGCTGAGATAGTTCATTCTCAACAATTTGGTTTGTCCCAGGACTCTCCACCATTGAAGATGAGGCATCCCATTGCTTCAGGAAAGGGCAGATAGCTTAGATTAGCTTCGCTTTCAAAATAGATGACTTTTAAAGAAGCACAGGAAAAACACACTGTTTTCATTTGCAAAGGACAGATTTTGTGGAACGAAGAAAGAATTTTTGATTTCCAAGGAGGTAAAACTTGGAGGACTGAGCACAGAGGTTTTACTCTAAGACGCAGAGAAGAGAGGATGAAAGACATGATGTAAAGGCAGCTTCCCACCACTCAGGAAGGCAACAGGCTCTTCCAGACTGGAGGAAAAGAGAGTAGGAAGGTTTAGAAGGAGTGCGGAGCCAGCAGGGAATAATAAGTCGGGTAGAAGAAAATACCGTGAATGTGACATCACAGAAACCAGTGAAGAGAAAATATTTTAAGGAGTGAATAACCAACCTCATCAAATGCTGCCAAGATCAGGTAAGAAGAGAAACAGCCTCTTTTGGATTTAGCAAGATGGAGGTCACTGGTGGTCTTAACAGAAGCCTCAGCACCATGGGAGGGGCAGAAGTGAGAGAGGAGTGGAAGCGCCTTTGGTGGATAACTCTTTGTAGAAACTTGAGTGCTTGAGGGGACAAGAGAAAGTATTATTTGGAGGAGGATTTAAGATCAAGAGAAGGTTTTCTAAAGATGCAACTTCCTAAATCATGTTTGAATAGAGAAGGATAGGTTCAAGATGTAGGAGCAAAGTCCCAAAGTCCCAGGAGGGGATGGGCCCGTCCACGATCTTGGTGGCTCTGGAGGCCATGAGAAAATCAGCTGCTCAGATCTTCTGTGAGCACATAAATGACTGATGGCCTCACCTGCTGTCCTTCTGGATCCACCCCCACATCCCTGCTGAGCCCATGCTTTCCACAGGCTGTCCCTGGTAAATGGCTAGGCATGGCAGGGCCATTCCTGTGGTAATTCTGGCATGAGGTTTCCCCCTGCCAAAACTTTCTTGGAACTGTGTTGCAGCCTAAGACTCCTCCTTCCCCTTCTCCTTTGCAAGTGCTCCAGACCTACCTTATGGTCTCTCTGCCTTTTTGGCTTCCTCCTTTTTATCCTTCACAGGCATTTCCCCCAGTAAATCTCTTGCAGATGTAATCCTGTCCACAGGTCTCCTTCTAGGAGAACCCAAGCCTACACAGCTAATGACCCCCAAATCCATCTCTGTTTATGGATTACTCTCTTCTGACCATTGGACTCGCCTTTCTAACTTCTGATTGGACAACTTCAACTAGAATATTGCAGTGAGTGACCCCAGCTTGTTTCTTGACCATTATTTTTCCCCCTTCTGCTGAGGGCATTGATCACACTACTCTCAGAGTGATCTTTAAACATAAACATGTGGTCATGTAATCACTTTAAAGTCTACAGAGGCTTCCCACCATGCCCAGAATACAACTGAAACTCCTCACCCTGGCCCCTCTGACATCTCCTGGCACATTTTCCATGTTGTTTCTCAACCATGCACAACTTATTTCCCTTGAAGGCCTTTCCTCTTGCTATTTCCAGCTCTTCAGGTGGCATACCCCCCGCTTCGTGCAAGTTTCTGCTCCAATGTCACCTCCTCAGAGAGACTTGACCTGATCACCCTGTCTGTAATTGCTCACCTTGTCCTCACTGTCGTTCTTTATCCCCTTACTCTGCTTCATCTTTTTCTTGGCGTTTATCACTCTCAGAAATTATTTGGACTCAAAAAAAAATTATTTGGGCTCAATAAATATTTAAGTTAAAGAATACTAGTCTTTTTAAAGATTCTGACAGTGACATATTGTCTAGAGCAACACAGTCTGGTAGAAATATGATGTGAACTACAGAGGTAATTTTGAAGTTTCTAGGAGCTCTCTGTTATGTCTTAAGCTTCCTAAATAGTGAGTGTGAGTGCGGTTTGGCAGTTGTATGCAGAGACAGAAAAATCCCTAAGTGGCCATAGCTTTTGATTGAGGCAAAGGCAAACTTACCTCACAGATATAAAAGCTTTCTACCACAAAAAGAAAGCACTGAAAGTAGAGATGGGTGCCTTGCCTTACCATGAAGTAGACCTATGACCTTGGGCAGATCACTGGGTCCAGGATGTCAAATAGGTTTCACTGTTCATGTCATCTTCTATCAACTGATAATGGCTGCCTGGAGGTCAGGTGAGGGAAGGATTCTGAGGCTTAGTCTGAGCTTCTTGGGGAACAGTGCCTGATCAATTAGTGATGTCTGTCCTGGGCATCATTAGGAATATTGGGCTGGATATCCTGACTCCCTCTAAGACGAAATTTCTTTCTCATTCAAAAGGGGATAAAAATAACAGCTCTCTCAGCCCAACATGGATACTATGAAGCTTAAATGGAGTAGACTGAGAAAATGATATGAAAGTCCAACACAACGCTAAAATATTATTAGAAACATATCTTAGTTGGGTCAGGGACAATATAATGGTCTTGACTGTGTGTGTCTGCATGGATGCTGTTTTCCCCCAGGGAATAAAGAGAAGTACAGGTCAATGTTTTCCAAGAAGCTGGGTCTAGAAAAATACTCAGTTGTGCCAAGCTGAGGATGTGGAAAAGCTGCCTTGATGAAGGTTAAACCAAGTGATGAGCTTTTAAAAAACCTTCAGGTTGGCCTTTCCCCCACCTTAAAGTCAATTTATTACATATGTGTATGCACATATTTAATCTATAAATGTTTTCAAAACAATGGTCTCTTTACAAGTCATTCTGAATTTTTAAAAGGCTCAATTTCTGCTGCTTTGGGAAGAAGAGTGTCGTTTTTCCTCTCTTATAGACCACTTATGGTCTGACCACATTTACTCCTTCTCTCTACCAGGGCATCTTTCTTGGCTTCTCCCCTCTCTGCAGATGCTCAGGCCACCTCAGTGAATCTGCTGTTATCGACTCAGGGAAAGGCTTTGATTCTGCAAACCACAAGCTGTTACTCATGAAACTATGACAACTTGGTATTAGCTACAAATCAATGAACTTTTTAAATGCAGTTGAAGCAACAAAACTCCCTTACTGCTAAACCTTGATAAGCCCACCCAGGAACTGCCAAACCTTGATCTTAACAGCCATGTGATCTTTGCTGCTTTGATAGCCCCTTTGCTGCACCGATAAGGATTACACATCTTGTGGGAGCTCTTGCCCTCTCTGGAAACATTTCTCAGGTGGCTGCAGGAGAAAAAGGAATCTCTTTCTGTGGGTGGACTGTGATAGGTCAGCATTCTCAAATAAACCCCTTCTCGGCCCCGCTCCAAGCTGTTCTTTAGAGACAAAATTGAAAATGGGAACATGTCAGGGAAGGGTTCAAGCTGTGATGAAGTGCTCTTGCATGAGTCACTGGAGAGGGCATTCAGATCTTCATTCTCCTGAGCCATTCTGTAAACCAGCCCCCCCTCCCCCGGCTCCTGCTTCATAGCACGACTGGTCCCTTTCTCTCTCTCTGTCTCTCTTAGCCCTTAGTCTATAAAATATATATAACTGGGTTGCTCAGACATCCGGCATTTGTCCTGATCATCGTGACCCTTCATTTATGTGGGTCACGTTCATCTGGAGCTTGGCTTCGAATGAGTTTAGCATAATTTAGGAGAGCAACAGGGATAGCTATCCTGGGGAGACTCTTTGGAGGGGTGTGTGGAGACCAACACTGATCTCCCGCATGTCATCAGCCTGTGGCTGGAATGGCCTCACGGCCCCTGGTCACTGCTTGTTAAACTGACCCTCTGCTTGTTGCATCTCTGATTTCCACCTGGTCAGGCATTATCTGAGCGACCAAAACTTCCGATCTTTCCATGTCCTCCCTGTTGGCTTTTCCTTTTCCTTCTCCTTCTCCTCGTCCTCCTTCCGTGGGCAGCACTTGTGCCCCATTCCATATCCTTTCTCCTCACCTCCCACTATTGCTGCAGGCCCAAGCTCTGTGCAGGTGCACCCGATGCCCTGGCTCAGCTGTTCTGCATAGCTTTCTGTCCTGGGCTTCCAGGGGCTCCCGGCATCGGGATGCCCACAGACCCCCTCATGTTAACACTTTCGAGAGGAAAGTGAGAGGGAGTTAACACCCTAGGGTACAAACTTTGTCCAAGGTGGGTTGGGAGACAGTAGATAAATACTCTTTCTCTGTAAAGAATCCCATCATCCATCTCTCCTGTGGACAATTCTGAGGTGCATTTTACAGGGCTTCTCAGAGATCCTGGCGGGGTCAAGCCCTACTTTCCTACAGTGGCGAGGAGCCCAAGAATTCACCCTCATGTTGGCGTTCCTTCCCCACCACCCCCTACTCCTATCCCTGCCTCTAAGTTTATCTGCCTGCACACAAACCCCTGTTTCAGGCTCTGTTTTCCAGGGGAAATTCAGGCCCAGACTCTAGGAAGCAGAGTCTCAGGGTGGATACTGGAACCGGAATCACTCTCATCAGTGGGCAATGTGGTCCCCACTACCCGAGGCAAGTAGTATTGTGGCTCCAGACCTCCAGGAGAACCATCTACCTGCCTCTCAGTGGCCTCAGGGGTAGATGGAAGGTGAAGCATTGTTTATACAATAGCTGTAGCCCTTGAATAATGTGGGAACAGTGATAATGACAAGGATCATGGTGTAGGTTGTCTTTCGTTAACTGCCCTAGGAGCTGTGGTGGCTATGTTCTGTGTCACCTGAGCTAAGCTGGAACTACATTTCCCAGAGTTCCTTTCCCTGCATAGTCTGGTTCCACGTGGGCCACGGGGTCTCGTGTGATCTCGGAAGGCAGCTGTATTTGTTTCAGAATCAGAGAGTGTCTTAGACTAGTCAGGCTGCTATAACAAAATACCACAGACTGGGTAGTTTATAGAATTTGCTTCTCACAGTTCTAAAGGCCGGAAGTCCAAGAACAGGGACCCAGTATGGTCTGTTGGGGCCCCCTTTCAGGTCTGAGACTCCTCAGTGTATCCTCATATGGTGGAAAAGGCTGTCGGTCCTTTTATTAGAGACCCATTCATTCTTTTATAAGAGAACTAATTCCATTTATGAGGGCTCACCCTCATGACCTAAGCACCTTCCAAAGGCCTCACCTTCTAACATCATCATGTTGATTATTAGGATTTCAACGTCTGATTACGGGGGGTGGGGGGACCTGAAGACCAGACAGGAGCAGAAGGTGAGCAGGGCACCAGCTGCTTGCAGATGTTATCACGGATGTGCTGGCTCACCTTGAATGTGTGAGGCAGCTGCGAGCCCACAGCACTTCCAGCTCCTACCAGAACTCCTCCAGCTTCTCTGGCCCCTGGTCAGACTGCCTGCCTGGCCTCCTTTAGTCTCAGCACTGGACGCCGAGGCAATAGCTGTACACAGACTGTATAACCAGCTCTCACAATTGCATGAGGTCGAATCCCTGTAATAAAAACCACAGTCTAGATCACTTCTAGTGGTTCTATTTTTCTGATCAAACCCTGACTGATAACGGAAGCCCTGAAAATAGAAAATGCAGGCTAAATTCAACTAAGTGTCAATTCAGGCACACTGCGATTGTTGGAAAGCACCCCCAGGCAGTTTTTAAAGAGATTCTCCTCCTGCAGCTGCAGGGCAGACAGTGCTGAAATTCAGGCTCAGGAACCAATTGTAAGGATACCAAGGCTACAAAAGAGACTGAAAGCACAACCCCACCAGGGATTCCACGCCAAAGGCAGCACCCTGATAGGAGAAGACTAGGTTCTGGCATTAGGACGTTTGAATAGCCAGGCTTGAGAATCTCCACCCCCATCCCCTGCGCCCCTCATGGATTCTCCTGTAACTCTGCACTGGCAGAAGCAGAATTTCTCCTTTGCTAGGGGAAGGCAGCCTTCTCTTGACTGTAAACTTGGAAAGCCTCACAAGATGAAGCTTGTCTTCCCTAAGGTCTTTCCTCTCACTGCTTCTTGACCAAGAGCTACAACCAGGTCACAGAGCAGCCCAAGGGAGAAAATGCAGTCACTGCTCTGGGAGGAAATAGCATCCCATCCCCTCAGGATCTGGCGGAGATGAGCTGGGTCTGAGGGGAAGCACCTGGAATAGACCCTGAGAAAATCCACTGGTGAAGGGATGCCAGCATCTTTGAAAAGTTGAAAGCAGCTCTGGATGATGTCCTAAAATGTATCTTCTATTCACTAAATTCCTTTCCCCTATATCTAATCTGCAGTCTAACCTACCCTCTGATTATTTTAACTTCATGGACTGTATTTTTTTATTTTCAAACTTCTATTTGGCCAGGTTTTTTTCAAGTGTTCCTGTTCTTTTAAGATAATATCCAATCTTGTCTAACGAATTCTATTCCTTTATATTTAAAAATTAAAACATTGTTATTTTAAGAATTCTTTGAGAAGACTGATCCACTCTCTGGATTTCTTAAGGGTGTGTGCAGTTTGCAATTTGTTGCCTTTCTTGTGAGGATTAGTTTCCTCACATGATTTGTAAAGATAGCTGGTACTTCGCACGGTATGTGATCAGAAAGGAATTTTATTTTTATTTCTGCCACCCTTAGAAAATTTCTCCATTGGACTAGTTTTTCCACTGCTTTTGGATGTAAACTTCCGCAAGCCCCATGCCATTTTTACACTTTCAGAAAATAGAAGGATCTACAGGTCCCTTATGTTGAAAGCACATTGTCAAATATATATGTTCACTCCCATGTAATAATCACCACTTCATTTTTCCTTAAAGGGCCAAGACCTTGTGCTGCAGCAGTTTTTTCCTGGAAAGGGGGCATGGTTGGGCTCTTTCTTTCCTCAGTTCTTTTCTGTCAATGAGAATATGATCTCCCTGCGCTGGAAAGGGGAGGGGAGGGGAGGGGGTTGGTACTGCCATCAGATGGCCCTGTGCTGTCTGGGCCTGACAAGTGTTTAACGTTAACTTGTTTTCCTTCGGTGTGTTTGTGGATTCTTCTGAGACGCCCCTTCCCATCTGTCTCACGTTCCCTCCCTCTGGGTGATGGACATGCCTTCAGCTGTTTCCTGCTATTTTCAAAGCCCTGAGAGTCTGGAGCTACCTTCAGTTTCTCTCTACCGAGACTTGGTCATACCTCTCAGGGAACCTTATGTCAACTCTCTCTTCTATGTGGCCCGCATCCTGGACATGGGAAACACCCATGCGTCTTTTGCCCCAACACACTCTGGAGGGCAGGCTGATCCCAGAGCATCTGCCCACAGAGCAGTCTACTAGACTGCTGCTTGCATATTAGATTTCTCAGGTGGGAGCCAGTGCTGTCCGCCCTTACCTCCCTCTGTCTCTCACTCCCCACTTTGTGAAGTGGGTCTTGGCACACTAGCGTCTCTCCCCAGAGAAGTAATTCACTAATACCCAAGTCCCTTCCTGAATGTGGATGAGGGGTTTAAGGGTCATCTAACTAACCACCCCCTCTCATGCATAGGAGGCAGCCTCACGACGTGCTTTGGAACCCTGTCATCTATTGACAAGGGGTGAATAATTTTTTAGTTTTTTTTGAATGATTTCAACCTGTTGAATAATTTTTTATTTTATTTTATTAAAAAAATTTTACTTATTAATTTTTTTGGTGGGGGGATGGGGAGGTAATTAGGTCTGTTTATTTATTTACTTTTGGAGGAGGTACTGGGGATTGAACCCAGGACCTTGTGCGTGCTAAGCATGTGCTCTCCCACTTGAGCTATATCCTCCCCCTTGTTGAATAATTTTTTAAATTGAGAACACATCTTGAATGGGAATGGATTTTCTTTGGGTGACCTATGACCTTGAGTTTCAGAGGTATCCTAACCAGATGGTCCCAAGTTTGCTCTTCAAATTTCATGAGTTCCAGGCTAGTGTATATTTTGAATTCTCAGTATGTGGTTCCTACATCCTGCGAGTGGTTGTGAACTTGGACTTCACTCCTGCAAATGGTACAAGCTTGGGATTTTGATATCTCTTGGGTGACCATTTAAACATGGGATTCTAGGTGGATGATCCTTCCCTCCAACCAGCTGAAGGTGTTTTCAGGAATTTCAATTATTTTATCCTATTTCTCCACTAACCTTGATTCTCTTGAAAAAATATAAGGGCATTAGAGTGGGTGATTTCTGATTCAAACAACAAAAATTCAGCCTATAATAGCTTAACCAAAAAAAAAAAAGGGGGGGGGGATTTGTACACTCCTATAGAGCCTGGGGTTAAGTCTGGTCACAGGGCAGGCTTTTTCTGGGCACAAACAATGTGACCCACTATTATTCCTGCCTCCATTTCTCAATTCTGCTTGCCCAGAGTTGGCTTTATTCTCAGGTGCATTGGTTTGCTACTTAGGTTGCCCCAGTTGGCACTCAGCTACTTCCAGACAGTGGTTCTCAACTGGGGGTAATTATGCCCCCTAGGGGACATTTGGCAATAACAGGAGGCATTTTTGGTTGTTGCAACTGGGGAGAAGGGGCAGGATGCTACTGGTGTCTAGTAGGTAGAGGCCAGGAATATACAGGACAGTTCCCCACAGTTATTTAGCCTAAAATGTCAGTAGTGCCAAGGTTGAGCAACTCTGTCCCTGGCCTACATGCTTTCTCTTCTGTATCTAGTAGGGAGGAGAGACTCACCTAAGTTCCAGAGTTCCCTGAATTGCCTGAAAAAAGTGACAGCCACCCTTCTCAAAAGATACTTCCTCTCTTTTGTAACTGGAGTCTCTTAACTTCACTCTCTCCCCCAGCTCTTTATTATGTTGACAGATTTAGTTCCTTAATCTTACTCCAAGTTTTCTTGGCCTCTTTTCCATTATTGGGTGGAGAAAGGGAGGTGTGAAACACACACATTAAATCTTACTTTTGTCACTTATGTGTACATTTATCTTACATGGTTGAGAGCACGTCATACACACACATGCACAACATAATATTAAGTATTATGCTTTTTCCTCTTGATATTGTACAATAGGTGTTTCCCCCATGCCATTAAAAGCTCTTTGTAATGAACATTAAAAAAAATTCTGCGTAACAGTTCATCATATAAACCATAATCAATCATTACCTATTAATTTTCCTTGAATTTAGTGTCTTAGTAATTTACAGAATATGAGGATGGATTCTTTATGTGACTACTTCTTGGACTTTAGGAGTAAAACTAATGTAGGCCAGTGTTTGCCTTCTATGGGCTAAGAGTATAAGGGCAGGGTTTCAGTAAGTTGTTTCCAAATGACTGAAGACTGATTGTACTTGAATTACCTGGGAATTTGTTAAAAAATACAGATTCCAAGGCCCTGACTCCAATCTACTGAATCAGAATCCCACGCGTGGGAACCGAACAAAGTTCTCCTAATCATTCTGATGAATAATTAATTAGGTTTTGGAACCACTGGCACTGGCACTATTTACCTAAAAGAATAGCTAGCTTACTCTTTGCATAAATTTTAATCTTAAATACTAGTTATTATAATGACACTTTTGGAAGTATGGGACTGAATGCTAGTTGTAGTAGGTATTCATCATTCATTATGGATAGATTGCAAGTGAATCCCTATTTTTGCTTAGGAAACTCAGAGATGCTGCGCCCGGCAGCTTGATCTGGAGCACTGTGAGCAGCTGTGCCCTACCTGCAAGAAGTCCGCCCCGCTCCCGCAGATGAAAATCCTATAAAGCAGCCCCACCACTGGCCTTTTAGGCAGAATGTGTACTCTAGAGCTTGAGGTCACATCTCTCCATTCTTGGATAAAAAATAGTTTTCCTTTGTTTCTGAACCCAACTCTGTCTCATTCTATTGGTGTGAGCATCATCAGGAAGGAAGGATCTTTGTTCGGGTCTAACTTGGAAGGGTCAGTAACAAATTTTGGCACCCCAGAGGGGATGGACTGTGGCCTTTTTACCTCTACCTATCCACTAGGCAAAGGGCCCAACCCTGGCACCAGCAGGAGGATGGCAGGGGCTTTGGGAGGTTCACATGGGAATGATTGACTCTGGTCTCTGAGGACACTCTGATGGAACGCCAGGGTAGTTATGTGATCCATGACTTGACCTCTTCTGGTCAGTGTTAGTTTCTCTAAAGTGGGCTGGGGAGCTGTGAGCTTTTTGCAAGACCAGGTACCCCATTATCAGGAAGCCCTGTGAGCTCCTGGCAAGAACAGGAAACACCCACTGCCTGACCTCTCCTTCCTTATAAGGTGAACCTCGGGCGATTTTTTTATTGACTGAAGTTCCACAGGCTCTCCTCCCGACATCAGCACAGAACACCAGCTGCCCTAGAGATCTGGTGAGTAAGTGCCCTGCAGGAATCCCTCATGACTTTAGCTCTCATCTGGTGGTAAATCTGAAAACTACTCCTTTTTGGCCAGAATGAGGAAAGAGAAGACCCCTGCCTCAGATAGCCATGTCACTTCCTAAGGAGCCAAGCTGGTCAGGAACTAACATGGCTAAGCTGCTCTGGCCCAGAGGCAGTCTGTCCAACCTCCTGTGGGGTATTCCAACCAAGGCGGGACTAAGTATTTGAAGCACAGGCCATTACAAATTCAAGGGGGACCCCCAGTTGTATCAGAGTTCACGCCATTTGGACACCTCCTGTTTTGGTCTTTCACGGAATCTATTAAGAGTTTGGTGCTGGTTCCAAATTTCCCATACTGGAAATCATATTTGGGTTAAATCTTGTGGTATTTGCATGCTAATAAATCACTCCAGCTGCCCCCTCGGTAGATGGAAATGAATCCAAACAGAACATCTAAGGTATGGGGAACCAAACAACCACCATACTGAAAGCTAGCCCATCAGGCTGCATCCTGCAGAACTGGAAGATTTTTGGGTATCACCCCCTGACTCAAAACATTTAATCTTCCTATGTAACATAGCCTGGCCTCAATACCAGCTGGGAGATGGGGAAAGCTGGCCCATCAGTGGGTCTCTAAATTACACCACCATTTTACAATTGAATCTGCTATGCCAGAGACAAAAGAAGTGGCATGAAATTCCCTATGCCCAGGTTTTTATGGCCTTACATCAGAACAGAGACCTTCAAAAGAGATGTGAGCTCTCCTCCACTGAGATCATATCAGTCCTTGACTCTCCCTCTGAGGACCTTCTTGATCTTCTCCATAACTCCTCCTACTGCTTCTTCCCTACCACTTCCTTCATCCCAATTTGGGCCACAGGTGCAAGAGTCCCCCTCCAGACCAGCCCCCTCCCCCAGAACCTAGTCCAGCAAATACACCAAGTGGGACTAACTACCAGCCAGGGTCCAACAATCCACCAGGAAAAGTGCTCCCTTTGAGGCAGGTCCCTGCATGGAGGAGGGCTCATCCAGGTACACGTCCCATTTACCGCTTCTGATCTGGGCAACTGGAAAAGTCATAGTAAGGGGCTGAAGGATGATCCATAGAGATTCCTGAATCTAGCCCAACTCTCCATTCAAGGTGGTACAGGCTACAGCTGAGGTTCTCAGAAGTCATGAGGAACTGGTTTTAAAATGCAGGTCCCTGAGCCTTGCCCCCAAATATTCTGATTCAGTAGATCTCAGGGTGGGCCCAGCAATCTTCTTTATTAAGAAGAGTCCCACATGATTCCAGTGTTGGAGACATGCTGAATGCACGTTGGGAATGGTTAGCCGAAGTTTCCATGTCACACCAATGCTTCAGACAGTCAACTCTCAGACAGATCTGGTTCTTTAAAAGGTCCTGCTTGGTCTTCAGCCTGCTGGTGCCAGCTCTGCAGGCTGGAACCCCATGCAATAATCCACATCCTGTGATGAGCCTCCAGAGATTAGAAGATAGTTCATGGCCTGTTATCCTGAGACTTCCCTCCTCCTTTCAGCTTTTTTCAGTGGCTGTCTACCTCAGTCAGACTCAAGTTCAAACTCAAGGCTCCCCTGGCTGGTACCTGCCTCTCTCAGCCCATCTCTTTTCAGTCCTTGCCTCACATGTCAGATTCCCACAAAACCCACAGTGGTTGCCCACACACATTGTCATCCTTGTTTCCACACCTTTGCTCATAGCTTTTCCTCATGTGTAACATGTGTCTCTGCCCTCCTCCTTCCTTTCCACCTTCTCCTTGAAGTGGTGGAACTTCCAGACCCACCTCAGGGCTTGTGACAGCTAAGAAACCTTCATCACCATCACAGAATGGGTTAAGTGTGCCTTTTGTGTAATTCGTACCACCCCAGCCGACCTCAAGAATTATCCATTTTCTTTCTCTCCACTGGGAGACTCAAGGCCTCTCTGGCCATTGTCTGACTCACAGAAATTACTCAGTGGGTGTCCATTGAGTTGAATCCTCCAGGGCTTGAACACAGAAGACAGATCTTTAGCTAAGCACCCTTGCACTTGACCACATCTTTTCAATGGATCAGCCAAGTCCTGACCCTCTACTGTGTGCTAGCCACTGTGCGATGCTGGGGGACCCCAAAGTGGATGAATATCCACTCTGTCATTAGGGAGGAGCACAGAGGAACTATTGGGGAGACATGTCTGTATGAGCCGATGTAAAAACACATACTTTTGACAAGATGGTATGGAAACACAGAGAAGAGCGGACCATCCTTGCCTCAGAGAATCATGGAAAGAAGGAAGAGATTAACATTTTTTTCACTCATTCACCAGATATTTAGAGAAACCTATTATGTGCCAGTGAAAAGTCTAGGTCTTGGGTAATAGCTGTAAACAAAGCAGATAAAAATTTCTTCCTTCATGGAGCTTACAGCCTAATAGGTGAGAAATACAATGAGATAAGTAAGACAGATAGTACTTTACACAGTGATAAAGGCTATGAGAAAAAATTAGGGACAAGAAAGGGGCATAGAAAGTGGGGGGCATAATTTTAACGGGGGGTGGACAGAGAACACGTCACTGTCAAATTTGAGGAAACTTCTCCACGTGGAGAAAGTGCAGGAACAAGCTAAGCACAGACTAGAGACAGCAAGAGGCTCAGGATGTGCAGGCTGAACCTGAGCAACACATTCTGTTGTTCCTTTTATAATCAGAAAGGGTAAGTAAGGAGCTCATGGTTGCACAGCCAACAAGGGGCAGATCTGGAATTCACACCAGGCCTCCATGGCTTCAAATGCACACTCCCTCCCTCTCTCCCCACAGTGGTACTACCTCTCCCAAGACCCTGGGAGGAAGAGCAAAGGTTGCAAGGGCAGGGGACCAGGCAGCAGAAGTAGCCACAGCTGATGAAGTGGGCTGTGCGTGCCCTGCTGACTCAGAAAAAAGGCTTTAAACCCAAGTGGCACAGAGTTTCCATCTGGCTCCATTTTTTCCCCAAAGCCTCACTGCCCCAACCAAGTATCTCCTCACTTCTCTGGCCCAAGTATAGACATCCCCACCCCTCTAAAAAACGTTTTGAATTTTCACATTAGCACCCGGCATGTGTTGATATTTACAAGTTGAAAGATACTCAGAGCCAGGAAAGGAAACAATTGCAGACGCCGCAAATAGCATCCAAATAGGTAAGTCCACACATGCTTCTTGCTTCTAAGGGCTGCTGCAACTTCTCGGAAACCCGTGCCCTGGGTTCCTTCTTATCCGACGCTCAGCTGCTCTTCCTGGGTCGGGGGCCCTGCCTGCTCACCTTATCCAGTCAGGTCCTGTCAGTCCCTATTGCTGCAGCCACTTTATGCCCTTCCTGGCCTGCATCACATCTGCAATAATTCTAACCACATCACACTTGTTTGCCTTCAGTTTCTTCCAGTAGAAAGGACATTGGCCAAGATCAGAGGCCAAGGTCAGAAGACAGGAAGGCTTGTTCACTGATGCAGCCCAGCCTTAACAGGGACCTGACACATGTCAGGCATTCCCTAAGCGTTTGTTGATTGTTACAACTTTGTAAACCCCCAGACAAGTGTAAAAGATCTTTCTTCATCAAAATATGTTCTTCTTATCTCCCAGGAGCTCCAATAGGTCTTCCTGGTTTGTGCTCAAACTTTGACTAAAATCCAGTGAATGGTTCAGCCCTTTAAGCTCTCATTACCTTCTCATCCCACTTCTGGAGTCTTCTGAAATGCAGCCAGTTGGGAGAAACCCTAATGTCTCCCACCACATTCTGAGGTAGAACAGGGTCTTAGCCATTGTAGAACCCCCTCCCCTTGTACCATGGGGCCACGAGAGCTGAGCACAAGAGGAGAAGCCAGAAAGAAATGCTGAGGTCCAGGGGGTGAGGGTAGGGTTTGTGGGGAGCTGACCATGAAGCAGATCAATGCAGATCCACCCCAACTCAGCACCCCTCTCTGTGGCCCAGTATGAGCAGAAACAAGAATCAAATAATAGGAAAATCACTTACTCCACCCAGTCCTTCATTTCTGTATCATTTCACCAAATGAAGAAGGCACAGACTTGGATGTTAGAGGAAAAACTGTTCCTCTGCTCACACTTCTGACACCAAACACATGGGATTTTTCTACACCAAAAACCAATTCTCTAACTCTCTGTTTATCAACTGGGCATCCCACAATTCAGCTGACACTATCCACCTAGAGTTAGCATCAGACCCCACAGGACTGCCCTCACTTCAGATGCCAATTCCAAGTCACAGACCTCCAGTACTTCTGATCAATTTAGTTAAACATCCATGTTTCCCACAAGCTCTTTCTCTGGTCCAATACTTTGCTATAATGGTTCACAGGACTCGGGGAAACACTTTACTTACTATTACTGGTTTATTTTAAAAGGATACAAGTGAACAGTCAGATGGGGAGGTAGACAGGGCAAGGTCTGCAAGGGCCCCCAGCACAGGAGCTGTGTCCCCATGGATTTTAGGATGCATCGCTCTTCCGGCCTGTGGATGTGCTCTAGTTCACCAACCCAGAAGCTCTCTGAACCCAGGCATTTAGGGTTTTTATGAACGTCCCATCACACAGGCACGATTGATTAACTCACTGGCCGTTGTTGACTGAGTCAAACTTCAGCCCCTCCCCCATCTTTGGAAGTCAAACCCACCAATCACAGAGTTGCCTCCTCTGACAACCTGCCTCCATTCTCCAAGAGTCACCTCATTAGCATAAATTCAGGTACTGTTGAAAGGGCTTTTTAATGAGTAACAAAAGATGCTCTTCTCACATCCATCAGTCAGGAAATCCCAAGGGTCTCAGGAGCTGTGCGCCAGGCACAGGGAGTGAAGACCAAATATAACAAGAGATGTTCCTATCACCTTTGTCATTTGGAAAGTTTGGTGGTTAATTTTAAGCATGAACTCGAAGGGGCTAAGGGATACCCAGATGGCCCATAAAACACTATTTCTGGGTGTGCCTCTGAGGGTATTTCTGGAAGAGAATATGTGAAGTGAGTAAAGCCCATGGCCTTCCTCAGTGCAGGTGGGTATCATCCAAGCCACTGAGGGCTGGAATGGAACAGAAAGGTGGAGGAAGGGCAAATTCTCTCTCTCTCTGCCAGAGCTGAGCCGTCCATCTTCTCCTGACCTCCAGACAACAATACTGCCAGTTCTCAGGCTTTCGGATGCAGATCAGGACTTACCCAATCAGCCCACCGATTCTCAAACCTTCAGACCTAGGCTAAACGACACCCCTGGCTTTCCTGGGTCTCCAGATTGCTGACGGCAGATTGGGAGACTTTTCAGCCTCCATAACCATGTAAGCCCATTCCTACATTAATCTCCTTTAAAAATATATCTATATATCTATCTAGCCTATTGGTTCTGTTTCTCTGGAGAACCTGGCTGATTCCAGAAGTTACAAGAGTTTTAGAGAGGGGACAGAGATCAAATACACGTTTCTTATATAGCTCTCATTCAGCCCCATTCCATTCTTAGACAGAAAAAGAAAGTAAGACCTGAACAAGTGTATTGCTCAAGTTCACACAAAAGCTGGACCAGAAACGTAGCATCTGAATCCCCGTGGCTGACGCTTTCAAGTGCCGCCGGGATCCTGCTTGCTGTCCTGCAGCGGGGAGGATGGTCAGCACCCAGCCTCCAGCTGTCAGGGCTTCAGGTCAGCTGCAGAGGGCCACTTGTTCCTGGTCACACCACAGAGGCAGCCCACATCCTGGTCCTGAAGGCAGTGAGGGTACAAAGGCCCCAGCATTTCCATCTGGCACGGGATGCTGGCAGCTGACAGATTCCAGAGCTTCTGCAGTGCTGGCCAAAGATGTGTGAAGGCTGCTCCCTGGTCCCACTTCTTCCCGGGTCCCAGTCCTATCTTCTTCTCCTTCCTTTAAAAGGGGATCCCTAATAAATGCCTTGCACCCCAAACTCTGTCCCAGCATCTCCTTCTAGAGAACTCAGCCTGTGACACCCCCATCTCTTGACTACAAATCCACTGTTTACTTCCATAAGAATCACAGATACATTTCTTTAAAGCCAGAAGAACAGCCCCTCAGCACATCAACGCCGGAGGCAAACAGGGCAGCAGATCACAAGGCTTCTGTTAAGCCAAAATCTCTCCAAGGTGAACGCTACATACAGACATCTAAGCCCCTGGAGTTACTGCGATTTCTATTTAATGTGCAAATGCTCCGAGGAGGGCTGCACGTGGAAGCCAGATCAAAACATTTATCCTCACTGTGTCTTGGAAAAACTTATTAGCTGGCTGTATACCGATATTCAGGAGAGCAGGAGAGAAAAAAAAAAAAGGCGGGAAAGAAAAAGAAAGAAAAAAAATCTGCAGCTACCAGATAAATGGAGAGCGCCCCTTGGAGCACAGGGTGGCGGCGGTGGCGACGGTAGCATATTGTTATGCACCGCCACCGGAGCGCTTGTAGAGCAACCACAGACCATGTCTGACATCGCCTCCGCTGACCTTTTCAACATTGCCCAAGCACTGTGGAGCCCGTGTTTCTGGAGGAATTCAAATCGAATGTACTCAGGCAGAAAGGATTTGGCTGTGGGCAAACCCTATCGGTCTCTCCACGTTTTGCCTTGTCATTCTCATGTAAATTGTAATTCTTTATTAGCATGGCCAGCCTTCCACCCCAGTGCAAGAGGCACAGACTAAATGGCAGGGAGGCCACATCTTCCTGCACAGAGAGCCACCTCCCTAGCAAGGAGACCGGCGCAGATCACCTCCCAGGACGGGGAGAGGAGCTGAGACCACCACGGGCCCACTTGAAAGCACAAAAAGGGGAATGTGAAGTTCAAAGAGGAAAAACGATCTACCCTCTTAACCAATGTGTCAGTGTACAATACCATATTGTTAACTACAGGCACCATGTACAGGAGATCTCCGGAACGTATTCACCTTGCATTACTGAAACTGTATACCCACTAAACAGCAAATCCCCATCACTCCCTCTCCCTGGTCTGTTTGCTGTAAGTTTACCTTTGTCTTCTTACAATTCAGACACATACACACACACACACACACACACACACACACACACACACACACACACACAGTAAACTCATTAAGAAACACAGACAGATGTATAAAAGTGACTCTAAGAATACTAGGCGTTCATGTGAATACCTAGGATGGTGTTATTCAAGCAAAAGGATATTGCTCATCACACTGGGGTGCCCGTAATACACTGTAAATGCACCTGCATAAAATGCAACTCTAAGAGTGCTTGAAAAATACAATAAATTAAAATGATACTTAAAAAAGAAGGAAGGGGGGAAGGGCGAGAAGAAAGGAGGCAGGAAGGAAAGAAAAGACTAAACTTGCCATTTGGTCAGCTCTTCATTCTTTTTATAAATTTCCCTGATTAGATCATGATCTCCATCTTTCAGCTCCATGCATTCCTCAGCTGCCTTAGGAGGCAGGGGAGCCCAAGAGAACAACAGGGAGGGATGAGTAGCTGCAGGAGATGGCAACATTGTAGATTAAATAATCCTTCTCTGCCTTCACTTCAGCTAACAGCAAGCTCAGGAGGGCAAGGGAAGCCAGCTTGGTAGGACCCGATTAAGGCCTGATACCTGCCCCTGAAGGGCAGACTCAGTTATCATGGCCTCAGTCTTTCCAAACCCTTTCTCTTATTCCTGCTCACCACTTACCTTGCTTATTAAATACGGTGGTTCTCAAAGTGTGGTCCTCAGATCAGAAGCATCAGTATCACCTGGGAACTCACCAGACACGTAAACTCCCAGGCCTCATCCCGGACTTACTAAATCACACTCTGAGGTGGGAACCCAGCAATCTGAGTTTTGACAAGTTTTCCAGAAGATTCTGATAGAAAGTGTGAGAACCATTTCTCTAATAGCAGCTTTGCCTGTCTCTAGATTTATCTGCGTCCAGCCCAAGAACATTTAACCAGTGGAGGGAGAGGAGAGAGGATTCATGTCCCCACTGGCACACCCTGAGTAGATCTAGGGAGGAGGAATCATGGGCTTTGGAAAACAGAACTAACAATTTAAAGTTCTAGAAATGTGGAGCCAAAGAATCAGAAGAGAAGGATTTAACGGACTGACTCCTTCCCAGAGACAGAGCTTCCAAAAGAATAGGAGCTGGAGGTCGTAACTAGAATCACCTCTTACCTGGCATCCCTGGAAAGAGGTGAGGCTCCTGGGGAAGTAGCCAAGTGAGGGAATTGAATTGAAGAGCTGTGCAGTGGAGAGCCCAGGTCTGGTTCAGCAGGGAACACTCTTGGCTGGGCCATCAGGACCTTGGCCATCCTCTGGAGATAGATGTGCCCAGACACTTACAGGATTAGACCAGGAGAGACTTGCAGCACCCCTGCTAGTTGCCTGGGGCCAGGCTCCAAGAGTCAGAAATGCCAGGAGGGTAACAGAGACAGTGTGGGGGAAGAATGTGGAACTCTACCCAAATAATAGCTCTCTGGCAGCACCAGCACCTGGCTTGTGCATCCTGCCCTAGTCTGGGCTGGGTCAGCATCTGGTGAGGCTCACTTTGATAGAAAAAGTTTCAGACACTCCTGCGAGAAAATACTGGGGAGACAAGAACTGACAGGCCCAATCCAACCTTGTGGGTCTGAGAGTTTAAATGCACTCAAGGACTTTTTTCTGCCAGGTGTGGGATCTCAGGAGTTCATTGGGGCAAATGCAACTGTGTGCTAAAGAAGAAAAAGCTTGCAAAGAAGGCAGAAAAGGTTTACAAGACATCAGAAAGCTCTGAGAAAACAATATTTTGTCAACTTAAGTGTAAATTAATTAAAAACACATGGATTATATTTCTCTAAAAACACACAGAGCTCTCAAAGTCAAGAAGGGTAAAGAAGCTGGTAAAATCTGTTTTGTGTTTGGCAGACTCCAATGTATTTGGGAGTGAGGTGCAGCGCTTCAGGGAACAGGTTTCTCCTATTACCTTTCTTCTTCATCCATAATCATTGAGATTTTTAGAGGGGAAAAAAACTTAAAAATCATACCGTACTCCCTTGTTGGACACATGAGAAATCTGAGGCTCAAAGAGGTTAAGTAATGGTGTATATTTTCATAATTAAATGATGGCTAACTTTAGAGAGTCTGAGGACCAGCTCAGAGATAATTGCACTAAAGTACGTTCCTTCTCTTCTCCCTGCTTTCCAATGACACGCCCAGGAGCCACTTAAGACCATGTGGTCCATATAATCCAGAGATTTTTCTTCCTACACTCAGGCTACCTGTAGGCATTGGATAAAGGGGAACCCATTGGGTCCATTTTGATCTTGGGCCTCACACAATGTGGGAGCTAAACCAAGTTGGAAGCCCTGTGCCTGCAGGATCTGTGCCTTCTGACTCTGTCTTGATCTAGAAAGGCGGGACCAAAGTCCAGGAGTGAGGATCATTAACAAGTCACTTAGAGGCCTTGCAACAAGACATTAACGCCTCACTATCTATTGAGAGAGACACACATAGTTACATAATGATAAAAGGATCAATCCACCTGCGAGTCAGAACAATCCTAAATGTGGACATGCCAAACAATAGAGCCTCAAAATACGTGAATCAAAACAGAGTTGAACAGAGAAATAGACTAATGCACAATTCTTGTTGGACACCTCACCACCCTTCTCTCCACTACTGGTAAAATTACTAGACAGGTAATCAGCAAGAATACGGAACACCTGAGTAACACAACCATCCAGCAGGGTGTCATTGACGTATACAGAGCACTCCACCCAAATCAGCAGAATACACATTTTTTATCAAAGGCCAATATACATTCACCAAAATCTATGTTTCATGTGACTGCTGGGGTGGTGCACTTAAGTCTGTCACCTTGCCATTTGCTTTCTATTTGTCCCTTCTGTTCTTTGTGTCACTCTCTTTTGCTCCCTTCTTTTGTATTAGCTTAGTATTTCTACTTTTCCATCATAGCTCTTCTATTTGCCTATAAGCTATAATTCTGTTTTATTAGTTTAGTGCTTTGTTTCTAAATTTATCAGGTTACCTTCATGTCACATTATACTATTTTACAAACAATATAAGAACCTTACAAAAATATACTTCCATTTCTCTCCTCTGATCTTTGTGCTAATGTTATCATACATTTTACTTATATATATTATGAACCCCCCAATATATTATTATTATCTTGGTTTAAATGGTCAATTCTTTTTTAAGGAGATTTAAATAATAAGAAAAAAATTCTTGTGGCTACTGTTTGTGGTGTTCTCCATTTCTTGTGTCAATTCATATTTCAATCTGGTCTGATTTTCCTTCTGTCCGAAGACTTCCCTTAATATTTCTTGTAATGTGACTGCGCTGGTGATGAATGCTTTCAGCTTTTGTGTTATCTCTGAAAGCACATTTATTTCACTTTGGTTTCAAAAGATTTTCACTGGGTATAGAATTGGAGGTGGGCAAACTTCTCTTTCAGTACTTTAAAAGTGTTCCCCACCATCCTCTCACTTACATTGCTTCTGATGAGAAACCAAATGTTACCTTCATCTTTCTTTCTCTATACATAGCATGTCCTTTTTCTTTGGCTGTTTTTATTTTCTCTTCATCAGTGGTTTGAATGATTTGATGATACTGTGTCCCAGTGTAGTGTTTTTGATATTTCTTGTGCTTGGAGTTCATTATGTATCTTAGACATGTAGGCTTATAGTTCTCATCAAATTGGAAATTTGGTCATTTTTTTCCTCTGAATTTTTATCCCCCACCCCTGAGACTCCAATTACATGTATATCACGCTGTCTGAAGTTGTTTTGCAGCTCACTGACACTCTTCTCACATTTGTCCTTAATTTCCTTCTTACTGTGTGATTCATTTTAGATAGCTGCTATTGCTATGTCTTCAAGTTCACTAAATATTTATTTTGCCTAATGAAAAACGTGTCTAATATTCTGCTAAACCCATTCGATTTCTATATATGCACTTTTTTTTTTAATCTCAGACATTACACTTTCATATTTACAACTCTGGATTGGATCTATCTATCTACACACACATTTTCCATGACTCTACTTTTAAACTTTCTGAACATGTGGAGTATAGTTATAAAATCTATTTTAATGTCCTTATCTGTTAATTCTAACACCTGTGTCATTTCTGGGCTGTTTTGATTGACTGATTAGTCTCCTCATTATAGACCTTGTTTTCCTGCTTCTTTGTATGCTTGGTAATCTTGTATTGCATGGCAGATTATGTAAATATTACTTTGTTTGGGTGCTGGATGCTTCTATATTCCTATAACAACTTTTGAGCTTTGTTCTGGGATACTGTGCAGTTACCTGGGAATAGTATGATCTTTTGAGGTCTTGCTTTTATGACTTGTTAGGTAGGTCTAGAACAGGGCTATTATCTTCCACTATTGTAGCAATAGTGGAAGATAATAGCCCTCAGTATTCCTGAGTACTCTACCCTTTGTCCTGTGAATCACAAAATTTTCCAGTCTGGCTGGTGGAAACGGGAACTATTCCTGACCCCAGGTGACCTCTGGGCCCTGTTTTCTAACCCTTTCAATACCCTCCCGTGCATGTGCTAATCAGCACTCTGCTGACACTTGAGGGGGGCTCCCTCACATCTGCAGGGTTATCTCTTCATGGCAGCTCTCTCCCTTTTGGTACTCTGCCCTATGAACTCTAGCTACCTTGGTCTCCTCTGGACTCCCAGCCCCATCTTCTTGACTCAGGGGTTGTCCTGGGCTCCTCCTGGGGTCTCACTCCCTATGTCACAGCCTGGAGACTCAAGAGAGTAAACTGAAGCAGTGGTCAGGCTTGCCTCATTTGTTTCTTGCCTCTTAGGAATCACTATTCTTAAACAAAACAAAACAAAACAAAACAAAACAAAACAAAACAAAACACTGCTTTATATATTTTGTCTGAGTTTTTTGGTTGTTTCTGGCAGGATGGTAAATTCCATGCCTGTCACTCTATCTTGGGTGAGCAAAAGTCCTATAGGAGTTTTAACTGGGGTCTGAGCCCAGCCACAGGGATCTTGGCAGAGACCAGAGCTGGGAATTTATCATACAGCATCCAGCAGGAATGTGGTCTCTGGAAGGCTCTCTGGGAGCCTGTGGTCAGCAATCTTATCAGTCATTTTTAATCCCAGTGGTAGTATGAAAACGCACATCAGTATCTTTTCTTTGTGCTCATACTGGCTAAAATAAGAGTTCAGAGTGGTTTTCATTGAATATGGAGTTTGTTCATTTTTTAAAAATTGAAAAAAGCAAATTGACCCAATTTTTAAAAATTATAATTTAAGCTTAATTTATTATAACCATCATATAATAGAATGATAATGTTAGGGCTTTCGAAATAACTTTTAAATAATGGAATTAAAATAACTGAGATTATATAGCTCTTATAATTTATAAAGCAATTTCATATGCATTATCTTTTTTAATCTTTTCTAATTTCTTTGTAATACAGATATATACACTAAAGCTTGTAACAGTTATTTGACCTCAAATTTGATCAGCTAGAGCTAGGACTCAAACTTAGATAATTATTTAACTGTAATTTACAATCTATAAACAATTTATAGGCTCTAACTTTTTAAAAAGTTGATGTCATGGTGAGGAAAAGTTAGGATCTATTCTAAATGAAGGAGACCAAAGACACAAAATAACTAAATGCAAATCATAACTCTTGATTGGATTTCAGTTAAAAAAAAACTAAAAATATATATATATGTGAACAAAAGTGGGGAAATTTGAATATGGATTGGGTATTAGATCATATCAGAGGAATATAAAATTCACAAATTTGCTCCTGATATTACCATTTGTAGGGGAATAGTCTTACTCCTAGGACATATGTGATGAAATAATGTGGGGTAAGATGCCATGATCTCTACAACTTATACATAATTTTAGAAAAATTATATGTATATACACACATATATACAAATAAGCAAATATGACAAAATGCTAACAATCACTGAATCTAAGTTGTTGGTATACAGTATATACCGTATGATTCATTCAATATTTCTGCACGTTTGAAAGTTTTAATAATAAAGAAGATGGGAGGGGATTCAAATGACAAGATTAGACTCTAAGGTGGAAGAAAAATAATCTGTGAATGGACAAGGAATAGCTGTAGAACTACCCCCACTGACCAAAAGGAATCCCAGGACTAGGAATTTGCCTTCCGTACAGCAACTATGAGTACAATTTTAGATTCACGTGCGTGAAATTTGAAATGCATTTAACTAGAAATCTATTTAGATTAAATTATTGCTAAAGTGAGTAAACTAGTATTTATGCAAATATATTAGAATGCTTTAAGCCTTGTTATATCAATAGAAATTCAGATACTTTTTATTGTAGGAACCCATTCCCCAACATCCTGACAAAAGTAGAGAGAGAAGACAACTGCAAAGACTGCAATTTACATGTTAAGATGTACAGTCAAATTCTCACTTTTCCTGATAATGTCCTATAAAGTTGCCAGGAAAACTAAATTAGCAAATGCTGAATCATTGCTCCTAGAGGAAATATGTATATAAAGAGACAGATATCTCACATGGATTATCATCTTAAATGCTCTAAACAATATTTTATGGTAGATTCTATTGTCCTTATTTTCCTGAAGAGAAAATGAGGTTAAAAATGTTGAATGACTTCTCTGAGTCTATTCCACATACAGGTGCCAGAGCTGGGATTCAAACCCCTACCCAGCCGGCCCCAGAGCTGAGCTTTTTACACCACCCTGTGCTGCCCTCTACCCACTCCATCATCTGGTCATCTCTCCATGAAGCTGAAACAAGAAGACAGAGAGTGGCCTTGTTTGACCCCAACTAGGAAGGTATGTGTTGGGTGAGTTGAATTTCTTGCTGTTCTGCACATGTCTGTGAATGACTGGAAGGTAAAGTGAGTATCAATCTGGGGAGCGACAAATAGATTTTAGCGAATTGGCGAATTCACAAACGTAGAATCTGCAAACAATGCAGATCGATTGTCATTTACAATTGTGAAACTTTCTACTAAATCATAATGGGCAGTGTCCATGCTAAATTCACTTTTTAAAAAACGCCTTTATCGTGGTATAGTGCCTGTACAGTAAACTACACATATTTCACATGTACAATCTGATGAATTTTGATAGATGTATATACCCATGAAACCACTACCACAATCAAGATAGCTAACATTTCCTTCACTCCCCAAGAGGTGCAATTTTCAAATTCCCAATTTATCCCTTCCCACTCCCATTTACCCCCTGGTAACCATAATTTTGTTCTTTATGTCTGTCAGTCTGTTTCTGTTTTGTAGATAAGTTCATTTGAGTCCAAATTCATTTCTGTTTGTTCAACAGTGCTTACCCCAGAGAAGGTGCCTGATGTATCTTTGATAAATAACTGAATGAATGAATGTAAAGTTAATACCTTAAACCCCGTAAGTGGGGCTTTATAGATAACTCAAGACTAAGACAAACTAGATCAGACAAAGGTTACCTCCAATTCTTTCTTGGCTTCAACCATCCAAATCAAAGGTGAGCAAGCACTTTGGGGAAAAGTTAAAGCTTGTGATTGATTAAAAACTTAAAAAGTTAAAGCCCCTAGACCTATGGGGGTGGGTGGGCAAGAAAGCATACTGAACAGTTGCCAGATGGCTCCTAAATTACAAAATAGGTTGTATATACCCGCCAAAATGGGAACTCACTCTTTAAAAATCAAGACATATTTTTCTCAGGTTCTGAATGGTGCTTAGTTCCCAGTCCACAGAACACAAATATTATACAGAATGCAGGTTGTTACTGCAGTATATTAACTATGAATAAATGCACAAAGTGCAAACTTTAGTGCCAGCTTTTCAGCCCACAAATCTCATGATTGGTGAACAACCACATCCCTTCTTTAAAAGTCTGTTGGTGATGGGTCACTATACAACCTGAATAACACTAACAGTCTGTTATTCAGTTCACACACAGACAGCAAAGTGTGTAGTCATGTTGCTTTTTTATCTCCCAGTGATAAACCTGTGTGACATTTGAGAGAAAAGGGTAAGTGGAAGAGGGAGGTGGCTACCAAAGATCAGAGTGCAGCAAAGAAGCAAGTGATACGCTGGAGGTGAGATTTGATTTTAATGTCCGTGGAGTTACAGAAGACCATGGGTATACTGACACTGCCACAGAGACCCTAGACTTGCAGCCAGAAGTTAGTGAAGGCAAACATGTCTACATAAATGAGGAAGGATTTTTGAAAACAGAGATCATGTCCCAGAGGAAGTGATGCTGGCAAGAGGCTTCACATTAAAGGAATGCTCAGAGAGATGTCATGACTTTGAAAGCACATAGAATGAAATGTTGGAAAGCTGATTCAAACTCAGAAAGGAGTATGAGAGTTCACCAAAACGCTCACGCTGTATCATAAATTAAACAAAGAGAAGTCAAGCATTATTCAAACTACTCTCGATAAATTATTTTACAAAGAAATAAGACATTTTCATTCTAAATGTTTCAGATGTTTATAATTATTTTATCAAAGAAATGTAGTTTTTGTTGTTTTTTTAAATCTTCCTGTACATTTGTAACTGACAGCAAGAATATTTTTAATGTTTTCACAATTTAAAGGCCATGGAACAGTCATAATTTTCCCATTGATTATTAAGATTGCTTTGCATGGCTTACACTTACAGGGTCATTGTATGGTTCCCACCGCCATACAAAGCGGCTAGGATTGCCTGTATTTGCAATGATAAAACAATATGCGATTTATTGTTAAACAAGGCTGGTAATTAAACAAAACAAAATAACAATGAAGTAAAAAGTTTCCACCCATTGTACTTTTCCACGAAGAAAATTCATGCATTCCTATAAAAAAGCAACATTCTGATGAAGTTTCAGAATTAAATTTTGTGTGAGAGTTGGACCTTTCTTAAACAAAAATTCATAGCTCTGATGTTTTTGGTATGAAAAAAATTCTTTTTAATTGTTCACATTTAGAAAAGAGAGATGCTCTTGTGAAATCTGTTGAGGCTGTAAACAGAAGTGGGTAGCGGTTCAGAAATACCTCTGACAGTTAAAGCCCCTGACTCTCCCTGTAACACTCCAAGGTGTCACCACACCTGGGCAGTCAGGATCTTGCCCTCCTGGCCAGGTCATGCCTCTTGGAGGCCGGGCTACATTTCAGTAGCCTTCTTTCATAGCCTACATGGCACTTGGTCATCCTAGGCAGCTAATAATTCAATCAATACTTAATGATTTATTATGAATTAATTTTTTTAAAATATACACACAATGATTCAATAAAGCAATCACCTTATTCAAGCCTAGCCTACTCATTGATATGGTGTTGCAGATCAGATCAGGACGCCGACTTTAAAATCTTTGATGCCCCATACCTCACAGTGGGGCGGGGCAGTCAACAAGACTGGCTCTGGGTGGAGGGATAGGGTTATCTCGCTGGACAACACAAAGACAGAGCATTAAAAGCCCAGTTTAGTCCCCAAGTGTTTGTTGAGCACCTGCTGTGCCAGGCATGATGCTGTGAGCATGGAATACAGAGATGCAACGTACTTCCTGCCACCAAGCTCACCGCGGGCAGATGGTTGTGTGCATGAATGATAATCTACAAGGTTCTGCAGGAGCACGATGGGCTCCTTCTACCAAGGGGTGCAAGGAAAAGTTACAGGGGAGATGAGGTGACTCTAGGCCGACTACTGGGGCGGAAGTGTCCATCAGCGGCAGCAAGAGAAGCAGGGCACAGAGGGCGGAGGAAAGTGAGGGAGGTTCTGGGCCTGCTCCTCTGCACCTGGAGCCCAGGTGGTCTGGTGGGAATGGCTGGAGATGGCCACCCCAAGGCAGACTGCCACCCACAGAAATGCCCCAAAACCAACTTTCTTCTCAGTCAAGGGAGATGTTTTAGCTCCTTCATGCAGAGGTGAAGGCTAGCCCCCCACCAGCAACCTTTCAGCCACACCCAAAGCTCTGCCTGTGCTGAGAGAGAAAACCCGCGGAGGGAGAGCAGGATTAGAAGGCAGAAGCCTGGAGGGAATAAGGCCCATGAGTGTTTTCTCGCTGCGGTGCCCCCAGCAGGCAACACAATGTCTAACAGTTGGTTGGTGGCCCATCAAGATGTGTAGACTTAGCCCCACAGCCCTTTAAAGGAGCCTCCGTGCACAAGAAAATCTCAGTGGAACGGGCAGAAACAAAGAGCTTAAAATGCTCTTCCTTAGTGACGCCTTAGTGAAAGGCGTCTTCTTTGATGAAGGCGTTTTGGTGTAAGAGTTTTAATATTATGTGTATTTTACTGTTTATAGAGACTTGCAGTTTTCACTTGGCAGGCTCCGAGAGTTTTACTGGGGCTGAGGCAGCTGCAAAGGGTATGACTGTGTCTTTGCTCTAAGGAGGGTTGGGCCTACACAAAGTAACATTCAGCTGAAACCAAGGAAAAATATAGCTTTTAAGGGACTTCCTGTGGCGCGGGCTGGCCAATAAATTTTAGGAACAGCAATATCTGATATCCATTTTTAAGTTGTTTCCTGCTCCAGGCTGTCGTTTTCCGCCATTCCCCAACACAAATCCTCTAGTGAGGTCAGTGTGGGTGGGTGGGGCTGGGGGGCTGAAGGCGGGGCACCTCTATTCGCATCTGGTGTGAGGTAGTGAGGAAGGCACGGGTGCCTCTGGGGGGATGTGGCTGTCAGAAGCAAGGAGCCTGTGCTGAAAAAGGTGGGGGAAACCCCAGACCTAGCTCAAGAAAGCATGATAGAGGCTCCAGTTATATAATATGATTAATAAAGGAAGGTTGGTGAAGCTGGACACTCAGGTTGCCCGCTATGCTCCTCCAGGAGGCTTCCTAGCTTTTAGATTGTTCCCGGTGGCCGCAGCCTCCAGGCACATGTCATGGCTCTATGTGCAGGTCTTCCAGACTCACACCAGCTTTGCTGCTTAAATATCCCACCTGCCACCTGCCGAGACCAACTGCCTCTTTCCTGCCTGCTCAGCACAGTGAGCCCAGCCCCCTGCTGCAGGCACGAAATGGGATGACGGTTCTCAGTTCTTGGCTCAGGCAAGATCTCACTAATCAGTCTCTCCACCAAAATCCACACCACCCTTATAGACTCAAATCCACCCCACCCAGCCCCTCCAACCCGGTAAAAAGGCAACATCTCTAGAAATCCTTCCTGGTTGCTCTCTTTTCTCATCACTTTTAAAAGCTTCTGGTCCTCTGCATTCAACCAATTGACTTCTCCAACAGGTCTGTTCCTAATAAGATAAGCAAATGATCTTGAAAGAGAAGCTCCCCAAACAGAGCATGGCAGTCCAGAAAGGGAGACTCATTCATTCATTTAACAAAGGTTTCTGAGCTTTGTGCTAAGTGTAGGGAACACAGTATGAACTTTTTTTGGGAAAAAAAAAGATACATGGAATATGGTCGCTGTTTTCTTGAGCTCAGTCTTCTAGGGGAGGCAGGCAGGCGCATGTGGATCGAGGGAATGGTGCAGATTTGAGGAGATGAAAGGACTCCATGGCGGGGAACGCACAGAGCATGTGAGGGAGGACTACGCATGGCCTCTACAGAGACAGCATACGTGGGATGAGGCCCATCCTAGCCTGGTTCCAGAGGTGACTCCAGAATGAGGCAAACCTCCCACTGTTTGCTTTCTTATAGAATCCTCTCCCCTTGAATCCCAGTGAGCCCTGCAACTTACTTTTTACCAACAGAATGTGGTAAAAGTGACTTTGTGTGACTTCTGAGGCAGGGACATAAGAAGAGTCTTCCATCTGGAGATCTTGGGAAGCTTGCCCTGCCTGAACACTGCCACAAGGAAGCCCAGGCCAAACCGCACGGAGAGGCCGCATGGAGAGAGAGAGGCCCAGGCAGCACCGTGCCCAGCAACCCCGCTGGGGCATCAGGCCCCAGTGAGCAGTCATCTCAGACACCTGGCTCAGCTGAACCTGTGATGACTCCAGCCTCTCCCACTGCCTGACTGCAGCTGCTCAGGAGACCCCAGGTGAGAACCGCCCAGCAGAGCACGGTTCACCCACAGAACTGTAAGACTGAAATAATGTGTGATTTTAAGCTACCAAGTTTGGGGCTGGTTTGTTCTGCAGAAATGACAGAAAACAAAAACTGGTGCCTGGAAGTTGGGTGCTGGGGCTCAAGACATGAAAATGTTCCAGTGGATCCACAGAGTTGTCCACTTCATGTCCCGAAGAGCAGACACTGCCCAGACAGGCTTACGGACACAGTGCCTGCTGCACAGAAGTTGGCTCCTGTCTACCTGTTGAATTTCTACAGTCTTTAATTTGAGTCACGTGCTTTCCTGACGGACACCGATAGTTGAGAGTGTCTTTCCGGGCATAAGCGCTGTAAAACTGTAACTGAGTTGATTAATAAGGTGTCTCTATTTCTCCTCTTTCGTTCACTGCCATTTACAAGAAAACAGCGAGAGTGGGTGGCAAAATACAGCCCTGCCATGATCCTGCCTTAACAGAAATAATGAAAAATGTGAAACTGTCAAATCTCAAGAGTTCTATATCCAGAGGAACATTATTGCATCCTCTCTGGCATCCCTTAACATCCCATAATTCTCCTATCAGTGAAAAAAAAAAAACAGTATGATGTGCAGATGCTTCTTCTGGGTTTATTTTCATGTGGTTTGGTGATGACCAGGATGATTTTCAAATCCCAGTAAGACAGTTGCACACAGTATTCCTGCCTGCCTAGTTAGACAGAAATGAATACACTGTACCAGCCAGATTAAAATGCCCAGGAATTGGTTTGGGAAAGAATTCTAGGACTATTGGTAGAGATAATAGATGTCATCTATTCTAGCTAATGACCTGATGATTCACTTATCCCTTCATTCAAAAATCATCCTTCAATGCCTCCTATGAGCCAGGCACTGTGCCTTCCCAATCCACCTGCTTCCACCGTGGTGGGTGACGGCGGTCTTACTCTGCAGAGCTCCATTTACTTGAGAGCTCTGGTGGAGCTGCCTCTGAGCCCAGGCTCGGGCCATGATGGTCTGTGTTATTCTGCCCCTCAGATTTCCCAAGTGGTGTTGGCAGCTTTCCTTCAGGATACCTGATTATTCGGTTCTTTCTTCAGTTCCAAGAAGTATTGCCCACCCTTTCCATAAACTCCTTTTCTTGGTTTAAACTAGCTGGAGTCCATTTTTATAGCTTACAACTAAGGAACACCTCCTGATACATTCCTACTTACAGATCAGCAAGCAAGGAGTTTCATTTTCTTCGCAACTTCTCTCCAGCTTCAAATAAAACAGAAAGCCCTGCTTTGTGTCAGCCTTAAACCTTTCTGGTTTTAATGTCACTTACATGCTATGGAAGCAGTCACTTTTGGTTGTATTACCTTAAGTCTGGAGTACTCGCTATGGGCCAGACCTAATGAGGAAGTCCAAACTGAAAAGGTTCAGTTCTCAGAGCTGTGCGTATGTCTCTCATCTGCCTTACTAGACTGTAGTAGCACGGGCCTTGCTGTGAGAGATTCTGATGCGTTCATTTCTGTTTCTTCAAAAATCCCTAGGCACTTGTGCTTCAAGGGTAGTAGACATGCTTTTCGAGACTCATTAGACTATGGATGGCCATTGGATGGACGGGAGCCTTGGAAATAGATGACATTATCTCAAGTTTGGAGAGGATTTAAGAACTACACCTTAGGGAACATCAACATTTAAAAAGAAGAAAGAGGTAGAAAGAAAAGCCAGCAGTAGAGGCAGAGGAAGCAATCAAAGATGTAAGAACCAAGCATGTTAACACAGAAGCCAGAGGAGACCAGAATTCTGAGAACTAGGTAATTGTCAACAGCACCAAATGCTGCAGAGGGCTTCGGCCAACTGAACACCAAGAAGAGTTCAAAGAATTGGGCAATAAAAAAAAAATCACTGATGACTCAAAAGATCATTCCCAGCGGAGTGATGGCAACCAAAGCCAGGTGGCACTGGCTGGGGAGACAGATCAGGACACAGCTCTCTACTGTGGTGATAACAGAGAAAAAGAAAGAATGGGCCATATTTTGTGGCAAAAATAAGATAGAGAGGGCCTGTGGTTGTTCTTGGTAAAGCAACAAATTATTAAATGAATCAATATTTTAAAAATGAAATGTCCTAGTTAATGCTTAATTCTCTGACTACCACTAAATCTCAACTTCCATTTTAAAATAATAAAAATAATTGGTATTTGTGTAGGATTTTCGTGGTCTCCAATGCTTGGGTTAGTGTTTGTTCTCTCTGGTGTTTAAGCAAAACTGATTTACTCAAAACCCCAAACCAAGAATAGTCTTACATAGAATCTGAGACAAACTAAGACTCTAAAACCCTTCCTTTGATCAGGGACTGAGAGTACTTGAAAGGAATACTGTGGTAATCCTCCCACTCTCCGCCTCTGAAAAAAAAAAAAAGGCAAAAGCACTGATGCAAATAGCAAGTGCTTCTTGGTGCTTTGAGCTAAAAATCACCCAACGCCAGAGAAGCAACAAAAGCGCCCCCATGAAGACTTTCTCTAACATGGTCCATGGGGCTTAGGAAGAAAAGCCAAAGTCGTTTTCAGGCTATCTGGATGCCAAAATTTTATCCCTGTAACAATACATTTTTTTTAGTTTTAAGAATTTCCTCTTAATTTTAGTTTTGGACAGCATACATCCACAGCTCAGTGGATCCTTTTATGCTCCATCCTCACTGTCCACTAACCAGTCAGCTTCCTGAGTGAAGAGCCTTGTCCATCCAGTTCACGTTGTATTCTCATGACATAGCACAGCGGCTGGCACATCATAATTATCTGTTTAACTAATTAATTAATTAGTGCTTTAGCTAAAGCCCTTATCACCTCTTGCCTGAACAATTATGTTCCCTAATAGTTGCTCCTGCTTTTATTCTCTTCCCTTGTATCAGTTGTCTATTGCCATGTAGCAAATCATTACAAAACATAGTGTCTTAAAACAATAGCAATCCTTTATTTTGCCTTTGAATGTGAAATTTTGGCAAGGCTCATCAGGGTCAGTCTTCCTCTGTTCCACGTGGCATTAGATGGGATGGCTCAACTGGGGGCTGGAAGACCCACTTCCAGGATGGTGTACTCACATGGCTAGTAAGTTGGCGCAGATTGTCAGCTGAGAGCTCAGCTGTGTTAGCCGGTGTCTTGAATTCCCCTCCCTGTGGACATCTCCATAAATGCCTGGGCACCCTCATAGTGTGGTGGCAGAATTCCAAGAGCAAGCATTCTGAAATGGCTAGGCAAAAGTTGTATTTCCTTCTATGATCTGGTTTGGAAGTCACATAGCATCATGAGTCTGCCCAGATATTCCTCCACAATAGGAGTGTCAACCTCATATTGTGAGAAGAACATGTGGCATGTCTGATTTTGTTGCAGCCGTTTATACAATCTGCCACATTCTCTCTAGCCATCTTTCTCCAGGCTTCTAGATCTTCTGAACCACAAGTCTGAATGTGGCACCTCTCAGCTTAAAAATGTCCAATGTCCCCTTTACTAAAAGGATAAATCCTATACCCCCTAGTGGAGGTGACAGAGAGCATGGAGGGCATGCAAGCATTCCAGGGCCTGGTCCCTGAATCCTTGCTAGTTTCACCTCTCACTTGGACCCCAAGTTCATGCCAGTAACACCTTTGTTCTTCCTGCTATCTCCAACATGTCATTTCGCTTATCTGATCAAGTACAGCCTCACCTGGACAGGATGAGTGATTAAACTCACCACTGTTCCTCTACCACCATCAGGGTTACTACACACTCTGTGGATCATCCAGAACAGTCTTCCTTGGGACTTAGCACCCTCTATTATAAGGAACCATTTATTTTTCAGTCTATCCTTGAAAATTACCTCTTGGAGAGAACATGTCTCTTTTTATATTATATATATCCCAGAATTTCACAACAATAATAGTTATCACTGTATTATAGGATAAAACTGTGACACACCAAGAGTAAGTAACCAAATATCACCATAAATGGCAGGGCTAGAATTTTAATCTGCATCTTCCTGGTTCTAAAGCCCTCACTCCCCATAGAAGTGATCTACATGGTTCTTGAATGTACCATTAAAGTAATATGAAAAGATAAATAGCTTCTTCAGCTCTCAAAACTAACAAAATAAATTTAAAAGATAAATTTAAAAGCAGCATAAAAACAGGCAATAATCATAAAACAAAGAGCCATAAGCTTATGCCATTATCCTTTTTGCAAGTCTAGGAAAAAGGACTAGGAATTAATGCTTCTTACACCCATGTCCACCCAAGAGCAGAACAGAATAAAGATGGTCAATGGACACAATCCTAAAATAGCTCATAATTTCTAGAGAAGCAGTCTGAGGGATGTGTGGCAGTCAGGGGAAAATATATAGAAATCCTTCAAAAACGAAAGCCCTCCCCCACAATCTCAGTGTCTCACCTTTGCTTTTCCCTGGCTGGGAGGAAAGCTAGAGAGGGAACAGAGAGTGATTATAATTGCTCAAAGCTAATTACCTTCAGCAATAACAGGGATTTAGCAATGCAGTTAAGAAAATAAATAAGACAAGATATCCTGAGGGAAGGAGAGACTTGGAAGGGAAAGAAACACAGGGAGACCCAGTTTAGCCTCCCTCTTCCCACAGATCAAAACATTGCAGCCAACATTCCTGGGTTTCACCTTCTGAATCTTCCACAGGCTGGGAGCAGAGTCAAAACAGCCAGTGAGGAGAGGTGGGTGAAGTCAGGGAAGAGAAACACTGGGACTAAACATCTATTTAAAGTGAAATTTTAGGATTCTGCCTGGAATTAGGAAAATGACCCAAAGCCCAAGAGTGACCTCAGTGACAGGAGCAACCACTGGGACAAGATTTTTTTTTTAAAACACAGTTGGAGAAGGGAAAACAGAAATTTGTCCACCAACCATAATGGTCCACATCCCATCTTATTCTCTCTCTCCTCCACCCCCAACTTCCCCTAAACTCACACTCGGCAAGAAGATTAACAGATATCAGAGTCAAGGAGCCTTGACTCAGTCTCTGTTGGAACAAATAGCACTGACCATGCTAAACATGAACAAATGGGTGGAGGAAGAGAAAAAGTCTTAGCACTTATGCTACATAACCAAGCAAAATATATAAAAGGAAGAAGAGTAGCATGCAAAACAGAGTTATCAGATACACCTTACAAAAAACTGCATTTAAAATATTTAAAAAGATAAAAGGTATAATTTTTAAATGAGCAAAAATCAAGAGACTTCCGAAATTTCTAAGATAACCATGCAGATTTGAAAAGGAACTAAACAGAACCTCTAAATAGAAAATATATATAATTATTGAAATTCAGAACTCAACATGATTGGAAGAGGTGAGCAACACAACTGAAAAGAGAATGAATGAACTGGAAGTAGACAGGAGGAGTTGACCTAGAACAGAGCACAAAGAGACAAAGAGATGGAAAATTTCAAACAGTAGGAAGGAAAGAAGGATATGGTCTAACATACACCCAAGCCAAAGTTACAAAAGAAGAAAAGTGTACAGAATACAGAATAGAAAATATTAAAAGAGCTAACGGCTGAGAATTTTCCAAAACTGTTGAAGGACATGTATCTTCAGATTCAGGAAACACAATAAATCTAAAGTAGGCTATCTAAAAAGAATACTATAATGCATCCACAGTACTTCATAGTAAAACCACAGAACACCAAAGGCAAAGAACAAGAAAGAAAATCTTAAGAGTAGCTGGAGAGAAATGTCAGATTCCCTACAAAACAATGCCAATTAAACTGCCTCCAGATTTCCTTAACAGCAACTATTAAATCCAGAAAAGCAGAGAATAGTAACTTGAAAGTGCTAAGAGACTGTCATTTTTATTAATACCTCACCACTAAGTGAATCTAAGAACCTTTAAATATAGTCTTACAAAGACAGAGAGGGTGAGATGGCCCAACAATAGTAACTGTAAGTCAGAAATTTTTACTGGCTCATCAAGGTGGAGGCTTAGGATAGAAAATAAATATAAAAATAATAGGATACGCTATTTCATACCAAAAAAATAAAATTTAGAAAGAAAATATATAAACTATGATCCCATCCAAGAAGGAGTATTAACTAAATACAAAGTCAAAGAAATACCAAATCTATGACCCACAGATCTCAACTACAGGACGATCCAATGGATACACTTCAGAAAAGCGGAGATGATCTACAAGGAAAGTCTGAGATTCAAGAAGAAATATTAACCAAATAAAGCAATAGTCATGACAGAATATCTAAAGCAGATGTTAGCAAATCATGGATCATGGGCCAAATTCAGCCTACTGCCTATTTTTGAAAATAAAACTTTATTGAAACGCAGCCTTTCATTTGTTTACATACTGTCTATGGTGGTTTCTATGGTACACAGCAGAGTTGAGTAATTGTAATAAAGACCTTATGGCCAGCAAATCTGGCTCTTTACAGAAAAATCTGCTGAACCTTGATCTAAAGCATTTGCAAAAAAAAAAAAAACAAAAAACAAAAAACAAAAGAAATAATTTATGGGCTAAAAGAAAAATATCAGCAAAAAATGACTATCGATCTACAATAATATGTAAAACAGTGTAAGTGATTGAATTTAAGTGTTCTAAAGTCTATCATTATTGGAGAGAAAAGATATTGGTTAACTTTGGATTTTAAGCTTTTAAAGCATATTAAAATTTTAAGAATAATGACTAAAAGAACAGGAATAGACTGAAAACTGAAACAGTAGAGAGGAAACATGAAATTTAAAAACACCATCAATCCAAAACAAGACAGAAAAAGGAAATGACAAAGCAGAGGAGAGGCACATCAAATAGAAAGTAGGAATTACAATGCCAGAAAGAAGTTTAACTGTATCAGTCATAAATGTACAGATTGACTAATATTCACCAGTGAACAGAGAATGTCAAACTGAGTTAAAAAAAACAACAAGGATATGCTATTATACAAAATGAGTACTAAAAACACAGAAAATTTTTTGGGGTAGCTTACTGATGCCAGATAAAATGGACTTTAATGCAAAAAAGCACCTTTATGCATAAAGAGGATTGTATCATGATCAAATGTTTGCTTCACCAGGAAGGTAGAGTAATTCTATATTTGCTCATGATTAACAGTATGGTCTCATTTATAAGATAAAAATTACAGAACTATGAGACAAATTGTCAAATCCATCAACAGAGTGCGAGCGTAAAATGTATCTTCCCTAGGAATAAATAAAGCCAGCAATCAGGAAGCCATAGAAGGTCTGAAATGCACAATTAACAAGCTTGACCTAATGAATATGTGTCTGCGTCTCTGCATCAAACAATTATGGAAATCATATTCTTCCCAACCATTCATAAAGCATTTATAAAAACTGACATCACCACAGGTCAGAGAGTTCTTAAAGCTTTTCATAGAACTGGCATCTAATACATCACATTCAACCACATCAATTAAGTTAGAAATCAACAATAAGAAAACTTTAAATCCAATGTATTTGGGTATTTCAGAAGCACACTCAAAAAAACCTTCTTACTGTGGGAATTTCCAAGGGGGGAGGATATAGCTCAAGTGATAGAGCGCATGTCTCGGGTGCAAAACGTCCTAGGTTCAATCCCCAGTACCTCCTCTAAAAATAAATAAATAAGTAAACCTAATTACCTGCCCCCTCAAAAAAAAAAAAAAAAGCAGTTTTATTGTGGAAATTTCCAAACATACATATCATCAATCCTGCGTTTGCCATCAACATTCAAACACACAAACAAACATACTTTAAAATAACTCATGGGTCAAAGAAGAAATCACCATGAGGATGTTAAATACTCAAGACTGAACCATAATAAAATCTTATACATTAAAACTGTTGGCATGTACTAAAGCAATATTCATAAGGTTAATTTATAATCTTAACTGCTTATATTAGAAAAAATAGAGACCGAAAATTAATGATCAAAGCATCTGATTTAAGAATTTAGTAACAGAGCATAGAATAAATTCAAGGAAAGTGGGAAGAAAATAATAAAGATACAAGCTAAAATTAATGAAGTTTAAAATAAAGATAAAATACAAAGGATCATCAAAGCTAGAAGTCTTAAAAAGTAAACAATCCTTCACTAAAAGTACTTAAGGAAAAGAGACAGAAGGAATAATAGCGTGATTGAAAAGGCATAACTCAAAGAGAACAGATAAAATAAAGACAACAAGAAACATGATATACACAATAAGAGAATGCTATATACACCCAGATACTGATAAATTTGAAAACAGAAGAAATGGACAGTGTCTTGGGGAAAAGTGTATAAAAATCACTCAAAAAAAAAAAAAAGACCTGAGTTCTCCTAAAACAACTAGAGAGAGGAATATCTTATCCAATAACAAAAAACAAATATAGAAATGCCCCCTGCAAAAGTAGGCTTTCAGTTTCATGGTTTTTTTTCTTTTGCGTTACTTACACTAAGCTTATTCCCATCACTTAAGCCATGGTCTTTGGCTACCAAATGTTACAACTGCTTGGAGATTCAGGGAAAACTATACAACCAGATACTTCAAACATCAAGAAAACAGGTCATAGAATTAAACTTAGCATGTAAGTTCTCTAAAACCACAGAGCAAGGCATTGGTATTTAAGGAGCTTCAAACAAACTCTTTATGAAAGTTGAGTTTCACGTTGAAGAATAGGCAAAGGGGATCTAAGACGCACAAACTTCCAGCTATAAGATACATAATTCACAGGAATCTAACGTACACACAGAGAATGTAGTCAACAATGTTGTTACAACTTTGTATGGCAATTGAATCATTACGTTGTACACCTGAAACTAATATAATATGGTATGATAGTGGTAACTCAATTTTTTAAAAAAGACAAGTATCCAAAGGAAAAAGAGATGATCTGTCAAGTCAGCCAGATTAGGAGGAATTAAGACATTTCTTTCCCTGATTTTTCCATTGAAATCCTGTAGCGGATCTAAAAAGGGCCTGAAAGTTTTCTGGCGCGGATGTGCAATAATATGTCCCAGGCTGCTTGTGTTTATAGTTCTCTGAACTGCAGATTCCAAACTTTCAGAGGTTTAATTTCCACTTGACTCTTTCCCAGAGCTCTCACAGTGAACCCGCAGTTCCTGCCTCACTGTCCCTTCCCTCAGCTGTTTGCTTTTTCCCTAGGAAACCTGGAGGAGACAAGAATAGATGACTTTGGATTGTCAGAACAGAAACTCACTTGCAGATCTGCAGTGGGGAGGGCGCGGGAAGCCCGTACGCGTGCGCGCGCGCGCACACACACACACACACACACACCCCAGCTCCTCTGTCACACACACACACACACACCAGCTCCTCTGTCTCTCTCTCTCACACACACACCAGCTCCTCTGCCTTACAGAGCAGGGAAGAACATTCCCCCAATTACCCAAAATCACCTCTGGATGCTGCTCCGTCTTGTTACGTCTGACAACCTAGGTGGGTGGTACTGCCATGGACTTTTCCCACTTGACTCCACCCCATCCACATTTAGCAGGAGCTTATTACCATCATTTGCTCCTCCAGTGAATGCAATTAAACACACCTCCATGCCTGATCCACTGGGAACCTGAAATGTTGCTTACAAATTACCTGCCTTCCTCGGCCATTACTGTGCCTGTTTAAGCCAGCATTGCACTACCAACCGGAGGGGAACTGCACAGAAAGCATGGCTTGGACAGGAGATGAACCTGAGTTTATATCCTGTATCATGGTGTTCTCACACCTCACTGTTTAGGATATGTTTCAGCAAAATTTAAGTTTACCATACCATTACCAAAGCTTTAATTAAAAATCCCAATCCCTTTGGACTTGCTATTTGTCCCAGATTCAGTTACACTCTATCCCAGATCCATGTAACTGCCTTGCTTTCTGGCTGAAGTGGCTCCAGAGCAAGGTCTCTTCTGCCGCCGCCACTACCACTACAGACCCAGTGCCCACAGTGACAGCTGCCACTCGTCCCTGACGTCACCAGTGAGCATGCCCAGATGGCGTCTTGCCTTACACCTGTGCTATGCACCTGTGTGTCACAGCTACCCCACTGAGCCTTTCACATAGCTCCTAAGGTGCAAAATTCCTCAGCACCCACCAAGCACCCACACTTACCCTGGCAATGCTGGGCAAACTTTGAGCAATGGGAAATGGATGTCAACAGATACCCCTTCCGGTCTTGGCAATATGGCTTCTCTGAAGGCTACCTGGGTGATGGAGATAGTGCCTCGTGGTGAAGCTGTAATCAGTTGAAACACACTCCCTTATATTTGCTCCCCTGCCTTCAGACTCACTCCTGCCACCCTGGGATTACACTCCCCAGTAAAGTGCTGGGTCTTAAGCCCTTACACCTCAGGCTCTGTTTTTCAGGGAGCCTGGGATGAGACACATCATTCTTTAAAAATGAGCTTCATCCGTTTCTCTCTGTTCTGCCACCTTCAGGAACAGAACTGCTACTTATGGGCCATGAGCTCAAGCTGACCAATCACACACATTCCGGCCTGCCTCTTGCCTAGTTCCCACCCTAGCACTAAATCCATCACAGAACTAGCAGGAGATTATGTACAAAATAAAGGCTCAGCTCCAACTTCTCAAAAAGAAACTTTCTGCTTAAGCATTTCACAGCTATATATTTTTTATGTACCCAGAAAGTGAACATCAAAAAATCCCTTTTTCAAGCAAACGTTGGTTCAATAAAATATGAGGCAAAAAAGAGGGCAGAGCATTATTCTTCAAGACCGATTGTCATCACAAATTAAAGCATTTTAACATTCAAATATAATAGCTTATTTTTAGGTAGTTGAATGGCTTCCTTAAATTTTTTTGACAAGAAAAAAATTAATTTTAAAAATCAGAATGCTTTAAAGTAATTTCTGTCATCACTCATGAGTGATGTAAAAAGGAGACATAACAGAAAATTTTAATTTTGCTAATCCATTAGGTATTATGTTACATTTCATGTTTCTGAATCACTGCCTTTCAAAAAAAGCAAATATTACTTGCTATGATTTGTTTTTGCTATTGCTGTTAAAATGAAACATTTTTACATGAAATATTCATTTTTATTTTGTGAAATGTTTAGGATTTTAATTAGTGGAGAGAATGACAGGAGGATGTCATGTGGCCCAGTGGCTACTCTCTGCTATATTAAATTTTACCCCTTTATCATTGGAAGCCAGAAAGCCTTGAAATGCCTTTTGGTTCTTCGATAAACCACATCTTGAAATGTGAGTTCTATTGGAGCATTCCAGCCTTTTCATAAACATAAACCTCTGTTACCTTCTTTCAGTGACGCTAAATATATAGCACAAACATCAATACTAAAGTGAAACTTGAAAAGAACCACGTGCTTTATGTAAGCGAATGTATTCACTCATTGGCTGTTTATCCCACTGAAGCACCTGTCTCAGCCACAATTCAAGACTTTTCAAACAGACTCCATTTGGCATATCAGGACTCACAAAGATAACCTGAAAGATTACAGCTCAATGCATGTGCTGCCTCCTATTAGATTTCTTTTCATATTCATTTCAGATCTTTTATTTTTTAACAGTTTTATTGTGGTATAATTCCTGTACAGTAAACTACCCACATTTCAGATGTACAATTTGATAGATTTTGATAGACATATACACCTATGAAACCACCATCACAGTCAAGATAGCTGACATTCCCATCATTCCTCACAAGGTGTAAATTTTGAACTCCCAATCTAGCCCTTCCCAACCCTTTTACTCCTTGGTAGCCTTAAGTTTGTTCTCGATGTCTGTGAGTCTGTTTCCGTTTTGTAGATAAGTTCATTTGTGTCCTTTTGTTTTTACATTCCACATATAAGCAATATCATATGGTATTTTTCTTTCTCTTTCTGGCTTACTTAGAATGACAGTCTCCAGGTCCATCCATGTTGCTGCAAGTGGCATTATTTTATTCTTTTTTATGGATGGATAGTATTCCACATCTTCTTTACCCAGTCATCTGTCAAAGGACATGTGGGTGGTTTCCATGTCTTGGCTGTTGTGAATAGCACTGCTGTGAACACTGGGATGCATGTGTCTTTTCAAATTATACTTTTCTCCAGATATATGCCCAGGAGTGGGATTGCTGGATCATATGGTAAGTTTATTTTTAGTTTTTTAAGGAACCTCCCTACCGTCCTCCATAGTGGCTGCACCAATTTACATTCCCACCAACAGTGTGGAAGGGTTCCTTTTTCTCCACATCCTCTCCAGCATTTATTGTTTGCGGACTTTTTAATGATGGCCATTCTGACTGGTGTGAGGTGATATCTCGTTGTAGTTTTGACTTGCATTTCTCTAACCATTAGTGATGTTGAGCATCTTTTCATGTGCTTGTTGGCCATCTGGATGTCTTCTTCAGAGAGATGTCTTTTTAGGTTTTCTGCTCATTTTTTGATTGGGTTGCTTGTTTTTTGATATTAAGCTGTATGAGCTGTTTGGATATTCCTATTAGATTTTGAATAAGGAGGTAGATATCGATCCTTAATTCATTTAGAGGGACAAACTGAGATGTTTATTGAACACTATTATCAGGCACTGGGCTCATCATTTTGCACACATTATCTCCTCCTGATGATGTGACAGTGAGGGTAACATTAGCTGCTGTAACAAATAAGACCCTAAATCTCAGTATATTATCACACTCTCTCCTCTATTTATCTACTGTAGGTGTTCCTGGGCAACAGGTGGCTTTCCCCCACTGAATGAATCCAGGATGTAGTTCTTTCCATCTGGTGGTTCCACTGTCTGTCTTCCAGGACCCTGGACTCTCATCCAGTTGGCAGGCAAGGACAGGAGAGGTGAGGAAGGCACACCCATTTCTTAATCACTTCTGGTCACATGGCGAGACCAGGTAAGAGTCCTCACCCAGATGTAAATGGGTTGGCAGGCAGTCAGCAAAGGTATTAATTGGCTGGGCAGCCCAGTCTCAGAGACAACGCTACACTGTACAAAAGGGAGCGCATTTTTTAGGGGTTAACTAGCCATCTCCTTCCCTCCCTCCCCTCCCCTGTCTCTCCCTACCTCACCTCTTCTCTCCTTCCTCTCCCTATCACACACACACACACACAGAGCTGTGCATGCACGAACCCTATGAAGCAGGCATTATTTTTCCATTTTACTAATGATGAGACTAAGAGAGGTTTTGCAAATTTCCTGAGGTAATAATAGCCCAACTCTCTAAGACTCTAAAACCCTGGATCTTTCCCATACATCATGTGACATATAACAAGTATTTGTACAGCTCTTTCAATATACAAAGCACTTGGGGTTTACTGGGAATGGTGTGTGAAGCAGCATGCCCCTCCTCAGTTCATATCAATAATGTATTTCTCACAATTTTATTCAATCAATTTTGAATGAATTAGCACGTACCCCAGGGGACTTTGAACAATGATATATTTATTTATTTATGAAGGGTTTTTTCCCCCCTCAGGTTCATTTCAGAGACTAGCATAATATTTTTATAGCATCATAAGTTTTAACGTGGCAAAAATTGTTTTATAAGATATATAGGTTTGGTTGTAATTTGAATGGAAAGCTAATAGTCATGATTAAAAAAAAAACAACACAAAAACTTTGATTTGGTTTGTGGTTCACTAAAAACAAAAGTGATACCTAGAACTGGTTCTGCTTGGGTTCAGTAAATTAATGTGGTAAGTTCTGTTTATAGTTAATTTGAATTCTGGTTCCTAGTAAAAACAGTCTTATTTCAAATAAAATAGCTTGTTATGTGTTTTTTTTTTTTAAAGAGCCTCTCCGTAGAGAGTTGTTTACTCCTTCTTGGAAGTAATAAATCTTGGATAAGATGAATATCCCTTCTACTTTCTTGTCACGTGCCCCCCTCCAACTCTGTCCACCAATTCATTTTATTTCTATTTCTATTTTGCCTTCTATGGCATATTATATGGACTGTTCAGGTAATTAATATGATGTTTCTGAATTCAAATTTCCCGTGAACCTCAACTGGGAAATAAGCATGAAGGGCGTTCCAGCAACCTCTCTCTGTATAACAAATCAACCTAAAATGCAGTGACATAAAACAACCATTTTTTTGTTATGCTCATAGCTTCTGTAGGCCTGCAATTTGAGAAGAACACTGCAGGACAGCTTGCAGGCAGGAGGGTGACTTGATGGCTGGAGACTGCAACCATCTGCAGGTATCTTCACTCAGATGTCTGGTGACTGATGCTGAGCAGGACCTCACATGAATCTTTTGGCATCTACAGCTACATCTCCCTGTGGCCTCCCCATGTGGCCCTGGCTTCCTCATACTATGGTGGCTGGGTTCCAAGAGCAAGAGTCCCAGGAGAACAAGGCGGAGGGTGTAACAAGAAATCACAAGGCATCATTTCCACCATAAGCCCTTGTTGAGGCAATCATAAAGGTCTGCCCAGGTTCAAGGACTAGAAGATATGGAGCCCATCACTCAACAAGAGGGTTCTCAAGGTCACATGGCAAGAAGATGTGGGATGGGGGATATCATTTTGACCATCTTCAGAAAAAAATCATCAGCCACAGAGGGTTCAGGAGACATACCCAATAAAGTGGCAGATGCCTGTCCACCCTTTCTCTCAGGCTGCTGCTACTCATGGTATCACTCATGCTGCTCACTCATTCAGGGGTGGCCAGAGAGAATCAGTGGAAGCCAGACTAGACTGCAATGCTTACTGGACTTTCCAAAGGCTTGGAATCAACCAAAGAGAATGCCAATAGAGAGAACTTAATTTTCCAGACTAGGTTTAGCTGTTGGCAGATGCACAGACCTGGCCCCTGAAGACAAGGCCCCTTGGTTCCAAGCTCCTGGAATGCTGCCAGGTTGTAAGTCAGCTTCTCTCTCTACAGCGCCAATGCCCAGTGCCAGTCTCCTCTGCCCAAGGTTCAGCACACAGTTCTGCAAGGCTCGGATAAAGCCTGCTTGTCATCCTCTACAATCTGCCCTTTCCATTGTAGGCTGATTGACAGTGGAAACCTACACCCCTTCAAATATATAATCTTGCCCTTCAGTTCGATATTAGTTTATTTCCCAGAGTATAGGGCATTTAATACTGAATTCACCCGGTGTGGGGCCTTCAATGAATAGTTCAGGCTGGGTTTCAGCCATTCTATTCAGGGCCCTTTGTGTTATCCTCCAGCAGAAGGGTGAGGCTGTGCCTTCCTGTATCTTCTGGGTTTAACTACCAATGTCCTGTGAGCAAATGCATGAGAAAATACATGCATACACAGCTTCCAAATACATAATCACACTTGATACTCACAATTACCTGCTGGGATATATATTAATATTCCCATTTTGCATTTGAGGAAACTAAGGCTTAGTAGAAGTTAAAGGGCATGCTCAAGTGTCTTAAACCAGGATTAACAGTCAACCTCTAACTCCCAGTTGTCCTTCCCCTTGGGCCACACTGGCTGTGCAGATTCAGAAATTCTAATTTTGAGTCTCATTCACACAAATCAGTATTTCCCACCTGATATTAACTCATTCATCACTTCCTTTACAGGAGACTTTGCTACAGGTTGTAGGTAGCTCTCCATCACTGTTCTCCCTCCTCCTTACCCACCCCTCCCTTTGAGGCCATCAATTTATTTTCCATCGTTATCATTCTGGCTTGGATCTGCACCAGTTTTCCCTTGAGTGATAGAACACCCTGTAACCCAAAGAGAAATGCTGCTACTCTGTAAAGCAAGCCTTTGAGTCTCTTGTTAAAGAGAGTTCCTACAGTGTGGCAGATTTGAATGACCCCCATCCCTCATGCTTGCACTGGGTCACCTGAGCCACACCATTCAAAAGGATCTAACCACCTCATAATGCCGGCCAAGGGAGACTCAGGCTCACCATGGGGCACCCGGCCTAATTCATTTCACCACCTAAAGCCATAAATCACAGGATTCTCCCCCTTTCCTCCCACCAAAAGGCGAGCTCACATGAAATCTATTTACATGGGATGATTATTCAATTAATTTTTTCATTACACTTGCCAGAAAGCATTGCCAGGATTTCTAAAACTGCCCTGTGTGTTTGCATTAATGATGACGGTGGTTTGTGCTACTTAATTTAGCAATCGTGGCCCATTTGGAGGTCGTGTCCAGCCATATGCAGTCTGGAGACCGTGGAGGGCAGCTGCCTGGTCAGGAACACCTGAGTGCCTGACACGTGTTTAGAATAATCACACAGATATTAATATCCCTACATACTGTCTCCATGGCTCCATCCCTACTGTGGCGGCCTTGGCACAGGCTTGGTGTCCTCTCCTCAACAGCTCAGGTGATATCATGACCCCCTGGTTGCTCTCCCTGTCTCCTTGACCCCTTCCAATCCATCCCCCATATAGGCTGCCAGAGTGATCTTCCTAAAGTGTAAATCTAATCACGCTGCTCCTACACATCAGTGGTGTCCAGCGGCCTGTGGAATTTTGGGACAAGCTCCCATCTTGCTTGCATGCAACGCCCTTTGTGATCTGGCCTGTCCCACTTGGCCAGTCTCAGCTCTTGTTGCCTACTCCCTGACCCCAAGATGAAGCCCAAGCCCCAGCCACGTAGGTACTACCCACAAGTTACAATTCCTCAGCCGCACAGCTCTCCCTGGCACCTCGGCGATTTCCTCTGCCTGAAGTGCCTCTCACTCCCTTATCCACCTGGCAAATTTGTACCCACTTTTCAATACCCAGCTCAAACGTCCCTTCTCTCAGGAAGTACTCATAGTTCTCACAAGGCACTGGCAGGCTTTCTCTGTGGTCTCCACAGCACATTATACATGCTTGAATCACAGCCCTTATCTCAGATTTAAATTCTCTGCTTTCCTGTGAGTTAGTTGGGTCAGTGTCGGTCATTCTTTCTTGTATTCCTAATACAGAGACACTCAGATGAGAACTTTTTGAAAAACACAGATTATTTGGAATTTATCTAGACCTACTGAGAAGCCCCAAAATTGCTATTTTTAACAGTTTCCAAAATTGAGTCTTTTGCTATCAACCTGGCTAAGTCCACAGAACTTGAGTTAGAGACCTACCACCCCAGCATGTGGCCTGCCTCAAGAGCAGGGGCTTAATGATTATTCTGTAACAAGTTGGGGAACGTGCATCTACTGGGGAGACAGAATCACAGAGTAGAGTTCAGTTAATAAAGGCAACAGGGCAGTGGCTGTTCTTTCCTGACCATTAGAGGCCAACGCTGACCTAAAAGGGATCCTGCTCTGTGAGCCTGTTAGAAAAGAGATCGATGAAACATCAGTCTGGGTCTCACGTAAGTGCACTGACCTCTAGCTTCCAAGCAGAGTGTCTACTGGCTGCCTGGCATCTGACCTCCAGGCGCAGGAAGGGGAGGAGGATGGGCAGGCGATGCCCATGCAGACCTGGTCTTCAGTCCACATAGTCACAGGAGTTGCTACAGAGCCTCCAAGGATGCCTCTGGAAAACCAAACCTCTCTTCCTTTGTGTAGGCCCTGGGAGACCCTTCAGGATCCACTGGCCCCAGGCTGTCAATCAGAGCTGTAAACATCACCTCCTGTCCTGTTGTTGCTGAACTCAAGTTACATAGGTAGCTTCTGCCTCCTTTCTGGAGGGTCAGCATCTCAGAGGGGATTGTCTGTGGGTCCCAAACTGACTCCCTCTCCTGGTTTTACTTAGAGAATGCAGGTTCATCTCAAGCATTGGTTTATAATATAGATCATATTGAGAATGTAAGACCTTGGCCGATCAAGCCATCATCATCAGTCCATCCAAATCCCCACTGACAAACCTTTCTCTGTGGGGACCAGGGAATGGAGGGGGAAGTTTTCTTTCATTGTGGCTAAGTTTACGTCTGAAATTGTCTATGCTTTGTGCAAAGCTCTGGCTCTCCCTACCATGCAGGGCTTGGGCAATCTCTGTGATATGAGGTATAAAGAATTAGATGCCTGTCTGAAGACCCCTCTTATCTGCCTACCGTGTCCTGAAGCACTCACCCCAGATTCTATCCAGGGACTTTCTGACTTGGACATTTATTCTCCCAACTGAACTCCCAATTAAGTCATCACTAACCGTTGTGGTCCAGCTGAGAAAATACTAAGGAAACCCAGAAAAATCTAGAAAAGCCCAGAAAATGAAAAAAATAGGGAAGAAAATGAGTATTTCTTACACCTTTACTATGGGCCTGGGATTAAATATTCCATTCAATGCCCACAAGCACCTTACAGTAAAGGTATTATCCTTCCCATCTATAGACGAGGAAACGGAGGCTTATGTGGATCGTGTTACTTGTCTAATTTTGTACGGGAGGCAAGGCCATGTCTATCTGACTCCAAAGCCTTTTAGTATTTCATTATCTGATCCTTTCTCCAACTGGATCCTTCCAGGAGGGCTTGAAGTAACGTCTTTGAGTCTTGTCTACATACTGTGCATTTTAATTTGGGGAACACCCGTAAAAAAAGAGACAGTACTTGGAGCACCCATTACTCACGCCTGGGGCAGCCTCAGACCCCAGGGGATCCTAGAAAAGTGGGGCAGTAGAGGGATTCGAGGGCCAAGGACTCCTCTGAACTGCTGAGCTGAGTCACTCTCTCTGGTCCTCTGTGGGGTAGGGAGGCAACTGGCCAACCCATATTTCTCTGGGAGAATTGGGGTGAAAAGAGCCAGCTATGGAAATTCAAAATCAGACCCACACATTTATTAAGGGGACGGGAATAGGGAGGAAAGAGAGAGGAAACTCAAAAGAACAGTAAGACAGCTTGTCCTCAAGGAGATGGGGAGACAACAGACGCATCGATGTGCAACTCTAGCAAGATGAAGGGTCTTGCTGCGTTCCCCCAACTGGAAATGTGCTTCAAATGTGGGCTGAGTCTGCAAGGGGCAGTTAGTTCCAGTGGACACACGAGGCATCGGGAAAGCTGATGCTTGAAGGGTGAGGACGGCTTTCCATCCCTGTGGCCTCAGTCTGTGTGACAGGCAGCGCATGGGCCTCCAGAGCCCGCAGTTCCCTCCCAACCACATAAAGGTGGAACGTGATAATTTTGCGTCCCCAGGCAGAAGATTTATTTCACTTCCTTTTGGTGGAGACCTATAAATGTGATCCTAGTCCCTGCTGTCAAGCTTTGCAGTCACCTTTAAAACCTCGGGCTCCGAATTCACTTCATGGTACACAAGGAAGCGTGAAGTCCGCCACGGCCGCTGCAGTGTGAGGAGGGAGATGGAACATCCCTTAGCACCAGCCATGTGTCCTGAGGGGCCCAGGGCTCCTCTCAGGAGTCTTGGTTCTGGAGAGTCCCTGGCTGTGCATTGTGTAATTCTTCTTCTCTCGTTCTCCTTTGTGTGGAGAGAAGCACAGTGGAAGCACACAGAAGTCTGTAGGAAAAGATGCGTGAGTCTTTGGGGGTTGGGAGGCCAAGCACAATAGATTTTCAAATGTATAGGTTTTAGGCATGTGAATGCTGGTGGCTGCAGAACAGGAGAGCTCCCATCATAACAGTCAGAAGAGAAGGAAGGATGTAAGGAAATGAAAATAACCACGTGCACAACAAACACTTTCCCATGTCCATAAACATCCTTGGAAAATACAATTTTAATGGTTCCATAAAACTCTGCTGTAGGAAGGTATTGCATGAGCCAGTCATTGTCGGATGTTTTCTAGTTTTGTGTTTGTTTTGCGCTGCTCTAATACAGTGTTATAAGGAGAACCCTTGCATATAAATCATCAACTTCTTCTTTAATTATTTCCTCAGGATACATTTCTGGAAGTAGAATTATTGGATCACAGGCTCCTTTTTCACATTGGACTTCCAGGAAAGCATTTGGTTATAGGACCACCCACTGGGTGTGACCTGGGTCTCTTGTGACCCTGACCATGCTGTTAACATGAGAAAAAGAATACTGGGATTGAGGAGAAATGGTAAAGTAGATGGCAGACTGAAAGTGGTTTCTTAAGAGAGCCTTCAGAGAGGTAAAGTTGAATCAAAATTAAAAAGTAGAGCAAAAAGTTCTTTTCCTTGGAAGATATATATGTGGAATGGAGCCATGGAAGTGTCCTTCTGGACTCCATCTTGACATGAAGTCACCCTGAACAGAGCAATATTGATAGATCCCTGAGTCTTGGGAGGTGGGCTGGAAAAATTGTTTTTTAGCCATTCAGTTTTTGTTAAAGTCAACTAAATATGTTAGATGAAATCTACTTTTCGTATTTAACCATTCAAGCTACATAGAGACAAAAGTTAACCTAGTCACTCATTCATTCATTCAACAAACATTTCATGAGATGTTTATTTGCAAACCATTATTCTAGGAATTTGAGACTACAGAATTTGAAATGAAGAAAATAAATCTTTCTAATAGCTAAGCAAAACCTTCCACACATAAAGAAATAAATGTGAAATATGTGCATTACTCTTACTGAAACAGAATGGTTCCTGGGTGAAAATAAGACCCGGTGATGAGTTAACTGATTTTATTAACTTATCCAGAGAAAGAACGTATCAGACGAAAGAGAGATGTGATCGGAGAACACAGAAAAAGGAAACTGAGAGAGATTCATTTTGGCAGTGCCCATCAAAGCATTCTTCTGGTGTCCTTGGAGGTCCACAGGAACACATGATTTCTCCGTGGACGTAGATGCATCAGACTATGAGAATCTGATGATATTAAACCTCCGAATTCACCACCAAGGCCCCTTGCTCTGATCTATTAAATCCATGCAACTTTCTGACAATTTGACTTTATATGTAATTTTCCTCAGTGGAGGAAATGTGCAGAACAGGCTAATCTAACTATCTGCTCCTCCTGTAAGTTGCATTTCCCATTGTAAATTAGTGAATTGACATTTTGATTTATATACGTGAGATTCTTGTGAGCTGGGTTAATTTGCACCCTGAGAAACAGGCCCACTTAATATGCTGAGGGAATCAACCATCCAAGCCCTGAAGGCTGAGGGTTAGAGTCACCAAAGTAACACTTTCCTGTACAACCAACCTGCTTAGCACAGTGCCTTGTGTGTAGAAGTTGTCCAACAGATGCTTCTTGACTTAAATAGATTTGAGTTGAATGAGTTTGATATAATTAAGGTTGGAAGGGAGAGATAAGGACAGGCTCAGAGATTTGGGAAGTCACCAGTATAGTCAGTTGAAGCTATGTGAATGAGTAGAGGTCCCCCAGGAATAATGGAACTTGTAGAGGGAGATAGGGGAGGTGAGGGCAGTAACTTATAGAGAATTCCTGTAAGAAGGAGCTGGAAGACGAACAACATTTACTGGAGCATTTGAAGGTCAGTCAGAGAGGAAACCTGAGTAGAAATGAGGAAGTTCTAGGTCATCCCTCTCTATCTCTGCTTTCCCCATAAATTATCTACATCACTAGCTTTAAAGATGAAAATACAAATAATCTTTAACAATAATCTAACTCCTATATCCAAGTGACAATTTGCCACCTATCATGAGATGTCTCTTGGGCTCCCTAATATAATACACGAAACAGAACTTGATGCTTCCTCTCAAAACCTTTTCCTTCCTCAGTCTCCTCAGCACAGTAAATGGTTCTCCAGTTGTTCAAGCCCCAAACCAAGGCATCACCCTTAATTCTTTCATTTTCTTCACTCATCTCTTCCCCTATCCCCACATCAAATCCATTACTACTTCTATCTCAAAACTATGTCTCAAATTCATAAACTTCCTGCATCTTTATAGCTCTTCAGCAAGCCACCAATATTTCTTGCATTATTAAGACCCTCTTATGTCATCAGCACCCTTGTTCTTTAAAAAAATACACATGGGTTCATATCACTCCCCTGCCTAAAAACATTTCATGGTTTCCCACTCCAGCTAGGAGAAAACAAAATCTTCACCATGGTCTAAAAGTTCCATATCAGCGAGTCCTGAATAAACCTCCAACTCCATCTCCTACCAGCAGTTCAACGTTGACTATGACCCAGCCACACGGCTTTCTTTTGCATGAACATACCAAGCTCATTTCTTCCTCGGTAACTTGGCACTTGCTACTCCTTCTGCACCTGGGCTTTATCCCAGTCTTTGTAGGACTGCCAGATAGTATTCAGATTTCTCCTCCTCACCGTCTCTAAGGACCCTATCAGATTACCCCATCCCAACTACAGTCACGCTGAAACACATCACCTGATTCTGTTTTCTCTGTGGTACCCCCTTCTGTGTTAACTTGTTAATTGCTTCCTCACTCCACCTCTCCACCACACTCATTCCATGAGAACAGGGACATTTTTCCTCCCACCAATGTGTCCCCCAGAATCTAAAACACTGCCTGGCACATATTAGGTGTTCAATATTTGTTCAATAAAAAATGAATCAATAAAAGGTAAGAACCTTCTACAGGAGGAAGAAACCATCTCTCTGCTCACTTTTTACCAGAATATATTTTTCTCCACCAAGAATCCTCATTAAAGAATTGCAATATTTTATTTTGCTTTCAAAGACCCAAATACTTGATCTCTGGCTCTTCTTAATGGCTTCAGGAGGCATGCCAAAAAAAAAAAAAAAAATCTACCCCATGCTGTTGAAATACCAGAAAGATGACTGTCATGCATTCGAACTCAATATTTATACTGGAATGCAGAAACTTGATTCTGAGAGAAAAAAAAAGTAACAAGAAGATACAATTCATTGCAGTCTAATCCCAGTTTCTACTTTTTCACCTTGAATAAATGACTTAAACTCTCTGAGCTGTAAGGTAGGTGTATCAGTACCCCCTCTTTTGTCTAACTCTTAGGTTTCTTTTAACTCATAAAATGTGAAAAATACCTAACCATTACTCAAGGTTAGAAATCCTATAGGTTATAGAGCTTGTGAGTTTTTTGATAGCTTTGGAGAGAAGAGTGAATTATTATTTTCATGGTCATAATTCAGACAGTTTATCACATTATGTAGCTTTGAAAAGAATTGTTCTTTAACCACAGAAATAGCATGTTTACATTATGGACTGTTACACTAGTAACAGGATCCGTCACTACAGCATTAATGAAAAGGAAGACGCTAGAATAAGAGGAATGGAAAATCAATTCATCTGCTTTTCCAACCCAACATTTATATGCTGACACCAAGTGCTGATAGTTATTGAGTCAAGTATCAGATGTTTATGTGATGTCTCCAACACTACAGGCTGCCAAGATTTTATTCTGCAAATTCCAGCTGCCTGACTGAAGTTCCAAGTAGGATTTCTTTCTTCTTCTGCACATCCCTGGTATTACACTAAGTATTTTCCACCTGTGATGGGTATAGTGAGATAAATGACTTAATTGTTGTATGAGTTAAAATATTTTTTGCTGCAAATACCCAAAGAACTGGACCAATTTTGGCTTAAAAACATTAGAGTTTATTTGTCTCATCCAGCAAGAATTCTGGGAGAGGACAATCTAAAACAGATATTATCACTCAGTGATGCGATCAGAAACCCAGCAGTCAGTGGGCTGGTCAACATTACCAACCAACCTGCAGGGAAAGTCCTGATCTGTCATATTTGTCAATTTCCACAGTGCATATACTTCCATCAAGGTTTGATTTTAAACTGCCAGTGTGATGTAACAATGTGGAGTTGGGAAAAATATACTCAGTAGCACACCATTACAAAGTATTTCCACCATACATATGATAGACTTAAAGAACCTTAAGAGCATTAGATAACAGTAAAATGCAATAGAAAAATTAGGAAATTGTGAGCTGAGGGCATTATCTTTGCTTTAATGGAATTCATTTAATTGTAAGTTTATATAAGGTAATTTTTAATAATGGGTGTGCTGAACAACAGGCTTGCAAAGTTCCTGGGAATTTAACAGGCAGCTCTCGCAAGCTGGTGCAGCTGTGTCCAACACACCACTGCAGGCAGGCTCTTTACATTATTTTGCTCTTCCACCTTCAACGCGTACATTTTCATCTGCGTGCTTGTTGCCTCATGGTTCCAAGGGGTCAGCTGCCCTTCTAAGCCTCCCATGTGCATGCCAGGCAGGGAGAAGAAAACGGGGTAAAATAGTAAAACAGCATGCCAATTAAAAAAAAAAAAAAGAAAGAAAACTTGGCCAAAGACCCACTCATTGGCTTCAGTTGAAAACTCACTGGCTAGAATTGTGCCTCGGGTACCCAGATTGAAGATGGTCAGGCAGAAAGGAATCCAGATGAAGGCTGGGTGGGCCAACCAAATGGGTTTGCCACAACAATAAAAATCTATCCAAGGAACTTCAACGTTCAAGACGCCACAACGTGCTCAACACGGCGGCAAGGAGATAAAAGCAGAGTGGGTCAAGGCTCAGTGCTTGCTCTGCAAGATTCTTGGAAGATGAGGCATGCACCCACAGAAGTATAACCGACAACTCCAGGTCAGTTCTCCTTTAACAGCACAGTAAGAGCCAAGCATTGGTTCAGAGGCTCAGCACCTCTGGGCCTGGCAGAGGCAGGCATCACTCTGGACTGCATGGTCCATTTCAGCAGAAGGGCTCATCATCACAGAAAGAGGAGTCAGGTCAAACAAGTAACTGCCGACAGGTTTATAAATTCTGCTTAATTTGGATCATTAATTAATGTACATGGGCACGGCCTTTGTACACTCCCCAATTTCCGTTATTTTAGCTAATTGCATGGGAGGCTTAAATTGTGTTGAAGTACGTGGACTAAAATCAAACTGCCCTCTCTTCAATGACCTCCCTGCTGTTTCAGGTCACAGGTAATTATCATTTTTCTAAGCGTCGTCCAATAGTCTTCAAAGCCCTCTGGAGACACATTACTGGTATAAAGTGGTCTCTCAAGTGTCCTGTTTAAATTCTAGCTTTCTGCCCAAAGAACACCGCCACAATGCCTTAAAGCGTTGTGTGGGTATTTCCAAATGATGGCTGTAATACTGATTTGAATATTATTGCTATCCCTCTGGAAATTTCTGTCGTCATCAGGGTTGAATTATATCATGCCTGTACTTTCCTAAATGTTCTGAGCTCTCTCCTGCACCTGGGCGGAGTGGAGGACCCTCGCTCTCAGCCTGAACAGACATCGCCTAAACGAACAAGAATGAAGTTGCTGAGTTATACAAGCCTTCGGGGCCGTGGGATCGGGCCATCAATTTTGTCTGATGTAAAAGGTTATTCTCTTACTGCCTTTCAGTTTTGCCCTTTTAGCTCTGTACGGGTCACCACTGAATTTCTGCTTTAAAAAAAAATTTTAGCATCATGGACTGTCTGGCGCAATGATAGGTTCGGAAAGTTCAGAGGAATTCTTGCTACGAGGTCCTTCAGGATCTGTGATAGACAAGTAACAGCACCTTCCCTCTCCCAGGTAACCTAGAAACCTTTCTTTCCCTCCACCACCCTGCCTTTCTCCGCATGTAACTCACTATGCCCCACGTAAAACTAATAAATTAACCAGCTATTGCTGCATAATGCTGCATACCTGACTTCCCCAAAACACACTGCCTTACAGCAGCGAGCGTGACTTTTTCTAGCTCCTAGTTCTGCAGAGTTTCTGGGACAGCCCAGGATGTGGGTCAGCTTAGCCTGGCTGCAGATTCAGGGCTGCTCCAGGTGTCTCTGCCTCTTTTTGGACCAGCAGCTACCTGGGACATGGCCTTTGTCAATAAGTAGACAGTGAATATCCCACTAGCCACCTGGGGGCTAAGATAGGGGTAACGCTCTAAAGAAAAATTTAGTAATGGAATCAACTTGCACAAAAGTTCTTGGTATAGCTCGTTGATAATGCCAAGCAGTATGGGATTAAAAGCGAGAATGGGAATGGGTGGGTCGGATTTTGATAGATCTAAGCAAGGGCATTTTCAAAAGGAGAAGCACATCTGAAGGAGCCAAAGGTTCTATATGGGAGTGAGTATTATCTCAAATGCACAGCATCCTAACTTCTATAAGGTGAACTATGAATGATCATGTTTAACTAGTCCATAGGCTGGTTACACGTTGGCCTTGTTTCTCTATCCCTAATTTTTAACACTCTTTCCATTACTTGATTTGTTAATTATAGTAGTAGTAGTAGTAGTAGTAATAATAATAATGATAACAACTGTAGAATGGCACAAATGGAGGAATTCTTCAAAATGCTTCTGTAATGCAAATATTCATAGCAACTAAACAATTAACTCATTTTATAGATTCAGGTTTCTTTTAAACCAGAAAAATCTTCCTACAGAGACTTTTATTCACGTGTAAAGAAACCACACCCAAGGAAACAGTGACCTGAAAGATTTCATTCCAGGCGGGAGGAGACCTAGTCACTCAGTTCTGTGGTCTCCTGGCAATGGTGATGCAGGAAAAGATTACTTTATGTCTTTTATTCATTTCAACTGAAGTCTGGAAAAACAGACATTTGAACCCTGTACTGGTTTGCATCCAGTTCCTAAGCTTTGCCTCCAGGATTCAGAACTCTAGCCACTGGACTGAAATGGATTCTGAGAGCTGGAAGGTCACGGAGCCTTCCTTCACGTTACAGATGCTGAAGAAGAAGCCAGGAGTTTATTCAAATAACTTTGAATAAAATTGGTACTAAAATCCAGGTCTCCTGATTTCCCAGGTGAAGGCAAGATTCTGCCAGTCACCTCCTGCGTCCCTCTCATGTCCCAGATCATTTCCTGTAAGCCATCTCCCTGCACGAGCTTCTGCAAAATCAACTCTTCAGAATGGGCACTGGATCCCTGACTTCAGGTAGAACCTGTCTCAAATCACAACTCCCACTTATTTGCTGGGCATCCTTGGGCAAATTGCTTGATCATTCTCTGCTTCTACTTCCTCCTCTGTTAAATGGAGCTAATGATATCTAACTTGAGTGTTGCTGGAGAAGCAGGTAGAATAATACATTGCACAGTGCCTGACATGGAGGAGCAGAGCCACAGATAGTGGTGACGATGGTGACAATTAGGTGACTCAGAGGCCTATCTGGGGAGGATGCAGGCAGAGAGCACTTGGTGGGGGTTTATGGCATGAACTTGCCTGAGACCTGGGTGGGCTTCCGTAGTTTTTCTGCCCTCGGACAGCAGAACTCAGTCTGCTGAGACAGAGAGGATATGGAAGCTCCCAGCCCTGCCCAGAACTCTGCTTGGGGACTTGGGAAAAGCAATAATTTCCCTGCTGCACACCATCACCCGCCCTGCCCGGGGTGCTACCATCAATTTAATGACTCAGACATGGATAAATGTAATATTGGAGTAGGATGAGAGAGTGGTAACGGATCTTGAGATTCACAGATTTCCCTGAGGATAGGGAAAGGATAGGGTAGACTTCCCAGAAGGTAAATGGAGGTGTGCTCCATAGAGATTGGAAGAAGGGGATGCCTGATAAAAGGGGACCTGAAGGTGGGGGACCAGCAGGGAAGAAGGACCCCCGGGGAGAGCCCACCGCGCTATGAGAAAATTACATTGGACAGTGTTAAGTTTCCTCCTCCAATGCTGTAAGTCCCCTGAATTCCCCCCACATCCAGGAAGACAATTTAATCCAAGTTTGACTAATAATATGATGGAGAACGAAGCATCTGGAGGATAAGGAAAAGTGGGACATGCCTGAATTGTCCTGGAGGTAAATGTTGGACTCTAGATGCATATACACCTCTCAAAGGCCAACATGAATTACCAGAGCCAGCCCTACTGAAATCCAGAAGGAAAACAAACACATTGCCCTGTCTCACCGTGTCTCATAATCTGAAAGATTCTCTTGCAAGTTGGAGTCCATCCTCCACACTACTGTGCAGAAACATATTAGGTCCTATTCTTTACCTCCTCTTTTCAGATGGCCCTGAATGGCCACTGGAGATAAGAAAGAGTCCATTGCTCAGCCATATGGAGAGCCAGTGACCTCTCAGTGTCCACACAAAGGCCAGAGAGAAGCCTGGAATTACCACCTGTTGGGACATAGCAACTGTCTCTTAAAGGCAAGTTACTGGGACCTTGCGAAGCCTCCGTTTCCTGCGTTCATGTTAGTTTGCCCCTTCCACATCTTAGTAATTCACCAAAGCCACCTCAAGTTTACGTGTGAAAAAATTAGTGTTTCTAACAGCACCGTGGCAGAAGCCTAAAGTTGGGGGCCCCAAGGGAAGCTTTCTAAAACAGTAGCTAATGCAGCCTCTTCAGAAAGGATTCTCTGCCAGGAAGACATTTCTAGGAATAGGGCACAGCTTTATTTCCAGGGAGAAAAATCACTAGTTAGAAAACCAAGGCAGTTGGATGTTGTTCAAAGTCCCCCCAAAATGTGTTGGTTCCTCTCAAGGTGCTGGTGCCTGGGCAAACATCTATTGTGAGTGTTGGACTAAAATAGACAAAAAGGGGCTTTAAGGGAAAAGGAGACCCAAAGTGGCAGTCTGAGGGGTGCCGGCAGACAGAGAAGGCACAGTCCACCGCTGGGGCTCAGTGATGACAGGGCAGGGGGAGAACCTGGGGGTCGGGGGCCAGACGAGAGGACTGACAATTGGGTACCCTGACCTGAGGAGCTCTTTTGAAGATGCTGTTGGCAGAGCGACCTTGGTCTCTTCAGCTTTAATGAGCCCTGATCACATGCCAGTAGTTTAGGAGCTCAGGACAGTGACCTCAATCCAGGCCAGCCAGTGCTGCCAAAGTGGGCAGGAGTCTCCAAACTCCAGGAATTCAGCCTTGAGGAATCTCCTTTCTGGAGTCACAACTGATGGAACTGATGGACAGAATTCTGTCCTCTTCCTCCCGTAGGACCCTGGAGGTTGTCAAAACACAAGTTGGTCCCAGTTAGGGGCTGAATCTAGCAAAGGAAGGAGCCAAGGAGTTATGGACATGGCTCTGAGAGCTTTTACATCATCTAAGGGCTCAATATTTAGAGGAATATTGATTCGATTTATCTAGTGTTGTAATGTTCCATTGGTTGCTAGGCAACAGAGTTCTTTCTTCCCTATTTTCTGGGTGGCTCATGGGAGTTTGACTACCAAAGAGATTACTTTGTGTATATGAAACTAAATGGACCATAGGTGCCATACATAAGTGGAGGAGTACTGTTTTACTGGGCAGCGTGCAGGCCATGTTTCCTATCACATCCTGGTAATTGCGATTCAACCTCCAGAACAACGGGGACATTCATAGTCACATTCCCCTACAAGATACCCACTGAGAACCATTTAACACAAACTTGTGCTGATGCATAAAACCCTGTGTTGTGTGCTTACTGTCCCACCCTCATAAAGTCCAAGCCTGTACTGGGGCAAGGATGGGTTTATTCCTCCCCATTCTGGTTCCTTCCAAACCCCACATTAATAACCAGAAATAGCAATCTGGATTCTGGTTTGCACTTAAATCCTGGCATGGCAGGGTCTTTCTTCATTTCTCTTAGCCCATCTTCTCCCTAACTCACCATAAAATTGCCTTCCTTTTTTGGGAGGGTCCTTTGTAAGGCCTTCACACTGACGTTCACTGTTTCTTTAAAATCCCAAGTCAGAAGCAGCAGGCAGACGAGGCGCTGTCAGCTTGGGCTGTATGGTTCAGTGACTTGGCATTAATGACGTTTATTTTGGAACCTACGTGATGGCCTGACCTATTTTAGGATCTCTGCTTTAACCATACCTCCCTCCCCCATTTTTTCAATTAGAAGTGAAGGAAAAAGGGATTGTGGGGAGTTGCAGGGGAGGGGAAAACCTGGAGCCCACTGCACTATGAGTTACAACATCAGGTTGACCATAGCACTAACCACTGTCACAGAGGCAATCTGAAGCCCTTCTGGAAAGGCTGGAATGGAGGGCTGTGTCCACAAAATGGGAAGAGCCTCCAGAGGCACTTCTCTGCCCAGTTTCCCCAGGTGGGGCTACAGGAGATACAGAAACCAAAGGCCACATTTAGTATTGTTTGGCATTTTCCTCCCTGGAAAGACCTGGTTGGGAGAGAAATGATCTTCTTCCAAAGAGAAACGCTACCCGGAGGAGGGGAGGGAGGGGAGGAGAAGGAAGAGGCAAGTGCAGGCAAATAGCCAACTACGCACATTTACGGAGAGCTGAAATGTAAAACAGATGTCCTGCAGGAGCATCAACCACTGCCCTGGGAGCATCGTTGTCAGCCTCTGGAGAATTGGGTTTCTCAGATGCAGGCAAATAACCCAGTAAGTCACTGAAAGCTGCATGCTCATCATAACCCCTCTAAGGAATGGCCCTTCTGGGTGGCGGGGTGCCCTGGCTGCACATCTTTCTTGTGGCTGAATCGATGTTGCTGTCTCTTTAGCTAGGACTGGGATGTTCTCACCCTCACCAGAGCTGCCTCCCTGTGATGGAGGGCAGGAGCAGCAAGACCTGGAGCTCCAAAGAGACAGATGGGGGCCCAGTAAGCCCTGTGCTGTGGCTCTAGTGGGATCTGTTCCATGAGAGTAGGGGTTATAAGAAGGCAAAAGGAGCCAGGCCACTGTGTGAAGGGCCCTGTCAGAGCAGCTGCAGCACTCGGGGAGCAGATGGTGATATCAAGGTCAGTGGTATAGAGGACCCGTGGCAGCTGCTGCTGTGGGCAGCTCAGGAAAACTTTAATGGCTATCGAGACGATGCTCAGCTTGAACCACTTGGGAAGTGCCAAGGGTAAAAAACGGGATATGGAAGGTGAGGGGTCCCGGCATTGGGCAAGATGGAGGTCAGAGGTGTGACGTCTCCTCTCACTGAGCTGGGGTCTAGCAAGCAAGTCTGTAGGACTTGACATAGCTCAACTCAATCAAAGGGCCAGAAGAACAGAAAGGGCTAAGTGAGTCTTAAGAGAAACAAAAGCAAGGAGCAAGTGTTCACCGCAGTAAGGCACTAAAATTGAAGACAGTTCTGAGTCCAGCTAGCACACTGTCCCTGAGAACTGAGTCCACAGAGCACATTTTTAGTAGGTTCTAAATCAACAGCTTCTATGACCTCTGAAATGTATGGACAAAATCAGAAATAGTCCCTTTTTCTAGGCAGCCCACTTTGCCTTTCTGAATCTCCTTTTAGAATTTCGCACAGCAGGTAGGCACTGCAATATTGTGGGTCCTGAAATATTTTTCAGGAATATGAGTTCAAAGTATTAACTGGTCCGACATCATCTTAAGTTATTAGCCTGTCTTGGGAGGCTGGCTGGACATCTGGCCAGGCATTTTTCCTCCTTCCCTATATATTTCTTTTCTTTCCCCTTGTGTTTTCTTAGGACTGTGACTCAAATATATATAATCAGACAGAAAAGGAAGAAGGAGTGTTCTTACCCCATTCCAGGCAGAACTGTCACCTCTGGAAACTAGATTAACAATGTTACATATTGAGGGCCTGGAGGGAGTGTCCAAGAAGGAGGAGAATGAGGAGAAAACGAAGGAGGACGAAGAGGAATAGAAGAAGGGGTTCACCGCAAATTATATTTCCAGTTCTCAGACCCAGGTCATTGAAACTGAAATTGCTTGCTCCTTGATAATTCTGTCATGCTGAAAGAACGTATCTTTTTCTAAGTGAAATCAGGTTTAACAGAGGAATAGCATGCCTTAAAATTAATTAGAATAAACTAATTTCTTAAGGAAACATACTACTGAAGCATGAGAAAGCTAAGGGCACACAGTATTGATGTGCTGACTAAGAGGCGTGATCTTGGGGGTGTTTGTTGATAGGAACTCCTGCTGTGTCTGTGCACACAGACGGCTCTGAAAGACATCAACCCTTCTGATGGCTGGATCACAACCAACCAGCTAGTAACTGCCTGGTTGCTTGACTGAACTCAGCCAGTCTGTTTTGAAAATAACCCGCACTCCACCTAACAGCATCACTTTTGACCCAGTCCACTGGCTGCTACATTCACGTCTCTGCCCAAACTTGAACAGTGGGGTGGATGACAACTGCAAGTTTAAACTGAGCTAAAGAAAAAGTCTGGAGGAGAGAGTTAGCAGAAAGTCCAGCAGTGAGAAGATCAAACTAGGGTTGCAGTCGACAGCTACCTCCAATTTAAGAAAGATACCGAACTGAGACAGTAGGACTGCCAGAGAAAAAAACCAGGTGATCCTAAAATGTATCACGGGAGCCTCACTTTTCCCCCAGGGCCGGTACTCAGGAAGCAGCCCCAGAAAAGAGGAAGAAGGACTCAGCGAGGCGGTCTGATGGCTCCACGTGGGGATTCGGCGAGGTGGGGTCATTACTCAGTGACATGTCAGCACTCTCCTCCACGTGGAATGTCATTTCTATTTTTCGTAATCCAGAAGTTTTCAGGAAGAGCACTCTTGATGTACTGCTCAGCTGACCTTTTGTTAGTTCCGGGGAAGGGCGGAGAAGTCCGCAGAGAGCTGGCTGCTTATTCTAAACAGCTGGGCTGGAGTTGGAATGGCATAAATGTGGACACGCATTTTTAGCAGGTCACAATAGTAACACGGCTCTGGGGAAAGGCAAGGGACTGAATCCTGTAATTAGTCAGAGAAGCTTTTGATAAGAACCCCAGGAGTTCCTTATCCCAAAATATCACTTGTCATAGGAGCACACGGGCCCACGAATGCACCCACCCTGGATGAGATGGATGGGTGATGCCAAGTTCTAAATCTCCTATGGGGTCTCCCTTGACAGGCTGCTCTTATGATTTAGGGCACCATCAGCGGCCCTGGTTTGATTCATCACTTGGTGATTCATCTTTCCCAACAAGCTGTGGTTCCTGTTTTATAACGCCCTTTCCATTTCTCTCCTTTGAAGAGAGAGAGGAACAGGTGATGAAAGCCAGGCTTTGGGACAGAAATCTGGCTTTTTCCTGCCAGAATTAGCCCTCCTTGGTAAGAAGGAGAAGCAGCAGGCTAGCAGATCAATCTCAGGGAAGACTATGCTTATTGACAAAGCAGCGCCCATTTACATCGAACATGTCGCTTTTACTATTTCACACATTGGTGTGACGGGTACTATAAATAGCCATGGCAACGTAGGAACGAGTGGACTTTGCTACCTGAACATGATGATTCTTTAAAAATAAGCACATTTGGTTTTTAAAGGAAAATTATGTTTCGACCCTTAAGTATACAGACTGGTTAATATATTGAAACTTGGGTTTCTGTCTCTCATAGGAGTTATTATTGCCATTTTGGATTTTGCTACATCTGTTTTGGCTATTATAAGTCCCTACACTTCTTATTTTCACAATATTTTTAAGCAACAGTTATTGTATTTTTTATGACAGAAGCAATGTATGAGTGTTACAGTGAGCTTAGAAAGATAAAATAATATAAAGGAAAAAATGATCTATTATACTACTACTCAAAAATAATCGTGGTTCATAACTTGTTGAATTTTATGTATTTACATATAATGTACATATTATACAAAATAAATAAATTGGGATCATCTGATATGAAAGTAACATCATAAGATTTTCCCTTTATCTATGAATAGCCTTCATCATAGTCAGCCCTGATCAACCTCTAATGCCCACCTATCTAGAGGGGTTTATTAGAGAAAGAAAGCATAGAGGGAAACTAAAGTAAAATTCGACTTCTGGAATTCAAAACTAGGATTTTCCAGTAGATAATACCTTGCAATCCCAGGCATTATCTAAAGAAAGCTTTGCTAAATTTCTTAATCCCCCTACCCCAACACATCCCAGACACAAACTATTTTTATGATCTAGATGAAAGATATGTATTTAAGAGAGGTCCAGCTAGAAAGGGGAAAGGGGGAATTCCACCCTCTAGTGCAGGCGTGCCCATTTCCCCTCTTCATCTTGAGGGAGCAGGTGTATAGATGGATGAAGGTAGTTGGAGAGCAAAGGACACTGTCTTAGTCCATTCAGGCTGCTATAACAAAAATAACCATAGACTGAGCAGCTTATAAACAACAGAAACTTATTTCTCTCAGTGCTGGAGGCTGAGAAGTCTAAGATCAAGTCTCTGGCAGATTCAGTGTCTAATGAGCACCTGTGTCCCGGTTCACAGACAACCATCTTCTCCCTGTGTCCTCACATGGTAGAAGGAATGAGGAAGCTCCCTGGGGTCTCTTTTATAAGGGGATTAATCCCATTCATGATGGCCTCACCCTCATGACCCAATCATCTCCCCAAAGCCCCACCTCCAGATACCGTCACACTGGGGATTAGGTTTTGACATACAAATTTGGGGGGCAGGTTTCAAACATTCAGTCTGCAGCAGAGCCCCCAGGCCTCAATCTTCATCTAGGGCTCCAAAACATGCTTGCCTCTGAGGCTTCCCTTGCACCCTTTTGGGGTGAGTCATATCTATCTGGCTGCAGAGCATCAACCGAGTAGAGAGACACCTTAAGGCCTGTCTCTCTGATGCGGTCCTAGGTGCCTGAATAGCAGGAATACAGAGTAGAGACTCAGACGGGCTGCCCAGGAATGTGCCGAGCAAGGCAAGCCTGCACCAGAGGCCAGGATGCACCGCAGGCCAGCAGGCTGAATGGAGGATGGGGCAGAAGCTCAGAGATCATGTTTCATACAAAGGATCTCAGATCACTGACTTTTTTGAACTCATAATACTGATTCAGCTCTGGGTCAATTAGACAATGTCTTCAAAAAAATTTTTTTTTCCTCACAAAGGGCAAATAGTTGGTAAATTTCCTAGATCCTTACAGTTCCTAGAGTAGTTTGCTTCTACCTTCAACCATGAGTGAGCATTGAGCTAGGTTCAAAATCCATGGATCTAAACTATTTTCCTATAAAACCAGTAGATGTTATCCCATCATCTTTTATCATTTGAAGAGTCGAAGTCTGAAGTCAGCCTGATGTTTTTGTTCTCCTGTAGTAAAACTGGTTTTTTTTTCCTGCCTGGATATTTTCATACTTTTGAGTGGCTTACTTTAACTCTGAGAATTAAAAAAAAAAAAATGACCAGGACATGAGTGTGTGTGTTGCCTATACCATAGCAAGCCACTTCAATCTTTAAATTCAGGTGTTTTTTTCCGATTCCTATAGATGCCTTCAATGTACTTCCAGTTTTTACATTTTGTTCCCCTTGTTCTGTTTCTTTCCTAAGAAATTTCTTAAGTTCCTAAGTTTTATCTTTGTTTCATGTCCTCCAAATCTGTCTAATTCTTCTTGTTTTTACGTCTTCGTTCCTTTTCCCTGAGCTCTGAGAGAGTTTCATCAGGTTTGCCTAGCAACTTTCATCTTGGCACTGCATGTCAGTTCCCTTTAATTTCTTCCTTCTTTGTCCCTTTTGGCCTCAGTTTGTTAAATCTGAATTTCATCTCACTGGACCATTCACCTCTTCCACTGCCTTCTTATGGTTTTATTTCTTCTTTAATCAAGGCCATGCCTTCTTGCAACTATTGTGGTCATCAAACAGTTTCTAAAAGGTTCTTTTTACTCTTGCAGGAGGTATTTCCAGAACTGTATTTCTCCATTGAGTACACTGAGGGACACTCCCCTTTCCTTATTCTGTGGCATGTTTTCCAACTAGCCTATGTTAATTTTTTTGTGATAGTCTTATCTTGAAAATAGAAGGGTGTAACTGGGGTTTGTCAATAACTTTAGTGTGATTTTCTTTGGATTCTACTCACAAGCCCATTAAGGGCTAGATCTCCTTCTCTGACCTAACCCTAGATGGAACACTGGTTGATACAGCTCTCATCTCATTTTTAAGTGTCTGGTTATGCGTTTATCTGGTCCTAACTTTTGTTTTCTCCCCTCCCCATAGCTTGGTCCTCTAACATTGAGAAATAATGGAATACATGTTTATCGATTAGGATGTGGATGCAGTAAAAATTAGACCCCAAAGTTTCCAGCGGCTCACAGTAGGTATGCATTTCTAACTCATGTAAGAATTCCAGGGTTCCTGAACACGAGGCAGCGCTACTCCACGTGGTGACTCAGGGACTCAGGCTCCTTGAATTTCCATCTGGAAGATGGAGGAAAAGAAAGAGAACAGGGAGGAGGCACAGTCCCTTCCACAAAGCTCCAGACTGCTTTCTGGAGCTAGCACAAATCATATACACGCACATTTCATTGAACATAACTCATCCATGACCACATCTAGCTCCCAGGAAAGCTGGAAATGCAGTCTAGCTATGTGTGCAAGAAAGAGAGTAGGACACTGATTTTGGTGAACAAGTCTGCCATGGTGTTCAAAACAGAATCACCCATACACACTGTTGTACAGACATTCCCTGCTTTCCCTCCTTGTCAACATGGCTTTTCTTGGTTGCAGGAGATACCACTCTCAGTTGTTCAACTACTGTGACTTCTCTGTCTTCTTTCCTGCACGGCTATGTTGAGTAAGATAGTCCGCTCATCCCAGTTTCACCCCCTGTGATGCCAGCTTTACACCTAGGCCGGGCAGACTTAGAGCATGCTAGAAGTTAATCAGAGAAAATGTCGAGGAGAGGAGAAAGTGTCCAACACAGACTAATCCCCTTTCTTTCAATACTTGAGAATACTCTTAGCTTTTCTCTGGCAACAGAGGCAAAACAAAGCCATCTCCCTGGGCTAACATATCGTTAGCTCAGCAGTTCTCAGCAGTTCTCAGTAGTTGGGCCGGCAGTGTCCGCGCCATCAGAAACTCTAGGAATGAGGCCTGGTAACCTCTGTTTTAACAAGCCCTCCATGTGATTCTGCTTCACAGTGAAGTGTGACAACCACTGCTCTGACTTAAACTTGGCTATGACCTGAGCCATAGCAAAATAGCCTATGTTGACTGGAAGCACTTCATTTTAGTTGTCAGCAAAACACCGAAGAGGAGTATTTGGAATTTTAATCTTGAAAAACTAAAAATATAGAGCAATGGTAATAAAAAAATTGACACTAATTATCTAATTCTTTGGTCTAGATCAAAATGGCCAACAGTGATGAACACAGAGTCACAGAATATCGGATATAGAAGGGATCTCAGAGACCATCAAGTCCACTCACCCATTTCATACACTGGAAAACTGAGGTCCAAGAAGAGTACGTGGGTCTTCCAATGTCCCACCTCTGGTTGGAGGGAGAGTTGGAACTAGAATCCAAGACCCCTAATTCCTGGTCCAGCTCTCTTTCTCATGAGATCATGTTTGTGAAGCCCTCTGAAAAATATAAAGTATGAAGTGGTTGCATTATATGAATATTGAATTGAGTTCAGATAATTTGAATTCCAAATCTTAAAGAGCCAAAGTTAAATGTATGTGCAAATTTGTTCTCTAAGCCCTGTCCAAATGCAAATAAAAAATGAATGAACAGCATCGCTTTAGAATTACAGAACACTTCAGAACATTGATACTGATATTAAGAAATGTAATGCAGAAGCATCAGGCATCAGCCTCTGATATCTCCTTTTCTTCCAAAAATGTGTGTGATGTCATAGAAATCTGAGAGACATTCCCACTAACTCTAAGGCCAATAGGCCTGCATAAAGAGAAGTAATCTGTGGGTTCCATGTACTTTATTTCACAAAGAGAGAAACTCAAGCATCATATAAGAAAGTGGGAAGCCAATAGGCTCTTTCCTCGCTGTCTTTCCCAAGAAACTATGGTAAAAGCAGTAACGAGAAAAGTGGACAGCACAAATACTACTGGAGACAGGACTTGCCCCGGCCTCAGCCCCACTCCAACATTCAACATCCCTTTAGAGATTGCAACTCCCAAGAATGCACAAGGCTGACTCAGAGACTCTCACTTTCTGAATTCAGTAAGAGTCATTTGCTATCAGACTTAGAACATGCAGAGATAGAGGGCAAATGAGGTAGCCATGGGATTGTGTCCCAGGTCACTGATAAATGGAGCTGGTGCCCCTGGCTTGGTTTTGTTGGTGGTCAGGGGCCTAGTGCCCAGCTGGTCAGACAGGACTGGAGAGGACATGGTAGCCCCATACACCATGGGCTTGCCTCTTTCCAGCAGGAGTTTTCCTTCCAGTTTGTTTTGTAGTGTGTGAGCTGAAATAGACTTCTCTCTATCTTAACTTTGTAACTGGCTTAGCTGGGTCTTTGAATTGAGAATCTTTTTAAAAAACAGCTTTATTGAGGTTGAATTGACATACCATACAGTCTTTACATACCATGTAAAGAATACAATTCAGTGGTTTTTAGTGTGTTCATGGATTTGTACTACCATCACCATGGTCAATTTTAGGACATTTCACCACCTTGAAAAGAAACCCTGTACCTTTTAGTTATTATACCCTAAGCAACCACTAATCTGTGTTCGTCCTCTACAGATTTCCCTGTTCTGGACATTTCATATGAATGGAATCATGTAGTTTGTGGTCTTCTACGACTGGCCTCTTTCACTTAGCACAATGTTTTGAGGGTCTTCTGTGTTATAGCATGTAGCAACACTCCATCCCTTTTTATTGCTGAATAACATTTCATTGTATGGACATGACACATTTAATCTATCCATTCGTCAGCTGATGGACATTTGGGTTGTTTCCACCTTTTGGCTATTATGAATAACTGAATTGGGAACATTAGAATTGTCATCTATTCTGAGGGAAAAGAAATTTTGAAGAGAGGAATTCCCTTAATAACTGGCTATTTTTACACTGTTCAGTGTACTAATTCAGTAAACACTGAGCATGTGCAACATGCAAAACAAGACGGAAGCTACTTTGAGGTTATCATTCTTAAGAATATTTATAGCAATACTGAGAAAATATCTCTTATAAAGCCCTTAGATATGATCTTAGGTAAAACTTATTATCATAAGAATACACTGTGAACTTGATATCCCCAGCCCCATTTGACAGCAGACAAAAGCTCTGAGAATTCAGGATCACCAACCTAATGAGTAGAAGACAGTTTGGAGAACTTGAACTATTAGTCCTGTCTCTTGTTAAGATATATCTTCATCTAATCTTTATAGGGGAAGAAATTCTTTTAGAAACATTTTATCACAACAGTTGACACTTCTGCAGCCCCAGATTATGAATCACAGACAGGCATATTTCTCCTGTTCCAAATTCCAATAGCTCCTTTTTATACTTTCAAAAATATATCACCTTTTGCCTTTTATCATATTTGCATTAAGCGCTATCTCCTTTGCTAGCAGAAAGGCTGGATGGGAAGTCCTCTGAAAAATCCGCTAGCTGTAAAGTTTCTGGGGCACTTTCTTCAGTGATGTGCAATGATTCCACCATTAAAACAATGTTTGTGGTTTTCTTAACAGTGGCTCCCTTTCTTTGAGGCCAGGCAAGCCCAGTAGAAATACTGGCCATGTGAGCTTATGCTGGATAGACCTGGAAATGCTGGAAGCCAGGAGCCTATGCAAGTCAACACCAAGGAGGGCCATGTGTTTGCTAAAGGAGCAATATCACGAGAAAGGGAACAGCCAGAAAGGGAATGAGGAAGAAGACAGGAGCCAAAACATCAAACAGAGGCTGGAACTGGAGAGAAATGTGGGATGAGTCCAGTGGGTTCATGACAATGCCTGTGCGTGAGTCAAGACACCTGAGAGCTTATTTACATTGCGTCCTTGCTTCCTGGTAAAAGGCAGAGCTGTCCAGCCGAGGGGAGCAGGGCACAGCTGAACACCCTGGGCTGCTACTGAGTCTAGTTTCTAGAGTTCCCTTTCTCAGGGCATCATCATGACCATCTTCAGTGCACAACTGCCACTTTGCCGGCTGCAAACAAATGGAAACAACCTAAATGCCCAGCAATTGCAGGGACAAGTTAAACTATGCTAAGTCCATACAGCGGGCTACTATTAGTTTTTCAAATAAGGGTGGAGAGCTATATATTTTTTTCTGGGAAGATATTCAAGATATAGTGTTAGTTTTAAAAGATTATAAGAAAAAACAAATAAACAAACAAAAATCTCATGACAGAGAGAACAGATTGGTAGTTGCCAGAGGTGGAGGGTGGGATGGTGGAAGAAATGAGTGAATTATTTTGTTTTTTAGTTTAAACAAATTGAATTAATTTATATATTTTAAAAAGGTTATATGATATCATGAATACTATGCCATTTGAATAAAATTGTGTATGCAGAGGTAAAAATATATATAGATACCATTTTTATGACACCATAAATATTATGCTATTTGCATAAAATTGTGTATGCATAGGTAAATATATATATATATATTTATGTATGTGTGTGTATGGTTTTATTTTTCTAGGTATAAGTGGATCCAGAGACCTCTTCCTTTTTGAAAGTATATTTACCAAAATTAAAATTGCTTTCAGGGTAAGTGGATTTTTTCAGTGATTTTTCTTTCAGAGATTTTTTTTTTACCTTTCTTTTAGCTCTTTCCTATATTATTTTACCACTATCCTTATCCTTGTAACTAACTAAATTCATAAAATAGTCTACTAGATAATACTATTTATTGGGTACCTACCAGTTGCTAGTTACATAAACTGTCTCATTGGAACCTCAAAGCAATTCTTAGAAGTATAATATTATTATTCCCATTTTAAAATGAGGCAACTAAGACTTAGTAACATTAGGAAATTGGTCCAAGGTCACACAGCAAGCAAATGGCAGAGCTGGGACAGTCGTTTAGGACTATCTAACTCCACAGTATGTACTCTCAGTCACTGTACTGTGCTACCAGGAAAAATGCAAAAAGCACAGGCCTTACCCAGTAAAGACTATGACCAGCAGGGAGCACGATTTCCCATGCTACTTACTCTCCAGTGCCATATGAACTTGGACCCACCTTGGCAAGACATATTCAGAACCCACAGAACTATTAATCTGAATTACTCAATCCTCTTCATATATCAGCATCAGATACTGAGCATGTCTGTACATTCTCTGACATGAGAGGAAGTATCCATGTCCCCTTCCCTTGAATCTAGGCTGGCCTTGGTGACATAACTCATAGAATACACTGAAGTCACTGCATGACGTCCAAGGTGTCCACCTTGCTTGCTAGGATGCTCGCTTTTGAGCCCTGAACCACCTAAGGCCACTCTGATGGAGGAAGCTCAGCCACATGTGGAGGTGCTGTGGTGGACAACGCTGCGGAGAGCCCAGCCAACAGCCAGCATCAACCACCCGGCACTGCAGTGAAGACGACTCTGTAGGAATCCAGCCTCCAGATGACAAATCGCCCCCAGCTACTGAATCTTCCCAGCTGAGACCCAGACACCATGGGTCAGGGACAAGTCTTCCCTGTCTAATTCCTGACCCACAGAGTCCAAGAGCGTAATTAAACGGTTGTCTTACGCCACCAGCTCCAACTCCAGCTCCTTCCTTCTGCAGCCATCCATTCCACTGAGGTCTTAGTAGTTGGGCTTGAGCCTTGGAGGTTATATAGATAGGAGTTATTGACTCTAATCTCTTTTCTTCATAAAGCCAGGACAAGCTGCAAGCTCCCTGACGGCAGGAATGAGTTAGTCATGTAGACAATTATATCTCAACACTCACCACAGTGCCAGGAGCATGTGGGTAGGCTGTTTCAGCTATCTATCTAGTTATTTATCCCAAAACGTAGTGGCTTACCATGGAGGTCGGAAGATCTTGTCCACAGGCAGACCCAGCCTGCCAGCTCTTTTTGTAAATAAAGTTTAATGGGAACACAGCGACAATCATTCATTTATATATTGTCTACAGCCGCTTTCACTCTGCAGGGGCAGAGCTGAGAAGCTGCAACAGAGATGATACCGCCCTCCTGCAAAACCTAAAATATTTACTATCTGCCTTTACAGAAGGATGTTTGCCAGCCCCTGATGCAGCACAATAATAATTTATTATCCCCCGCCCAGTGCTGTGGCTGGCTGGGCTCAGCTGAGCAGGTTTTTTTCCCTCTACACAATGAGGCTGCCTTCATCTGAGAACTTAGCTAGTGCTAGCACATCCAAGATGATGTGCTGACATGTCTGGAATCTTAGTCCTCTTGGCCTGGGGCAGCTTCATTCTCTTCCATGCAGCCTTGCTCTCTGGCCTCTCATCATTCATTAGTCCACCCCAGGTTTCTTGATTAAAACTTCCAAGAGGAAGAGCAAAAGCAGAAGCTACCAAACTTAAGATCTGGGCCCAGAACCTATGCAGCAACACTTCCATCACCTTCTGTGGGTCAGAGCAAGTCACAGGGCAGTCAAGATGGAAGGAGAGAGGACTCTCCACTCCTGGTTGGAAGGAGCACCATGGATGTACAGAGAGGGCAGAAATTGTTGATACCTATCTTTGGAGACTACCTACCATACAAAGCACACAGTCAATATTTCATGAATGAATGCAGGAGAGCTCTACAAAGGTGCAAACACAGCATGAGAAGGGAGCAAGTAACAGGTCAGGCCTTGAAGGATACATCCTAGGTTTTCCACAGGGAAGCAAGGTGTCCACGAGTGCCAGCACTAAGGAAGGGAGGGCTAGTGGAGCTGAAGAAAGGTCCCAGGTGAGTACAGGAAGAAAGGGAGAGAAATCAGGAACACAGTCAGTGAAGCCACTTGGGGATGGGAGGCTGCAGGGGTGGGATCAGATACCCAGTCTACACCGCAAAAAACACCAGACCTCCTCAGAACAAGCGCAAGAGTCAGATGTTATCAGTCAACACCAGACAAGAACTAGCAGCAACTGACGAGGAGGCAAAGCAGGGAGCTTCGTGAGTATCTTCAACATCGGGGTGAGCGTATTGGGCCGCCTTCCATCGTCCTGGTCTTGCATCAGACCAGACGACTGATCTCAGTGAATGTGACTCCTGGGTCAGTGGCTGGGTCATGACAGTATCGGACAAAACAATGACCCCAACTACTCCGTTAAGAGGCTTAGAAGAACTTGCTACAACCCAAGAAAGGAACCTGGCATCTTCAACAACAGAAGAGCATTACCTTCCAGTGGTGTACGGGGGCTGCAGCCAGGGAGCCAGCGGCCCGGCAGGTAAACCGACCGGAAGCAGCAGATGAATCAGGCTCATTATTTCACTTCATCCTGCAGAGAAGTTAAAATCTCCACTGTTTCACACAAGAGGAAGCTGAAGCTTGAAGAGATTAAAGATCTCTCCCACGTTCAGATAGTTAACATGTAGAAGAGGCATGATTTGGACGCCATTCTGCCTGAATCTAAAGCAAGGCATTCTGCTTCCCTATGGAACAGAGAAACTGCTATATATGGAAAAGGTAAAAATATGAGGCTTCATCTGCCTAGAGAAGTGTGTCTCAAAATATGTCCTGAGCAACACTATTACCTTGAAATGATCCTCCAAAAAATGATCCCAAGGTTAGTAAGCGTGAGAGCTGGTGCCTGGCAGAGCCCTTTTTGAAAGTCACATGAGCATTTGTATATTTGAATAAGAGTCTAGCTGAAATCCAAGCCCCTTTTTCATGTACTGTCCACCAACATCCTAAAGAACGAGTGCTCTAAGTAACCTCTGGGAAGGTTCTCTCCAGGAAGATGAAGCGGCCTTAATAATCTCATTAAATATGTAACCGTTGAGGACACATTTTTGGCAACCACTAGAATTTGGAGCGCCCAGTGAAGGCTGAAGCAGGTTTAATACACATTAAAAAAAGGTCTTATTCTTCATAGTCTAAAGGAAGCTTAGAAACCTTGCTGCCATGATAAATAAAAATATTTTAAAAGCCATAATCATGTTGTTAATGAATGGGGGCCCTCTGGCCTCCCAAGAGTGGCTGTAGGTGTCAGAATTAGAGGCACAGTATCGTACTGGATGTGCCACAGCTCCAGCATTTTATAGAGACTCAGAGCAAATTTGACCCAGCTGGCCTGGCCTGTCACAGCTGGCTATGACTTTATTTCTCCTGTGTCTTATCTGCAGAGGGTACCTGGAAAAGTCAGCATCTTTCTATCCTGCCATGTTTACATAATCCCAGTAACTCAGAATTGAGGTGGCAGTTAATTTTGCATTGCTGGTGGAAATGTAAAATGGTGCAGCTGCTATGGAAAACAGTATGGGAGTTCATCCAAAATTTTAAAATAGAATTACTGTAGGATCCAACAATTCCACTTCTGGGTATAAACCCAAAAGAATTAAAAGCAAAAGACTTGAAGTGATATTTGTACACCCATTTTTCACAGCAGCATTATTCTCAATAGCTAAAAGCCAGAAGCCACCTGTATGTCCATCGACAGACAAACGGATGAACAGAATGTGGCATGTACGTATAATGGAATATTATTCAACCTTAAAAAGGAAGGAGATCCTGACGCATACTACAACATGGATGAACCTTGAAGATACGCTCCGTGAAATAAGCCAGTCACAAGAAGACAACTACTGTATGATTTCACTTACATGACACACCAGAGAGCAGTCAAATTCATGGAGACAGAAAATAGAATGGTGGTTGCTAGGAGCTGAAGGAAGAGGGGGAAAGGAGCTATTGTTAATGCAAACTGAGTTTCAGTTTGGGAAAATGAAACGAGTTCTGGAGATGGATGGCGGTGATGGTTACATAGCAATGTGAATGTACTTAATACTATCAAGGCACTTAAAAATGGTTAAGATGGAGTGTGGCTCCAGGGGTGAAATTGGTTAAGGTGCAGTACTTACAAAAATGATTAAGACGGTACACTTTGTTATGTGTATTTCACACAAGGAGGGAGGGAATAAAGGAGGGAGGGAGGGAGGGGGGAAGGAAGGCAGGCAGGCAGGCCCTAGGTGGAGGTTAAATAGTGATTTATTTTGCATCTAATGCAGAGCAAGGGGGTCTTCCTAACAGCAAGGCAGAGCTCAGAGCCCTGCACCCGCCCCTTCCCCTCAGCCCTCCTAGGTAGATTCATACCCGGTCAGAGCTCGGCCCTCCCCAGGCCTCCCAGAGGGAGGCAATCGCAGCTGCAGCTGGTTAATCACCTGTCACCCAATCCTTCATTCACACCAGTTCAGGAGCAAGGATCCCACACGTCTAACTTACCCGACGGCCCTCCAGTCCCTCTCCTCCTGCACAGGGGTGAGTGCAGATGGTTTCAGTCTGAACAAAAGAACCAGTTTAAACGACAACAAAGAATTGCTTCAGACCTAAAGAAAATCAGGTATTGAAAGAAAGAAGCCCTGTCTCTCCTTTCTATTTCCTTTTCTTGCGGGGAGGGTGAGGGGCGGCTCAGGAGACCTGGCTCTGGAGGGGAACCCAGGCTGGGTCGGCCTCCGATGATGCCTATTCGCCAGCCTCTGGGATGGTAACTGGTCCTCGAAGCCTCTGAGACGCCATACAGTTTGTATTAGCTCTGCTGATAGTCCCAGCTGCCACTTGTTTGTGTTTCCTCATAACTTCCTCCTATTCCCACTAGTCTGAAAGCCAAGAACATGGCTGAAGCAGTGGTGACATAAGGGAAATAAATGGTCACCAAAGTAACAAAGAAGTGTTGTTTTGCCCCCATGGAATTGTAGGAAGGAAGGAAGTGGGGAGAGAGAGAGAAGGAGCAAGAGGAAGAGAGAAGGGGAGGCTGAGGGAGAGAGGAAGGGAGGAAGAGGGGAGGAAAGAAGACGAAAAGAGATTTTTAGTGAAACTGTTTTGAAATAAGAACACTCAAGCATTTGCTGTAGCGTTTTACGTGTACAAGTACTCTGGAAAACAGGACAATGTGCATTAAGTGTAATAGAAATAAATATACCTTTTAGCCCAGTAATTCCACTCAAGGGATTTGTTATAAAGAAATAATTTAAGAGAAACAAAAAGCTACATGCATTAGAATAAAGATATCAGTTAAAAAAAAAAAGAATAAAGATCGCAGAATTATGTCCAAGATTGGGAAACTGCAAACAATCTAAACTTCTAGTAATATGGGAATAGCTAAGTAAGGTATGAGAAATTAGCATGATCATATATTACTGCGAAATAAAATTCATGTTTTATGGCAAGACAGATTTAAATGTAAAAAATGTTCTCTGCCCTTCGCCCTCCTCTCTCCCCTCTGCTGTGCGTGGTGCATCTGCTTTATGCATCGACCAAACCTCCCCATCAGCAGAAATACTCGCTCAACAGGGTAAATAGCAACACTCTCCTAACACCAAGACAGCTCCTTAAAAGATAACATTCCTTCTTGACCTTGTAAGGGGTCATGATGACCCACCACTTTGCACGTCATTTCATGTACAGCCTCTGTCTCAAAAAACTTGCAAAACTGTCCTCTAACGGGCAGAACAGTTCTCGGAGATTTCTGGTTATAATCCTCTAATTGGCTCGAATGAAAATTTCCATTTTTTTCTTAGATAGAATTATTAATTTTTTGTTGACATTGTATAGCCATGAAAATAATTATTGAGAACATGTCACAGTATAGAACTTAACTACGAAATGCAGAATTTACATTTATGTGTATACTCTGATTATAAGGATACAAAATATGTGCATAGAGACTAACTAGAACAGGATTTAAAACTGAAAACTGTTGCTGTATTAAGGGTGGCAGAATTATTAGTGACTTTTTTCTTTTTTACAATATTTTGTTTAGATCTGCCAAGATGGCGGAGTAGAAAGACCCCTGAGCTCACCACCTCTCACGAGCACACCAAAATCACAACTACCTGCAGAAAACTATCCACGAAAAACACCAGACCCTGCCAGAAGAGATCTTCTACAGCCAAAGACGTAAGGTACCACAATGCGATGGGCAGGAGGGGTGGATTCGAGATATAATCAACTCCCATACCCCCAGTGGGCGACCCACAGACTGGAGAATAATTCTGCTGCAGAATTTCCCCCACAGGGCTGAGAGTTCTAAGCCCCACATCAGGCTCCCCAGCCCAGGATTCTGACACCAGGAAGATGAGCCCCCAGAGTATTTGGCTTTAATGGCCAGTGGGGCTTAATTTCAGGAACCGCACAGGACTGAGGGAAATAGAGACTCACTTTAAAGGGCCCACACAACATCTCACACGCACTGGGACCCACGGCAAAAGCAGTAACGTGATAGAAGCCTGGTCAAGACCTACCTGCTGGTCTTGGAGCATCTCTGGAAGAGGTAGTGTTGGCTGCAGCTCATTCTGGGGACACAGACATTGGTGGCAGCCCTATTTGCGAGTTTATCCTACTGCGCAGATGCTGATGTGGGCGGGCCCCACCATGGGGCTCCAGCTCATTAGAGCCAAGACCTGGCCCTGCCCAACAGCCTGCAGGCACCAGTGCTGGGAAGCCTCAGGCCAAACAACTAACAGGGTGGGGACACAGCCCCACCTATCATCAGATGGCTACCTAAAGACTTCCTGAGCCCATAGCCTCTAGACTCACCTCTAGACACATGTCTAGCCCTGCCCACCGGAGGGCCAAGACCCAGCTTCACCCGTCAGTGGACAGGCAACAGCCTGACCTCCAGGAAGCCTGCTCTAGCCTCTGGACCAGCCTCACCAGATGCAAGCAAACCACAATCCCTCTGCCTTCAGACTGAGCCTGCCCACAGTAGGCTAGATCCTTCCCTCAAACCAACTGGGCCTCAGCTCCACTCACTGGCAGGCCAATGCAAGCTTCAGGACACCCCATACCCAACTGTGTCAGAAAATACTCTCCCTCCCTCCACCAGTGATCTGACACCAGCTCTGGGATCCCTGGGCCCTGCAGCCAGACTCCAGGACCTAGTTCTGCCTGCTAATAGTCTAGCACTAAACCCAGGACCTGGCTTCATACCCCAGGGGGTGGACAACAGCCCCGGAGTCTTCTGGACCCTGAATCCTCCCACCAGTGAGCCAGCACTAACCCTGGGGCCCCTCAGGGTTCTGCAACCAGCAGTCTCATGACCAAGCTCCACTAACCAGCAGGCTGCAGCATCCACACAAAGCAGGGCCTGGCAACCAATCAAGCCTACCAGACCATCCACACAGCCTGCCACAACAGAGGGATGCACGCAGCCCTCACAGAGGGAACCCCTAGAGCATATAGTTTCGGTGATGAGAGGGGAGTGCACTGCTGCGATGCATAGAATGTCTCCTATAGAAATCCACTTTTCCAAAGCTGGGAAACATGACTACCTCCCAATATATAAAAATACAAATAGCAACTTAGACAAAATGAGGAGGCAGAGGAACATGTTCTAGATGAAGGAACAAGATAAAACCCCAGCAGGAGAACTAAATGAAATGGAGATAGGCAATCTACCCGAGAAGGAGTTCAGGGCAATGATTGTAAAGATGATCAAAGAACTCATGAGAAGAACAGAATCATAGAACGAGAAGTTAGAAGTTTTTAACAAAGAGTTAGAAAATAAGAAAGAATAGCCAAACAGAGATGAAGAACCCAATAATTGAAATGAAAAATACACTAGAAGAAATCAACAGACTAAATGATACAGAGGAATGGATCAGTGAGCTGGAAGACAGAGAAGTAGAAATCATTGACACTGAACATAAAAAGAAAAAGAATAAAAAGAAACAAGGACAGTTTAAGACACCTCTGGGACAACATCAAGCACACTAATATTTGTATTAATAGGGATCCCAGAAGAGAGAGAGAAAGGGGATGAGAACATATTTGAAGACATAATAGTCAAAACATTCCCTAATCTGAGAAAGGAAACAGCCACTCAAGTCCAGAAAGTGCAGTCTTATACAAGATTAACTCAAAGAGGAACACACTGAGACACACTGTAATTAAAATGACAAAAGTTAAAGATAGAGAATACTAAAAGCAGTGAAGGAAAAGCAACAAATAACATACAAAGGAAATTTATTTGTATTATTGACTTTCATATCCCCAGCACCCATGACTGTGCCTAACACATACTAAGTGTAACAGTTACCTATTGCTGTGTAACAAACTACCCTAAAGCTAAGTGTGATAAAATGACAAGAAACATGAATTATCTCACACAGTTTCCATGTGGCAGGAATTTGGGAGCAGCTCAGCTGAGTGGTTCTGGTGTATGGTCTCCTCATGAGAATTCAGCCAAGATGTGAGCCAGAAGTTCTCTGAAGGTTTGACTATAGTCTTCCAAAGTGGCTCATTTTCATGGCTGATCCAAAAGAGAGTAAGGCAGAAGCCACAATGTGTTTTATGATGTAGTTGGAAGTTACACACTGTTATTTCTAAAATATCTTCTTGGTTACATAGATCAATCCTATTACTATGGGAGAGGACTATCTCCTGGTAAATACCAGGAGGTGGGGGTCACTGGGAGCCATCTGAGAGGGTGGCTACCACACTAAGTGTTCAATTAATATATACTGATGAATAAACTCATAATTAAATGGTAAAAAGAAGTCTGATTGCTTTCATTTACACTCTGTATGGACAAGTAATTTAACTTCTCTAAGCCTCAGTTTCCACATCTATAAAATAAAATTGCTGCAAGTATTAAATTAAATATTCAGTGTAAAGGCACTTAACATGATGTGGTGCATGTAAGTGCTCAAAAGATGTCTACTTTTCATTATTACTATTATAGTTGCTGTTAATTCCTGGCCATAAGTCTCTTTATTGATACTCCTTGTAAGGGTTTATCCTTCAAGGAGAGAGAAACTCACTGGTCTAGAAAAATTTTCAACTCATTTTACTTACACAAAAAAAAAGAAAAAAATTCAAAATATTTTCAAGATTGCCCTGGAAGCAAGATTGTTGGCGATAGACTATTTTAAGATTTATTGAAAGAAGGCTATTGAGGCCACTGGAGAAAACTGGTATTTGTGAAAATGGGATCAAGATGGCAGCTGAGCACATGCTTTGGTCACTCCTACCCAGGAAGAAACAGAAAATCAGTACTGTCACTGGAACATAAAAAAGTGTGCCATCAGCAGGCCAGAAACTTTTATGAATTCATAAAAGAGAGAAAGCAGATGAGCACTGTGAGATAATAGAAAGTACATATAGTGGTCTGTGCCCTCAGCTCCTGGCACAGAGCCCCTAAAACCCTTGTAAATTCATAAAGGATACGAGCCCTAGGAGCATCGTTTATTTTAATGAGTGACTGTGGGTGGGCTCTTGGATGGCTCTTCGATGGGGGCTGGTCACCAGAAAGACCAAGCCATGATTAGAAGCTTGGAATATTCAGCCCCACCCCAACCCCCATTCTTCAGAGAGGGGAGAGGGGCTGGAATGGAATTAGTCCATGGGGACAGAAGTTCCTGCATTCAGGAAACTCCTAGACCATGCCCCATGTATCTCTTCATCTGTATTCTTTATCATATCCTTTAATAAAATGATAAACTTAAGTTTTTTCCTGAGTTCTGTGAGCTGCTGTAGAAAATGAATTGAGCCCAAGGAGAGGGTGATTGGAACCAACAATCTATAGTAGGTTTGTTCAAAGTTCAGGTGATAAACTGGCCTTGCAACTGGTGTCTGAGGTGTGTGTGTTTTGGGGAGGGGATAAGGGGGGGGGGTCTTGAGGAACGGAGCCCTTAGCCTGAAGGATCTGATTCTATGTCCAAGTAGACAGTGTCAGAATTGAATTAAATTGTAGGACACCCAGTTGGTGTTACAGAGAATTGCTTAGTGTGGGGAAAAACCTCCACATATTTGATGACCACAAGCGTCAGAAGTGAAGTGTTTTGCATGAGTAATAAAATAAACACATAGGAGACAGACAGAACTGGGGGTTTTCCCTACAGCAGAGTGAAAGGCTGCGTTTTACATTTTAAGCACAATCATCCATTGTTGGTGGTAATGTCAGATGACAATGCTGTTTAGGAGGGCACGGAAAACATGTATCTAAAAAAAGTTACTGTGATTGTTATTTAAACTATTCCAATGTTAAGAATCTGTCTTAAAGATACATACTAAAACATACACCTAAAGAATTACCTGTGCATGTTTGTGTAGAAGTATATTCACAAAAACATTTTTCTATAATTGCAAAAAAATTAGAAACCACCAAAATGTGTCTGAATGGTCATCATTAAATAAATAATGAAACACTATGCAGACATGAAAAATTATCAAGAAGCCTCATAGGTACTGACATGGACATTTCTTCAGAATATATTATTATTATTATTTTATATAAGTATAGTCAGTTTACAATGTTGTGTCAATTTCTGGTGTACAGCGTAACAGTTCAGTCATACATATACATACATATATTCATTTTCACTAGAATATATTATTTATTTCTTATTGTTACTTCTCATTTCTTCATATTTAAAATTAGCTGAAAAGTGCAAGTTGCCAAACAGGAGACAAAGAACATTATACCATTTTTGTAAAACCAAAGTCAGGTACTTATGATTAAACATATAATACATGTGAGTACTCATGTGTGTGCATAAATTCACAGAAAAAAATCATAAGCTTAAAAATCAATCCGTTAATAGTGGTGTATCAATCAGAGTCCAGTCAGGAATCAGAAATCACTAAAGTTATTTCAACGCAGAGAATTTAATAAAAAGGAATTGTTAACTAGGTGTAGAGTTGTTAACTAGGTAGCTGAAAGTTACCACAGAGGTAGCAACTACTGGAAGCAGCTACCACCTCTCGGGCTGGAGGAGCAAAGAGGGGAGGCTGGAATTATTTAAACTTAGAGAACTTAGAGGGAGCTATGGGGCCCCGGGCCTCTGGGGAGGGGAGGACGGCCACCTGATGCGATGCCTCTGAGGGCACACAGCGAAGCTTGTCCACAAGAGCTGGAGAGACTGCAAAGTGGATTCAGTTGCTACCACAGGAAGAAACCACCACTGTTGGGGTGGCAGTGACAAGGACAGGAAGTCCATGAGAGACAGACAGAACGTCCACAGGAAGCAGACAGCAAGGAGCCGTTCTCTACTTCCTCCTCCCCTTTGCAGTCTCCCTCTAGACCACCTTTGTCAGAGCCTCACAAAGCCAAATGTGGTTTCCAAAGTTCCTGCTCCAGGATCACAAAGCAGGCTAAAGACTGGAGTCAATGACTCCATGCAAAGTGTCAGAATTCCAGCAGCGAAGGGTCTTCCTGGGGTCATGCTGACAAGGCTTTGAGACTCCAGGAAGATACTGATGCAAACTCTCTGAGATGTAAGGAGCAATTACCTTCCATGGTGAGCAAATGCCTCTGGATCCATGGGCCATTATTCAGAGGCAAGGTGGGGCTGGCAGCTAGTAGCTCAATTACCAGCACTTCTCAACTCAAAACAGCATCTATTTTCATTTCTGTGGAGCAGGAAGAGCCTTTTATGTTTAATTTTTATCAAGCTGTGAAATGAGGTTTTAGCTGTGGGTGTCTCATTGATGCCAGCCGTGCTCAGGAGGCGCTGTCTCTCCAGAGATCCTGCCCCTGCAGTGTCCCCCTCAGGCAAGAGCACACAGCCCAGGTAAGATGGCAACTTTCTCCTTAACAGTTTCCTGAGAAGTTTTTCTTCCCCTCACATTTTTTTCAATTTCATTCATTCCATTATCTCAGAAAGTCCCATTCAGTATCAGTATCAGTCACCCACTAAAGCATCTCTAGATCAATAAAAGCTTCAAGGCAGCCAACCTGCTTTTTTGATACTAAGGGCTGATGGACTTATGGGGTGTGTGTGTGTGTGTGTGTGTGTGTGTGTGTGTGTGTGTGTGTGTGTGTGAGAGAGAGAGAGAGAGAGAGAGAGAGAGAGACGGGGGGCGGGGCGGAAATAAAGACAAGGTTTATAGTTTTACGTTTCCAATACACCTGGAAAAGCCAACTGGGACTTCAATAAAATAAAATAGCTCTTACCAATTTCCCTTAAAGCCAAGAAGCTCATAAACATTAAAATAATATCAGTCCATGGGGCAGCACCTTGAATTTCAGTCCAAAGTTATGTCCATTTGCTTTTTTGGAAAGCAGGATGATAGAAAATCTAGTGTCATCCACAGCTCCAAGCACAGAACCAATGAATAACCAGAATAGCAGGAATGGAAAGAGTTCTGTTGGTTCTTCCAGAGACACCCTCCTGGTCTAAGCTTTGTAAACGGACGTCCAGAGAAGTGAAATAATTCACCCAGAGTCATATAGCGGCTGGGAGACTAAGCAAGGACTAGACCCCAGGTCTCCTGGTTCCCTGTGTCCGTCAACTCCCACAGAGCATACGCAAAACAGGGAGAACATGCAGTGTTCACCAGGAATCCCCTTGGGATCAACAGACCATGTGTGAGGAAGAAAGAGTTGATGATCCATTTAGAATAGAGTTTGAAACACAAAAAGTAAGTTCAAGGAATTAGCGATCGTTCCGCAACGATCTTCACAGAACGGAGATTTCCTGACTTCCTTCTTGAGGATGGGAATGCAGTTCAGGGTCAGAAACTCTGACAGAACAGCTCTGCTTCATAGAGTGGTCAGAAAAGTAAGATGAAGATTAGAGGGCCATCATCCAGGGGAGAGGGAGAAAAACTAGCAGAACTATGCATTGTTTGGGGAAGAACAGGGGTGGGGAACTTCAGCAGCTTTGCCAGAAACAGGCTTTGGGGAAGAAAAATGTCTAAGAGGAATCCTGAGATTACTGGCTGAGTTGCATGGGACATAAACTCCTATGTTAGTTAGGGCGATGCTAGCTGGTGAAACAAGTAAACCTCAGAGATGGTTGTTCTACCTGTTTCTTGATTTCCCCAAGGACGTGATTTTCTCTCCGTTCTACTAGGTATGGGAGACCCTGCTGCTGTGTCTCTGCTGCTGCAGAGTTGGTGTGGTTGCTGTGCTCTGATGTGAAAAATGGGAGAACGCTCACTCATCTACTCTGCATTGTACTTTGCCTCCTTCTGTGAAAACAGCTCATTTTTATCCTACAGTCTCACAAGGACCTTTGTATCAGTCAAGTTAGGTTAGTTTATGCTGCAACAACAAACAACCCCCGAATCCTAGAGGCCCCAGTGACAAAGCTTAATGGCCCCCTTACTGCATATCCATTGCAGCTGACTAGTGGTGCTCCGTTCATTACAATCAGGCATGAGCCCAGGCAGATGGAAGAGCCACCATCTGAATATTTGCAGGCTACTGTGGCAGAAAGAAATAGGGTCTGGGTGAGACTTCACCAGGGATTAAATGCTCAGCCTGAAACTGACACACATCGCTTCTACTCCTAGTTCACTGGCCAGAACCAGCCATGTGGCTCTACTCAAATAAAATGGATCCAGGAAGTACACTCCTACCTTGTATTTGGGAAACACACTTTTACAGAAACGATGTCTTCAGCTGCTGGTACCATGCCCTCTCTTTCTGAGGGTTAAAAACTTGTCCACATAGTCTCGTATGGCCAGTTCCCATATCATCCTCCTCATTATTTTCCTTTGCACCCATTTCTCCACAGGAAAAACGTATAGAATCTCTCTCCTCTTGTCGAAATTACAATCCAAATCCCCAGTACAACCAACATGACAACTCACATATATGGAAACCTGGAGATTTCCAGGTACAGTGAACCACTTTGAGAAATTGTCAGACTCTGAAGTCCAGTTTGGGCTCATTTGGAAGAGTTGCTACAAACACATACATACAAATGTAGCTAAGAGGTGCACTCTTCACATACATGTAAGCCAGATATTACATGGCCTTGCTCCTTGGCCCCTTGGACAGTCTGATTTTCCCACCCCACTCCAGTCACAGAATTTCAAGTTCTCTCCAAAGAATCCAATCTCTCAGAAGTCCAAAGAGCAATACAGACTTCAATGAAGTTTTGCAGGAGGGAAGGGGAGGGGATGTTACAAAGATATCTAGCTGTACGCCAAAATTTGGTCTCCATTCCATAGCTGGCAGGTCTTATGTCAGGACCGGATTTTTACAAGCTCCCTTGCATGCAGGGTATCCCTCATGGCTTGTTTTTGGTAATGGAGTGTGCGTGGAAGCAATATGTATCATTTCTGAGCATGATCTTTTGAGAAGAGGGTGTGTCAACTAGCTCACTTGAGCTGATGTCTGACTTTGCCAATTTGTGGCCATGTGGGTTATTCATTCCACCATGTCCTCTTGGCCAGCTTCTTCCATCTCATTATTTGCATCATCTATGAAACAGAGTAATTATATCTGCCTCCCTCAATAGTTATCAAGATTGAGTGAGATAATCTATATTGGTGGTTTTTAAACATACATAGGGGCATCCATGAGGAGCTCAGAGAGAGGGGTTTTTCCTGTCTCATCTCTCACCCTTCCACTCAATCAGGCCACCCCAATTATATCAGTTTTGCATGTTAGTATTCCTCCTAAGACTTTGTGAGAATGTTCTGTAGTAGAAAAAACATTTGAACACAACATTGTAAAATGACTATAACTCAATAAAAAAAAAGTTAAAAAAAACACACCATTTGAAACTACCAACCAGAGTGTGAAGGCATTTGATGAAATGAAAAATGCAAACCTAATGAATTGGGATCCATTCATTTATACGTTCATCAAATATGGATTGGGCCTGGAGCTCTTCTAAGCACTAAAGATATAGCAGTGAATAAAATAATGGGAGGACAGACAGTAAACACATAAACTAATAAATACATAATGCGTCAAGTGCTCCAAAGAAACACAAAGTGAGGTCAAAGGTGATTGAAGGTGTTACTTTAATAGGGTGGTTAGAAAAGACTCTGCCGAGAAAGGGATGTTTGAACAGACCTAAAAGAAGGAGGGACTGAGCCACGCAAGCGTCTGGGGGAAGAACAGTAAGGGGTGAGAGAGATAAAGAGGATGAGCCATGGGCAACATCACACAGGGCCTCGCTGGCCATGGAGAGATCTGCGTATCTCACTCTGAGTGAGATGGGGAGCTATCAGGGAGAGAGCAGAGCAAGGTCGTGATCTGATTTACATTTTAGATGGATCATTCGGGCCTCTCAGCAGAGAATAGACTGTGAGGAGTCAAGAATAGAAATAAGAAAAACAGTTAGGAGGTGATGGTAGAGACAGAGGTAGAGGTGAGCGGTGCTCAGACTCAGGTGTATTTTTAAATTAGAGCTGGCAGGATGTGTTGATGGATTGAATATGATGTGAGAAAGATTTTAGCTAGATGACTGGTAGAACGGGGTGGCTGAGATGAGAACCAGGGGGAATTTGGGTGGAAGAGGAGAAGAAACTAGAGTTCTGCTTTGACGCCTTGAGCTGTGAGCTGTTTCTCTGACTTGGAAGAGTAAGACAGCTAGATGTGCAGGCCTGGGTTTAGGGGAGAGGCTGGGTGAGAGCCCAACATGCCCGGATGCTACTGAAACCTGGGGGACTGGAGAGGCCTCGAGGGAATATGCGCAAATGGAGACGAGGTCCAGGGCCTGTTAACGTCACTTATCAAAGACTACTTTAGAAGCATAACCTTCAACCTGTCCTACCTGCTCACACGCTAAAAAGATAAAAGTAAAGTAAGTAATTCAAATTTTGTACTGTCACTTTACCATGAGAACTTGAAAGGGTAAGAAGGAAAGAAGAAAAAATAAGGTGCAGTTTCCAAGACACAAAAGTATTTAAAAAAAAAAAAGCAGGGATTAGAAAGGGGGGAGTGAGTCCAATAGTGCATCTCCCATCCGTTCTAAACTTAGAGTTCAAAACAGTTGTAGGTTCAAATACATCAAAAATGGTGCAGGGAAACCCACAATCTGATTTAGTTAAATAGATTTAACTATGGAAAAATATTAGACTAGTAGAAAAAGTTTCATTCTGATTGTATTTAAATAGAGATAGAAAAGCTCAAAGTATTTAACAGAAATAATATTTGTGGTGAGAGAAAACAAAGAACTTCATTAAGTAGAAAAGAAGACAGGTTGGGGGAGAAAATGATAAATACAATTATAATATTAAGAAGTAATATGCTGTATTCAGCTTCTAGTTTTAAATATCATCTACTTAGCAGCCCTGAAATAGACTTTCCCAACTTTTAATTAAAATGCCTTTAAAAACACAGAAAAAAATTAAAATTCACAACTCTAGGGAAAAAAATAGGACAACAGTCAACCTATTTCTGGATAGAATTGGGGAGATTTTCCTTTATGAAGCAGTGGAACTGGAAGGCAAAACAGAATTGATGGTTCACTTGGGCTGAAAGCACACACACCACTCCTCCTTTCTCCCGTATTTGCTCTCCAGTTCAAGGTACGTAGCATCAGAAACCCAAGACGTATCCCCTCTCCTGCAAGAATGCTGATTTTTGAAGCCATCCAAGTGCTATTCCTCTTCCTCCAAGCTCTACCTCTCCTCACCCAAATCGGGGAGTCTTTACAATATCCAGTAAGAACCTGTCACTCCCAGAGAACTAGTCCCAGGAGATGGGCTGGGCTGGTGAGAGAACAGGAGTACCATGCACTCTGGAAGGTAAATCCCAGGGAGGGAGGTACACGGGAAGAGCTATTGGAGCAGTGTATTCTGGGAGCTGTAGGTAAGGTTTCAATTCCTATACCTGTTAGAATTTGGCCTGTGGGAGTGAAAGGTCCCAGCTTGGCTAGCAGAACCTCCTTAGAGGAGACATGCCACATGCTGAGGACTGGTTTTAGGAGCTGTGTTCACTGAATTTCTGAGAAGTGTGTCTGACCCAGTGCACAAGTGAACCCAGCAGGTGATGCACACATCCAACCATTAGTAGGAACCGTGACTAAGCATCTCTTCCTCTGTCAAGGGTAAGTAAAGAGACATCACCACCAGCATCACCAACACACTCTAAACAAAGAAATAATCATTAAATAATAAAAGAAGACCCAGTGAAACAAAAACACAGAACAGGTAGGAAAGAATCCCGCTACTTAGACTCAAAGAAGAAGCACATCACAGAAATGAAGAAGGAAATTTTAGAAAACTTACTCAAGACAGACCACTTCTCACCTCTAGGACCCAGGAATGGAAAGCCCAAAGAAGAGAACAGACTGAAAGGAAAACATAACAAAACAAGAAGGGAACTAAATGAGATAAGAAAAGCTTGCTGAGAAACTTGAAATGTCACCAGGCAAGGAGCATGACTGTCTTATTTACTGTGATATCACCGAGGACTTACCACAGTGCCTAGATGCTACCTGTCTATGTCCCCCAAGTTGCCAGAAGCCTAACCAAAGCACCAGGAGGCCATTATTTTTACATCATAAATATTAGAATATGCTGCCCTTTCATGTAAAAATGGTTCTCCATTAGTAGGTTATATATCTTGATTTTTTTCTGATACTCTGATAATCTATTCATAATCTATCAGATTAATAATCATCAATCATACACAGTTCACATTTCTGATAAATTGAATGCAGTTGGGGAAATAGGGTCATATACACGACAGACTAAAGTCAATTCAGTCAATGTAGGATTGTAAAAAAACTAATAATAAAAAGTCTGTTAGATCAGATAGAGCGTCATAGACAGTGTCCCCTCAAAATTCATATGTTAAAACCTAGCCCCCAGCGTGATGGTGTTTGGAGGTGGGGGCTTTGGGAGGGGGTCGGATCCTGAGTGTTAAGTCACCGTGAATGGGATTAATGTGCTTATAAAAGAGACCCCAGAGAGCTCCCACCTAGTGACTGTAGTAAGAAGATGACAGAGCACAAGGAAGCAGGCTTTCTTCACCAGACACCAAATCTGCCAGAGCCGTGACCAGTCTCCAGAACTGTGAGAAATACATTTCTGTTGTTTATAAGCTACCAAGGGTATGGTTATTTTTGTCATAGCACCGCAAATGTTCTATGACATAAAGGTTACTGCATGACCCTGGCCTCCTTAGGGCCATGCCCCACAGAGTTAAGTTAATGGCACTTCTCCAAAGTCAGAAACATTTAGGGCCGTTTAAAACCATTAGGATCAGTGCCCTATTTGTTTTGAATACATGTGCATTTGTCTTCCTCTAGTTCAGCATAACTCCCTCTGCTATCAACATCTCTCCATCACTTTGGTTAAGGTATGCAATAATTGTGCAGTACTTTATCCTGCCGAAGTGTTTTCATATCCATTAAGTCATGAGAGCTTCGCAGTAACCCAGAGAGGAAGCAGATCAGGTGTCTGCCTGCATTCATGCTGAAGAAGTAAGTAGCAGAAGGAGAGGGAGCACTGTGGCTTCCCAGGACGTGGCGGGGAGAGGATGGCAGATTCGTACCTCCCACTGCAACACTTAGCTCCCCTTCCCACCTCCACGTCTGCTCCCGTCCCAGCCAGTACGAAACTCTGGGACACTGCTCAAAGCTAGGACCTGACTCATAGAAACCTTAGTCCACAAGCACACTGAGAACTTCTTCAAAAGAGTGTGGCTAAGGAACTTTGAGGACAATGGCCAAGATCCTTAAAAACAAATACAAATATAAGAGATGTTGGTTACTTTGGGGGAGGAAGGCATCCAAGGATATGGGAGAGTGGTTCTGGGTTGCTGTGTGTCCTAGTCATTGGCCTGGATATGTTCAAGCTGTGATAGTTCATTGCACTGTATATGCCCTTTTGATTTGTGCACTTGAAAAAAAAATTTTTAACACCTTTATTGTGGTATGATTCCTGTATGGTAAAGTACACGTATTTCAGATGTACAATTTGATGAATTTTGATAGATGTCTACACCCATGAAACCACCACCACAATCAAGATAGCTAACATTTCTGTAAGAAGGTTATGGGTTCAATGAAAGTGAGAAATTTTAAAAGGCACAAATACCTTTTAATTTCAGGTTTGCCTTTTCTTCTCTTTTTTGCCTCTCAGTGTTTTACATTCTTTTTCTCTCCTCTCCCAGGGTGAATCACCCTACTTGTTAAAATTGTACTACAGCAAATGCCGGTAAATGATGTGCCTTGTGGTGGTGATTAAGTCAAATCAAACACATTTGTCACTGAAGAGATGGCCTCCAGCTGTTTATCTGGGAAATATAATTGAATACTAATGGGATAAACACTAAGTTGCCAGTTTTATTTTCACGTAAGGTGTGGGCTAAAATACGAGAGGGTGAATTTCTCTAAGTTTAAAATACAAACAGAATTTTAAAAATACACCTTAAGTCGGCCAAAGAATTTAGCACAGGTGATTTACATCATTACTTCATCTCACTCCCACCACAGAGAAACAAAACACAGAAGATATTTACTAGGTGCAATTGGTACTTTAACTTCAAATTTACTAGGCTTGCTACTTACATGAGAACTTATCGATGTATTTCATGTTGAATTTGGCTCGATGTTCACTTCCCAGAAACACCTGTTGTATCCCTGCCCTTGAGCCACCCTCACCATCAAACAACAGCTCTCAAGATTTGAACAGAAGTGGTAAGGGGCCCTGAAAATTTCTGCTAAAATAAATGACTCAAAAGTAGATTTATGATGTAAAAGACTATGATATTGCAAGTGGAAGTGAAAAGTTTGAATGAAGTATTTCCGCTAGAAAAAAAAATGCTTGATGACTTTTCCATCATACTTTGTAAATATCCTAAGCACTCTCTCGACTGAACCACAAACTCGAGTCCCCACTGGAGACGCCTGCATCTTAGGTGAAATACACTCTGGAAAGAAACAGCAAACACAGACCCAACAACGACACCAGGACATCAGTGCAGCTCGTCCCCGTTTTTATCAAGTGCCTTTTGACTGTGTGATCTACCAGGTTGCAAAGGTGCAAGTTTCCACTTCCACCATCCCTTTTTTGGGATGAAATCACTCACACAGAGAGCAGTTAAGCAATATACCCAAGGCTCCAAAACAGAAATTCAAGTTCCCAGGACTGCTTTGTGACTGTCCATGAAGACAGCCAGAAATGATACAGGTCAAGCATTAATGAAACACACAGAAGGTAGAATAGGAGACAAAAGAAGCTTGCATTTGGGATGCTGACAGAGCCTTGGACTGTCTTTTGGGTGTGGACCTGATCAAGACCCAGGGCCAAACAGACCAACAATAGCAGGGGTCGCCGGAGGGGTAGGCAACAGGCAGTCCATTCAGGTGGCAACCTGCGGCAGGGATGTCTGGCAATGGCGATTCATCAGAGGTCTGGTAGAAGGGCAGAGCTCAGGATGGGGAGAGCCCGTCAGCAAGCTGTGGGCACCAACTTCCAGAGGGTCTACAAGTGTAGTGGGTGCAAGAGACCTCGCAGGATTCCGGGACCGACCATGGTCAGAGATCAGATAACTTCTATCGCAGGCACGCATTCAGACGCTCACTTCTCTATTCTCTCCCACATATCTTTGCATGTGGCCCATCGCCTCCCAATGTTGAGAAAGTTTCCCCTCAAACAAGCCAACATCACGAAGGGAGAGCGAGAAGACAATGGATCCTTGAGTTCATTTCCCGACCACCTCTCCTGGGTAACAGCTCACCTTTGTCTTTCTCGTCAAAATGACTCTACTCACTGATCAACCGATTTTCAGAAAATCTCCTTGAATTAGACCAGGGAAATACACTGCTAACAGATATTTTTTGCTCTGTCAAATCATTTTCCCCTCAACTATCTTTCCATTCAAAATCCTTTAAAATTACACACAAAGGGGGAGAAAAATGTAGGTCGGCACGCATGCTAATGACATTGTGTCCGTGTCTCCTCAAGCACAGCACGGCAGCAGAGCTGTGTCACACTTGTGTGTTGCTGTCTGTTCTCTTCTGCAGCACACTGGTTATGCTCTCGCTTGGCAGACACAGCAGAACCAAAGGGATTATACACTTACCATCTGGAAATACTCCACGATCATCATAGACCAAAATCTATACCCTGCCTCTTCCCTCCTGCGCCAAGTAGTTAAAATAAGAAAGAAAGAAGGATAGCCCAGCACAGCCCCACCAGAGGAAGCCAGCAGACTAATGCAGACCACACGTTCTAAGAGCCGGTGGCTTGTTCTGGAAGTGAAACCTGCATGGGGCTTGTAAGCAAAGAGAGGACTTGGAAAGACTCAGGCGACAGGCTTTGAACATTGCCAGGGGTAACATTCAAATGCTCAAATTCATGAATACTAAGCTCTCACAGCATTTCTCCAGAAAATGGAGCATAACTCCAGACTTCTCAGGACGCAGGCAAATGGAGACTAACGGAGCAGCATTCAGACTCTGCTGGGAAGTCTGCTAGGCTCACTCACATCTGCCCCCACTGCAGGTCTCACGATTCCTGCCCCTGCACAGATTTCTGGAAGCCACGGAGCTGTGGGGCCACTTGAGGATAATCAAACCCCCAAAAGTGAAGTTGTCACAGGCAAGATGTTACTTTCCTGGTTCTCAATCTTTGATGTGCATTGGAACCACTTTTGGATACCTGGGCCCCACCGCAAATCTAACCCAATCACAGTCTCTGAGGAAGGGACCCAGGCGCACCTGATTGTTAACAGCGTATAAATGACTTGGCCGTGTCCCCTCTCCCTGTATACCTCAGTGCAGAACCACGGCTCCTCAGCAAATATTGGTTTGCAGATTCATTTACTCTTACATCTCACTCTGCCATCTGTGGTAATGAGCGATTTCTTCTTTGGAGAGGTTTTCATCGCAGAAATATTCCATGGGAAGACATCTCATTGTAAAATGAAAGGGAAAGACAACACAAAAATCCTATATCCATATGGAATCCGTTAGCTTTCTTACCAGTCTCTCTCCACCTCCTCCCCAGGCTGGTGGACTCATCACCAATATGGAAAAGGCAATAGCTTTACCAATCCTAGGGTCCAATAGGTCTTAGGTGTTCAAACCAACAGAATTTTCCCTGCCAAAGGGGAGCCCAGATTGTAGGATCCTTGCAAAATATGCACACGTGGGTCCAGGCCAAGTGCAAATCATGCTCTGGCCCTGTCTGGAGGGCTGGCTGTGCAGGGAAAGGAGCCCAAGGCAGCGAGCTCAGAGACCCCAGCCTTGTCTGCCTCTGCTGCACAGCCGCTTGGTAGGAATCCAGGTACCAGTCACCTCTTGGGGAGCCTCAGCATCTTCACTTCATTTGAAAAAGGGCTGTGACAAGAGTAGTGGGCATTCCTTTCAGTGAACATTCATGCACTCACCTTCCCCCGTCCCTGCCTTCACCTTCTCATCTGCTCTGTCCTCAGCCTGGAGGCCTCAACCATGAGTATGGGAAGAACTCGTGGGTGTTGCAGAGCTTCGCCCCTGGGGACTGTCCAGCCCAGTCTCAGCCTCATTTCTACCTCTCTGGCACAAGCTGCCTGGCGCCAAACTATGCCACAGTCTGTTGGCTGCCCTCCTGCCAACCCCAGGCCTGAGCTGGAGCAGGAAGTAGAACAGAACTGAACACCCAGCTCTGATTCCCACGTCTTGCTCCCCCCTCTGCTCCCTTTCTCCAGAGCCTGTCCTGAAACCTAGACAATCACCTACTTCACCCAAACTATTATCTATCTGGGAATCTTACCTTTTCAATTATTTTCTGCTTTAGTCCAGCTCCTGGACACCTATGTCATATTCCAGACCCCATTTTGGACTAAAGCCTTAAACTTGAACCCGAACCTAGTCAGTGATTTGGTCTGTTTCTTACTGAGAGGTATTCTCAGTGGCAAGAGTCTACAGGACTGTCCAACTAGGCGTGCCCCTCCCCCTTTGCGGGGGCCCCATTACTGCTCACTGCCCATCTGCCAATGCTACCTGCAGCAATTAAAGACGGCCCCACTCTTCTTTCATCTGCCCCTGCAGTCCCTGCAGCTGGGCTGATTGCCACAGAGCCTGGCTTACCCCAGGGGGTAGGCGTGAGCCATGTCCATACCTGTTCTGGCCCGGCTCATGCTCATATCCCAGGTAAATGAGGCCCCGTTCTTCATCCTGAGCCTGGTCCTCAAACCCGCATCTCCATCCCCTTTGGAAAATATATGAGCTGCCTTTACTTAGTGTGACACTGATTCTGCTGCCAACTGTGCACTTGGTTGACACAGCGGACTGCTCTTTCCACCTCTGACCACTTTATTCCCTTAGGGACTGTATTAATTTCCTTTTGATGCTATAACAAGTTATCACAAACTTAGGGGCTTAGCCAGTCCAAATGTATATCCTGATTTATTAATAAACATTCATTATCTTGAGGCCAGAGCCTCACTTTGCTAAAACAAAGGTGTCAGCCAGTTCCCTCTGGAAGTTCTAGAGAGAATCCATTCCTTGTCTATTCCAGCTTCTAGAGGCTGGACACGTTCCTTGGTCGGCGGCCCTGCTCCAGCTCAAAGCCAGCAACTTCATCACACTGACTCTGCTTCCATCGTCACATCTCTTTTTCTCATTCTCCTGCCTCCCCCCTTCCTTGTGATTACACTGACACCCAGAATAATCTCTCCATCTCCAAATCGTTAACTTCATCACATATGCAAAGTCCCTTTTGCCACATAAGGAAACCGATTCACAAGTTATGAGACTAGGATGTGGACATCTTTGGGTGTCATTGTTCCACTGATCTCAGAGACCAGGACATTTCCCTCTCCAGTTTTTTCTCCCTTTCTGAGTGCTCTGCCTCCCTTTCCATCAATGGATCTTTATTCCCCAAAGATCTCTTAAACGTTGGTGCCCCCACCACTCCCATGATTTCACTGTGGTCCTGCTCCCACTACACAGCCTCCCTGTGCACTCTCACTCGCAGTCATGATTTAGGTTTCACACACTGATGAGTTCCTAAATAGAGGTTTCCAGCCCAGTCCTTCCTCCTGAGACTCATACCTGTACGTCCAGCTGTCTGACTCTGGTCCTCTGCCTGGGTACATGTCAAGAGCACTGTTCCCAAAGGGCAGTGGGCCCCAGATCAAAGTCAAGAAGTACACCCAAAGTCAAAACCTCAGCAGGGGGACCTCTGGAGGTGAAATTGTAATTTTTACTGCCATAATGGAAGAGAAAAGCTTATTTTTGTAGAAGAAATAAACGTGGGCAGGCAGAAGGAATAAACACAAACATCTTCAATGTATTCATCTTATTTTCTTGACACATAAAAAGTCCCACTTTCTACGTCTTGCTCTCCTAGAACCTTATCCATAGGAGAAAAAAAAACCTTAAAAATAATGCAAGGAAGAAAGTTACACAGGATAACAATGTAAATGACTATCATTTACTGAGAACTTACCAGGAATTGTATTAAGCATGTACATGAAATATTTCATCTCATTTAATCCCTATGACAAGCCAGTGCAGTATTTTTAATATTAAATGAAGAAAGTGTGTCTTGGGAGTTTAAGTAACTTGCCAAGTTCACACAATCAATAAGAAACAGAACCTGGACTTGAACCAAAGTCTGCTTGACATTAGTGTCCAGACTATCGACACTCAGGGTTGAGATAAGAAAGACGGATGCCCACGGACAAAGCTCAGGTGAAAGCAAAGAGGAAATAGCTTCTCTGCTTCCATAAGGCAACACTCACACTTCCTGGTTTCATTTTTTTCCCCTCCCGAATTCTGCAGGCCTGGAGAGACAGATCTGTGTCACCCTGCTAACTAGCACACATGCCACCCCTTCCCAGGCTCCGGGGTCACATTACCCAGCCCACTGGCCCCGAAGAGGGTTGGAGCAATGAACGCACCCTGGGGACAGGTAGTCTGGGAACTGCCTGCCCACTTGCCACAGGCCTCCATCATGCCTGTGTATAGTTCACACTGGTCAGAGGAAATCACTGTTGGCTATTGATTCTGGAAGGAGTGGAGGCAAAGGGAACAAATGCAGTCCAGTAATAACGCAGCAATGGGGAGAGACGAGAGGAGAGACCACAACTTGACTTGACTCCTTGGTGGTCAATAGGCTGTTTATTGAGATGCATTACTCTTCTGTTCCTGGATCCCAAGAGCACGGGCATCACCTGCGAGCTCCTGGGTCCCTTCTCACTTCTGGGCTTATCCTAATGGATGTGGACTAGCTTCGTACAGTATTGGGACAATGGTAGTCCCCACGTGGTGCCCCAGAAGGCATAACAAAGGGAAGTAGTTTCATCCTGTAATCCTCCAGTGGGAGCAGATGTGTGCTTTCTAACCTCCTGTCCCAGCCACCTTCCTCTTCACACCCCCTTTCCTGTTCATGACTTTTTTTTCACCAGTGTTAAATTCGATGATTCATTCTGCTACAAAAATGTTGTTAAGAAAAGAATGAGAGAGACAGACAGACATTGAAAGGGAGAAAGAAAGGGAGGGGAGAAGGGAGGGAGGGGGAGAGAGAGCGCATCCCTTCCTCTGTTTGGGACAACATTTTTTCACTATCCCACCACGCACTGCAGGATGAGTGCCTTGCTACCTGCAATGGCTGACGAGAAGGACAAAAAGTTGCAGAATTTGAAGCTATGTCTGCCATTATGGAGAAGCTAAGATTGTGAAGAAACGAAGATTAAAACTAAGGTAAGAGTGTAGTTCTGAGGCTCAAGAAGTCTTTCTGTTTGAAAAGGAAAGATGTGGAGGTAAAGAGGGTCAGCAGGTATTAACAGGAAGAGGCTGAGATTTGGTCAGCTGACAAATTTCAATGCAAATTTGACCTCATCCATTGTAAGCATCGAGCAGTTCCTCCCCACAGGCCACACCCCAATTCGTTTTTTGATAGCTGTCTAGCAGTTCTTTAAATATGGAGTTCCAGAAAGATTCATGGCCAAAAGAAAATGCAAAATGTCTTTCTTTTTTTCTTTCTTTCTTTTTTCTTTCCTCCTTTCCTTAGGTGAGGTGATAGTTTTGTGACTGCCATGCATGTTTTTCTTTCATGTCCATTACAAATAATATCTATTCTTGGCTGGTTTTGTCCAAAGGAATTCTAGAAATACCTTGAAAAAGCAAAGGCTGACCTCACTACACATTCATTCATGAATACAAGAATTGGTTGAGAGCCCACTGTATGCCAGGAAAGTAAGAGTAGAGACCAATTCTACAGAAAAGAACAAATGATACATTGTTGACCTTTTAAGGGCCTTCATAAGTGATGTCAAGAATGACTAAGAGTAGGGGAGGGTATAGCTCAGTGGTAGAGTGTGTGGTTAGGATGCCTGAGGTCCTGGGTTCAATCCCCAGAACCTCCATTAAAATAAATAAATAATAAATAAATAAACAAACCTAATTACCTCCCCCACCCCCAGAAAAATTAAAAAAAGGCAACTTGCGAAAAATAGTACTTCACATTAAAAAAAAAAAAAAAGAATGACCAAGAGAAAACAGTATAGAGTGTCCTTAAAAAATGAAAAATAAGAGTTACCATATGATCTAACAATCCCATACCTGGGCATATACCTGGAGAAATCCCCAATTCAAAAAGATATATGCACCCCAATATTCACAGCAGCACTATTTACAATAGCCAAAACATGGAAGCAATGTAAATATCCATGTCCAGATGACTGGACAGATGATTGGATAAAGAAGTTGTGGTATATATACACAATGGAATACTACTCAGCTATAAAAAAGAATGAAATAATGCCATTTGCAGCAACTTGGAGATTATCATACTAAGCAAAGTAAGTCAGTGAAAGACAAATATCACATGATACCACTTACATGTGGAATCTAAGAAAATGAGACAAATGAACTTATTTAGAAAACAGAAACAGTCTCACAGACATCGAAAACAAACTTACAGTTACCAAAGGGGAACGGAGGAGGGGTGGGATAAATCAGGAGTTTGAGGTTAGTAGATACAAACTACTATACATAAAAATAGATAAACAACAAGGTCCTACCGTATCACAGGGAACTAAACTCAATAGCTTGTAATAACCCATAATGAAAAAGAATATACATGACTGAATCACTGTGCTGTACACCAGAAACTAACACAACACTGTAAATCAACTACACTTCAGTTAAAAAAAAAGAATGATCAGGAATTTCCACATCTGTGAGAACAGCGGTCCTTTCAGGCCCATGTTCTAGCTCTGAAAGTGGCACCAGGGAACACTTGAGGAAGAACAGGGTAATTGCAAACACTGCCTTCAAGATTCTAAGTTCCCTGCAGTAACCTGGTGACACCAGGCTGCTGCACACAGCATGATGCCTGGGACACCAGAGGTCTCACTAAAAGAGATCAAACGTGGAAGACCGAGAGGTCAGGTGTGGAAGGCTACTGCATGCATCTAAAGGCAGTCACATGCTCATACGTGATTACTGCCAAACCACTTGGAAAATAAAAGCTAACATCTAATGAACAATGATTCTATGCCAGGCACTGTGAGATGTACTTTACATACATTATCTCCTTAAAACTCCCAATGGCCGCATGAGGTAGGTCATTTTACAGATAAGCAAATGGGCGTCGTAATCTCTGATGCCCTCCTGCTCCCCTTGGAAGCAGCACTGATGCTCCAGCTGACTTTGGGGAGAGGCTGGGTGCACTGGAGAATCATATAGCTGAATACAGAGAAAGAAGTGCTGAGATGGTACCTATCTCTGCTCTTAGGAAATCCCCAAGTGCACATACTGAAAAGGATTCAGGGCTGATTTCTCATCCAAACCAATGACACAATAAGCTTTACTTTACCCCAGCACTCCACCCAGCAGGGGCCCAAAGGATTCCCGTAATTCCCTCACCAGCCAACTATAGTCAGTTAATTTTTATTATCATAACCCAGACTCCCTGGTATGTAGAAAAAACCTACTTCCTACCCCAGAAGAGATAATATTTGAGAGAGTGTTACAGCCCCAAAGGCCCTTTTGTTTTTTCAGTTCACTTATTTTTAAAAAATTTTTATTAAGAGGCTACCAGGGCAGTGCCAGGCACTAGAAAGAGAATGGTGGACAAGACAGACATGCTCTCTGCCCCCACAGTTCACAATCCAGCAGTCACTCCATTTCAATAGAGACACTGTCAATCTAGAAAGTGCCCAGAAGGAAGGCAGATGAGAAAAAGGTCAAGAAATCATATAACAAAGTAACAAAGTCATGGGCAATTTTTGAACAAACTAGTGACCCGTGGGGAGAGAGAAAGAGGAAGGGGCAAGATAGGGATACGGGAATAAGAGACACAAACGACTACATATGAAATATAGGAGCAACAAGGATAGACTGCACAGCACAGAGAAATATGGCCATTATTTTGTAATAACTTTCAATGGAGTACAATCTATAAAAATATTGAATCACTATGTTGTACACCTGAAACTAATACAGTATCGTAAATCAACTATACGTCAATGATTTAAAAAAAAAAAAGAAAGGAAAACGTCGGTAATTTTTGAAGCTGGCTGATGAGTACATGGGGGAACATCTTACTATCCTCTCTATTTTGGAGTGTGTCTGAAAACTTGTGACAGTCATCTAACGAGTTGGTCATGCTGAAAATGAAGTGAATGTGTTGCGTGTTGCCCAAGAGGTTAATGAATACCCCTTAAATTGCTTAGCACTTTTGAAACCAATGTGGTCACTATCAATCCTCACAGGAGTGGTGTCAGGGGAAGTAATAACGCCTATGTTATGAACGAGGGAAAGATTAGGCTCACAGAAGCTCAGAGCTGGAAGGGATCCAAGAACTCAATTCTCCATCCTAAGGTTTGACTTGATTACAATCCCATCCACCACAACACATTAAGATAGCTTGGGCCTAATATGAGCAAGAACTTTTTAAAGTCTGAAAATGGCACAGGCATCCTTGAAAAGCACTGTGTCTCTGGCCCTGTGGGTCTCAAGCACATGGTGGAAGCTTCTTCCGCTAGAGATGACTCGGAGAGATCTCTGCTGTAGGTGGGATTATGGATTGAAAAATATCAAGGGAGCCCTCCGACTATTACTTTGCCACTGTGCTGAGGATTTCGGAAGGCTTCTCTGTACTTCCTCATTGCTTCCTTCCCGGGGAGAAGAGGGGAGAGCGGACCTCCAGATAGGACTTTGGTTCCCACGTGTACCTTGGGAGGAAGAAACACCGGAATGAAACCAACTCCCATTTAATGAGCAGGAACACTCGGCCGTGCACTTGAGTTTATATGCGTTATCTCACCTAATCTCCACATAAACCTAGTAGGCAAATACCATAATTACACCAAAACGGAGTAGGCATGGAGAATTAAAGTAACATCCAGCTGACAAAACATTCTTAGCAAGAATCTCAATGCTAACCTTCAGCTGATAGAGAGAGACAGCACCACTCCTGGGACAGTCTGCGCTCCCTTCCTTGTTTAGAATTCTCTGGCACCCAGGGAGGCCAGCCCAAGACAGGGCACTTAGGGAGTGGGGAGGAAAAACAAAGGCACCTACAAAGCCAATTAGTGAGTTGAAATTCAACTCCAAAACCTAACTGTTGGTTCCCTGAGCTGAAGTCATGAGCTTTGATCACAGTTACTAACTCCTGAACCAGGCTGACTGGCCTCGGTTCCCTGCAGGGAAAGGTAAACATTCTTGTGGAAATGCAAACATATCACTTATGGTCTAAAATGGCCTGTAATGGAGGCATAATTTCTTTTGGAAACAAGCCCCCCCACCCCCAATAAAGGTAAAGGTTGTTGTTTTTACCGCCTGAAGGAATGATCTTCCCTACGGGCAGCCAGGGCTCTTCCCCTGGTAGTGACAGCGCCCGCAGGGCAGATAAGGAATGAAATAACGCATTTCCCTACCAAACTCCTGCAGGCTCCGCTTAAGGAGTCAGCGCCTCCTCCACGGGGGAGGTGAGTGTCACCCACTGCAGTTTCCTCTGAAAGGGAGGTGGATAGGTGAGGCTGAGAAGGTATAATTATGGGTGGAGCCGGGAGCGTCTTGGATTGTGATACCAGGCGAGGCTTTCTCTGCCAAGTGCTCCCCTGAAAGAACCCTCCCTGCCACCTTTATCAAAGCCGCCATCAGTGGAGCGCCCCTGTTATTAAATGCCTCTTGGCACGTCTGCATGGGAGGCATAATCACAGGTGGTAGACCTGGAGGGGAAGCTGTTCAAGGGGAGGAAAGAAAGAAAACACAAGGATGAGCTGACTAAAAACATAGAAATGAGGTGGAAAAATTCGATTAGAGACCTAGGGAAAGTGAGAGGAAATGAAGAAATGGGGTGGTGTCGGCAAGGTGGTGGTGGTGGTGGGGATTCTGAATCTTTCTTTAGTTCTTGTGTGGGTAGGTCAGAATCCTTTTGCTTTTCAGTCTTTGGTGGTGGAAAGCAGAAGATTCTGCAAAGGTGAGAAACAGGAGAGAATGTGTAGTCCAGGCCTGGCCACGTCCCCTGACCCACCTGCTAACTCATTTCAATGAAATAATGGAGTAACAGATGAAAAAAACTAGAAAGCTACTTGCAGTGTACCTGACCTGGCCTTTGGCAGGTGCATCAAAACCACAAATGACCTCACAAAGCCCAGGCACTAGGACATTAAGTAGGGTTTGTGACCGCAGAGTCATCCTCATGATGGGCCAGTGAACTATAAAGGCAGTTCTCAGCCACCAAAAATAAAATTGTCTTGGAGCAGAGGTTAGCCAACCCTACCTGCAGGGCTTTAAGAACAACTCAATGTCCAGGCCGATTGAAGCAGAATTTCTGGGGGTGGGGCTCAGGCATCCCCATTTCTTTTCAAGCTCCCCCAAATGATTCTATGTCCAGCCAGGGTGGTGCCTCTACTGTCGAGGAAATGGGGCTCAGGCTCTATGTCCAGGGAATGTCTGTCTCCCCCTGATCTAAATCCTCCCCAACCTTCAAGGCGCAGCTGAAAGGTCACCCCAGGAAAACAGCCATTCCAGAGCCTTCACCAAGCGCAAGCAAATGAGTTAAGTGCTGTAGGAGACACTGATCAGCGTGAGACGGCCTCTGCCCGGTGTACGAACGCAGCGAGGAGGAAAGCGTGTGTCTGGTACAGAGGGGGGCTCAATAAATATTTATGAAACAAAAGGACGAATGAATAAAAGAAGTGAATGGCTTAGCAACGGTGAAACAGTGAATGAAATACACGAAAAGCAGAGAGGTACGCACTGAGTGAGGACTGATCGGTGGGGTGGGGTTGGGGAGTCTCTAGAGGGGACATTTGAATATAAAGGTAGCATTTGAATTGGGCCTTGAAGGATGGTTGGTAATAACATCTAACATTTGTTCAGAGCTTTAAAGTTGATCAATGTTTGACATACATTAACTCATTTAGCGGCTTTCAACAGCCTTTGAAGTGGCGTTTTGACCCCTGCTGTAGAGGTGAGGAAAGGTCAAATGACCTAACCAAGGGCAGGTAGCTAGTGAGGGAGGGAGGCCGGACGCTAGTCTAGAAGCCACTGACCCTTTATGACGCTGCTGGCGACTCATGTCATAAGTCACTTAGGGGGAAGGACATTCTAGGACCAGAAGACAGTATAAGACAGACACAGTTGCTCCATTCTGAGCACGTGGCTGGTACAGGGAAAGCTGGTTTCCCTTCCAACTTTCTTCTTTTTAGAAAGAGAATTTCTCCTTTAGGAAGAGAACCGTGAGTGCCAAGGAGACGGGGAGACTGGAGAGCAGAGATGTTGATAAGAGTGTCCCCAGGGACCCCGGAACCCTCCAAGCAACTGGTGCACATGTCTCTCGAGGCCCTCGGCCTGCTGTCCGGGGCATTCTTCTCTGATGAACTTGTCTCACCTCCCCTCCTACGTGACAAGCTCTTTGGCCACACACTGGCCACATTTATGTTTGAGTTTCTCTGAAACCCAGCCAGGGTGGATGTAGGTTTTCTGAATCCTATAGTCTACATAATTTGGAGGCGGAATTCTTGAAGTGAAGTAATAAAATGATAAACACCAGATTAGGTACAAAGTGAATACTTAGATGAAGAAACTCCCAGCGAAATGCAAATCTTAAAAACTGACAAACAGGACAAAAACATGTATTTTTATTTCTTAACTGCCTGATACCTCTCTGTAACAGTTTTTTAAACTCTACTTTTTAATTGCATGATCTTTTTTTTTAAAATTGTTGAAGCAGTTTATTTATAAATCACTGAGCATAGTTGAAGTGGCCATTCTCCAGTTTTTAAGATGGAGAGAAATCTGTTGGCCTGTCACTGATGTGTTTTCTTCTTACCAACTAGCTCACTGGGATCTGTTGTTACCAGCCTTTTAACAGAAAATTGTCTGGTGAACATCAATATAAAAGTCGCTCTCTGCTTCCCATAAAGTCTACTCCTAATCTCCCCGGTACAAGAATTGCTCCCCCAGGGGCTCACTGGGCACAAGAGTGCATTTTTTCTGAGTCTTAACTGCATCATCTTTGATTGCCTTTTCATATGATAAAAAACTTTGCAATACCTTTTTCAATAGCGAGCAAGGTTGACCAAAACTTGTTTCGTATTATTAAGAGTTTTGAAATGTTATTTGAGCATCACAGTTTGTTAATGACAATGTTGCGTTTATCAAGTTTTCCCCCACACTAGCTGTAAGATTTGGGGACAAGCATTCTTGTTCAGGGCCAAATCTTACTCCTGATGCGATGACCCTCATACCAATGTACATAGATGTCCTCACTGCAGAGGTGGAATAAGTTTCATGTTATCTTCCAAGGAAACTCCATTTTGTCTAATTATGGATAGAAACCATGACACTTGGAAGAATCTTTCACAGACAAGGTTATTACTCTGTACATTTCAAATAGTCATTCTTTTCCATTTCTCACTTATTTCTGATTCTGGATTCTATGGGATCTGGTCATACTATTATATGACTTTAGCTTTGTACCACTGTCCTGATACCAGGTAGGTCAGTACCGTGGAGGTTAAGAGATTTCCTGGAAGCCATTCTTATACTAGGAAGGCTAGCTACAACCTGATTCTACTTTAAAATGAGCAAACTACATACATCCATGCCCCTGAACCCAGCTGACAATGCATGCCACCTCAACTTTCCCTTCAGAAGGCTAAAAAAAAGATGACCACCCCTCCGGTGACCCCCAGCACAAATGGAAGGAAGTGTAACGTCATGAAAGGGGGGTCAGAGCAGAAAGAGACAGCACTCTGAGTCAATTACAGTTATAATAGCTTAGGTTTACAAATTCAGCAAAAACATACAACCATGGGAACACATTGCCAGGGCTCCTCCTGTGCCTTAGAAGGGACCCAGGGGAGAGAAGAGTTTGAAGCTTCAGCTTCATCAGCTTCAAAGTAGATCGACCTCTGGACACATTCCTATGCTTTTCAGAGAGTAAGTGCTGAATCAATGAATGCGTCTTACTCCTAATGTGGAAGTCTAGGCCACGAGCTGGGATTACAGAACTCTTCAAACAAGTGGGAGGGACCTGCAAGGGCTCTCTCCTTCAATTGTGCCCCCGGGTGTCAGGACTGGCTCAGAGCCATGCCCAAAACTGAGTGCGGTGTTTCATGAATGATCTGACCCATGCAGGGCAAGCAGAGTAGACCTCTCACCTTGCTCAGTCCAGACAATTTGCTTCTATTAATCCTACAAAAATTGCTTTACTGTGTTTTTTCTTTTCCTTCTCTTTTTGCAAACTTCTCATGACACTGATGCACACTGAGGTTATAGTCAACTAAAACCTTTTAATTTTTCCCGCTTGGTAAACCAGTTCTCCCCTAGGCTGTACCTGAGCAATTTAAGGTGCATGTGATCAGCATTTGATGTGGTACACTGAGTAAAGAAGACTGCCCTCACCAATGCAGGTGGGCATCGTCTAATCTGTTGAAGGACCCGAACAGAACAAAAAGGCAGAGGAAGTGTGCACTTGCTCTCTTTGCTTGTGCTGGAACATCCATCTTCTCCTGCCCTTGGACGTCAGTGCTCCTGGTTCTTGGGCCTTTGGACTTGGACTGAATTATACTACCAGCTTTCCTGGTTCTCCAGTTGGCAGACAGCAGATTGCAGGACTTTTTGGCCTCCATAATTGCATGAGCCAATTACTATAATCAATCAATCAATCAATCAATCCTATTGATTCTGTTCCTCTAGAGACCCCTAATACAGTCTAAATACACAGCTCCACAATGATTCCAATTAAATTCCACACTCTTATGTTTAGCCTACACTCTGGCCTCATGAGATGGATCTGACTCTCCTGTGTGTCATCGAACATACCATCACTACCTTTTCTATAATGTTCAAGTCACTGATTCCAAACATAGACTGGGATGTGATCTTGAGGGGGGCGGCTCTACAGTTCATCCTCCTGAACCCCCTCTCTGGCCTGACATTAATTTATTAATCAGCATCTTTGGGGTTCAGATGATCAATCTGTATTTAGTCCATAATGCCACACAGCCCAAATTTCAACTTCACAAGGATACCGAGTGCCTTGGTGGAACCCATGTATCATCTATATTTCCAAATCCTGCAGTCCGGGGATCCCATTAAAATAATTAAATAAAGTTGGTATAAGATGCCTTTTTTCTTAGTGCATCCATTTTTTTTTTCCTGTTGACCATTACTTCTTTTTCTATGATCTCAAGACACTGACTTACAATTATGTGTTTATACAGCATTTCCCTAGCTCATCTAACTCACAGCTCTCTCCAGAGAGCAGGACTCTTTGTGATAGGTAAGAATACAGCTTTCAGTGTTTTTTAAGGTCAGTGATTCCAGAATGTATTTGTATGCAATGTCATAATAATACCTTGCACTTGCTACAGGGCTGTGCATTTTACAAGGCTTTTTCTTGTGCAATATCACTTAACAAAAACTATCTAGAAAAAAGGCAAGAATTCTGCTTTATGAAAAAGAATCACAAACCCTAATCATTAATGCCCCATCCAGCCCCAGGACTTAGGACTCTGAAAAGACAATGAAATTGAACTTCCCATGTAAGCATTATGAAATCCACATAGCATGATACCAAGATGCTAAATGCCATCGTCTCTATGTCACAGTAATCATTAGTGTGAGGAGAGACTTCTATGAGGCATTGATGCCCAATGGCTTGGGAAGCTTCTGTTATGACTTAGGATATGTCTGAACAGTCCTTATCCAGAGATCTACACTTTGGCTGCTTCCAAACAACCATATTACATTGGAGATAGATTGAGGTGTTAATTATAGACAAAGAAACTGAGTTCAGAAAGTGAAAAAGTGGCATGGTTTACCTTAGGGTAAGACTCCTCAAAGTCTAGACTTAAATTTGGCTTCTTACTGACTGCATGGAATAAAATGTAGATGATGCAGAGAATGGAGAAAATAAACAGGAACAAAACAGAGATGGGGAAAATGTAGGTTTCCTTGGGAGTTAAGGAGATAACCACTCCAGGTTCCTCAAAAAATTAAAAATAGAGCCATCAGAGTACCCAGCAATCCCACTTGTGGATATTTATCCAAAAGAATTGGAATCAGGATCTGGAAGAGATATTTGCATTCCCATGTTCATAGCAGCATTATTCACAAAAGCTGAGATGTGGAAGCAATCTAAATGTCCATCAATGTATGAATGGATAAAGAAAGTGTGCAAGAGTTGTCAATGAATTGATGGTACAAGAATCATAAAGCAGAAATCCAGATTCAAGATCTCATCTGCCATTCCCTGAAGGAATGACAGGTAACCAGGTGAGTGAATAAAAGCAAACAAGAGAACCTGGAGGACCAGAGATGGATGATGCAGGAGTCTTCTGGAGCTCTGATAATGACAGCAATCAGCATACCTCACATTCAGAGAGCACATTACATTTTTGAGCCCACCAGCTGTTTCACATTTCTAAGAATCTTAACCCATAAAAGGAGCTACACAGACATCTTAATATGAATTCACCACAACTCTGAAACCGACTCTCTGAGACAGAGGAAAAGGTACCATTGTGATTTTTCTGATGGACTTACTGGATCATGAAGGAACAAGGGACTTACTACTCCAACACTGAAAATAACCATTTATGTTGCTCACAGCTTTGTGGATCAAGAGGTCTTAGCTGAATAGAGCCTTTCTGCTCCATGTGACACCATCCAAGGAGGCAGGGACTGGAGAATCCACTTCGAAGATGGCGCCACTCACATGTGTGGTGCCTTGGTGCTCCCTGGTCTCTCACTCTATGAGATGTCACATCCTCCAGGGCCTCTCCACATGGGTTGGGCTTTTCACATCATGGTAGCCTCATGGGAGACTGCACTTCAATAGCAGCTCATTCCCAGGAGGGAGTAAGTGGAAGCTGCTAGGCCAGCAAAGAGGACTGGCATAGAGTCACTTCCACTGTATTCCATTTGTCACAGCTGTCACGCTGTCCCACTCCAAATCAAAGGGGTGGATACCCTCAACTTCTTGTTGGAACAGAACAAAGTCACATTGCAGAAGAGGATGTGGGATGAGAGACTGTTCTAGATAACTTTCCCACAGACCAGAATTTTGATTTCCCAAACCCTATTCTTTTGTGTTTCCCACCAAACAACACTTGATATGTACCAAATATAAACAGTGCATGTACACCCACCTTAGCAGGACACAACTGCTTTATTTACAGCTACATGCATCACCCATAATGTTTTTCCCCAAGAACACAATTAAAATTTAGTGCCATTTTTAGCAATTATAAATTCACAAGTTGGTAGTGGATATATATATTTTTAAGACTAGTAAAACATACATTCAGAATCCGCTCATTTGGGATTTGAAATGATTTTAGAAATATGTTCGCAAATCAAATTATCAGTTCTAACAAAATTGGAAGGGGGATATGTAATCTACTTAAGAAAATTAACTCTGGATATTTGGCAATAACTTTATCAGCATCATTTTCATGTAAACATTGTGCTTATCAATGATTCTTATCTAGTCATTAAAGTCGGCCTTGTATTTGGCTAAGCGCTTGTCATAATTTCACAATTTTCACTCACTAGGGCTGGCCACCCTCCAAGATATTCCAATTAAGAGTTTATTACTCTGTCACACTTTCAGGAGTCTGTGTCGATGTATAGTTAAATTCTATCTAGAGGACATATCCCAGGCTACAGCTGTTCTGCTTCTGTGGGATTTTTTGGTCTTGTTTTTCTAATGAAAATAATCTATTGATCCTGTTCATAAGAGGAGCACACAGCTCCAAATCATTACCTCCTGGCAGTAACTAATTTTGAGTCCTCTCTGCTTCACCACACTCCTTAATGGCAGTTGAATAAACATCTAAGATGCAGACTTCTCAGTCCTTTCCGAAGGACAGTATCTCCCAACAAGGGGGTAAAAATAAAAATTAAAAAAAAATCTAATGAATATGTTCAACTATGTGTTGAACGCCAAGTCTGGTGCCCTCAGGGTCTCTGCCCTTAAGAGGCTCACAGCACAGCAGTGGGAGATGGTACAAAGCCACACTCAGGGTAACTCTGCTCAGCCTGGAAAGGACCAGGCCTCCCACCCTCTCAAGTAACAGCTGACAGGACCAGGGATGGACATGTGACCTAAAGACAGCTGGTGTGACCTATGGCTGTGCTCAGGCAGATAAACTGGCTCATTCTAATTCTCACCAGAATTTTCAGTAAAAGACATAAATGCTTTTGCCAACAGGAGTGATAAGCATTAGAGTTGACAGGTAAGACAGGTTTAGGAACTGGGGCAGACATTTCTTCAGAAAAAGCCAGTCTGTAGAAAAAGTAGAACTGGGCAATCTAGCAGCACATGGCACCGGAAGGGGACAAGATGGAAAGAGAACAAAACCTTGTTGTCATTCTGGTTCCCAGCCAGAGTTCCCAAGAGGCTGGTTCTACTTGGATTTTGTTCTTGGATTCTTTGGATTCTATGAGCTCCCTTTACAATACAATAATCACCTTTTGTGTTTGAGCTGGTTTGATGAGGTTCTGTACCTTGAAACTCAAAGACCCAAAAGAATCTTTTTTTGTTTGTTTGTTTTAGATTTCACATATACGTGAGGCCATACAGTATTTATCTTTCTCTCTGGCTTATTTCACCTACATAAAGCCATCAAGCCCCAGCCATGTTGTCACAAAAGGAAAGATTTCATTCTTTTTCATGACTAAATAGTATTCCATTATCTATATCTATATCCCTAATGTTTTTTAAATTCATTCATACATTTAACTTCATTTTTGAAAATAATATTAGGCATTCATAGATACCTCAATAAATCAACTTGGAGTCAATAAATAGCTTTTTTAAAAACTAAAACCCCCAAACCAAACACACAAGCAAAAAAAAGGTAGTCTTCTGTTTTCCCTGTCCTGAGGTTTTGCTTCAGCTGCTCTACCTACCTCTTCCCACCCCCTCCACCACCCCTGTTGCCCTCCCCACCTGCACTACCCATCTGGTCTTAAGTCCCAGTGCGAGGGTCAGCCTTTTCTCCCCATAGCGCTCCAAGGTTAATCCAACCCACTTTTCCCACCGCAGCTATAGCTCATACAGACCATTTGTCAGTTTTTCTATACCCCCAGCCCAACCTAGGGAAGCCCCAGCCTGTACCTCCTCTTCCTCCCTCTGCTGTTGGGATCTCAACCTGCCTCAGACCTGAGCCTTCCCAAGCTACCATGTGGATGAAATGAAGTTGAAAGGAAACAGCAGAGTTGTGATAAAACTTAGTGTTCAATAAATGTGGATGGAATCTCTAGATTCACAGATAGCAAATAAGACGGCTGGGGTGTAACTGAAAAGGTACTGACACTGAATCCTGGCTCCACTGATTGAGGGATCACGGCCACGTCACCCAACCTTCTAAGCCTTGGGATGTGTATCAGTAAAACAGAGGCAATAATTCCTATCTCACAAGACTCTTGAGAAGAGTAAAGGAGACAACGTATGTGAAAGAATCAGGCCCTGTGTGGCCTGTAGGCCTAAAATAAACAATAATTCATCCTTGGCTTCAACCATTGCATTGAGTGGCCATTGACTGGTTCATTGTAATGCTATATATATAATTTTTCACGGGCAGATTGTATGTCCCTGGAGGTCAGAGACCATGACCCACTTCTTCAAATTCCTAAACTTAATATTGGCACATAGAAAGTTCCCAGTAAATCTATTAATTGATTAATTGAAAGCTGTATACTAAAAACTTTTGTTAGTGCTCACACACACACACACACACATACACGCACACACACACACAAAATCAGAAGATCCACGTTCCCATTCATCCAGCCACATAAATCATTCACTGTTTCTGTAATCTTTTCAAAGAGCTAGGATAGTCAATTTCCAATTATCAGTGTCAGTGGGGAACAGGAATAGTCTGAATAATGAAACCCACAAATAATCCATACATTTAATTTTAGTAGCTGCTAGCAGCCAGTATGAAAACATCCCACTGTGAATGTCACTGTTCTTCCTGCCCCGCCTTCCTCTCTGGCAGGCACAGATACTGCCAAAAGGCATCCTCAGCAGGGAGAGGGGAAACCCAGAGTCTAGATGATCTGCAGGCTGGCTAATCAGCCTTGGAATAATGAAGCCTGGCTCTGCTTCTCAGAAGGCATTGCCGGGTGCAGTGGCAAAGGACAAAGAAGAATGACAGGATCACACACTAAAGTCCAATCCCCACAACACCCTGGCCTGCATGGTCACCAGCCATGGGTGCTCCCTGGCTACATCCACCCACGTGGGGTCTACTCCTCACTCTGAGACTCTGGAAAAGAGACTCACGGGGCAAATAAAACAAGAATCACACCACACAGTGCCAGATCCACTTTACTTAATTACCCAAATACTATTGAACACTTACTATGACATGTGCCCATTATATGTGTGTATGTGGGGGGGGGGTGTGTGTGTATGCATCTATTATGCACATGTACAAACAATTACTGTGCCTCTGGAATACAAGACAGACCCGGGAAGAAACAGGCCTGATTTGAGAAAAGATTTCTCAGAATCTTAAATGCAAATGTCTTCAGTGAAATGACTTCAGTTTCTTCCCACGAAGAGATGGGGTCTAAGTTTCCTCCTCTTGAATGCCTGTGGACTTCTGCAGAAGTGACCCTATGTGACCCCCATGGCCAGGGCCACTTCCACCCACGGGTACCAGAGTTGGCTCATACCAACTGTGCCAGCTCTCTTCCCAACTTTGTGTTCAGTGACTTCAGATGGGTCATGGTGGGGGTATTTGCATCATGGAAATCAGCAAACATAACAAACCAGGGCTTTTTCACCCAGGAAGCCAGTTGTTAAACATTTCCCAGCACATTGCTTCACCTTTTTCTCTAGTGATGCTCACTCCTGGAATACAGTCATCATGCTGTGGGGACACCGGAGCAGCCCAAGGAGAGGCCCACATGGCAGGAAGCCAAGGCCCCTGGCCCAGCCCTCACTGAGCTCCCAGCTGAAGCAGCACCAACTCTCCAGCCATATGAGAGCTCTCTAAGAGTGGATCCTCCAGCCCCCGCCACGTCACCCCAGCTGACACCACACAGAGCAGAGACAAGACTTTCCTACTGAACTGTGTCTAACTGCAGACAAGTCAAGAGCACCTGAGGAGCTTTGGAGTGACTTGTGCAGCTGCAACAGTGCCAGAACCCTGTTCCTGGCAGCCTGGAGTAGCTTGGCTCTGCCCCAGATGGGCCCTTTTAGCTATGGTCACCAATGTCACTCTTCTTTGCTGGTTCTCACTGTTTCACATCCCACATTAATTCAGGCAGGTGTGGCCCTTTCTTTGTATCAGGGCTGACATCCTCCCCTTAGAGAATTCCAGAATCCCCACCTCTAGCTGCTCACCATTCAGCTCATGGTAGCTTGAGCTGGAGCTGGTCTGCATCTGTTTTCCTGAATCTCTTGCTCTGGATATTCTGAATTTGAAAGTGGATGCTGTCTACAAAGCTGGAAATCAGGGAGTTTGGCTCTGTACAGACTGCTGTCATCTGGAATGTCTTGTCTCAGGTGTTGCCTGGCGTCTGACATTTTGGACAGAACTGGAAAACATCCCTGTTTGGTGCAACCTGAAAAGTCTCCTTCACTGTCAAAATTACTGGCTCCACCTCACTTCCCATAGCTCACTCTCAGGCATATATCCTTGTTGGGGAAGGACAGAGCTTCCTAGCTTGCCATCTCACTCCTGCTCATGTTGAGGTTATACCAGGTGTTGAGAGGCACACAGTGAGTAAGGCTCTATCCTTGCCTGCAAGGGCTGCCATCCACTGGGTGTGTGCACTGAGGGAACTGGGGAAGACTCAATTTGGGTTTTAAAGTTTGAATAAGAGTTTTCTTGGCAGAAGGAGGGAAGGAAGGAAATAAAGAAGGAAGGAAGGAAGGCGAGAGGGAGGGAAGGAAAGAAAATTAATTCCTGGAAGAAAGGAAAATACAGATGGAGGCACGTTTGGCAAAGAGTGAGAATTTGGATGTATTTGGAGCAAAAACTGCACAGGTGGAGAGCTCAGGAGACAGCACGGAGTCAGACAAAGTATGAACTTCGATCCAAGGGCAATGCGGAGTTATTGCAAGTAAGACCAAAACAACATGACCTGATTTGCATTTTCTAAAAATAACTTATCAAAGGCCGAGTGGGAAAGGGCTCAAAGGGGGACTTAATTGCCAATCAAAAGAGGCCAATCTGAAGGCTATTTCCAAGCAAGAGGTGATGAGGGCTAAAAATGACATGATGATGATTGGAACAGAGAGAAAAATACTTGTAATACTTGTGGAACAGAAAACACAACATTTGGTGAGTGCTTGCATCTGGGGGATAAGGAGAGGTGTGGAGGGACTGGAGTGTATGAAGCAGGAGCCTAATAACAGCAGTAGTGGCAGCGGCAAACGCTTACACGGCACTTCCTGTGTGCTGGGCACTATGTCAAGGGCTCTACTATGCTGTCATTTAATCCTCACATCGGTCTTAGGAAGTATGATACTGTTATTGTTATTATTATCTCACTTTCACAGATGAGGAGATTGAGGCACAGTGAGACTCAGTCATTTACCTAAAGTCACAGAGCTGGGATATCAAACCCAGCTTTTAGGGATTACCCAGCACTGCCTCTCCAGGGAACAACTCTGGGAAGAGGATGCAGAGGGCGGTCCTCCAAAAACGAAGTGATGGGTCTAGCGCCAGAGATGAGGACAGAGAGAGAGACTTACATGTCCTTTAGAGGAGGAAACAGGGCTAGGTAACAGATTCGGTCTAAAGGACTCTGCTTCCTTTGACAGCCTGAGCTTCCTAGCTTTCAGGGCCCAGGAATGGCCCCATGAATGCAAAGCTGAAGCTCTTGATGTGCCTTGAGTCAGTACTGAGCAAGGACAGCCATCAGCAACCTTGGTGCTACTACCCTGGGAGCTCTGCTGAAGTCACTCTCCCAGTCCTGGGACCCTGGGTTCCAGCCCCTGTCCTGGGTACCCCCTGCCCCAAGCTCCCCATGGATGTCAACCAGGCCCGGATCCAATCCCACATGGAGCCCCAGGGAGCAGCTCCTTCCCAGACAGAGCCCTCTTTCTGCAGAACCAGCTTACAAGTCCCATCCTTGGCTCTGATCACACGCCCTGCCGCGTGCTCCAGGGCCTGCCTCCGGCCAGAGCTTTGCTCACAGGCTCTCATGCTGTTCTGCCCACTCAACTCCCACATACTGGCTGCCACCCTGGTACCCTGCTGCTGGGCGACCCTGACTGATGGGTTCTTGGGAGCTCACCCTTCTAGAATTAACGAGACTGACGGATGCTCTCAGACATTGTGCTGGAGCTAGGTCAGCTCTCACGCGTGCCCGCCCTATCCTAGGTGGCTGCTCAGTGTGCCCAGCCTCCCTCCTGCCCCACAAGGGCTGACCCAGTGCTGGTAAAGGGCATCAGGCCTCCAGATAAAGCTGTGCAGAACCAGAGCCACAGGAAAGGAGAAAGTGACAGCAGCGTCGGAGCCGGCAGTGAGGTTTCCAGCCTGGGAGGAAGAGTAATAACACTGGCAGAAGCAGAGTCTCTGGGAGGGCATGAAGCTGCTTTGCGCCCTATCTTCTGGGTGGGTGAGATCCCCGGCCTCGCCACTCACGTTGTGCAGGCAGCTGTGCCTGTCACACCATCTGCACCGCAGAATGCCACGGGACTCACGCAGGACGCCCATCTGCTTGGGGGTGGGAACACGAGCCTTCGGATGACTCAAGGGCTGCCGCACAGCTCGGCTCCTTCCAGCACGCCTTTCCAGTGGGGCCAATTTTCCGCCACACAAAGCCCACGAGCTGCCGATCTGTGGCCATTTGTGAGCCATTTGTGCTCACTAATGAGGACTGGTTGTCACTGAAGGCACCCCGATTTCCACTGCTGAACATTATGGCTGCGTGGAACTCCAAGTGAATTCCACAAAGCCTAAAGACACAGGACACTTCATTTCAAGACATTAGCTTCCAACCATATCAAGAGTTCTTAAGGCACCCAGGACACTGGCAGCAAAGGGCTCGGCTTTGTGACCTCCCGTGAACATGTGTTTCGGGTGTTCCTTAATGGTACCAGGGTTTTGACCTTTGCCATTGCTGTTCCACATGAAGAATGAATGCTCTTTCCTATATGCCTTCTTCAGAGCCCTGCCTTCCATCCTCATGGGAAAATTGAACAATCCAGTTTATTCTGCACAGCAGCAATTATCAAGCCAAAGTTCATTAACAATGAGCAAAGCGGTAGTCTGTGTGTGTACAGGAGTGTGGGTAGGTGAATGATAGACCAAGTGATGGATGATAGATAGATAATAAATAGAAAATAGATAGACAGACAGACAGACAAAGATCCCCAACATGTGAGCCAGGATGCTGGAAGAGACAGGGGTTCTCCAGGGGCTGCCTAGTTCCTCTTTTGAAAGCTCCCCTCACCCTCAGCCCTAGAACTGAGAATTTGTCTTGCTTCTGCTAGTTTTCTGAGACAGGGAAAAATGACTGGAATCCTGCCTCTAAATCCAACAGGAGTCCGAACAAATGTGCTTTATGTTGATCTAGGAAAGATTCTAGAAGAGATGGTTCCCGAGCACTAAAGAAAGGAAGCAGCAATGATTCATTGAGAGCTCGCTGTGCCTGGCTAGCCTCACATCCGGTCTCCCCGCTGGGGGCTGGACTCCTTGGTGTCACACACGCAAGGGCTTTGGTGTTGCAGCCTTTCTCCTCCACACATCTGAGTCCACTTCCTCCCCACCTGTCACCTCCCTCTGCCAGCGCCCGAGACCAGTGCTGCCCAGAGGAAAGAGCCTCACCTCCTGGGGCTCAGCACTGGGACGCTGTTACTAATAATAATCTGTCCCTGACCTCATGCCCAGGTTCGGCTAGTTGACCTCATCCCCTGGGTTTCATTTCAGGGAGAGGGGCCTCAGCTTTGAACGCCAATTCTAGCAAGCTGCCTTGTACCCTGACTTCCTTGGCCTCCTTTACTTTGCTTTAGCCAGCCTTCTCCTCAAGTTTAGAAGCTCTCTCAACTCTAACTACTGGAGCTCTGCCAAATGACAACCCCAAAGCCAACCACCTTCCTACCCATCTGGATCCTCCTATCTGGTCCCTCAGTTTGCACCATCACTGTGTTTTCTTCCTCGTGGTGATCTGAGCATTCTGGGCCACTAACAATCTGCCTAGATCATAGCCATTAAAGAAGGTGCTTCAGCTGCTAGACTCAAACTTCCCTCGGCTCCTATATATGTGCCTGATCACCAGATCTGGGTCCTTCTCTACTCTACCAGCCCTTCTGTAAGTGACCAGGCCAGATCTGGCCAAAACCTGAGAGGGGAAATACCTCAGTGAAATGTGGTCCACGTGGTGTACTAGCTTCAGCAGATCTCCATAAAGTCTTCCAATGCATAAGAAAGTTTAGTTATTAAAACAAAAAGTAGTTTGTTTTCATGGAATGAATATTGGAAGAGTATTTACTTTTTAAACAGCTTTATAGAGATATAACTCACAAACCATACAATTTACAACTTAAAGTGTACTATTCAATGGCTTTGAGAATATTCACAGAGTTGTATAAGCATCATCACAAGAATTTCTGAAACATTTTCGTCATCATCAAAAGAAGCTCCATGCCGATTAGCTGGCACTCCCCGACCTTTCCATCTCCTTCAACCTAGGCAACCATTAATCTACCTTCTGCCTCTGTAGATTTCTCTGTCTGGGACATTTCAGATGAATAGAATCATATAGTTGAAGTCTTTTGTGGTTGGCTTCTTTCACTTAATATTTTTGAGGATCATCATGCTGTAGCATGTATCAGTACTTCATTACTTTTCATGGCTGAGCAATGTTCCGCTGTATGGATATACCGCATTTATTTACCCATTCATCAGCTGATGGACACCTGGGTTGTTTCCTACTCTCTGGATACTATGAATAATCTGCTATGAACATATATTTTCATTTCTCTTAGGTGTATACCTAGGAGTAGAATTGCTGAGTCATAAGAATGTATGTTTACTCATTCAAGGAACTGCCAGACTGTGGGAAAATATTTGCTTTAGTAAATCAGAGAAGGCCCAGAGTCTCTGGCATCAGATTTTTGGATGCACCAGGCCTCCACGATCATATGAGGAAAGTAAGGAAGAAAGAAGTGCTCTAGGTTATCCAAGATCATATTTCTGTATTACCAGGTCCCATGACATCAAGTTAGACTCTTTTTGGATTCACACAAGCACGGACAACATATGATACAGCAGAACAGAGTGGCAGGGATTGGACGGAAAGTAGGAATGAGACTCCCTTTCAAGATGGTGGAGTAGAAGGAGCTGGAGCTCACCTCCTCTCGCAGACACACCAAGGCTACGACTGGCTGCAGAACAACTAGAGATAAAAGGCTGGAAACTCCCAGGAAGGATCTTTTGTGGTGAAACCGGTGTGAAGGTACACTCTAGTGGCACACCACAGGGATCTGTTTTTGGTTTGTCTTATTTCAAGTTCTTAACATAACCCACCTAAGAACATGGGGTGGGTCTTCATCAGTTCCTACAGTTTTCCTTTTCAGGTCTGCCCCCACTACCTGCCAAACTCTACTGAAGATAAATTACACCCCCTTTGGACTGTGGTCTCTCTCTAGAACTGGGCCCACAATCTTGTGTAAAAGCCCTTCTATTCTACACTACAGATTCTTCCTCCACTCCCTACCCTCAACCTTCCCCTTTCCTTTTAAGAGATGGCACTGCTTCGTAGTCCTGGTGAAAAACAGAATTCATCAGGCAAAACGTATTCACGTCCCTATCCACCTCTGCCCCTTCCTCTCCATCTCAACGGATGAGCCCCTGCCTCCCTCCTATGAGGCTAATCCTACCACGTAATATCTGAATCTCCTTTCCTCCCTCTTCTTCAGAGTCTTCACTTCACCCATCTCATCAGTCTCTCACAACCCCTCCTGCCCTACCATCCATTTTCATTGCCCTTAAATAAGTTCAAGTCTCTCTCATCTTTAAAAAATGAATATTATTTTTAAACATTTCTCCACACTATTGCTACTACCCCATCTCTCTGCTTTCTTTCAGAGTAAAGGTTACTGAAAGAGATGTGCAGTAACTTCTCCACATCCTCACTTCCCACTTACTCTTCAATCCACAACACCACTGAATCATTCTGGCAAACTGTTTCATCACCACTGTTCCATCTTTTGCTAAAGCCAGTGAATGTTCTTCAGTCCTCATTTGAATTGACTTCTGTTCTTAAAACCTGTTCTCACTGCTCCCTAACTTTTCTTCCAGTCTTCTTGATGGAGCTTCCTTCCCCTGACAGTACTCTTCTCTTCCCTCGTTCTGGAAGTTTGCATCCACTCCCATAGCTTTGAGTTCTGCTGAGATGTGATCACCATGTTCAGATTTGTCTCTGCAATCCTAACTCTCTATCAGCTCTGGATTCATATCTCCAACTGCCTGACCAACATCTCCATTTGAATGACAGAAAAAAAGCTCAAACCTAACTTGATAAAAAGCAAACCATTTACTCCCACCTCCCACAAAAAGAAAATATTGCCTCATCCTCAAGCCTATCCTAACTGAGTGAATAGCGTCAGCATCATCCAAAAAGTGCATGCACTGAATCTAGGCATATCCTAGATCACTGTTTAAGTATGTTCTCCCAGGTAAACCTATCAAATATGACACTTTCTTATACCTCCCCTGCTACTTCCCCAGTGAAACTACCATTATCTTCTGCCTGGACCACTAACAGTACCCTAATTCATCTTTCTGCCTTCACTTTGCCTCTCTATAGAGTACGTCTTCCTCATGACAGCAATGATGATCTTTCCAAATTGTAAATAAGGTCATATGATATCACTAATGAAAATTTCCCTGAGTCTTCCCATTACAACCAGAATAAAGTCTGAACTCTTTAGTAAAGTCTATAAGATCCTACATGACCTATGATGTACCTCCCCCACCTCTTTTACTTTCTCCCCTCTCTCCTGCTTCTTGTTCAGGACACTCCAGAAGTTCTGGCTTCTCATTCTCACAAAGGCCAAGTGATACCTGTCTCTGGAGTTTTATGCCTGTTGTTCCTTAGTCTTCCTGGGATTGTCCCCCACATTGTCACTTGGTCACCTCCTTCTCATTCAGGTCTCAACCGAAATGCACCTCTTTCCCTTAGCACCCTAGCTAAAGCAACCCCACTTAGTCATTCTCTTCCACATTACCCAATTTTATCTTCTTTGTGCCACCTGTTAACAACTAAAATTATCTCATTTTCTTATTTGTTGGGTGTTTATTATCTGTCAGCCCCCATCACCACTACAATATAAGCTCCTTGAAGACATCTACCCCTGTTCTTGGCCCATCAGAGGGACTTGGTTTGCTGGATGGATGGACAGATGCTCAGACCCTCGTAAGGCTCTATCTCACCCTCTCGTTACTCAGCAAACTCTTCCTGAACATTTTCATCTACTCCATATTCAACTACTGTCTCTGAGCAGGTGATCCCCAAATCTGTATCTCCAGTTCAGCTTTCCCCAGACCACATGGATGGATATATTTTGGGCATCTCTAACCAGATGTCTCACAGTGCATTAACTTCAAATGCTCAAACTGAAACCTATTCCTCTCCTTAATTTCTTATCCAAATGAAGCTTGCCATCTCGTACTCGGGTGCCAACGCTGGGATTCTGGGCATCAACCTTCACTCCTTCCTCCCAAACATTACCAAGACCTGTTGATTCAATCCCAGACCTGTATACTTTCCTCCGTCAATGCCACCCCCATCAGTCCCCACCGGGAGCCCTGTGATGGCGCCAGTGTCCTCTCCACTTCTAGATATGCTTAATCCCCTCCACTCACAGCCTCTAAGTGCTGTTTCTTCAACTCAAAGCTTCTGTTCCCCATTGCCATGAGGATGAAGTCCAAAGCCTTCGGCCTTCCATGTTCTGACCTCACTATTCCCCACCATACTCCTCCTATTTGAAGTGCTTGCAGGTTCTTCAATGCACCAGGCCTGCTTTCTCTTGCCTCTGAGCCTTTACCCTCTGCCTGAAATACCATGTATCCTATATATTCTGCTCTCCTTTTTTTTGCAGGATTTAGTGAGGGTGCCACCCCTGCAAAGGAGTCTTCCCCTATGCTCCATGCCATCATCCAGGTCTAGATTAGAGACTTCTACCTGTTATCATAAAACCCTGAACTTCTTTTATTACACCCAATGCACTAGATTATATTTGCCTGTCTGTGAGTTCTCTGAAGGCAGAGAGAGTCTTAAACATCTCTAAATTCTCAACACCGAGAACAGAGCTGACACAGAAAAGGCATTCAAATATGTGTAGATTGATGGGTGGAAACTTGTGGGAGTAGAGCATATATTTTGGAAAACCTAATAAGGGCTCCAGGCATTTTTGACAGGATAGAGTGATGAACTGGGTTTAACAAGATAAAATTTAATTGGAACAAATGTAAGGTTCTGCCCTTGGGTCCAAAAGGCACATGTGCAGGAAGAGGGAACGGTGTGCAGCTGCAGTTTATATGAAAAGCCTGGGGAGTAGAGTTGTCAGGAAGCTCAGCGTGGGTCAACAGTGTGATCTGACTGCCAAAAAATTAACACAACCTTAGCTTGCACTAGAAGTGTAGCTTCTAGAATGAGAGAGGAGATGTGAGATATGCACATGCCAGCCAGGCTATACTGTGGTTCTGGGTTCATTCTGAGCTTCACGCTTGAGGGGTCAGACTCCAGCAGGCTCTAAGGAAGAAGGCCAGAGTGCAGAGGGGACTTCAGGTGAAGTCAGATGAGAAACAGGTGCAGGATCAGGGCCTGCTTCACCTTCAGAATGTGTGTAGGTACCTGCTAGGTGTCCTTGAACATCTAAAGATGTGTGCCTTAAAGAATTACTGTCTAACCAATAGTGCTGTCCACAGTCAGGTAAGGGGGCTTCTGTCAATGGATGCATTTCAAAATGCAACAGAAGCGTCTTTTCAAAGTACAGATCTGATTATGCCACACACACACTCGCAACCCCTGTGTCCCGCACATATCTCCCCTACTGTTCAGCCCCTACCCAACCGCTCCGTTAAGCCCTCCTAAGACTTTTCCAGCATCCTCAGCATTCAAAAGCACAACTCTCCATGCAGCCTGTCAGGCTCTGCTCGTGCTGGCCTCACGCTCCTCTCCCTTCCTCACTCCCTCTGCCCTTAGGAACCTCTCTCAACAGACTCTCCTGCCTCGACCCTTTTGCCAAGGCAGTTCCATTTGCCTGGAAATTGCTTACCCCCCTTCTTGTACCTGGATCTTGCATTGTATCCTTTAGATCGTGGTAGGCCCGGACTCCACGCCCTCAGAGAATAGACCATTGACCTTATTCCAGGCTCTCCTAGCCCCACATGATTCCTGCTTCCATTATTTACTGTCTCCCCTACTAGACTGAAAGCACCAGGTGGACTGGGACTAAATCTGGGTTTACTCACCATCTCATTGAGTTGTCAACACCAAGCACAGACAGAGTCTAGCACACAAGAGCTTCATCAAATATGTGCTGAACAAGCCAGTGAACGGGTAGACAGGATGACCAGAGGCGATGACTATTTGGACGTACCCTGGGAGGGAATTAAAAGCCTCCGGTGAGTGGTCAGACTAAACGTGCTTTACAGTCTCTTTTTAATGCTAAAAATGTCTGCTTTTCACTATCATAAATCCTACTCATACTTCGAGGGAACCTCAAACATTAGACCTTCCAATTTACCAAAAGGCTTCCTATGAGTCCTCCATCCCTTTTTTAAAATAACTTCTAGTACACTTGCCGTATCCTAACTAATCCTAAAGACCCTGTGATTTGTCTTAATCCCTCCACTTGAGGAACTGAGAATCCATTTGAGGACATGTCACAGTCACCTGTGTACCCCTCTCAGCACAGCCCAACCCATGACCAGTGCTTGGCATGACTCTGTGCTATATACGGGTAAACGGGTAACATTTACTTGACATTTCACTGTGCTGTGTTTCACTAAGTCTTTTTTTTCAGTTAGGCAAGTGTGTTTGCACGCATCAAGCGTCATATAATATATAATAGATGGGATTCTAGCATAAGAAGACGCACAAGTAATTTTGATTACACTGACATTCTGTTGTATCAAATAGGGATTTGAATCGGGGAGGCAGTAGTCACAGCACACTAGATCCTAGTTCCAAAGGGATTCTGTTGCAGCCCTTCTCTTGAATGTGACCTGTGTGTGCTGTAATGAATTTTTAAACTATCTTCCTTCAGGCTGCCAATTACAGTCAATTTTCACTCATCTAAAAGTCATAAACAGTAAATTAAGTTGAACATTACTCATTTAATACTTTCCTGGGGGCTTTCTATTTTTTCCCTCCCCAAATTTAAGGAGACCCTATTATATCTGTAAGTATGAATTCACAAGCCATTTACTCAGAAGAGGACAAGAAAACTTAACTTTGTTTTTCTAAACTGAACTCAACTGCTACCCCACACCCCCAGCCGAAAACATAGCCTCGTCAATACATAGCGAACTTGGTGAATTTCAGGTTCATTGTTTCTGCCTCCAGCCTGGTTCCTGACCATGGCATTGAAGTCCGGGCCCTCCATTCTCATTAGATTTGTGAAGCCACCTTTTGGGATGATGCATTTTTGTCAAATCCTCAGGTGTGGTCACCCCTCCATGCTGACACCTGTTGAGGGGTCCCCATCACCCTCTGGTCTCAGACGTGGCCCGGTATCAGTCAGGACTGTGTCCCAATGCAAAGACTTGTTGTCCCGACGTATGGCAAGTTAAATGAGTGCTTCTCAAAGTTCGATCCCCAGACCAGCTGCCTCAGCCTCACCTGGGCCCTTGTTAGGAATACAGATCCTCGGGCCCCACTCCAGGCTACTGAATCAGATCAAGAATCCGCACTCTAATAGGCCTTCCAGGTGATTCCAATGCGTGCCCAAGCTCGGGAGCCACTCCAAGGGGGTTTATTTTCTTTACACAACACGAGGTCTGGAGGTTAGTGGCTGTTGCTTAGTGACACCACGGCCACCCCCAGCTGCAGTGAAAGCTGAGGAAACACTGCTGACCCTCTAGGCTCTTGTAGTGGATGGTGGCAGGGGAAATGGAGATGAAAACTGCTTCTGGGTCAGCCAACCATCAGTATCTGTCCCAGAGCCACTGTGCCTTGCATGGCAGTGTCCCTTTTGTGCAGTGATGAACCTTCAGATCCACTGAGAGCCCTCCCTCAGCTACCTGCCACCTGGCCCTGGAGCCCGGCAGCTTCCGCTGCTCTCACCTTGCGGGTTCAGGGCCATCTCATCCCCTAGCCCAGACTCTCCTTGCAGTAATTTCCAAACCATGCCGTGGACAGCTCCCGCAAAGCAGCCATGGCCTCCAGGCTCAGGTGCTCACTCATGGGGAAGTTGTCACCCACCTCCCTTTGGCAATGGGGCGGAAGGAGGGTTGTGGAGAGGCAGGGTACAGCACTGGCAAACACCTTGCTGCCTTAAAACCGTCCCAATCCCACCGCAGTGAGAGTACCCTCTTTCAAAATCTCACCTTAAATAGAAAATGACAAATACTGATACAAAAATGTATTCTCCAAAATCTCCAGGATTGCATCTTGAAAGCCGAGCATTTTGAAGCTCTTTTCCTCTGACTCCTTTCTTGAGGCAATGGAAGCTTCAAATATAGTGGTTTGTAGGAGGTAGGGGTGGAGGGAGTGGTACAGAGGAGAAGAGAGAGCGAGGGAAGGCGGGAAGCATTGAATACTTGACAGCATCCTGTCAAATCCAGAATGACTTCATAAACACTAGCTGCTGTTTTACAAAAACATCTTTGGGAGGGAATACTGTACAGATGTTGGAGTGTGTTGTGGGGGGTGTCTCCCCTAATGCTGTGTCTACAAAGTCCAAAATAGCAGTATGCGATGAAATCGCTCTCAAACCCAGTTATTTTGAGAGGAAACCTAGTGGAGTGGAAGCAATAGTGGGATAAGAATGGAAAGAACTGGGTTTTCTATCCAGATCTGTCTGGATCACAGCCAAGGTAATCACAGCCAAGTGACTTCGTCTCTTTGAATCTTGGATTATATACCTTATAAAATGGAAGTAAAACCATCTGCATGTTTTCATACCCATTTTACAGATACTGGTCATAAAGGTCAAATGAACTCAGGCACATAAAAGTCCTTTTTAAACTGAGGTATAATCGACATGTAACATTGTATCAGTTTCAGGTATACGACATAACGATTCAGTATTTGTATATATTGTGAAATGATCACCACAAGTCTGGTTAACATCCATCACCACACACAGTTACAAAACATTTTTCCCCTGTGATTTTTTTCTTGTGTCCTTTAAGATCTACACTCTTAGCAACTCTCCAATATGTCATACAGTATTATTAACTACAGTTGCCGTGCTGTACATGACACCCTCTCTTATTTATTTTATAACTGGAAGTTTTTATCTTTTGACCCTCTTCACACATTTTGCCAACCCCTCATCCCCAACATAAAAGTACTTTGAAATAAAGCAGTGATTATTCAAATGAAAGGTCCTATAAATACCATTATTTTCCATTGTTATAAACCAAAGGGGAGTAATTATTTCCTTTCATAGAACCATGTTTTTTTCAAAACCAAATTAAATTCTGGTGGTGTGTCTACATTTACCCTATGGTTGTCTCTTCAGACATTTCAAAGAGGTTAGGGAAAGAAAGACAACAGAAAAATGTTCCCTATGTAACACAGCAGGTCATTTTAGGTCAAGTATATCCTCACTGATCTTCTGCCTGCTTGATCTACCAATTACTGTTGAAGTCTCCAGCTGTAATAGTAAATTTGTTTCACTATTTTTCCTTGTGGTTCTCAGTTTTTGCCTGGCATATTTTGATAGTTCCTTAGGTACACATACATTTAGAATTACTGTATCTCCTTGGAGAATTGACCCTTTAACATTATGCAGTGGCTTCTTTATCCCTGATAATTTTCCTTGTTCTGAAGTCTGCTTTTGTCTGAAATTAACGTACGACTCTATTTTCTTCCAGCCTGTGTTAGTGGGGTATATCTTTCTCTGTGCCGTTACTTTTCATCTGAGTCTTTACATTTAAAGTGGGTCTCTTGTAAACAACCTATAAATGGGTTTCTTTTTATACTTTAATCCACTCTGATAAACTGTCTTCTAATTGGTGTATTTAGACCATTCACATTTTTTCCCCCAGTGAACGGACACCTTTATCTCCAAGGTTCCTGGAATCTATCACCACATTTTCCCCTCAAAGAGTTTTGATAATACATACACCCAGCAGCAATGCAATATAATAAGTGCTTACCACGAGCTAGTCCCTGGGAATAAATGGTTGGGTCCACATGCAAGCCTCCGTTTCATTGCACTCTCGCCAGCATTGAGTTTTGGCCTCAATTTGCATTTTCTCTGTGATAAGGAAAGCAGAACTTCCACGCATGTCTGCTTACTCATTGGGGCAACTCCCTGTTGTATGTATGGGTTATCCATTTACCTCTTGGGGTGTTGATGTTTTTCTCACCTACTTGGATTCATTATTTACATAGCAGAGATAGTTGCTCTTTGTCACTTTTGTGTCAGAGGTTTTGAGAGCTGAGTGAGATCTGGAGTTTATTTGGCCTAAACCCTGTGTGGTGGGTTGAATGGTGGACCTAAAAAAGATACGTCCGAGTCCTAACCCTCAGCACCTGTGGATGTGACTTTGTTTGGAAAAAGAGTCTTTGCAGATGCAGTTAAGGCAGACTGTTCACATTTAAAGTGGTAACTGATAAAGCTGGATTACTGTCTCCTGGGTCTGTAACTGTCTTACTGCTTCCTGCTTGTTATATTTAGTCTTTGGAAGTGGCGGGGGGGGGGGCGGGGGGGCGCTTGCTTTCTCTTTTTCTGCCTCCTCCGATTTTAATTGAGCATTTTATATGATTCTGTCTTCTCACCTCTTTTAGCATGTCAGTTATATTTCTTTTTCTTTATTTTTTGGTGGTTGCCCTCAGTTTTCCAATATATACGTCTAACCAAAGAAGACGGTACCACTCCACATGTAGCACCGCTGCCTTGTAACAGAGTATCTCCAGTTTGTCCCTCCCGTCCCTTTATAACATCCCTGTCACTCACTTCTATGCTGCAATCACCCAGTGCAGGATTTTCTCACTCTCAGGTGAGTCCACACTCAGCCTCCAGCAACTTGTCAAGATTACCATTTTAAGTGTTCCTATTCGTTTATGGCCCCAGTGGCTTCAGGTTCAGATCGATAAACCTTGGCTGTGACTTTCTGGATTCACCTGTTTTTTCAGATTTCAAGAGGGTGGTTTGCCTGGCAACCTCCATTCTCTGAGGGGGTCCAAGAAAAGTCACTGATTTTCAGTATGTTCCCCCTTTTCTTGTTGTTAAGGACAAGGGTGACAACTTCCAAGTTCTTCGTGTGCTGGAGCTAAAGCCGGAAGTCTGGCAGATTATTTTACAACTTGGAGATTATTGTTGTGTTAGCTGATTTCCCAAAGCATCCAGTCAGTCGGCTCAGACAAGCTGTTACCAGCTGGCCAGGTCTAGACTAGAGAGCGAAAGCAGTTCTTAACTCTGATGCAGGAGACCATTCCATCTTGCAGCCTGATCTGAGGACTCTCCTGCCTCGTGTTACTTGCACAAGGCAAGAACAGTTAAGCTCCTGTCCAATGCTGGCTCACAAACTTAGTGACACTAGTGCAATTGTTCCAGGATGTGGCTGCTGGATTTTCAGTTCAGAAACCTCGACTTCAAGCACTGGAACATGTGAGCTCATCTCCCAGATAATCACCATTAATTATACTCTCATCCACCCAACAGCTCACCAGAATTAACCTGCTCTGTCCAAATAAAAAAATTTTTTTTAAATCAAGGATTTGATTATAATATGTACTTTTAAAGCACTTAAGCGAATTGTTGGTTTAAAAAAAGAATTCTGATTTCTCCAGAACCCCATCAATCTGAACTCCCTGACTCCCTCGTAATGAGGCTGGATGCTTGCACTGACGACTCTGCAGCACGACAAGATTCTGGAGAGCTTTTGAATCATCCGAGGAAGATTAAATTATGTGCAGTAGCAGCACTTCAACGTTAAGTGCATTTTATACTGTATTCCACATCGATGGAATCTGATCATTCATGGGAGGCACAAGGTGACTCTCTTCTTGCCCAGAAGCCAATTCGTTTTAGTTCAATTTGAATTACAATGGTTTGCTAAACACCTACCGCCATGGTACACACTGGAAAGTATATTTCATTTATTTGTGGGGCTCACAATTTCATGGATAAGGAAGAACAAACAAGCAAGCAAACAAGCAAATAAGCAAAACAGACAATACACACCTTCTAACCGCAGCACCCAACACACACACAAGTTAATGGAATGAGTGTTTGCTCAGTGACCTGCAGACAGAGTACCCCCACGAAGGCACAGAGACGCAGGCAATCAGCGAATGTGACGCAGGGAGGAGATATTTGAGCTCAGCTATGGAGGATTCTCTGGGCTCTGGCAGTCTATAAAAACATGGAAGAAAGTATGCTAGCCAAAGGGAAAGTGATGAGACATTTTCACGGAGAAAAGTCTGGTATTTCCAGAAGATGTAGGTGGAAAATGCCAGGAAATGATGCTGAAAAAGTAAATCACAGAAGGCTTTGAATATCATGCTGAGAAATCTGGATGTTTTCCTGTAGGCAATGGGATGTTGTCAAGTGTTTTGAGCACATGTGTTTTGGTTGGATGTGCTTTAGAAAGATCACTCCAGAAGCACCCGGGAAGGTGGAATTGGGGGGGGGGGAAGGGGAAGGTGGGAGACATAGAGGTCAGTTAGGAAGCTACTGCGTTAAGTTTAAGCAAGAGGTGAGGGACTGCAGTCATGGAAAATGGAAATAGGTACATGGTTTAAGAGATACTGCAGAGGTCGTTTCAATGGCACTGGGCAACCAATCAGATCTGGGAGGAAGGAGTTGAAGGCGGCTCAGAGTCGTTTGCAGAAAGAGCTCCATTCCCCATCCCACCCACCCTATACGCACACGCTCTGCGGTGCGACAGCTCTTAACATCATCAGGAGGTGGAGTCTATTTCTATGCCCTGTAACACTGGATCCTAGCTCTGTACCACCTGAGTCCTGTGCCAATGCTCAACAGTGAGGCAGATGTGGAGGGAGAGGGCGCTGCTATAATAGAACACCATGGACCGGGTGACTCCAACAACAAATACATATTTCTCACAATTCTAGAGACCGGGAAGTCCAAGATTAAGGTGTCAGCAGGTCCAGTGTCTGGTGAAGGCACTCTTTATTGTTTGCGGACGGCTGTCTTCTTGTATCTTCACATGGCAGAGACACAGATCTTTTGTCTCTTTTTCTTTGTAAAAGGCACTATTCCCATCATGGGGGCCCCACCCTCCTGACCTCATCTAACCCAAATCTTACCTCCCAGCTCCCACCTCCAAATGCCATGGCTTGGCATTGGGGGATAGTGTTTCAGCATATGAACTGGGGGAGGACACACACATTCAGTCCACAATAAGACCTCTCCCTGAACTCCAACCACTTTGGCTGGGGCCTGCCCTCCTCGTCCAACTCTTGCCAGACCCACATTTCTGAAGTCAGGACCCTGCCCTCAAAGCCCTGGTGCTGCCTTGACTCCTGCCAGGTGGGCTGAGTCCCTTATAACCAAAGCGCTGCCCCTCACCCAACTTCAACAAATGTCACTCTCCAGAGATTCCTCCTGCTGCCCACAGCCCCTGTGTGGTGGGGATTGGGGGGGGGCAGCTGGGTGGAGCCAGAGTTCACCTCTGTCCCTTGGGCTCTGCCATCTGAACAGCAGACCTTTCTTCCCCTCCATGCCCACACCTGGATGGGGTCGGTCCTGCAGTGGGGGTCATCCATCCCACCTCCTGCCCTTCCCTGGTCTCCACTGCTTCCCTCTCCAGTTTGGTCCTTTTTGCAGAGGAGACGGTTTTGTGCTCCATTGATCCACTCAGCCAACAGTCATTAGCACCTGTCGGGTGCCAAGCATTTCTTGGGATTTAGGAGTGAGTGAGAGAGCATGCCTTATAGGTGCTCCCAACTCAGAAACCCCTGTCACCTGGAAAAGGCAGGAGAATGCACACCACAGAGCTTCCTTAACGGGGGAGCACTGGCCTGCTGGGTCCACCGCTGGCTGTTCAGCTGGTGCTGGGCCGTTGAGCCACTGTCCTCATACAACATAAAGATAGAAAGTAAAAGCCTTTCTACAGCCCAGGATTCTATGAGGTGAAATGAGGAAAAAGACTGGACCTTGACTTATTAGTGGTTCCCAGCTCATTCGTGGTTCCAGGTCTGTGGGTCTTCCCAGCACCTGGGATCTCAGGACAGGCGCACCGTCAGGAAGCAGCTTCCCCCTGGTCAGGCTCTGGTGAAGCGTTTGCAGCATCAGAGATCCTTTAAAACGCTCAGTTTGAGGAGCTGCGTGGGGTTATCTAATGAGCCATGTGCTTGGCACTAAGTCTGGTTGGGCCTGATTCATAAGGAACCCCTGAGAGCCGTGGATAAGGGCATTTACAGGCCTAGAAAACCCTACATGCTCTTATAAATGTTTTCTTCTCCCTTGAGAAAAGTAGGAGTTAAGAGATTTATGGGGCCTCAGCCAGGCCTCCTCCCCCAGGGCCACTCTCCGCGGCATCCCCACTGGTCCTGACGCAGCCCTCATCCCTGGCCACAGCCAAGCAGCCCAAGTGCCAGGCTCATGAGAGAGGAGACACCCAGGTGCCAGGCTCCCTTGCCTGGAGAGAAAGAGGCATCTCCCCTGAATATGCAGGGAGGCGTTGCCCAGAAAACATACAGCAGTTTCTAAAGCCACAAGCAAAAACTATAGCACCAGGCGTGACTCAGATAAGCACCCCAGCCAGGCTCTGTTCTCCCCATGAAACCAGCACCGCCCAGCCCCTGCCTCTGGTGGCCTGGGTTGGCTTAGCATGTTCCTTAAGGTACTGATGGCCCCCCTGCCACCCCAATGCTGCATCTGCCTATTCTCAAGAAAAGAGCCCAGCAGAAATGCAATGTTGGTCTGTGAGTCCTACCCTCCCTTGAAGATGCCTACTGAGGCGTAATCAGGGATGCAGAGAAGGCCCCTCCACTAAAAAACCAAACGGCACTTCCCTAAATGTGACCGCAAGCGGGCTTATAATGCCTGGGGCTGTTTCAAGCACTCGAGTGTTGTAACTCACTTAATCCTCACAACCGCCTTACAAAAGATGCTTGATGACTCTGCTCTTTTTACAGATGTGGAACCTGAAGCACAGATTGGTTCCCATCTCACCCAATGTCATAGCACTAGGAAAGGCTGGGGCAGAATCCGAACCCCAGCGCTCATCCGAGTGGGCACTCCTCTGCTCCTTCTCCATCCCCACCCAAGCCCTCTGTCCCCTGACCTCAGGGGAGCGATTCCCAGGGCCCCCACCTTGGATCCTAGCTGGTATGGGCCTGAGGTCTTCGGAGGGCTACAAGATCCCCTCACAGAGCCCTCAGAGACCCTAGGATGAAAGGGATTAGGCTAAGCATGAACATTTTTTCCTTGTTAGATTGTCCATTTTTTCCTTTCAGCACGTTCCTCATTTCAATCATTCCCTTTCCTTTCCAGACCCCAGGAGACAGAAATAAATGCATGCAGTCTTTGCATTGATGTAAATAACCATCGGCTTTATTGAACCCATCTGCCTGGGCTATTGCTTGAAATCACAGCTCTGGAGTGTTTTCCAAGCACCCCTAGGGCATCAGGAAGTTTAGCTGCTGCCCTGTTTGGGTAGGTCTGCTCTGCTCCCTTCAAGAAGGACCCCCACTGTGGAAGCTGTGTGTTCATTTTATTGGTATCCTTACAGCTCAGAGTCTAGCAGTTACTTCCCACCAACAATCAATTTCTCTTTCCCATCACCTTCTGCCTCCCAGGCCCACAGCCTGCCTGGCCCCATCATTCTGCCCTGGGACCTTAGGCTCAAAGGTAGACAGAGCCACCGGGTATCTTCCAGGCCGACCCTGCCCCATGCAGCTGCCCCACGCTTCTCCACCTTCAGCTGGGGCTCCCTTCTCCTTCGACAACAATAATACAACAGCTAAATGTATCAGACACTTGTTATGTGCTAGTTATGGCTGTAAGCCTGTGCAAGTATTATTCTGTTTTCTCGCAAAACCACCCCCAGGAAACTGAGGCACAGACAGAGGTGGAGTCATCTGTTCAAGATCAAACAGCTAGCAGGAGGTAGAACCAGGATTTGAACCCTAGAAGTCTGGCTCTAGGGCTGGGGCTCTTGATCTACTACAAAACCCCTCAGCTCTCCAAGCTCCACGTGTCTGGAAGCTCCGGGAATCAGAGCCCAAGACTTCTGCTGAGCGTGGCTGATCTTCTGTCTTCTGGTTGAGTTGTTCTTTATTTTCTGTTTTTCCTTTGTTGTGCTGTGTTTCATTTGCTTTGTTTGCATCTTTCCCTTATTTCCTGCACCCCGAGTGTCACTCATGACTTGAGCCTTTATTACGCTCAGTGGGGCTCATCCTTATTTCTCTCTTCTCTCTCTCTCTTGCTCCCACATTCAGGCAGTAGCAGAGCCCTCTGGATTCTTTCACCTAGTAAGATGTACTGAGAACCTCCTATGTGCTGAGCACACAGTGGGTGCACAAGGTGGATGGAGCCCCTGTGCATGTGACATTTTGAGTCCATTTCCTTTGCCTCTCATTCCTCACACCACCCATCCTCTGGCCCTGGTCCCAGTTCAGGCCGATTTTCACACTCACCTGTGCAATTGTTGCTCCCTCTCCGACGTACATTTTGCCTCACCCTGCACGTGGCTGATGAATAAACATTACAGAAGCCCACCGGAGATCAGGTCTTTGCTGGAGATCTCTGCTTGGAGCTCAGGCTTGGAGTGACAAGCCACCCAGTAGTCCCTACAAGATAACATACCAAATCCCCAGCCTGGTGCTCTGGGCTCACCTAGACTGTCAGTTCCTACTTGTCCAAGTACACTTCCTACTGCATTTCCTCACTTAGCCTATGACAGCATTTCTCAGAGGGCAACCCAACACCTGCATCAAAATCACTCATGTGCCCATTAAAATGCACCCTTCTCCAACCTTTGAAATCAGAATCTCCACAGGTGGGATCCAGGAATCTGCCTTTGAACCAGCTCCTCGGTGACTGGCGTGCACTCCACAACCTGATACCCACCTGCCGAGGCAACAGCCTCTGAACTACTGGTTTCACTCTGTTCCACAATAGTACCCACAATGGCAGCCCCACCACCAGATCTCTATGTCAATCCTACCTACTCTTCAAGGCCCATCTCAATGGCCCCTCCTCTGTAACACTTGCTAAGAGGCCACCTCTTGCCACCCCAGCTGAAATCAATCTCTCTCTCCTGGTATGAGAGCCCTCAGCAGATCAGAGTGTCTTTCATTACCTTCACTACTTTCTAGCTTGTATTATTATGTATCTGTCAGTCTTATCACCATTATTAGGCTGTAAACATTTTAAAGACAAGATCTATCTCTTAATCAACTGACCAGGATGCTGTGAAAATAGCAGCCAAAGAAATCCTTCAAAAACATCTCAGTATATCCTCTTCTACCTCAAAACCTACAGTGGCTCCTCTTGGCACTGGGAGTAAAAGCCAAAGCTCCTGTGATGCCCCACAAGGCCCCATGTGGTTTGGCCCCCTTTACCTTTGTGACCTCCCCTCCCACCACTCTGCCTCTTGTTGCTTCCACTCCAGACACACTCCCTCCTTGCCAGACCTCAAGCATGCTCCTGCCTCAGGGTCTTTGCACTGGCTGCTGGATCTGCCTAAATGCCCTTCCTCCATGTAGCAGCCTGGTCCATCTTTCTTAGAATTAGACTCAGACTCTGACCCTCCTGCACCCCTCTTACAGGAACCTTTGTGGTCATATCAGGCCCACCCAGATAATCCAAGAGCATCTCCCCATCTCAAGATCCTTAACTGAATCACATCCACAGAGCCCCTTTTGCCACATAAGGTCACATTCACAGGTTCTGGAGATTAGGCTGTGGACATACTTGAGACATCATCACTCAGCTTCCACACCCCACATGGGGTCAAGGCACACCTCATCATATAGCCGGGTCCACTCATCCCATCCTAGGTGTATCTAGGGAATTCATGTCCAAGCCAACTCCCCAGGTGGAGAGGAAGTGAGATCCCCAGAGAATCTATCAACTAAGGGACCTGTGAGAGGGACAGACTGCCCGCCCAGACCTCCTGCTCAGGTTTAGGAAAATCTCCCAAGTTCACTTTGCCTTCCTGCTTCAGATAACCTCCTCTGGAAGGACTTTCCATCCACGCTCTGCACTGGCTGCCATGTGATGTGATGGCCAACCAGCCACACACTGCTTCATACTGCAAGTTGAAGGCCTCTCTGCAGAGGTGATATTTGAAAAGACACCTAAAGAAAGAGAATGAACCAGCCATCAGAAGGACTGGGGAGGGAGCACGCCAGACTGAGGGAATAAAGGCACGAAGGCTTGAAGAAAGCGAGAACTCAATACCTTTGAAGAACAGAGAGAGGCTAGCAAGGCTGGAGGTCATGAGCGAGAGAATTTGGGATTGGAGACGCAGGCAGAAACTAGATTATTCCTGACCTTGGGGGCCATGGGGGAGAGGTCTGGAGTTTTCCAAGAGCAAGGGTAAACTGATGAGAGTAATAATAACCACCACAATAACTAACCATCACATGCATATTGCCACGTATACGTACGCAAGACCTGTAAGCATTGCACCGGTGACTGTGTTAAGTACTTTACTTACATCAGTTTAATTCTCAGAAGTTTGCATGAGGAGATACCATTATCCCCATTTTATAGCTGAGGAAATTGAGGCACAGAAATGTTAAGGGACTTGCCAAGCCCACACAGCTAGCTGGTGGTGGAAGCCAGAATTCAAACCCAGGCCATCTGGTTCCTCAGTCCATGTTTTAAGCACTGGGCTGCATACTGTTTTTCTTGCTGAGGACTTCACACAAAAAGACCATTCTGTGTGCGGCGGGGGAGGGGGATGAACAGGCGCACAGAGGGTTTTTAGGGCAGTGACGATACTCTATGTGATACTATATATGGATACATGCTGTTATACAGTTGACCCTTGAACAACATGGAGGTTAACTGGCACATCACTTAGAGTCAGCCTCCTGTATCTGCTGTTTCTCTGCCTCCATGGATTCAACCAACCATGGACTGTGTAGCACTGAAGTATTTACTACTGAAAAATATCCACATATAGTGGACCCCCATCATTCAAAACTGCCTTATGCAGGGTCAACTGTACATTTGTCCAAACCCATAAAGTACAAGACCAAGAGGAAAACCAGTGGGTGATAATGATATGCGATGTAGGTTCATTGATTTTAACAAACGTACCACCTGGTAGAAGACATTGATAATGGGGGAGGCTGTGCATGTGTGAGGGCAGGAGGTATATGGGAAACCTCTGTACTTCCCTCTTAATTTTGCTGTGAACTTAAAACTGCTCTAAAAAATAAAGCCTTTTAAAAAGTTAGGTATACACAAATTTAATCATGCAGACCTTCGATTCCCAGGTCTCAAGAGAAATGAAAATACAAGGCTACAGAAATACTTGTAAGTGAATGTTCTTAGCAACTTGTACATAAATGTCCTCATTTATCCATTGAAATCCCAGACTGGAAACAACCCAAATGTTCATCTTATGAGAAAAGATCAACAAATTGTGGTATATTCATATAATGGAAAAACACTCAATAATAAAAAGAAATGGACGATTGATACACATAGTAAAAAAAAAATATGTAATATCTCAAAAAATTATTCTGACTTTAGCAGAAGGGTAGATTATGGAGGGTGAGCAGGGGAACTGACAGACTAATTAAAAAGGTCTGTAGCATCTAGGTTAGAGATGGTGGTGGTGGGCTGGGGGTGGAAGCAGTCAAAATAGAAAAGAAATGAATAGACTGAAGATAGATTTGAGATCAGGGAGGCATAAGGTTGATTCCTAGGTTTTAAGCTTCAGCAAACTGAGTAGATGCCTTTAACTGAGAGATAAATAGGCTTGGTAGGGAGGGTCCCTAAGCCCGATATCCTTGCCCTTGAGTAACCCCCGAGCCCTCGCCCAGTCTCAGCCACATTCTAGAGAAAGCCCAGCACACAGATGCCAAGGTTAGCCTGCACTGGTGGGTCCATGCCAACAACCACAAAAGCCTCATTTTATTTAAAACACAGGGCTTGGCAGAATTCCCTACCTAGACAGAGACAAGCCCATTACTTCATCTTGTGAGCTGCATTACAGCCTCTGTTTTTGTATATCTATTAGCAAGGCCTCTCAGCTGAAAATCCAGCCAGCCCATCAATCATTCCTCCCAGAGGCCCCCAGACCAGGCCAGAGGCTGGGAGCCCAGTAGACATTCGTAGACGTTTGCACAGGGGACTAAGCCCCAAAGACTTTCCTGTTTGTGTACAGGGGGGCCTCATTGCTTTATATTCTTAATTAAAAGCAGATTTTTATCAATCCCCCCAAAATCTATTGGGGGAACTGTAATTCTGCTTCCAATCTTCCTATTTAATACTCCCGTAATGCCCATAAAAAGCTTTGGAGTTTCAGTTCATGATTTGAATCTTTACAGATAATTAGCTGGTAGGACGACTTGGAGAGAGAAGCAGGTATATGTCTTCACGACGTGGTCGGGAGTGGGTGGGTGAGCTGTGGGGGAGGCATCCCCAGGCAGTCCTGGCACGTCTCCATTCCAGAAACATAAACACGCAATTCATTTAAAGGCACGTTCATTTAGGTTCTTTAATAGCTGCCATAAAAAGTGCTTTTCCCTCTTATTTCTGAGGCACCTTATTTTAATGCCACTTGGCTCTCCCACCTTCAGCCTCCCCCTGCAGATCCTTGGATCTGCCATCTTTTCACTTAACCTGCTCCCGGCCACCTTGGCCCCACCAACCTGCCTTAATTCTGAGTCCAGTCCCCTGAGACTCAGACAGCCCTTTCTTGCCATCTCTCCTGCTCAGCCCACTCCTGACACATCCCTCCCTCCCCTCCTGTCTCTCCATTTCAGACTCAGTTGCTATGATCATCAACTGACCACCTTCTACGATGGTCAGAAATGGTGTTATAACATTGTGTGACACACAGTGTTGCACACACAACCATGTACACACACATACACACACACTTCTTTGACATCTGAAGACTCGGAGGCTACAAGAGGTTAAAAAGTTAACTCCAGCCCCTTTCCCCTTTTATTGTCTCTCCCTTCCTACTCCCCTTTGTCAGATGATAGATACACACATACACACACATAGATACACAGACAGGGACACAGATGTATGGAGAGACTGACAGGAGGGCAGATACCCAGATAGATAGCAGAGGAAAGACAGGTAGACAGATAGATATGACAGGGATGGATAGACAGATGGAGATGACAGACAGATGATGCAGGAGATGGGGACAGCAGCAGCTGGCAACAGTCAACCGAATGACCTCATTCCACCTTTTTGTCCTTTTTCTCAAGAAGCTCTCCCAGCTCTTCTAAGCTAGGTGGAATCATAGCTCAACGAAAACTCCATAAGGTAGATTTTAAAGGTTGGAAACAAGAAAGTAACTAAGAGGCTGTGTGACTGCCCAGGTGTGAATCAGAACACATGAGGTGGTGGGTGTGATGGCTCTTTCTTGATAAACAGTAACACTCTCAAAGGTGAGAGGGTGTCAGAATCATCCGTAATTAAATAGAGTTCAAGGTGCAAGGGGAGGTGGCTCATGACAGTGGTTTTCCACCCCACCGTGCATTTGATTCACCCAGAGGGCTTCTTATAACACACATTACTGCACTCCACCTGAGAGTTTCTGATTCGTTAAGTTTGGGTATGGACCGAGAATTTACATTTCCAACAAGTTCCCAGATGATGCTGACGCTACTGGCCCAGGGACCTCACTTGGAGGACCACTGCTGAAAAGCAATGTTCCGAGGTTAATTTGGCTATTATGATGATGTTCAGTCATGTCTCTTTTAATCAAATCACATTATCTGGCATATTTGAAAATGAAAGAAACAACATGGTTTGACTATTTTCAAGGTTGGGTCCAAATTTCAGAAGATGACTGAACATCCATCCACTGAACTCCCTGTCCCCTGTTTTCTGAAGGCATTGAGAACTCCCATCTCTGCCAACCATAATCCCACCCATCTTTCTCCTCATCCTGCGTGATAACAGTGGCCACGGCTGTTCTGTTTGCCTTTAGACCTCCAAGAACTAAAACTATATCTGAAATTGTAGTGGGTGTGTGTGTCTGTGTACCTAACTGTATGTGTATGAATTCATGTATATACACACAAGTTAAAAATACATACTGTGTTTGTGTCTGGTGAACAATTAACCGGACTCTCTGAAATGGGCAGGAGAGTGGGCTCAGAGTTGGCCCACCTGGATTTGAGGTCCAGCTCCACTGTGTTACTCAGGACTCAAAGAGCCCTGAGCAGAAAATCGCTGAAATGTCATTGCTCCTTCCCCAACAAGTCCCCCCTACCCCTACCCCAGGCAGTCCTGGGTGGCCAGCTGAGCTTCTCTAAGTACACTTGTCTCCTGAACTGAAGACATCCGATCTCCTCAGCCCTGTCCTCGTTGCTGGTGTCAGCTCAGAAGAGACCCAGTGGAGAGGAAAAGTCCTTCCACCAGTACTAAAAATACTCGTATTGATCTCCCGCTTACTGCAGCATGCCTCTCTCTCCATTTCTGGTTTTTCTTGCTGTTTTCATTTCACACACTCTCCTCGAGGCTTCAAATCAGGCACAAGATCATTTTATCAAGCGATGGTCTGACCCTCCCCACAATGTCACGTCCCAAAATCATTCCTCTCCACCAGCACATCATTTTCAGGGTCTGGAGCAAAATGAAAATAATAGGACTTTGTTTCAAAAATCATTAGGAATTTGAAGATAGTGACAGAGGGCATTAAACCACCTGCAGGGCCCTGGATGACTGCACGGGCAGTACCCAACCCCTGTTTCTAGGGAAAGCAGGTAGACCCAATATTTTCCCCGAGCTCCGGGGAAGTTCTGTCCTCGTCTGACAGTTTGTCCATGGGATTAAGGGATGGTCCTTGAGTCCACACACCTCCTGGAAGTCCATCAGCTCCAGCGCAAAATGCCCTGCCCTCCAGCCCCATGGGATCCTCTGAAGTAGCTTCCCAAATGGCCCTCCCTGACCTGACAGAACACCCAAACACGTGGGCAGACAGAGCCCCGTGAGGGAACTACTCACACCTTCTCCTCCTCCCCGGCAACTGCTAACTCCCTGTACAGACTGTGTGCACTCCTGAGAGCGTTTGGAGACTGACGGGTACTGAGTTGCAGCAGATGCTCATGAAGAGGGGTGTTTCCTCTCTGAGCCAAGGAGACAGGGACATCTTAGGAACCACACCCTGTTTCTAAAAATGGGTCAGCTCACGATTGGCAGGCATCCTCAGGGGCCTCAAGGGCAAAATAAGTCAAATACAAAACGCCTATTAACTCCCTGAAGTTTTAAGCCAGCTGGGGAAATCAGAAAAACTAACAGAAAAACAGATTTTACCACCCTGCAACTGAGGTAGCTGATGAAGAAGAGAAAAAAAAAAAAAAAAAAGCAAAAATGAGATCAATCACATGGGGAAGGGTTGTTTCCCCAGGACAGCATCTCTCTGGTGGGACTGAATTCCACACTCCGCTGGGGAGAGGTTAAGAAAATTAAAGGAGATTCTGGAATTTGGGCTGCATGTTAAAACCACGCAGGGAGCTTTCAAATAGAAACAAAAGCAAAACCGAGCTCAGGCACTACCGCAGGCAATTCACTAAGCATTCTTTTCTCTCTAAATTGTGTAACTTGTTACATAGACAAGTATAAGAATACACAACATAGGTGGACGTTATGCTGACCTCCTGTGTAACACATCCAGTTTCAGTAATTAACAGTTTAGGAACAATCTTGGGTCACCTCTGCTCCTACCTACATCCCCCCATCCCCAAAATAGAATTATTTTTGAAGAAAATCTCAGAATGTATCTCTGAAAAATAAGGACTCTAAAAAAAAAAAAAACACCACAATACTATATCACACCAAATAATAATAATAATGAGGTCTCTTTGTAATAATATCAAATCTTAAATCTATCAAAATCTAATTTCTCCTTGTTTGATGTATTTTTAGCCACCTGTTTCAGCTGGAATACAAATAAGTCCCATGTGTTATAGTTTGTTGATATATCTCCTCAAATTCTTTTAATCTCATTCTCTTTTATTATGAAATTTTTTTTTTTTCCAAGGAAGAAATGAGGGCAAGTGTCCTGTAGAGTTTCTCACTGTCTGGGCTTTGCTGCTTGAATCCCCGTAGCTTGGTTTTACATGTTCCTCTGTCCCTTTACTTACTGTAAATTAGTTGTCAGATATGGAGGCCTAATAACATTCAGATATGGATTATTTAATAAGACTGCTTCATCAGTGATACTGTATACTCCAATCAAAGATGTTTAATGTCTAGTCACCTCTTTTTCATGATGTTAGTTGTTAATCACTGCCTAGATTCATTAATGTGTTACAGTTTTCAAAACCTAGGGTTTCCAACTCTGCGGATCCCTTCTTTTGGTAGCTGGAATGCTTGTATGAAGAGAAACTCCCTTTTACCTACTATGTGGGTGCCTGAGATACAGTTCAGACAGGAAGGGCAGCAGAGGTGCCTGTTACTCTCTCTTTATTAACCAGTTTTTGAAATAAGAAGCTGGTTCTCTACCATCCTTCAAATGTGGCCCAAGGTTCATAGCTGTTATTTTCAGAGTGTCATTAAGAACCCATCAATATAAACATATTCATTGTGCTTCAACTTGTTATTCTAATTCTGTGCAAATTATCCTACCTTTGGACAGTCGGGGCCTCTTCAATTTCTCTCCTGAGTCCTCCTGAGATGATCTTTGTCATCACTGACAACTTCCTCGCACTCCTGTGTGACAAGATGCTTCAGGCTCGTAGGTGTATCCCTGTCCCAAACTAGAACCGTCCATCTTTCTAAGAGGCCCCGGTCTGGTTTTATGCAAAGTGGTACTCAGAGGCCACAATTCAGACCCTAAGGGTGCTTGTTGCTGCTGGGTTGGTGACCGTTTCTAGGCCTTTGCCGTGGACAAAGCCAGAAAACGTTTTATGCTTTAAAGGGGAAAAAATGAGTTTATGTCATGCTTTTGGGAGGAGGAGTTATTGAATAATATCCTCCAAAATTAAGAAGGAATTTTGAGACTGAAAAACAAAGGAGGCAACTTCATAAAGTACAATTATGAAGTTTCTTGTGGGTAACACACACAGGCGGGACTGGGCAGAGGGAAATCCGGAAGCATTCACAGCTGCACCCCGAGTCACTGAAAGGGGAATGGGGGATTTAAAGGGGCCAAAACTAAAAACATAATCTGACTACCAAGTGAAAAGCACGCCTGCACCAATACGAACCAGGGGTTTATCCTCCCCCTGCGAGTCTCATGTCCATTTGCCATCTGCATCAGCAAAAGTCACTTTTCCAGTTTTCAAAGCAGATGAAGGCAAGGGTAAAAGCTGACAGGGTGGCTGCATTCCTCGTGAGCAGGCTAACGCTCAGTCCCGAAGCCAAGGAAGCGGGTAGATCTGTGGACCTCAGATGGAGCTGACAAAAAATGAATCAGTGTGACTCAGCCACACATCAAGTTCCAGTTCAAATTCTGGACTCCAGGGTTTTTATTAACCTCAGTGGTCTTCAATCTGTAACCTCTTCCTGCCATTAAAAAAAAAAAACCAGTATCCCAGTTCATAATTATTAGTTTTATCCATTAACACACACAGAAGTCTCCAAATGACATTATCGACTACTCTCAACAATATGATGACTTAAATCAGTTTAAATTTTCCCCAGTTTTTTTCTGTTTTACAATGTATTGATAATCTCCTAAACTTCTTTTAATCAACAGGTTCCTACTCTCTGTCACTAAGCAAAAAATTATTAATCAAGAAATGAGGACAAGTGTCCCGTAGAGTTTCTCACCAGAAAACACACAGTCCCTTTCTTTCTTAAATAAATGTGACGTATCACATGCTTAGCTTTCCTCACTGATTCCTGGAGAATGCTCCCTTGTGGTAGGTAGAGACCTTCCTCACTCCTTTCACAGAAGCACACCACTCTTGCCTGGGGTATGACATAGCTCTTTCTGGGTTATTTCCAGTTTTTTTTTTTTGCTATTCCAAAAAGAGCTGCTGTGTAGAACCTTATGTATAGGACTTCTCATATTTTTCAGGCTCTCTTGTGAATCTAACGTACAGCTAAGGTTGAGAACTCCTATTCTAGAGAGAAAAGCAGGTTGTGAAGAGACCCAAATGTGAATCCCAGCTCTGCCCTTAACTTACTCCTTGTAAAATATAGATATAATAGTATCTGGATGGTAATCTACCTCACAGATTTGTGGAGAGGATTACATAAGCTAATATATGGAAGGTGCTTAAACCAGTTCTCAGCATATTTTAAGAGGTGTGTGTTGTTGTGGCTGTGAATCTTTAAATTTCTTTTTTTTTTTAAATTGAAGGATAGTTGATTTTGCTGGACTCTGTAGTTTCAGAAGTACAGCAAAGTGATTCAGTTATATATATATATTTTCAGATTATTCTCCATTATAGGTTCTTACAAGATATTGGATGTAGTTCCCTGAGCTCTACAGTACATCCCTGCTGCTTATCTATTTTGTATATATACAGTGATGTGTAGCTGTTAACCCCAAATTCCTAATTTATCCGTCCTCCTCCATTTCCCCTTTGGTAATCATAAGTTTGTTTTCTATGTCGGTAAGCCTGTTTCTGTTTTGTAAATAAATTTACTTGTATTGTTTTTTTAGATTCCATATATATGTGAGATCATATAATACTTGTCTTTCTCTTTAAATTTCTTCTTTAGCCTGCCAGCCTCAGTTTCCTCAGCCACGCTATCTCCGGATGTTGGCACAACAAAATCAGATCATCACTGTGAGATTTCTTGAAACAGCTAGAATCTCTGAAAATACAGAGAAAGGGTATTATTTTCACCACCGTGATTACAGGATGTGTCGTTAGAATTAGCAGTGTTTGTATGGTGGGACTCTCGTCGCTAGAGCTGCCTTATACAGGGTTTCCTGACCTGAATGAGTCAGTGAGACAACCTGTCAATTCACTCAAATCACTAATTTAATGGATTTTTTATTTTCTACTAAATTGACAGACTGAGTAAATTGACCAAATTGACTGGCTGTTTTGATATCATTTAGACTCAGCTTGAGTGCAGCTAATCATGAAGGAGGAAATAATTGTTATTGGCATTGCTGCAGGGATCCAAGCCTCCCCGGTGTGGTCGACGGAGGAACATGAGAACCCTCGCTGTGTCCACCAGCCTCAAGCTCCACCAGCGAAGGCTCAGAGAACAAACCCTGCCAAATCCACTGCACTGCACTGTCAGGGTGGTCAAAATAGAGGGCAGACTGGGAGGGGAGGGGGGCTCTCTGATCAGTTAATACGTAAATGTACATTACTGGTGTAACTTCATGTGCCCAGTTCTGAGTGTATGGAACAGCTAACAGGGCTGAGGACACTTAGATGGTCCCTGGGGTCAAGTGAATAATGGCCCCCAAGGATATCCCTTATGTTAATCCCTGGAATCTGAGAACTTTACTTGACAAGGCACAAGGGACTTTGGTGATGTGATTTAATTAAAGATCCTGCAATAGAAGGATTATACTGGTTTACCTGGGTAGGTCCAATGTAATCGCCAGTGTCCTCATGAAGGGGAGACCCAGAAAGATCTGACTGCAGAAGAGGAGTAAGACATGTGGGGATGGAAGCAAGAGGTTGCAGCGATGTTAGCAACGGCCACGAGCCAAGCAATGCAGGGAGACTCGAGAAGCCAGAAAAGGCAAGAAAACAGATTCTCCCTCAGCGCCCCTGGAAGGAACTCGCCCTGCCAACACCTTGGCATTAGCCCAGGGAAACTGACTGCACTTCTGGACTCCAGACTGAGAGAGAATAAATGTGTGTTGTTTCAAGCCACTACTATATTACGGCAGCCACGGGAAACTAACACACTTCCACCAGCCATGGTCCAGCAGTAATCCTGGGTAGACACGCTTCCAGGCAGGAGGGGATGTTAAATGGCTGTAAAGGGTGGAAGTCCTGTTCCCTGTTTCTGCTTCAAATGAAGCAGTTCTATTTTAAATGTGAGTTCCACATATGATTCCACTGGGGAAAGAAAGGATTCTTCTGAAACGAGGGCAGGGAGCAAACTGAAATAGAGATCGTTTATGTTTGTGTATCTCATCCATGGAAAACGCTTGGATCAGTGCCTGGCACGGAGCTGAACATGATAAAATGCAGTCGTGATGGTGGTGGTGGTGGTGGCGGTTATGCCCTGCTCTGCTTCCTTCCTTTTACCAATGACGAACCACAGCTCAGTGCAGCCCAGCCCAATGGCATCCAGCTTTTAGTAGCAGAACCAATGTTAGAACCCAGGTCTTTATGACCCTAGTGTTGACTACAACCCACAACACCCTGGATCTTCCCCCAGATAGGAAATGCCACTGGCTGACCATGACTTACACCAAAATTAAACGTGCTGCATAAGGGCTGCTTTGCTTTCACACATTTTGTCTGTAGTTCCAAGGAGAGCCGGCCACTGTGGGTGCTCCCTGCGTTGCCCATTCCTTTGGTGGGCCATGCGGCCAGCAGGTGATCTGATATCAGAAGGGGGGTGGCTGCCTCTGGTTCTCCCCCCACCTGGCACCCAGCAGCTGGAGAGAAGAACACTGCTCTGTCTGCAGGACAGATGGTCGTGGAGATAGCAGGGAAGGCCGCGGTGGTGGGGCAGGGACGGTGAGGCTGAGGCAGAAGCAGCTGCTGGCTCGTTAAGGGCACTTGGGTGGAATCTGGGCTGTACCAGGCCCAGCCATATGCTCAAATGCAAACCCCAGCTGCTTGCCGGCAATCTCTCCTCTAAATGGCAGCAGCCGAGGCAACACATTCTCCCAGCACTGGGGGCAACTTCTCTGGCTGCTCAGTCACTAGCTTTGATGTCCCACTGAGGAGGTGTCCTTTTGGCCAAGCATCAAGTAGAAGGGGTAGGATTTTTAGTCCAGCCGGTACTTTGCTGTAATTGCACTGTAGGAGAATAGGGTTGGGGGCAGGAAACAGTGGATGAGCCTGGAAGACAGAGCCCTGTATCATACTCAGAGCTTTCCCTGTCTTTGCCTCACTAGAGACGTTGCCTCATGTCTAAACAAAGCCCCTCACCTGGGCATTCAGGGTTCTCAACTATCTTCTCCCACTCACCACTTTCTATTCTTCCACTCGCCCCAAATAGGTTACTCCTTGACTCCCCAGGTATGCCATTCCATTAGAACACAAGCTTCATGAGGGAAGCAACTTGGAAAATCTTTTCAACACTGTGTCCCCAGTCTGCCATATGCTTGGCACACAGTGGGCCTCAGAAATATCTGTGAAGGAATTACTACCACTTACCCAAGACCTGCTAGGTACTAAACACCACACTAGGTGTTTTCTGGCATGGGATCTTGGCCAAGTTTCGCAACCTCATTTATAATATGTCCACAAGTCTGGAAACTAAGACACAGAAAATGACACCAAGGACATCTTCAACCTGTTAAAATAGAAATAATAGTATCTGTATTTCCAGACTTGGTGAACACCATATATGAAACTGGGTAAATAACATGTTCATAGGGTTGAAGTGAGAACCAAAGGAGGTAATATGTATGAAGTGCTTAGCTCGGTACCTGACACAGAGAACAGCTCGATAGATGTTAGCCATTACTACCATGTTGCTATTTCCACAAAGATTAATAAAGTAACAATGAACACAGGAGACACGTAAGTAAATAATTACAGTCAAAAATGAAAGATGCTGTCACAAGAGTACAGACAAAATTCTGTGTGGCCCCAGAAGCTCAATCTTAAAAATATATTTAGAAACAGAACATTTTCACACCATTTCCACCAATACCATTTTAGTCCAAGCCACCATCATTTCTCACTTAGACTATTTCATTTGCCACCTAACTTTCCTCTGTGCCCTCGCTTTTGCCCTTCTCCTTCCTCCCTGCCCCAATCTATTCTCAACACAGCAGCCAGGGATCCTGATAGAACTTAAGTCAGCTCATGTCACTCCCCTGTTCAAAACTCTCCAGTGGTTTTCTATCTCTCTCCAAGTAAAAGCCAGAATTACTATTGCCTACTGTGATGGTTAATTTTATGTGACAACTTAGCTGGGCCTCAGGGTGTCCAGACATGTGGTCAAATATTATCCTGGATGTGTCTGCGAGGGTGTTTCTAGATGAGATTAACATTGAAATCTGTAGATTGATTAAAGCAGATTGCCCTCCTAATGTGGGTGGGCCTCCTCTGATCAGTTGAAGACTTGAATAGAACAAAATGGTTGAATAAGAGAGAACTCCTTCTGCTTCACTGATCTGAACTGGGCCATTGGTCTTCTCTTTCAGACTCAGCCTGCACCACAGGCTTTCCTGGGTCTCCAGCTTGCAGACAGCAGATCATGGGACTGCTCAGCCTCCATAATTACATGAGCCATTCCTCATAATTCTCTTAATTATGTAATTATATATGTAATATATATATGTATAAAAAACATAACCTGTGTGGGGCTGGCTGTTCCCGCAGCATGGAGCCATCCTGGGCCCATCTGCAGCCTCTGCAGCCTCAGTAGACGCTCTTCCATAGTGGTCAGGCCCTGGCTCCACCTCTGGTTACCCTGTACTGTCCACATCATTACAGTTCAGTGTGCAAGACTTTTCCTTTTTCCTCAAAAGCCTCTCTGCTCAGTGCTCTGTAGCTTTGTCTGTGCCCACCAGCCCTCTGGCCTGTCCTTGATCATGCAATTTGCTGAATCACTCATGAAAATAAATCCCCAATATATCTACATCTGGAGAACTCTGCTTAATACACTTAGAGGCCACCCACCCTAACCCCAGCACCCTCCCCTGCATTACCATTATTTCTTGGATTTCAACTCTTTCCACCTTCCCCTTTCTCTCTTTGTTCAACATGTTGGTCTCTTTGTTGTTTCCCAAACACGCAGAGCCCAATTAAGTTTAAAGACCTCAGTGCCCACCGTGCCCTCTGCCTAGAATGCTCTTCCCTCCAGTATCTACGTGCCTCCACCTTTACTTCTGTCAGGTCTCTATCCAAATGTCATATGACTATGAAGGTTTCCCAAACGTACTTATATGAAATTGTGTACACACACACACACACACACACCCCTTTTCACTTCATTTCCCTTAAGTTGCTTTAATGTTCTGTATAGAATTTATCATTACCTGACATACTATATCTTTACTTGTTTATTTGTTCGATGTCTGTCTGTTTCTTCCAAATAGAATATAAATTCCTTGAGAGTAGGAATTTGGCTTGTTCATTGCTGTGTTCCCGACACCTAGACTGGTACCTAATACGAGTGCCTGCTAGTGCTCTATGCCTAGTTGTTTATTGGACAGATGAATCTATTAAAATTTTACGTTTGATTTCAGGAGAGAAGGGTATTGTAGACTGATGTCAATAGAGGATATAGAGACAATTGGAGCAGAAGACTAGGGTTTTGCAGAGGGTTGGTTAAGAATTAGGTAGCAAAGAATTCAGAGTTTTGTCCTCCAACAAAGACCTGGAGGACAGACACTCTATACTGCTGATTAAGGGCTGATCTTTATGCTTTAACAGCCGGCAGAGCAAAGAGCATGTTTGACATCCTTGCCTATAAATTAAGAAGCCCAAGCAGAATATAAGGCTGAGGTGAGTTGAGTGAGTAGCCCCATGAAGGACCAAGATTTTTCTCAGAAAACAGCTCTGGGTCTGCTCCAACACTGAGATAAATTGGAGACAGAGACCCTAAAGTTCAATGCCAATGAGAATAGCTGCAATATTTTTAGTTGGAAATAGCCCACCAGAGCCATAAAAATCTCAATGAAGAAATCAAACATAGAAGGTCTAGTTTTAAGCAATGTGACATCCCGGTAAAATCTCCAAGAGAGGTGGGTAGTGAAATATTGCCCCTAGTAAGTAAATGAGTTGTCTTGCAATAAATGGTTGTCAGAAGAAAGAAGTTGAGAAGGGTAAAGTTGTAATGTACATCATGGTGAGGAGGAAGAGGCTGCAGGCTGGAGCAGGAGAGAACTGGCTCCGGGCTACACTGGAAGGGTAACCAAATGGGGGACCCAGTGCTTTCTAACTGCTCTCACTTGCGAGACGGGGTGTTAATTGCTATACCTTATTCCATAGGGTAACCACAAGAGTCAAATGAGGTAAAGTTTGCAGAGGTGGCTTAGACAATGGTAAGCCTCATATAAACATGAGATAACAGCAGTACAAAGGTTCCTGAAGTGGATTAACTGCTACTTGGGAAACGGCCTAACTGAATTAATGCTATGCCTATGACACAGCTTGCGTCCCCCATCCATGGAAGAGATCCTTCCTTTCCGTCTCTCCCGCCCATCCCAGCCTAGTGCCGGGCAACGCGGCACTGTCAAGCTGGACACAGACGAGAACTTGTCTCTTTGACATGCCACCTCATAGAGCCCTGTTGACAGATGTAATCAGCTGTTACTGGTGATGAAACTCATATGTGTTTGAAATGACATTATGTCCAAGGTTCTTCATCACAGCATTGTTTATAACCCAAAAAGAAAAAAAAAGGTTGATAACCGTTTGTTAATTTAAAAAAAAAATTGAGATACCTGTGAAGAACGAAATTCTATGCAACAATTCCTGGGAATCTAAGAAACTCTTCAGATACTGCTAGGACCTCGCTGCCAAGAAATATTGCTAAGTTTTAAAAAAGGAACAGAATGGTGTGCATATAGGTATGTTACTATTGAATAAAAAGATATACATATGTATGTGGAAGGGATTACTTGGATTGCATAGAATAACTCTGAAAGTATACCCATGAAACTAACAATACTGTTGCCTCCAAAGAGGAAAAGCAGATAACTGAACGAATGAGTGAATGAATGAATGAAAAACAGAGATGGAGATAGAGGTGTTCTCTGTATATCCTTGTAACTTTTGAATTTGTCCCACATGAATGTATTTCCTAGAAACAGTAAACTATAAAAGGACGGGGGGAGGGTAGAATTCAGTGGTAGGGTGCATGCCTAGCATGCATGAGGTGCTGGGTTCATTTCCCAGTACCTCCATTAAAAATAAAGAAAGAAACCTAATGAACCCCCCCCCCTCAAAAAGAAAAAAACAGGCAAAATAAATAAATAAAAGAAATGAATAAAAGGACAATATGAAACGCATTAGACACGCTCGCTGTAGAAAAACTTCGAAACACAGCGAAGTATAAAGAGCAGTAGGCATGGCTCCACAGCCTCCTGGCCGGCAATCACCGTCGTTAATGCTTGATGTACTTCTTCCCAGTTGTGTTCCGTTGCGTGTTTTACATAACTAAGATCGCATGGCTTACAGATTTTAATATCCAACCCTCACACAGCACCACAAGCATTGTCCCGCATCGCTGAAATGTTAACAGAAAGATTACTTTGATGAACAATTTTTACTCCATCGTATGAACGCACCACAGTTTAACTAGTACCCTGGAACACTTAAGCAGCTTCCAAGTTTTTGTAATCATTTTTGGGCATTGATCTCTGACTGAGTTTCTGATTACATCTGTAAGCTGAATTCCTAAAAATAGACTTACTGGGTAAAAAGGGTGTGATTCCCCACCCCCACCCCAGTTTCTTGATGCACAGACTGCCAGAGTCCCTCAGAATTCTTGTACCAATTTACACTCCTAGCAGCTGTAATGAGAGCACCCTTTGCACTATAACCAGGGCTGTTTTGATGTCACCAGCAGGTGCCAGAACTCTGGCCATTCTCTACCTCTGGATCAGAAACAAACAGGACAGCCACTCTGACAGCTAGCAGACATAAATTATACAACTTTGATAACTGCTTTATAAAAGCATTTTTTTTGGATTCCTGAGACAGGTATCCAGAATTGGTAGATAATAAAAGTACCATTATCATGAAGAATAACACCGTCCCAAGTATTCTTTGTCCCTCCTTGAGAGAAAACTCTATTTCATAAAGCAACTTTCTCTACTTACAACCAAGCACTCCAGGCTTTAAATTAAGCCACACCAACTGTGCTGCCCAAGAATACCAACAGTAAGTGGATTTCAAGTTGGTTTCAGAAGCAAGACTTCTGGTCCGAACATGGCTACGTAAATAACTAGGCTTCTCCCCATTTTCCTCCCCGCCCTGGAAATCACACAAAAGCAAAAAGAGAATTATACACTGCAGGAACTGTGGTTTCCACAGAATTTGGAGACAGATACAATCCAGATTCCAAAGTGCGTGTAAGGGCCCCCTAAATTGGCCAAGATTGGACTGAGATTCAGCTGGGGGGGGAAGTGAACAGCAGAAGCAAGGACGGTAACAGGCAAGTCCAGCGGGGACAGACTTCAGAAAGTGCCACCTAAATGACATGGCCTGAAGGGAAAGGCTCATCCCACATTCACAGGGACCAGGCGAATGGAACTGGTGACGTGGGCCCTCTGGGGGCCTGTTGGCTCACAGCAGCAGAGAGGAGGCACGATGCCCAGAGAATCATGCGCTGAGCCACATCACAGCAGCAGTCTACCTCCACGGAGCAGAGGAGGAAGCATCAGGGGCTGCCCAGGCCCCTTCCCACACAGGATCTTCCAGCAAAGCGCTGGCTCACAAAACCCAACTCATTGCACAACAGCAATGAGGACAACAATGGACTGTTCTCGGTATTCGTTGCTGGAATAAGAAAGGTAATAGTAGTAACCGTATGTCATATCATACAGACCATGGCTACACAACAGCAACTGTAATGCAGAAACTGGTTCAGCACCAACGCAGAGACGCCATAGGAAAAAAATACAGAAAAAAAACGATAAATTCCAAAATTTCACAATGAAATGTGGCTGGAAAAACTCTTAAAAGAGGTAGAAATAAACAGAACAAACATCACAGAAATGAAAACAATATATGAAGGCACAAAAGGCAGAACAGGGTTGGGTGGGTGGATATAGCTCAGTGCGTACTTAGCACGCACAAGGTCCTGGGTTCAATCTCCAGGACCTCCATTAAAAAAATACATTAAAATAAATAAATAAATAAATGAATAAATAAATAAATAAATAGCCCCCACCCCCAACACCAAAAAAAAAAAAAAAAAAAGGAAAAGAAAAAAACACAAGAGGCAGAACAGATACACAAGAAAACACAATAAGGGATACAGGGGCAGATATGTGAAACTTGAATAAAGGGAGACAAAATGAAACGAGGAGTTTCATAAGATAAGAGATAAAATTACAGATATGAAAGACAGGCAAAGGAGATCTAATATTAGACTCCAGTAAAATATAAAAAAATAAAATGAACCAGAACAGTGAAGGAAAGCAAATATTTAACAACACAATTCAACAAGCCTGAAATAAAATGTTTGAGTCTACGTGTTGAAAAGGCATATCATGGTCAGGGAACCTGACCCAGAAATAGTCAACACTGAGACATCTCCTGGCAAAGCTGCTAGGCTTTAAAGATAAAGACTCTTTTGATCCAGTATTTGAAAGTTCAATTACAAGAGAAAAAGATCAGGCTAACTTGAGATTTCTCCACATTCAACACTTGAAGACGCTGGAGAGATGCCTAAAAGTCCCCAAGGATTCAACATCTGAGCCAAGAATTTTATATTTATCCAAACTATCCTCCAAGAATAATGACTATGAACAAACAGTTCTGAACCTGCAAAAATTTAAGAAGCGTTGTCCCACAGTCCTTCTTGAGGAAACTTCTAGAGGATAAAACACAGTCGTGTGAGGAATGCCTGGGGTGCTGGAGCAAAAGAACTGGCTATGAATCTTAAATACATGCACCTTGGAGCAAGAAATGAAACACTAACACAGGTTTGGATGACAAAAGAGAACGTGCGTGTTACATACCCTGACAATCTAGAAATGAGCAAAAAGCCCAAGAACACAAAAAGAGGTTAAAAAAATGGACACGGGAAGACAAAGAAGGAAGGAGATACAGTAATTCTGTCATTCACTTCATCTGTAACAGATAAGAGTCAAAGGATATTATTTAAAGCTGACAAATCAAGTAATCGAGGTATATGAGAAGCAATAAGAGCCTATTGACAGTTCAGATGTAAACTGCAAGCACGATAACGTTACTGACTGAATTTGGGAAACTAAGGAGAAGGAAAGAAGGACAAAAGAACAGGAAGCACATTAAGTTTATAACTGTCCATATTAGGAAACCATTATATCCTATGTAAAGAAATAGAGACGGTGAGGGGAGGGCGACAGCTCAGTGGGAGAGCACCTGCTTAACATGCACAAGGTCCTGGGTTCAATCCCCAGAACCTCCTTTAAAAAATACAAAAGTTAATAAAATAAGACTTTAGGAAAAAGGAAACTTTAAAAAGAAGAAAAGAAATAGAGACAACAAGAAATATGTAAAGCTATAATTAATTTTATAAAGGTAACAACTAGAAAAAAAACCACCAGCCTTCCTAAATATCAGAACTACACACACACACACACACACACACACAAAGCAAAGATCACAGAGAAAATGCACAGAAGTAATTATAAAAAAGAGTACACATAAAATAACATGAAAAATTAAACCTGAGCATACCTATCAGTATGTAAATCAGTCTCAATCATTAAGTTTCTCAGATCATAGCGCAAAGAAAATCCAAACTCTATCTTGTAAAGGGACAGAGTAAAACAAAGAGATTAAAAAAAAAAAAAAAAAGACTGGACAAAGGTAAACCAGGCAAAAGCAAACAAAACAAAAGCAGAGTTTATGATATTAATATTAGACAAGGCGTAATAGAGGCCAAGAAGCATGAAATGATACAAAGAAGAGCACTTTATAATGCTAAAGGGGACAATTCACAATTAAGATATAACAGTCATGAATATTTATGTACCCAATTACATAACAGCAATATTCCTAAAGCAGATATTATCTAGACATATAGAAAAATAAACAAAAACTCACCAACTGCTGAAGACTTTAATTCAGTTCTCCCAGCCCACGATAGAGCAAGTTGACCAAACATGACATAAACCTGGGGTGCTTCACACCCCACAATGCCCCATGCAAAATGACACAGGCACAGGTTATCTATTTCAGCACTGTTCGTAAAAGCACAACTTTCCTGTTCATCAATAGAGGACTAGTTAAATAAGTAGGGGATAACAATTTAATCGGCTGTACCATAATGAAAAAGAAAAGAAAAGAAAAGAAAAGAAAAAAAAAAGGATGAGGGTCTCCATGTGCTCATGGAAGTCCGTTCATGTGTTCTATGTGTACAATGCCGCCCTGCCTCCTCACTACTTGGTTCTCGTAGTGGCTAGCTACACTGCTAACAGTTCCACACTCGCCCCTTCCCAGAAAGGAAATTGTGCACTCAAGTCCACTGCCATTGACTTCCCTGGGTTGATCATGTCACATCCCAACAGAACATTTCAATGTAACTGCAGAGCTCTGCTCAGACTACCTGATATTCCCCTCTGCCAGAAGAGCGGGCATGTCCCACACTGGGACTCCTCTTCCAGCCAGGGTCCCAGAGTGATGAGATGCATGGAGAAGAGACCCGACCTGCAAACCCACAGCAGCCCACCTAAAAACAAGAGTGAAAAATTGCCGTTTGTTTCTGTGAGCCACTGAGATATGAGGCTGTTTGTTATGTGGGCAAAGCTGGCCGATATAGAAATAGTCTGAAAGCGGCAATTTTAGGAAAGGTTGGATTTTACTCTCTTACTGTCAGGAGATTTTCTCCATATGATACCCTGTAGTACAATATCTAATTTCATTTGTTTATTTCACAAAACACTTAGCAATCACTATACACTAAAAACCACTCCAAGCACTTTACAAAAACTACTTTACTCAATTGTCGTAATACTCAATAAGCTAGGTTCCCTTTTCACAGATGAGGAAACTGAGACAGAGAGAGGTCACAATCTACACAGCAGGGAAGCAGCACAGTCAGAGGTCAAATCCAGGCAGTCTGGCGCCAGAGTCCACGTCCTTAACCACCATGCTATGCAGTTATCAGAGCCATTGATAATTATTGAGTTAGTTTACGCTAAGCACATTCAATCTTACTTGATTCTCAGGATAACTCCAGGAACTGGGGAGAACTGAGACTAGCGATGCAAAGTTACTGACCCAAGGTTACACATTGACCTTGACGGCGACGATGCTTCAGGAAGATGACATTCTATAAAGAAAAAGCCTCAGTTTCGAGGGGGGGAAGGAGGTGGGAAGGGATAAATTGGGAGTTTGAGATTTGCAGATACTAACTACTATATATAAAATAGATAAACAACAAGTCTATACTGTATAACACAGAGAACTATATTCAATATCTTGTAGTAACCTACGAAAAAATATGAAAGTCAATATATGCATGTATATGTATGACTGAAACATTATTCTGTACACAAGAAATTGACACAACATTGTAAACTGACTATACGTCAGTTTAAAAAATCAAAGAGAGAAAAAGAAAAAAGAAAGAAAACCTCCAAATACTAATATACCCTTCCTGTTCAAATTTGGCATGGGGTTGGGGAGTGGGGGTGGTGGGCAACAACTGAATCTTATCACCACTATATTTCCAATTCTTTGTGTTTATCACCATCACAATCATTAATAAATGTGTGCTGGACGTCTACATCAGGAAAGGCGTTGTGCTAGGCTCCCTTGCCCAGTTAAGACTGGAGACATAGACTTAACTCTAATTAGGTCTTGATACGGTGTAAGATGAAATAAACAAACACCCCGGTGGACCAGGAAGCATCCGGCACCCTGGTCAGGTGGCTCTCACTAGGTGACTACAGTTTTCACAAGACTGCACAGCAGCCAGCTGCCCCAGAAAGTAGCAGGAACAGAAAACACAATATTCCTGTCCTCTTCCTGTTTCATTATCACCAGGGAGGGTGTCGGCATTAAAGGAGCAGTGTGAAATGGACAATTCACACGTCTTCCAAGCTTCTCAACAGTGTTGGTCCCTGCTGTTGCCACAGCTGCTGTTTCCCCCACTGCCTTGAAGTCTTCTCAGGATAAGAAGAGTATTAGACGTGGGCTAGAGGGAAGCATGTGCAAACACACGGGCGTGCACACACATGCACACACACTCCCTACACCCATTCTCCACTCCCAAGGAATGGCAGGGAATATGGAGAAAAAAAAAAAGGCAGCAAGCATTCAAGGAAGGAGCCCTCTTTCATTGCTGGAAGTTCCAGAAGAGCAATGGAGTCCTCTTGCAGCTCAAGGCAACAGCCCAACAGCCCCAGTAGAATCTCTCTTCTCCAGTCTCTCCCTGAACTCAGTGCCAGACAGACCACCTCTGGAAAGGAATGCTACAAGGGCCTTGGAGGTAAATGGGATGTAGCCAGAATAAGAGCCTGCCTGGATCCCTCCCAAACAGCCTTCCTGGAGCCTCCTGGACCCAGGTGAAGGCTCGGTCCTGCCCAAAGCACTGGGCCACTCTTGCCTTTAATTAGGGAGAACTGGCAGCTCGACTTCCATACTCTGAGCATTCAGACCTCAGGCAGCTCAGCTCTGATTAGGTGGCCTGATTCTTAAAACTGATCTTCTTCCCCACTGGCACCTGTATGAGGATTCTCCATAGAAATGGAAGCAATAGGAGATATGTATGTAAAGGATTCATTATGAGGAACTGGCTCCCATGACTATCAGGGTTAAGTCCCATTATCTGTAAGCTGGAGAACCAGGAAAGCCAGTGGTGCGATTTTAGTCTGAGTCCAAAGGCCTGAGAATCAGGAACACTGACAATGCTAAGCCCCAGTCCAAGGCAGGAGAAGACCGATGTCCCAACTTGGGAGGCAGGCAGGCAGGCAGGCAGGAAGCAAAAGAGGCGAACTCCTCCATCCTCCACCTTTTTGTTCTGTTCAGGCCCTCAAAGGATTGGATGATGCCCACGTTGGGGAGGGCCATCTATTTTACTGAGCCCACCCGTTCAATTGCCAGTCTTATCCAGAAACACCTTCACACTATTTCAGACATACCCAGAAATAGTGTTTTCATCTGGGCTTGGCCCCATCCAGATGACACACAAAATTAACCATATCAGCACTTGTATTCTGGCCTCTGGCTGCCAGACCCTGTTTTGATAAACTGCCTGCAACACTAGTTCCTCCAGGGAAGAAATCTGCCAGGCGTTTGCTTGTCTCTCCTTTCAAGGCCGAGTTCCCCACCATAAAAATCCACCTGATTGTTTCCTGCTGAATCAGTGGTTACTTGCCTGTCATTTGTCATCTTATTTGGTCCTATTATAACACACTCCATACTGCAAAAGGATTTGGGGATTAAATGTCCCCTCACTGGCACCTTCAGACCTTTGGGAGAAGGGTCTTGTACGTTCTGTGTCTCATTCATTCATCTGTGTGCCCCTAACAAACAGCCCCCAGAGGAGGCCCTCAGCCAAGAGTTGTTGAAGGAACCCCCTCTCTCCAGCCACGGTGGTCTGGCATCCTTCCCACCCTGCTCCCCAGGGTGGCTGACATGCAAAGAAAGTTCAGGTTAGCCCAGTAGAGTTAGCAACAGGAAGCCAAGAGATACACTTGCCTCACAAAGCCCAGTTGAAGGAGACTGTTCTGCCTGTTTCTGTCCTTGTTGCTACGGGGACAGAATGTCTCCTATGTGGCACATACATGTACGTGGAGTACGTCTTCCCAGAAGCCTCTCTGAGTGGGATTCCCACTGCAAGGGTCAGGACTTCCTCTCCTGGGTGGCACTAGATGCCATCACAGGGGCCCGAGAGTCTACAAAAAACAGGGAGACCACCTCCCTCTCCACTCCTCAGCTCTTGTTTTATCCTTCTCCATCTTTCATCATCTCTCCCTCCCTTCTTCTCCAGCCCAAATGCTCAGATAGAGACAACCAACTGGCCTCTTAGGGTCTTCTCATAAAGATGGGCGTCCGATCTGTGAGAAGGGGAGACAAAGTCACCTCCAGGTCAAGGGGACATGGTTATCTGCTCAGCAACAACAACGGAGCCAGTATGAACACAGCTGCCCTCACGTGAAGGAATAAAAAAGTGGCCTGGGTGATGGCCATCTTGGGAAAGAAAGGAAGTAAGCATTTATTGAGCAACTACTTCATCTATAAAATGGAGTTGATGAAGTAATTGAGGTGGATAGATCCCAAGTAACACTTAAGTTGTAAAGCCAAGACTCGACCTTAACTTAGACTTTTCTGAGCCCCAGCTGGGTGCCCTTTCCACTAGACCCGAGTACCTCCCACAGATGGTGAGAAAGCATCATTCTAGCCAATGGCTTTCCCTTCAATGCTTCAAATAGGTCCCCTTAAGTTTGACTTTTGCACCGAACCCCTCAACCCCCAAGTATTTCCAAAACAGTCGAAGGGGTGGGAAGGCAACAAGCGAGGAGGAAAAGGTCAGCCAAGCCCATTACTGGTCCCTTGGTCCTCTTACCTCTTCTGCTGTCTGGTCTGGGGTCAAGCTTCTGACCTGCCTGCCGTATCTGCAAGTTCTGATGTGGTTTCTGCACTTTGGGGGGGATCAAAGTCCCCCCAGCCCCATTCCCTCGTTTCACAGTACACGTTTCCATCCTGCCCTGGCTGAAGGCTATGTTGACTTTGAAACAGTGATTCTCAAAATGTGGTCCAGATCCGGCAACGTCGGAGAACTTGTTAAAACGGTAAATTTTTAGGCCCCACCCCAGACCCACTAAATCAGAAACTCTGGGAGTGGGACCCACCAGCCACCTGTCCTTTAACAAGCCCTCCAGGTGATTCCAAAGAACCTGGAGTTCGATAACCCCAGGGTTTAAAGCCTAGTTCTCTTGCCCTCTGAATACAGCACCTCTTACCAGCCCTTTTCCCATCTCTTTACCTCCCAGGGCCCAGTTGAAGAAAGGTGGTATTTTGGTGGCAGGTGAGATTTAAACATTGCTAAAACTGACATTTTTCCTCTTCTCCAGTTCTGTCGGCCACCTGACTGCGGTAATACTCCAGAGTTCCCACCCTTGGAAAATTATGATTCAGAATCAGAACAGATTATTTTAAAATGCTTGTTGGCACATCGATGCCACTGGCTGGTTTTGACTGACTAATTAATACTTATTTGATCTGAATTAATGCCAAATCTTTGTAAAATGATGGAGATTTGCTGGAATACAGCAAATTTGAGAATACAAAAACCAGAGGCATGTGGGAGTGGATTCAGCACCAGGCTGACATGAGGATTAACGTACTTCTTCAACTGGTACATTATTGGAAGTTTGATTTTTCCTCTTTTCTCCTCTCCACCCCCACCTCCTTCTAGGAAAAAAAAATTACCAGAAGACACGAGCATATTGTCTTCCCTTCTCCCAAATAAAGGTAAACTGACAGCACTTTCAATGAAAGACTCTGCATGATTGGAATTAAATGTCAAATACGATTTTCTGTTGGCAATTCAAAGTGTTGGTGTCAAAACCATAACTGACAGTACGGCTGGAGATTAGTATCTGTCTGGATCTCAGCGTCACCCTGTGGGGAAGGTTTATGATTTAGTAGATTAACACAGTTCTCTTCACGCCACCACTTAAGAGATAATTTGTTGAAGCAGGAGCCGATTAGACGGCGGCTGCCCGTGAACAGGAGGCCCCCTCCCCTGGAGTTCTGTCAGGCGTTTGATGGTACACCCTGCCCCCTGTGGGGGGTCTGCTGTCCTTCCGGGTGACAGGCAGGTGAGGTGAGCAGGCCACAGCAGCCAGCCGCCCGGCTGTCAGTCGTCACCAGTGATGTTTGCTGGCGATGTCTCAGGGAAAATGGAGTTCCTATTGATCCAGCCAATATGAAATGGCCTTCCAGGTTGGAGATTTGATTTATTCAGTTTCTGCTTCTCACATGGGATGGAAGGAGGAGGGGGACTTCCTGGCAAGTCACTGAATCATGTGCTCTACCACTAGATTTCTCCTTGCTCTAGAAAAAAATGATGACGCTCGGGGCTCAGAGAGGTTAGGGGACCTGCCAAGATCACAGAGTTTGGGAGGAGAGGGAGCTTGTGAGTTGGTATTGCTTGAGACTCACAGAGTGACAGACACTGTCTTCCGCACTTATATGTCCAAAGTCGTGTGTAAGATTCACAGTCTTTGATGTTGTTATGGGGGCAGACCAGGTTAAGGGTGTAAGTAACTTGCATAAGCAAGTCCACGGCAGAGATGAGTTACAACGAGGTCTCCAAATTCCCAATTCAGCGTTCCCTGCAACACCTTGTAAAGTATCTTCAGAATAAATATTCCAAATGTGGAGCAGATAAAAGGGCTTCGAAAACTATGCTTCTATCTTGCACCCATGACATTTCTGCTGAGTGACAGTCCATAGAGCCCAGATAATAAAATAAATAAAACAGATGCCCTGTGACGTGACCAGCCATAAATTGTCACTGGTCCTTGACAAGCCTGATTTAAGAGTTTCATCTTGCAGAATCTATGTTTGTTTTTTCTCTTTTTTTCCCCTCTTGCCTCCACTTCTGGGGAAGAAGGAGAAACAGTGAAAGCAGTCGGTTCTCTGCAGCATTTCTATTACCCACCAAAGCCAGGATGTGACAGTGTAGGAGACTCACAGATAATGTTCAGACTCTGGTTTTAGAGTGTTTATGCTCTTCTGGGTGAACTCTGACATCCAAATGCATTAATGCAGTGCCATTTTCAACTCTCTTGCCAATCTCCATCCTTGTACGTATCAGAATTTTAATGCCTGCTTCCCTGTTTGAGTTATGGTAATTTATTGTAATAGTGCATTTTGACCTTTTCAGTATTTTGTATTTTTATTGGATAGCTGTTTCACCTCCTCCCTGGAGGGTTAGCCAGGCTGAAAATGAGAGAGAATGGTAAGACCAACCAATCAAAATACAGAATATTAAAAAGGTCAACACACAAGAGCAAACTACTAATTTTGAAAACACACAAACGAGAAAATAATGAAAGCTCCAAACAGCATACTGACCAGAGCAAGAATAAGTGGATAGAAGGCTAAGGGGTTCCTCTGAACCCACAGCACAGCAGTTAGTTCAACCACTGAATGTAAACTGGCCGTCATCAGAAACCAAAGGAGAGTAGAATCAGTGCAAACTCCAAAGGGTGTAAACTGTACCTTTTCTGTTTCTACTTGGTCAGTGCGAACAGCAGAGAGGTGGTGGGTTGAAAGTTCCCAGCCTGGAAATGCCAGGGCACTTTTGAATAGGCAATGACCAGAGGATGCATCGAAGATGTCATGTCCAACCCTCCACCTACAAGCAGATGAAAGCCTCTGGAATCCAGAATTGATGCTCATCCGTTTCTTTTTTCCAGCAAAGGGAATCCCCAAACCTCCTGTCTTGGCTATTTTCAGTTGAACAATACAAGTTAAAGCATAATAAAAAGCAAATTTGGACAATCAAGATTAAGAGATTCTTAAAAGTTCAAAATTTGGACAATCAAGATTAAGAGATTCTTAAAAGTTCAGGTGGACAATCCAGGTCTAGTCAACTGAAGGCTAAGGTCACCAAACCACTGGGGAGCACACCGAGCAAGTCACCTGGGTGTAGCCCCCTCAGTCACTGAAACTTACATTGCACTGGCTGTTCTCAATGCAGAACAACAAACACAGAAGGTTCTGGACATCCCAGAAGGGCTGGCATTAGAAAACGGGAAAGAGCCACTTTAAAAGAATCCATGTATAACGGACCAAAATCTCAATGTAAAAAGTGAAGAGACTTTGACGGCAACTTCATCTTGAAGAATAAAACGAAAATGTATGAAGAGATGATTTTGCTTTCTATTTAATAACATGTAGGTTAAAATTCTAATCATCTTCTCAAAAGCAAAAAGGATTTGAGGGTTGACTGGGAGTTGTGTTGGGCACAATTTTCCCAATCATGTTTTATGTGAATATAGATATACTATCCTTCACAACACCTTTGACCCTATCATGAAAAGTATAACTTTCACAATCTTGAAAGATATCCAGAGGACCCAAGATAAGCGCCCCTCTAAATCTTTAAATATTCCAGTTTTTTTCTGTTTTAGTATCTTGATCCTTGTTTTCTGTTATTTGGTTGGTTGATTTCCTTTTATTCAATTGCTTGTGAGGTCCTTATTTGTCAACAGATTTGAGAGAAATACGATCCATCCTACTATACCACATTCATCAGCTTCATGAAATCCTGCGTTGTTTACAAAATTGGCAGTTTCCATTTGTTTTTGATTTACACTGTACAGTCAAAACATCCGAAAATCATCTACAAACTGACCAAATATTGATGTCATACAGGTTTGTGTTAAACAGAGCCATGTTTGAGTAGGGTCTCCTTTTCAGCGTCCTCTAGTGAGCATATGACAACTCTTAATTCCCTATGTAAACTTTTCATTACAGGTACTCTAATAATAAAAACATAAACACATGGATCCTAGACTTATTTAAGTACAAAATCAGAATATCTTCAATATAAACAACAGACATAAAAGTGATTTCTGAAATATATTCAACTATTAACACTTACGTATCTAGCTCTTATAAGCGGCATTCCAAGCAAGTTGCATCATAGGATAAGAATTTAAGGTTAGAAACACTATGCAGATTTGTAATGGCTATTCTTTAAGAATATTTCATATGTAATACACTCAGATGACACTGTTAAATTAAAAAAAACCCGTTTAAAAAAACCATGTAGCACATGATCCCTGTTCTGAAAAAACTATCCTTTATGAAACGTTTCCTGTGGACCACAAACTGCACTTTCCACTTTATATGCATTATCTTATTTAATTCTTTTAAAAGCCCAAGAGAAAGGCATCAATACCTTCAAATTATAGGTAATGAAATAAGACACAGAAGTGAAGCAACTTGCAGGAGATGAAACACCTACTTAGTGGCAGAGGCAGGGCTCACACCCAGGACTCTCTGACTCCCCGACCGTGTTTCTAACCACTCTGTTACAATTAATTGAAAAGGCATCCAGAAGACTTATAAAACGGTGGTGAGACTGTGGATGTTTTTATTCACTTCTTTTTATTTTTCTGTATTTTCCATATTTTCTAAATCAAAGATGATGGCCTTTATAATCAGAGAAAAGGGGACTAATTTTTGTAAGAGGTTAAGGTTAGAGACGGGAGATCACAGTGTTGCCTGTGGCTAAGGGAAAGCGGAGACGAGGGAGGAGACTCTGGCTGCGTTACAGCTCCAGGGACGACTCCCAGCTGGCGAGGAGCCTCCAGATGGAGGTCTGGCACCTCCTGTAAGTGCTGCTGACACAGACACTGCCCACTTGACCTACTGAGGAGCTGAAAGGAAATTACTGCATGTAGGGGAGGAAGGAACACTGACCACAGACAAGGACACCCACCACGTCCCACAGAGGCCTGTCTGACTGCCTGTTCCCATCCCACAGCCCCCACCTCCTCTCTGCTTCAAGGTTGACTCTGTCCCAAGTCCGGGCACATTTGCAGAATTGCTAACATCTCCAAGATCTCAGCTCCCCTAGAAAGGGGCCCTACCTTCCTTCAGGCCTTTTGAGACCACCAGGCCTGTCCTACCTGTGCGCAGGCCTCTCGGGCCCGCACTCTGAAGCACAGCCAGCCACGTCTTCCTGGGCCTCCTTGACACTGATGTCCTGACTGTCTGAACTGTCCTTATTACCAGTCACCACAGCCTTTCAGCCCAACTTCCCATTAACTGTCTGTCAAAGTCTCAACTTCGTTCCCAAATGCTTTACCTGGGCTTTGCACAGTGACTTACAGGGAGCTGAGATACTGCTCTCCCAGCTTCCAGGGTAGCAGGTGCACATTGGACCGTGCCTCTCTGGCCCCAGGCAAGGTGAGTGTGCCCTGGAAGTGTCACCATTCTGTGAAAGCTGGGGCATGCAGAACTTGGGGAGCACCCAATTTGAACCATTCTGGTGGGTTTTCTTTGTCCCCATCTACCGTCCCCTTTTAACCCAGTCCATCTTAGACTGACTAAGCTCCTACTTTGTTGCTTGGTAATTTAAATAATTATAGATAATGGTATCATTTGTTTACTGTGTGCCAGGGGCTCTTTGAATTGCTTTATATTAGCATGGCTATGACATGATTTGCAAGTTCTCTGGGCTCCTTTTGCTTCACTTGAAAAATGGGGATGACAGTAATCTATCCGATACACCTCCCAGACTTCTGTGGGAGTCCCAGATTCATGCAACCTCCTCTCAGGAGAGGGCTTAAGGATGAGGCACCTTGCAAGGTAAGGACAGATCAATTTAGAAGCAAGGAGTAACTCTTTCTCTAAGGTGATGTTTTCACACCCTTAACTTAAGAAAAAGATTGGAATTTCCAGCAGAATTGGAATAATAGGAGAAAGAATTGGCATTTGGCTGGAGGAAACAGGTTTGTGGTGAGTGGAACCCAAGAGTGATGGGTGGAGTTGCAGATGTGCCAGTAAGAAAATCAATCCCGACAGTAAGAAATCAGCTTCCGGAGAATCGCAGTCCCAGGCTCAGACCCAGAAACACGACTGGGCCTTTCCACACGGCTCTAACCAAGAGCTAATATATAGTATTTACTCAGGGAAGGTGGCTCCAGAGTGAGGAACGAGATTTAGTTAGTTACTGTAACGCACGTTATTTCTTGGAGCTCCCAGTTGCCCTGTGAGAAAAGCCATTCTTCTTTTTCAATATATGCCTGATCTTTGCAATCTCTCAGGCTATCATCAAATGGTTTCCATTTATTTCAAAAGACAATTTATCTGCCTTGAGGATTTACCTACCAGAACTTGGTGCTAGTATCCATCGCTGCAATGTTAACAACATCCACCCACTTATGCACAAGGATGACAGACAGAGAGCCTGTTATCCTCACACAAAAGTGGCTTAAAATACCATATTCCCCTTTGCAGATACTGCTAACACTATCATCAAGAATTAGATGAAAATCAACAGTCCTCTCTCTGGCAGTTCCTGCACTTTTCCCTCTTTTTTTCCAGGCGAAATCACTTGTGATTACTATGTCTTTGCCTCGACTCCTCTGTGTAACAGATCATCAAACTGACTTTTGTTGGAGGAATTTATTCTGTCCGCTAATTGATACTTACAGGCTCAGAGGTACTGAGCCTGACACCAAAGGGCCTTTTTCTTTCTATGAATATAGCACCTTTCTCAAGAGAGTAAGCATTTGCAAATACCAACTAATTATTTATTGCAGGGATTTTACTGAATTAGAAAGCTCCAAATTGTAGAAAAACTAAAATCAGCAACAGGGGGTGGGGAGAGTGCATGCTTAGCAAGCATGAGGTCCTGGGTTCAATCCCCAGTACCTCCTTTAAAATTTATTTTTTTAAAATAATAAATAAATCTAATTACCTCCCCCTTAAAAAAAAATCAGCAACGGTTTCTTGTATAATTACTGTCCATGCAAATCTTACGCTATCCATGCATTCGTCATACTCCAGTTATGGTCTGAAGTAACTCCTGACCAGCCAAGAACTACCAGTATAACAATAGGAGGTTTTAAACACAGTATGTGGAGGAAGACAAACAGACCTTGTGTCAGAAGACCCTGGGAGTCTGTGACCTGGTACCCCGAATCTCGGTTCCTTCGGGTGTAAAATGAGAAGGCTGTAGAACTTTTAAGTCAGCAAGTTAGGCTGCCCACATGACTCAGAATAGTGAAGTAAGCCAGAAAGAGAAAGAAAAAAATACCATCTGATATCGCTTATATGTGGAATATAAAAAAAAAAAAAAGACAAACAAACTTATTTACAAAACAGAAACAGACTCACAGACTCAGAAAACAGACTTATGTTTACCAGGGGGGAAGGCGGTGGGAAGGGATGAATTGGGAGTTCGAGATTTATAGATACTAACTATTATATATAAAATAGATAGGCTGCAAGTTTACACTGTACAGCACAGGGAACTATATTCAATATCTTGTAGTAACTTATGGTTAAAAATAATATGAAAATGAATATATGCATGTTCCTATATGACTGAAGCATTGTGCTGTACACCAGAAATTGACACAGCATTGTAAACTGATCATACTGCAACAAAAATATATTTTTTAAAAATCTATGTATGTTCATCTTCCCTCCCTCATTCAGTCAGATTAATTCAATTAAAGCCTCACCATCATCTCACACAGCTGCCTCATTTCTTTCCTTTCCTTCTAGATCCGCTCAACTCTGGTCAGAGGAAGTGCACCGGGGGCCTGGGGTTCTTTTTCTGCATTTTCACAGGCTGGGATATTTCCCGTAGGAACATTAACACCTTCCAAATGTGATTATCCCAATCTCTTGACTGTCTGATCCTTCCAGGATTTCAGGGAATTATAAGGAAACACGATACAATAGCATGAGGCCCGTTTCCACAATATTTGGAAAAAGCACTTAATCCCCAGACCAGATATGACCATTAGAGTAGTTTACAGTCTTACCGTCAATTACCAAGGGGATATAATGTTTCCTAAATCCAATATCTCACGTAATCTAGATCCATGTTGTTATCCCCAGTCACAGATAAGGAGTTCATTTTAGTTTAGTGAAGGGATTAGCTAAAAAAAAAAATTTTTTTTTTTAATTTAAAAAAGTAAAGGAGGAACCAAAAAGCCCGCGTGGCTTCAGCTTTTCCAGCACGTCAGCCAGCCGTGCCTGGTGCTCAGCGTTCACTACCCATAAAGCTCATACTCATTTGAAGGAAGAAACTCGTCAAGATACTACGAAAACACCTCTTGGAAAGACCATAAGGGACCAGTCATCTCATCCTTTCTCAAGACCTTCCCTTTAAGGTCCAGCCCATAAAACTTCTCATTTCCCTCAATAATTTGTGCGTGACTCCCTCTCCAGCCCTGCCTACCTGGCTGGCACCCTGAACTTCCCTGAATGGGGCTCTGCCCATAACACAGCAGCTAATCTGCACCAAAAACCAATGGCCTGGTGCCCTCCCCTAACCCAGGGAGCACACTCTGGTCTGTATTTCTCCAGATCAGAAGGTACTCAAGGCTTATTTGTTTGTGCAACATTTTCATTTTTGTGGTGACTACATCTTCCTTCCGTTCAGAAATGCCTGAGCTTTGTCCCGTAATGTCTGCCTCCAAGGGGAACATCCCTCTTAGTTTCCATCTTTGCCCCAGCTGGAGAAACCCACTTGAAAGATTTCTGAATTTCAGCTGCTTCTAGGGAATTTCCCGAAGCTGCGCTCAGTGATAGCGTGAGGTCCAAAATCCCAAAACGCTTGTTTTCTTTCAACATTTGAATTCCCTAAGCCTTGACAGCTCCAACTCTGCTTTCCCCAAATACCGGTTCAGATGCATTTTTAAACCTTCAACCTGCCCTTAGATGAGTGTTCCTGCACTTCCCACCCCACTCTGACCTAAGAGATTTTCAACCTTTCAACACCTTTCTCATTTCCTCGTCCTCTTCCTAAACATCTCTCCAGGACTAAAAGACTGAGAAATATTTTAAAGCTAATCCCATTTCTCCCTGAGTTAGTTACCTCCCAAGAGCTGCACATTTTCTGTTCACACACCAATTCCTAAGTAATTTCACTCACTCACTACATAGTCATTCCTCGGTATCCACAGGGGATTGGCTGGTTCCGGGACCCCTCCTCCACACCCCTGTGGGTACCAAAATCCAAAGATGCTCAAGTCTCTTACGTTAGGTCTTCCTTATCTTCGGGGGCTGAAGCAGTTTTCCACCTCCAGTGAGCAGAGTAGTGATAGGAACTTGTTTTGTTGTTACTGTTTGCTTCTTTCTTAACAACTTACTCTTGGATAATTCCATTAAGTTGTTCCCTTGACTCAATCTAATACCACATACCACCTGCATATAGAGACTTCATCCCCATTCTGCTTAATCTGTTCTTAGACAAACAAGCATCACCACCTCCCCATCTCTGAACCCATCTTCTATGTATTTCTAAGGAACATCCTCTCTGAATGGGAAAAACAAAACCAAAACTAAACCAAACTAAACAAAAGCAAGAGAATACAATGAAATTTAAGTCCATTAAAACTAAGTCACTCCACAATCCGGATACTAAAGGCATTTTACACCAGAAGTCTGCTTTATTTTCAAGCGAGCTTTTTCAAGAACTCAGAAGTTTGCACCCCTGCCAAGCCCAGATTCCTGCTAATCAAAATCAAGGCACAAACTCTTCCCTCTGAGTTTTGCTAATGAAAACCAGAGCTTCTCTTAACAAGTCAAATTTCTTCGGGAGGCTAAACCAAAACCCCCAAGTTGTTTGTGTGAACTCACCTCCGTCTGCTGAAGGACATCTGGTGTCAGTTGTTATAAAGGGTAAATGGACCCAAACCCTTGACCAGCACTGGCCATGACTGCTGCATTCCTCAGGGAGCCCAGAGCTTGAAATCTCTCTCTAGTCAAAGCCTGGTGATCTAGGCTGAGCCCCACATGGGATACAAAAGGTCCTCCTGTCTCTTCGTCTTAAGATCTCCTTGGAGCCCCCAATAAGCCTGTTCCATGTCCCCTTCCCCAGGTCCTCTCCTTGGCCCCTTTTGGCTTTTTTAAGGGCAGAGGTGCTCCCCACTCTGGCTCTCCCAGGGCTTGTCTTATCGCACCATCTGCTTCATCTTCACGTGGAAGAGAAGAGAGACACACCAAGACAAACCCAGGAAGGAGGAGGACTTGAACCTTTTCCCATCCTCCTTTATGTCCTTGTGGTCTCCACTTTGTCCTGGACCCACAGCAGACCTCCTCCTGCCCGAAGTCCCAAATCGTTCCCTAGATGAGACCGTGCAGCCAAGCTTTAAGCATCAGACAGCAAAAATAATGGAATAAAACCTCTGACAGTCTTCCCCTCTCAGGAGTTCAATGGAAATAAGAGATGAGATTACAGCCACTAGAATTGTCCAGCTGATGATTGGTGCCGGTGGTGACATGCTGCTGTTTACTGATTCATGGAGTGGTAAGTGGCAAAGGCAGAGTCTGAGAAGCGTGTGACGTATCTCTTCCCGGAGCTGTGTTCCCTCTACGTAGCCACTTGAATCAAGCCATATGCACTGTGGGCTGACTTTGATTCTCAGTAACAACTGTTTAAAAAAGGACAGAGGCAAGGATTCCAGATTTGTTGACTTGTGTTGTTCTTGGGGAAGCAGGGGGAGTGAGGGTTCTGTTTCCAGTACTTCCCATGGGAGACTGTTTCCAAAGGAACACAAATCATTCACTGGAGGCAGGATGTGCTAGTAGTAGTTTTGGGTTAGCTGCAACATACGCCAGGGCCTTCAAAGAGGTGTGGACTTAAACAGAAGGAATTTTTTTTTTTTTACTCATATTTGCCAAAAACGAATTCCTCCTCCTGGCTTATTATAAGAACTAACAGTACTTAGACGTGATTATAACATATTCTGAAAGATTTATAATGTCCCATGAGCAGAAGAATTTTTAGCTGAGAAATCCCAGAATAGGACTCTGACGTTGATAAGATAAGCAATGCTGGAAGCTTGGGTTCCGATGATGGTTTTTTCCTCCACTGAATCATATATTCCAATATTCATTCAACAGGTTTTATGTGGCAGGGCTGCGCTAGGTTCTAAGGATGGGATGAGGGTAATCTGACTGTGGTGATGCCCTTCTTCAAAGCACAGGGGTGCTTCTGCAGATATGACTGGACTTCTGAGGGCCCCAGGTGCATGTGCTCTCCCTGATTCTAACTGTTCAGGCACAGGAAGCCCATTCATCTTGTGGTTAAGCGCCCGTCAACAAAAATAAAGTTCTTTTGCAGAGTACAAAAGTTGGTTCACTCCTATCCTAGAGCCACCCCCACAGCCAAAATTACAGGTCATCACATTTTGAAGTTAAAGGGATCCTCGTTCAACTACTCACCTGATGGTTGAGCCCACAACATCCCCAGCAAGGCAGCAGCAACCTGTGCTTAAATGCCTCCAGTGACAAGGAACTTGCTACCTTCTTAGAAGTGCTTCTCAATTTACCTGCAACTCTCAAGACTGGAGTTGAGCTTAGTTCTGCCTCCCTGAAGCTTTATCCCATTGGGTTCTACCATTTAGAGCCACACAGACCAAATCTAGTCCCTCTTCCTCAAGATACTAAACACATGTCCTGAGACCTCCCTCTTTCTAGCCAAGGACCAGCAGTGCTTTGATCCATTCATCACATAACAAGCACCAGCTATTGAGGCTTATTGTGTACCACTGCAATTGCTAGATGCATTACTTCCATTATTTCTTTTAATTCTCATAACCAGGCTATGAAGATTTTATACCCATTTTATAGACAGGAAAACTGAGGCTCCAGACTGTTAAATGCTTGCCATATGCCTGAAATAATACCAGCCAAGATCACATTTACTCTTTTTTCAGCCATTTCACATAATTTACTCTCAACTAACACTCCTTTGCACATGCAGTGCTGTTAAGCCATGCCTTTCCAGCTGGAAGCAGTTCGACCTGTGTTTGGGACCTGACACTTCCCCCAATGCATTGATCTGGTTAAGTCGGCCCCCTCATCCTCTTGTTTACATCCCTTCAGGATACTGAGTTTTATCTCCAACATGTTTACTAGGCTTCCAGCTTCACGGTGTACATTAATTTAATAAATCTCTTTCTAAATATTCATGCATGTCACAGATTAAAAGGAAAAAAAAATCAGAATGCAAAAGCAGAGCTCCAAACATGTCACTAGACACTTCCCACTGGATTAACATTTACTTTTAAATCAGTCCCGTTAAAAATAGAGCTCTTTAATCAGTAACTATTCTACTCACTTGTCCTTTTTCTTGCCAAACACCATGCTGACTTTCAGCATTCTGGATGAAGTTAATCACACAGAACTTGGTCGTGGTGAGCCCACGCTGGCTGCTAGGATCTGTGGCTTCCTTTCTAGGTGCTCACATGCCAGCCCTTTAATCTTCCATCAGGCATTTTTGAAACCTATTTAGTTGCAGATTCCATCTTCATTCTTGGTTGGAAACCCAAACTCCATTTGCTTGTCTCCAACTTTCCAAACCACTTACATTCTCCATGCTCACAAAGACCACCCATGGCAGGCTGGGTGATTGAGTTTGACAGTTTCCTTCCAATAACATGGGGCACAGTTTTCCAGTCTAGAATACCACAATGTCTGGTTTATCACCTACGAAGCAGAGACGACACTAGCAGTACCCCACAGGGTGGTTTGATCATTGAACGGCATAACCCACCCAAAGGACTGGTCACACGTTGGAAACACTCCCCCCCGCAAAATGTGTAATGAGCCACATCTCTTCATTTCTTCCCAAATGTCATGTCAGCACTTTCATTTCAATTGGCCTGAAAACCCAAGCCTTCTAAAATTCCCTTTTTTGCCTGTTTCTTAATTCTATACGTGCTGCCACCGGTCTTGCACTCACTGATGCTCGGCACTCAAAGACATCTTTGATTCATTACTGGCCTTTACCCCCACATCAACCAGTGTTAAGTCTGGTGGATTCCATCCCTGCAGTTCCTCAAACACCAGTCCTTTATTTCTACCCCACGGTCACTGTTATGGACTGAAAGTTTGTGTCTCCTCAAAGTACCTACGTTGAAGCCCTAACCCTCAAAGTGACTGTATTTGTTGATTGGGCCTATGAAAAGATGATAAAGGATGAAGGAGGTCATAGTGTGGGACCCGAGTTCAATAAGGCTGGTGCCCTTACAAGAAGAGGGAGAGACGTAAGTAAGGACTTTCTCTCTCCACCCTGTGAGGGCAAGTGCCATCTACAAGGCAGGAGAATCTCCATCCCAAATCAGCTGGCCAGCACCTCAATCCTGGACCTTCCAGCCCCCAGAACTGTGAGAAATAAATTTCTGCTGTTTAAACCACCCAGGTTGTGGTATTTTGTTATAGCAGCCCAAGCAGACTAAGATAGCCACCACCTTCTTAGCTGGTGTGTAGCAACAGCCTCCTGGCTCTTGTCCCGTCCGCCACCTCTCTCCACTCCAGCCCACCTCTCTCACTCCTGCCAGCGTAAACTCCCCAAAGCCTGCCCCGAAATCATCAGGAGCTTCCTACTGTTTACCAAACTAAGGGTACAATTACCTACTGTCAAGATATTCTGGAGAAGCTTCACATGTAAACCCTCTATGATCCCAGTCTATCCCAGAACATGCATATCCCCCATTCTTGACAGATCCCCATTCCAGTCAAACGAAACTTTGCACGTTTCCTAAGAAACATTATTGATCATTTGCATTTTTTTATTGCTCTCTACATTCAAATAGTGTATTTTTCAGGAATGCATTCAGCTGCAAGAAAGAAAAACTAACGGTGATATAAACAACTAGGAGTTTATTATTGTCATGTAACAAGCCCAGAGGTGGGAAGCTCTGCCGTCAGTTCAGTTGCTCAGCAATGCCACCAGAGACCAGGGATTCTTTTCCTTTTCCCTCCCTCAAGGTGAAAATATGGCTGTCATAGCTCCGGACACCCAATCTATGTTCAGTGCATGAAAATAAGCGAAAGAGAAGAGAAGGAGCATGACAGCCAAATCTGTCTCTTTTGCCGGAAAAAGTCAAAACACTCCCAAAGTCTCCCCACCCCCCAACTCTGCAGGCTCCCACTTATGCCTCATTGGCCAGGACACTGTCACATGGCCACATTTACCCGCAAAGGAGGCTGGAAAAGTGGACGTTTCATCTGAGTGAGGCACATGCAACAGTATCCACAACAAAACTGGGCAAAAACTAAGAAGGCCGTGGACACTGAGTGGGCGACTAGTGTAGCCACGAATACCAGACACTGATTTGTGGTGGCAGGATTTTTATCTTTATTTTTCTTCAAACATCTACCAAAATGTCTTGCATGTATTTTACGTTCAATATCATACACACATAGACTGGTTGTAGTAACAGTCTATGACTGCCTACAAATGGATCCACAATCAGTAAGTATTTGCCAGCCTCCATCAGGTGTGCTGGAAGAAAACAAGGAATAAAGGAAATTATATTTGTCCTCAAGTCAGAGAGGCAAAGTGACTGTTGCTAAATTCCTTTTCCCAAAATGCAGTCGTTTTTGGATCCGTTTCACATCCCCAGCACCAACACTCATGTTTGCTCAGCAAAACCTTTCTTCACGGGACTGTAAACACAATAACCCTCAGCCTGGGCTTGGTCAAATTACTCTGACATCTATATTTCTCTGGCTTGACTGGACAAGGTTTTACTATAGACGTGTTAAGAAAACTTGGTTATAAAGAACCGTTAAAAGGCAGGAGACAGCCATCAGAAATGATGCTACAGTATAACTAATAATATGTAGGTAAATATTGAAGTAAATCCAGACTATAAAGCAGAGTGCATACAGACATAGATGGGCCTGAAATTGGAATAATGATTCAAATAAAACCAAGATAAAGAGGTTTAAAAAATTTTATCACAATCTTGATAGTGGTCATCTCCGGGCACTGCATTATAGATGGCTTTTATTATTTGTTTTTATTTGCAGTGTATTCTCCAGATTTTCCAAAATGAACCAACACTGGGTTTTTTTTTGGGGGGGGAGGGTGAGGTTTTTTTTTTTTAATTTTTTAAATTGAAGTATAGTTGATTTACAATGTTTCAACTGTACAACAAAGTGATTCATTTACACACACACACATATTCTTTTTCAGATTCTTTTCCATTATAGATTATTATAAGATATTGAATATAGTTCCCAGACAACCTAGAAGAAATGCGCAAGTTTCTAGAAACATACAGTCAACCAAAACTCAATCAGAAACAGATCATTTGAACAGATTGATTACTATAAGTGAAATAGAATCTGTAATTTAAAAAAAACCTCCCTGTAAAGAAAAGTCCTTCACTGCGGAATTCTACCAAATATACAAAGAAAAACTTCCACCAATCCTCAAACTCTTCCAAAATATTAAAGAGGAGGGAACACTCCCAAACTCATTCGATGAAGCCACGATTACCCTGATACCAAAACCAGACAAAGACACTACCAGAAATGAATGTAGTTCCCTGTGCAACACAGTAAGTCCTTGTTTATCTATTTTATACATAGTAGTATGTATCTGTTAATTCTAAATTCCTAATTTATCCCTCTCCCCTTTTCTCTCTGGTAACCATAAGTTTGTTCTCTAAGTCTGTGAGTCTATTCCTGTTTTGTTAGTAAGTTCATTTGTATCATTTTTTTTTCAATTCCACAAATCAGTAATCTCATATGATATTTGTCTTTCTGTGTCTGACTTACTTTATTTAGTATGATAATCTCTAGGTCTATCCACATTGCTGCAAATGGCATTATTTCATTCTTTTTATGGCTGAGTAGTATTCTATTGTGGATATATATATCCACATCTTCTACATATATGTGATAAATATATATATACATATCTTCTTTATCCATTCATGTGTCAATGGACATTTAGGTTGCTTCCATGTCTTGGCTATTGTAAATAGTGCTGCTATGAACATTGGGGTGCAAAACCTACATTTTTTTTTTTATAATAAAAAGGGATTATTTTTGTTTTTCTTAACTTTCAGGCATTTTAGGAGACAAGCCAGCCTTCTGATGGTTCAAGTGATGATCCAAATTTGATTAGATGAGATAAGGGCTGGTAAACTTAAGTGGCCACAAATTTAAAAGAGCCTCTATTTATGACACCAAAACCACTGAAGAGCAGGAATGAGTCACTGACTCTTATTTGCAGCTTTAGAAATACAAGGAGCAAAATACAAAGACAACTTGAACCTGAAAGTAAGCGGTACACAATGGAAAATAATTTTCTATGTAGGTTTACTTACTCATCTCGTGTCTTCAGAGGTTCCCATTTGTGAAGTGTGACCCCTAAAACAATGAAATCATTCAGCAGGGAGGAACTATCTTCAGTTCTATGAATGCTGCCACCTGTACTTCAAGCCTCCTTGAAAAAATAAATGCTGGCAAGCTCGTTGCTCTTCTTCTTTGTCTTATTAATGGAAAGGCTTTACACAGGATGGACTCCCATCGATTTGATGACAATGACCATGACATTCAAGTGATTCCTATTTTACATGCCGCGCACTGAGCTGAGTGCCTGCTTTATCTTACTATTCACATGACAAAGCGGCCGCTTATCAGTTGCAGCTGGAGCAGAAAAGGCTGGGAAGTCCTGGTGACTCTGGGACAATGGCTCTGGACTGCCGCTGAATCTGGTGTCCTGAAATTAACCCCTGGGGATCTCAGCAAAATCATGCCCTGCCCTCTAGAAGACTCTGGTTTCAACAAGTTACTCTCTGCACTATGAGGCGCTGTGATGAAGACTTACATGATAATGTTCCTGTGAGTTTGAAGGTATGCTATTATTTTTTATATTAAGAAAAGAAATAGAAGAGGGCCAGAAAAAAAATTCTGGCCTAGGAATATACAGTGGTAGAGACCGAGTAGTAAGAAAAAGACCATGAAGTTATAAAACACAACAGACCGTAGTCATCTTGTGAAGGAAAAACCGGGCTGGTCTGACAAGATATCTCATAAGTCTAGGAATGTGAAGGAGAGGCTGGGCTAGGCTAACAAATCTAAGTATTGGAATACTGATCTGAGTTCTGCTAGACTAACTTGTAAATCTAGGTTAATTAGTGTTGGTTTGCTGTTTATGTGTTTTTGCTAGCCAGCTGGATTTTCAAAGATACATATCTGGCTTTGGAATGTTGGTTTGCTGCCTCCCTGCCTCCACTTTTGTGATGATGATGCTGCTAAAGTTGTTCCATGCCTGTTGGCCGAATACCCCAAGCTTGTACTTTACCCTATAAAACCTCATGTGCACATCTTGGAGGTGCTCAGAGCTTCGGAGCAGAAGCCCCTCTGAGCCCGCCGGCGTAATACATCTGAGTACTCCAACCCTCTGAGTGGTGCTTGTTTCTTGACTGGCCTGTCGTTTCCGTAACAATCTAGGTTTGATTCCAGTTTCTGACTGGTGTTAGACATGTTCTAAGCTCAAGGGGGATAGAACACAAGTGTCTTTCAGTTTTCTTCTACATTGTCTTGCCCAGATCCCAAGACGGGGAAGAAGGCAGGAATTCCCTATAGATGCTCAGTCCAGAAGTAAATTCAATGCATTGGCCTATGCCTTTCTGGAAACAGAACTTTTTAGGAGGGGGGGGGGTCTAATGCTATAGAAAGGTCAACTTTCTGAAGAAAGGTCAACTATAAAAAGACTGGTGTCAACTCAGCACTGTCAGCCCTTTGAAGGTCTCCTCACTTAAGCATCACTTTAAAAAACAGCCAAGAACTGCATTTCCCAGAATCCCATTCCCCGTTTGTGCTGAGTTAGTTTCATGAAAGGCAACCACTGGAGATTTGGAAGGTGGAAGGAAAGTGCATTATTCTCTGGAGGCAAATGAAGTAAGACACGAGGTCAGAACAGGAGATTTGCTGCAACTTCCCAGTGAATTCTTTGGAACTCTCCATTTTAGTAGATCAGGCTAAAATCACTGACAGAGGATTACCACAAACTTCACTTCAGTCCCCTATGTCTTCTAATGGCTAAATAAACAATTAAATCCAACACTAAAATCCTTTGTACCTAGAGCACAGAGGGGTTTTAGGGCAATAGAATCATGACCATTCTGTATGATACAATGGTGGATACACGTCATTATACATTTGTCAAAATGTACGGAATGAGCAACACCAAGAGTGAACCCTAATGTGTGACAATGTGTCAACATCAGTTCATCAGTTATAGCAAATGTACCACTCTGGTGTGGGATGTGGACAGTGGGGGAGCGTGTGGAGGTGGGGGACAGAAGCACATATGGGAACTCACTGTGCTTTCTGCTCAATTTTGCTGTGAACCTAAATTTACTCTAAGAAAAATAAAGTCTATTTTAAAAAAATTCTTTGTACGTGGAATGCAGGGAATGGCTTGTTTTCCTTTCTAAACCTGAGGAATCCGTGGGTTTGCTAATAGAAGCATATTGGAAATCTTAGAAAAGAGCCATATGAAGATCATGGTAAAGGTGAAAACTTTGTGAACATAAATATTCAGATTGTGAGTGTAAATATGAAGCTTAAACTTCTTCTAAAGAGTATCTGGTTAGAGTTCTTACCATATTCTCTCCAAATTTATAAAAGTGTATTATTATTATTATTTTTTTTTTTTACTATTTTACACTTTTGATATTTTTTTCCTTTAATAGGTTGTGCTGTGCTATGTTATGCTATGTTACATTTAATGTTATTTGTTATTTTTGGAATTCAGATAGATCTCTACCTTCATTTTCTCCATATTCAAATCTTGCCAAATGCATATGAAAGCTCCAAGCACAGGTCCTGGTCCACAATAGGAGCTCAGTCACTTTTCATGTCAGTTCTCACTTTGTCCTGTGTTATTAAGCATCTCTCCTGTACTTAAGCTAAGGGATAATCCCTGCCTTCAAGGAGTTTGTAATCTTTTTAAGAAGACAATATATAGATAACAAATGAATAATACTAATTTTAATAGTTTAGCATAGTAATTCAAGAAAACACCCTAAGGTCATGCGTGGTTAACTGCCACAGAGAGGATGCTGGCAGTAAAACAATAGGAGTTAAGGGATGGTACCAACAATCCTGAATACTCATCATCTTGGAAAACCTCAGGCACTTCTGGAAGACCAGACAGTAAGAGTGAGCCAAGGGAATGGAAATATCCTTTCCTCCTCAGCATTCTCCTCCAGAATCTTTTATATCCAGTGAGATTCTTCAGGTTGAATGAAGCCAGATATCTAAGTGGATTAATTGTTATTTATAACAACATTTTGAACCATGAAGCATGGGTGACTTCCCATCACTCGCTCTCTACTAGATAAATTGTGCAACTGTAATAAACAAATAAATGGAACTTGCCTCGATGCCAAGGATGTGCTGCTGTCATCTTTCCACCACGGTCATCAATTAAAGGATTAAATAATGAATGAACTGGCAGAGTTCAACTATAATCTTCAACTCAGACTCCAAAGATGCTCCATGAACAGCACTATGGGATTTACGGTTTTCATTTTCCTTCGCTTCACTCCATAAGGGTGCACACGGACATAAACACACTCATAAACACACACACACACACACACACACACACACACACACACATTTGCACACCACATGCACTCTCTCCCATGGCTTCTCTTGCCATTTGCATGGCTTTTTCAATTAGGTAATGAACTTATTAAAATCACAGAAAGAAACGTATTCCTCTTTCAGGGAGGTTCTTTGATCCTTTAGTTTAGAACAGAGCTCTGGTAACCTTGGCTAGCAGTCCCTACCTGGAGTGAGGCCAGGAGACAACAGGCACTCAAAATCCCAAGCCAGCAGACACTCAGCTTGACATGTGGGACAGTGACTTGGAAGGGGGCCGTTGCTCACAGGGACTCCCAGCTGCCCAGGAACACCCATCTGGGGTGCATTTTCTCCAAAGGCTAATGAAGCTACACGTATGCATGAGCTCAGCAAAGATGTAGATAGAGACATGATGCCCATCCATAATGCAATACTGAGAGGTGGTTAGAGATATTGATTCACCTTAGTGGTAACTTACATTCATAAATCCTTTACAATGGGACAGGCACTGTGCCAGATACTTTCCTCATTTAAGCCTCACAACAACCCTACAAAGGAAATACAATGATTAACCTGATCTTTGAAATGAGAAACCTGGTGCTCAGAGAAGTTAAATAACAAAAAATCACACAGCTGGGATGTGGAATACAAGTGAGATTCAAACCAGTCAGATGGATTCCGGAGCCTACTTTTTTCATAGCCACATGCTTAACTTCTCTTATATTTTTTAGCATTCCTGAATGTTTGAGATTCACTGTAGAGAAGGAAAATATCCACTATCGTATTCTCCACAAACCCTCCCTCAACACCATAACGAGAAACAGACTAAGAATATGCAGGAAATACACGTGCTCACATGTTAAGTGTGTGCACATGTGTGTGTGCATATACACATACGTGTAGCCAAGGAGGGTCATACAAAGGGCCATACAAAGAATATCCTTTGTTCTCTCTGCCAACCAGATAGGATAAGCAGATTGAATCAAATGCTCAGACATCGTCTTTTCCAGCACCCCTGCTGCACCTCAGACCATCAGAGGAGTATCACAGCCTGACCCTCCCACAACACTAGACAGGTGACCTCACCTGGGAGTCCTTAGCATCTTAGGAGCCTGAAAGTCCATGACACAACATGAGCAGGCCACATACAGCCCAAAAATGGGCAAAAAAAAAAAAAAAAAAAAAAAAAAAAGCCCATCTGAGCCACAAATGAGTTATCAACCATCAGCAGCCTCTCCCAGAGCTGGCGCCAGGGAATAATGATCAGGCCCTGTGCTGGGCAGATGCACAGGTTAAAGGTAATCCTCTCAGGTCACATCAAGACTGCTGCACGTCCCCAGGCCATGCCCTTCTCCCCTGACACCAGGACAACCAGGATCGTTCGTCTCATCCACTTCCTTCCCTGCCCTCCCTGCCAGCTGTCCTCCATGATTTGCTCTTAGCAGTGTTGCTTGAGGGTGGTCCTGGGCAGGGGTGCAGGGGGAAGCTGTATGTCTTCTTAGGAATGATCGTGGTTCCCAAGGCCCAGGGGCAACTGTGTTCCCTTCAGCTTCTTACAGAACTTGGCCTTTGCCTTCCCAAGGCACATGTGGCGCCTGGAAACATTCCTGTGTCTTGAAATCCCCATCCGTTCCCCGAAGGAAGCTGCCCGCGCAGCTCTGTTGTTTTATAAAGAGCAGAGCCTCCTCTCAAGTCTCCTTCTCTTCCAAACACAAACACTGACACCCAAATGTCTGGTTCGATTGGGTCCCTCATCTCAATTCACTCGCTAAGGGAGCTGAGTCCCGCAGAGTGTTTTACCAAAGTCCTGCCTGCCTCCCAGAGGCACTGCTGAGAAGGGGCACAGCTTCAGCCCCTGCACCACCCAGGGCCTGGCTGAGGTCAAGGGAACCGAGGGGAATAGTGACCCCTCCGAGAAGTTACAAGGCCTGAAGGGGTGGACACCTCGGAACAACTTGGTATTCACGCACACGCTAATGCATTCATGCAGCTGGACCACTGGGCAGAGGTGGGTCTGGCCTTGAGGTCATAAGGGCAGGAAGAAATCTTTCCAGGGTTGTTATGATTTCCATCTCAACATCGAAAAAGTCCCTGTACTTTTTAAAATCATAGGTCTCTGCTGAAGTTTCGGTCTTTAGATAAGAGAGGATGGAAAAGGCAGAAGGTTGGCTAGGAAGAGGCCTAACTGGACATGGGGGCACGTGAGACAGGCCTCTTCTGCCAGGGAAGCCTTGTACCAGCTCCAGCTCCACGTCCTTGGCACGTGAGACTGGCCTCTTCTGCCAGGGAAGCCTTGTACCAGCTCCAGCTCCAGCTGGAGGGCAGTACCTTGGCAGGGCAGCCACAGGATAGTCCTGCTCTGTGCTCTGACCCCTCTGCAATTCTTGACTTGCTAAAGATGCCCATTGTTTCCCTTCTACGCACATTCCCTTTTTAGAGAACAGCCCCTTTCCCCACCCTGACCCAGAGCCTGCAAGTGTCTCATACAGCACACCCACAACTGGATATGTGACTCAAAACCACTCTCGGGGCCACAGCTAGTTAAAGGCTACTCTTCAAGAACCTTTATCTTAGAGATCCAGGTCTGTGCATAGGCAACCAATACTGGGCACTAAGACAGCAGATTCGAATTCCAAAGTTGTTCCATATTAGCTGTGCAGCTCTGGGCAATTAGTTTAACTACTCCATACTTCAGTTTCCTCACCTATGAAATGGAGGTCTTGATAGTAACTACCCCTTAGGGTTCTTGCAAGAAGTACTTCAGGGCAAGCACTTGGAACAGGACCTGGATCGTGGCAAGCTCTACACAGATATTAGCTATTATTATCATTTCTATTACCATAGTAACTCAAAGCCACAGGAACCAGAAATCATGCCAGAGTAAAAATGAGGAGCATTGAAGATGAAATTCATCTGCCAAGAGAAGCCAAGACAAGAAATCTTGTGGCCCCTGGAGAACGGAGGGAAAAAGGCGGGTAGAAACGATATCATTCTGCTGCCTTTTCAATTCTTTGAGACCCAATCTGAATCCACAATTAGATGCCTTGAGACTCCCCCATATCATGACTATAAGGATCCTCTTTCTTAAATTAGCATGTGCAGGAGTTTCTGTTCTTGGCAAGTAAATGGTCCCCAGCTAAGTCTCAGGACCCCCTCCAACAACCATGCCAGGTAGATTTAGTTCTGTCACTAACCACCCCTGTGAACTGGGGCACAATCTACCACCCACACTTCCATGTTGCACGACTTCCTGCAGGGCTGTGGAACATAAGAAGGTGATGCCATCATGCTGAGGGCCAGAACAGAAGGGAGCTCCCCAACTTGTCACCACTCTGCCAGTCAATAGTGTCTTCCCAAAAGCTGAAACCACATTGTTCTCTTGCTCTACAAGGATGGACACAGCTACTGTATTAGGAGCTCTAGTGTGTGTAAGAATCCTACAGTGTGAGAGGCTGCACAGTCAGTCAGACTCCTCCAATTGTTCATTCTGAAGACACTCAAAGATATTTCCTGCTCGTCCATCTAGAATGATAAGCACAGACATTACAGGTGTCAAACAAGGACACCTACATCATCTGAACTGCTTGTTGGAAAGAGTTCTCATCTCCAAATGATGCTTTAGGTGATCATAACAGATTACAGGCTTAATTGCATCCTGTTCAAAGCCACTGAATGCTTCAGCTGAGTGACTTCTGTTGTCAATCTTTTCCCCGGGAGGATGAAGAGTTCACACCCTCCAGTTCTGTACCAACTGCATCCGACAAGGCCAGTGGCCAGGTGATACTGAAAAAGCTCTCCCTCACAGTGCTAAGTGCTGGTTTTGAAGTCTCATAGTCCTCGACTCAAATCCTAATTCTGCCATTTATTCAGCCTGTCTCTCAACCTCTTCAAGCCTCAGGTATGTGATTCTTAGATGCAGATAAGTAAAGCATCTTCCTTATTTGGGATGTTGTGAGGTCATGTTAAGTGAGACCAAGTGACATCATGCACTTAGCACAATGCCTCATACCTGGTAAGCACCAAACAAATATTAGCTGTTATTATGATGCCAGAAATACCTAGAGAGGTCAGGGATAATGCTCAAAGCTGGAAGGGACAGGGACTAGTCAGGCTTCAGAGAGGCCTCACAGGTACATCTGTTTTAGGCAGGCAAGGAGACAAACCCCGAGAGATCAACTAAGGGGAAAAAAATGCGGAAAATCACACAGGACCTGTTTTTGGAAGACTGAAGAGTCCACATGAGCCAAGTCATAAGCAGAGACCCTCCTGCACTGTGCAGAGCCCTTGTTGCCCTTTGAACAATGCTCTGAGACTCTGGGCAGCCTAACATCGCACAGAGAAAGGAAGACTTGCAAGGTCAACCAATATCTAATGTCTGTGATTTAGGCAGACACAGAAATTAAGGAGAAGTAACATTTATTGAGCATCTACTATGTGTGAAGTACAGTGCAGTCACTTCTACCTACATTATAGCATTGATTCTGCACATTACGCTGGAGAATTGGAATCCTTGCTCCTAGTTTTTGAAAGGCAAAGGAACTGTGAGGCTCAGAGAGATTAGCATACTCAAGGTCATGGAGTTAGAACACAGATGAGCTGGAAGCTGAAACCCAGCTGACTCTGAAACTTGCATTCTTTCCTCTCCAAGAAGACTGGAATGCATTGAAGGGCTTTGAGAGATGGCTGACTCCTCTACCATGGGGAAGCAGAAGAGAGTTGTCCAAAGGTTCAGCCACAACTGAAATATCATCTTCTGCTTATTTTTTCCTTCGAAATTCCATTGTCTGATCCCAATTGTCATTTCTTGCCAAAAAGACAGAAACATTAGGACCTGACTTTGAATCTGTACTTTCCTGACCTTTGGTATTTACTCCCTCTGTCATCTTAATTTTCAGCTTTCATGCAAGCACATTAAGAAACTGTCTGACCTTTTAAGTTTAAGGGGTTTGTTCTCATAAGAAAGCTTTGTACTGGCAGCACCCAAAACAGAGACCCTGGTCAATTAAGAGAGAAGGTTGGCAATTGCGCAAGAGATTCTGACAAATGGAAACACAGCCACAAATCACTCTTCCAGATCTTAACTTGCACACAGTAAAATATACACTAATGTAACCACTGAATAATGAGAACTAGGTCACAGTAATGATGCAGAGTGACCTAAAAACATGATGCCTTTCCACCACGCCAAGAAGCTGGTGGCGATTTTCTATTTCAAGAAAGTGGCATTGTTTTGTGTTGCTCTCAGAACTGTGGTTTGCCCGATGGAATGCAGCTGAACCTCTTGTCCCCTCCACCTAAGACACACGATGACAGTGCTCATGCACACTCCTCATCCAGCCCCGTATATGGAATCAATCTAGAATTACTCTTTAAAGAGGATTTGAGTTTAGCAATGCATGGCAAATGCCTGCGTCAAGAATTCAGCAACATGTTAGTACACTGTGTCAAAACAGATGTACTAGTAAAAACATTTCACACTGCAGCATCAGAGAACAATAGTATGATACGAGTGTTAGCATGTGACACCTGGTAAGGTTTTCAGAAAATGTTGTGATCAGTTTACCTGTAATAATTGTTTTTTTTTTCACTAGTATTCTGAATTAGCTATGAAAACTTCATTTCTTCAAGTCTTTTTCCCAAAGAAAATGAGAGAAAGTATCTGCTTTGAGTATGATCATATGATGCCAGAAAGAAACTTGTCTATCCCAGGTACTGCCTTCCTTAAATAATGCCACAGAAGCCCCGGGGGGTGTAAACCACATAGACAAATCCACCGAGATACAGAGTAGCTGAACCAAGCGTAGAGCCAGCTGACTTACACACAACATTTTGGTGAGGTATTCAGATAAGGCAGGGCATAATTCCAAGGGGAGAAAGTGAAAGTTAAGATTTATCTTGTTTAATTTGGGTGAAAAAAAAGGCCAGTTTCTCTTATTTAAAAATAAGCCCTTTTAACCTAGAGATGATCATATTAAGTGAATTAAGTCAGACAAAGAAAGACAAATATCATTTGATGTCACTTATACGTGGAATCTTAAAAAAAAATACAAATTTGATTTACAAACCAGGAATAGACTCATAGACATAGAAAAGAAACTGTGGTTACCAGGTCAGGGGAGGGACAGATTAGGAGTCTGAGATGAACAGATACATATTACTATATGTAAAAAAGATAAACAACAAGGACCTACTGTACATCACAGGGAACTATATTTAGTTTCTTGTAATGAGCTGTAATGGAAAAGAATCTGAAAATTTATACATATGTATGTATATGTATAATTGAATCACTTTGCCATACACCTGAAACTAACTTCGTAAATTGACTACACTTCAATAAAAAATAAGAATTAAAAAAACCACTTTTAAGTAGGCAAGAAAAGTAGTATGCTCTTGGGAGTAGGAGAGAAATCCCTGATTTTATACCAGCTCAACATACGAAATTTCAGATTGAAATATTATGAAGCAGAATCTAGTGATATGTAATTATCTGAACAATCACATTTAGAAGATTTAAAATGTCAAAATAACACATTATAAAGGGTATTAATATCATATGATTTTGAGCATTCTTATGTATATTCTGAAAACAAATTATATCTTGACATTTGCTGCAATGGAAAAGGCTCTGGAACAGAAGTCAGCAGACTTTGGTTTGAGTCTTAGATTAGCCACTAACTAACTAACTACCACTGGGGACCACGGAGGACCACAGTAGAGTCACTTAATGGTTCTGGGTCTCAGTGTCTTCAATTGTAAAGTTAAAATGTTCGATTATATGACCACCATGGCCTTTAGCTGATCCAAAGTGCAGGATTTGACTGTTTTCCTCGAAGACTGAGAAGAACAGAGACAATGATGGATTTGACCACAGCCTTAAGGTTGCTAGAAGCCTTTGTTCAAAGGGAGAAGCCAACAGCAAGGAGTCCCCATGAGAACAAAGACGTTCTGGGAATCAACTTCTCTGTCATTCTCCTACCTTCATTTTCTCCAACATCTCCACCCCTTGGGGGAATTTTATGCCCTGTGGAAGTCAACAGACATTGCCTGATGGGAACCCTATGCTCCCCTTTTGAAAGTCTCTGCTCTTTCCCAAGACTTTTCACGTTTCTTCTGCTATCACACGGTCTTTCTACTTTCACTAGGTGTAACTTCTGGAACATCTCAGCGTAAACACCATTCTGTGAAAACACACATTCATTTTTGCAGCGGGGAGAAAGTAGAAAATCAGATTCCAAAATCAAAACTTCACCTTCTGAAAATGTTATAAAGTTTAAGGGAAAAACAGAAAATCCAGCTGAAAGTTGACACTGGTGTACATAAACAGTGAGTGACACCTGCAGCCATGCCTGGGTTGGGGGGGAAGGGTTGGAGGTGGAGACTCTGCCCTGCTTTTTAGGAGGTCCCAGCTCTTCACACAGCATTTGACTTCCACCCAATCTTCTAGGTTAGGAATTTAGGAGTTTCCACTCCTTAAATTAACGTGTATTTTGGGTGGGTTGGCTCTAATTTGCTTTTCCTGTTTCCTAAGTGGACTGTCCTTGTTTCTCCCTCAATATAGTCTTTCTCCCACCTGTTCAACTCTCCCAACCACTATTCAGTGCTTTGACATTTATTGCTAATAAAAATAATAATACTTATCATCTGAAAGTTAGCAGTATCGTTTGAAAGTTTTATGTACATTTATTTTTCCTTGGATTTATGTCAATCTCTCCTCCAAGCAAAGAATAAATAAATAAAAGCACTTTATCAAATTTATAACCTACTCAAATTCAGAGATTTCTGAATGGAAACAGACCAAGGGACACTTTGCCAAGATTAACTTAACTAGAAAACTAAAACCTCGCATACTGTGCTTTGAAGAAAGATGTTAGTCTTTAAAGAGTGTGTCCACATACGAAATGTGAGGTGGGTGACTGGGCCAATTACCTCCCTAGCAGAGGGCTTCTAGCCTTATCTTTCCCCAGAAATGCTCAGGTGACAAAGGCAAAAGGAGTCTTCTGGCCTCAATTATATCCTAATAATTGTTTCAACTCTCTGCTTCCTTTTGAGTGTGAAGATCTAGGCTAAAAAGCTTTGGAAAAAAAAAAAAAAAGGCTGAAAAGGTTTCCCAGACGTGAAATAGATTTTACAAAAGAAACTTCTGGCAAGTTTAATGTAACTAAATCAGAAACATATGCACTATGTTTCCCTCCAAATACCCATGGGCTTGAAAGCCCAGAAAACACATAAAAAGTAAAGGGAAACCGTTTTCCAAAGCTGAGCTTATTGGAGAAACTGCATGCTCTAACAGAGAGCCTGGCTCAGCGCCCCCAAAGCCGGGGAAGGAGCCAGTGGTCAGGCAGCCCACCAGCTCCTACCCTCGTGCTCATGTTGACAGTCCTGGTTTCTGAGGATGATGTGATTCATGGCGCCTTGACCTGTGCTGATGGGTGTGACTGAGAAAACCGCTGCTCAGCGCTTCCCATACTAAAGACATGACTTCACTGCTCCTTTGCAGCCATCTGCAGTGAGTGTTTATACAGCCTGTTTCTGTTCTTAGGGCCTCTCATGCTAAACGGTCAGGCTGGTGGTATGCATACGTGTAACGAACACTTAACATGTGCCTGGTGGGGAAGGATAGTAAAGAAATGGACAATCATATGCCAGCCCAGGGGATAAATTATAGACTCAGACTTGGAAGCAGCTTTAAGATTCCTGAGTTCCTCCTTCCACCCTATGTGAGAATGCTGGGTGCAGCTTGCTGTCCAGACAGTGGAAGGAAAACTCAAAATACAATACAATACAATACAATACAATACAATACAATACAATACAATACAATAAAATAAAATAAAATAAAAAAGCTTGAAGGGAGACAACACAGTTTGCAGTCAGAGTACCTGATGTCAGGTCCCTGCAATGCCGTGACTAAAGACCTGTCCTTTGACTGCTCAGAGTCTCAATTACCTCATCAATTAAGTGAGAATAACGGTAAAATCATCTACTGGGGTTGCCAAGGGCACCTCAATAAATATTATGTCTCTTTGCCACCCAAGCCCTAAATAAAAGACAAGACAGAGAAGAAGGTGGAGACCAGATTTCTACCTTTATTCCCAAGAGAGGGCAGGTTGGAAGACAGAGTAAAATGAGAAATAAATGGGCCTGTGACCTGAACCCCAGAATGAGGCAGATGACTCATTCAGTGCCAGGCCATGTGGGCTGGGTGGGGCCACCACACACGGGGCAATGTCAAAGGAAGGCTTAGGGCTTGAGGAGCACAGGAGACCTCAGACTCTGGGTGGATAGCCCACTCCCAAAAGGAAATAGGAGGGCTGTGTTGAGCTGAGCGTGTCCAGATTGTTCTTTTCAGACTGCCAATTGGATAGATGCCCCCCTGCTCCCATGAAGAGGAGTGATGAATGGGCAGAGAATAATCAAAGGTGGCTCATTGGATGTGCTCTCTCCAGCACATAAATGGAACTACCAGGAGAAGCCAGCTGAGCAAGATAAAGCACGTGAAGCCCTCAGGGACACTATGAAGCATTCTATGCTTTTGCTCCATCCATCTACATTTATTGAACATCTGCTATTTGCCCGGTCCTGTCACTAGCTTCCAGGGAATTCAGGTTGAAGCAGACATTGTTTCTTTACTTAAGATTACAGCCTAGTAGGAGAAACAGACAGGGAAGCCAATGTACACAGTGTATACAATAAGTACACCAAGATACTGAAGTCTGCACAAGGTATAACAAAAATACAGAGAGGTGAACCCTCGTTGAACGGGTGGTTAGGGAAGCCTTCTTTGTAGAAATGATATTTGAGAGCGGAGGTCTGAAGAATACAAAAGAACTAAGTGGTAAGAGAAGCAGGGGTCTGAGTGACTTTCAAGGCAGAGAGAAGTCCGGAAGGTGGAACAAAGGAAAAAGATGGGACATTTCAGAGATCTGCAAGTCAGTCTGCACGATTGTGCTGTATGGTTCTAAGAAATCGTTTCAGTGTTGTGGAGACTAATCAGAAAAGAGCATTACAATCTAAAGCAATATGGAAACATGTAAGAGTAAGGATCGCCAGCGTGTGGGAATAACCCAGAGGAGGTGCACAGCAAAGCATCGCTTACGTGTGACAAAGGACGAAGGTAGAAATGAGGCCAAGCAAGGAGAGAAACATTTTTAACTGACTTGAATAATTCTAATTTCTGTTTTATGTGGAACAGAAAGGGGGTTATTTTAAAAAGGAGAGTGTGTGTATGTGTGTATGTGTGTGCACACATGTGTGTGTTATAAGACTGGAAGGACCACCCCAAAGTGTTAACAGTGACTATATCTGGCTAGTGGGATTACTAATTATTATTTTTGCTTATCTTTATTCTCTATCATAGACATTTATATATATACTTAAAGTAAAATAAAGTATTAAAACTGACCTGCTCACAGGAGGTTTTCTATGTAAATTACCCTTTCAATTGGTGCCAATTATTGGGTTCTCTTGTGTAACACTGCTGGCTCTTTCCAGCAATTAATAATCAGGACACACAGCCCCAGGTCACACGGGTCCTAGTTCTGCTTCTCCTCCACCGAAACTGTGATCTTCCAAAATATTTGCAGTGAACATTAGGAGAATACAGTGATAGAGTAACTCCCTGGTTCCCACTGGCAGGATTCATTCATTTGCAAGATCAGGAGAAAGGTCAAGTTTCCTCATTCCTCATTCATTCATTCATGTATTCATTCAGCTGTGTTTATGGAGACAGGCCCTGTCCTAGGTGCTGAGAGAAGAACAAACCAGACTCAGCCTGGCCTCAAGTAACCTACTGGAGAAGACAGCTACGGAAGACCCATGTTTCACACCTACAGTGGAGACCACGTATTGTTCCACATTCCTGCTAACACTGTGGTCCCATTTTGTTTCCTTTGTGTTTCCATAGTGAAATATGACTGGGTCAGCCTCATATATTCTTTTTTAGATATGTGAATGAATTTTTTTTCTTTTTATTTAACATAAATACTGAATATACAATGCAAACTATACACACTCCTCTCCACTTGCATCTTTCACTTAAAATATATATCTTGAAAATGACATTATATCCGTAAACACTTTATTTTGCATATGAGCAAGCATAAATACATTTCTAAAACCAAAATTGCATTTGGGATTTTGATAGACATTACTAATTTGCTCTCCATAAACGCTATTCTGATTTATTCTCCCCCTACCCCGTCCCCAGTGACTGCTATCCAGTATCCTCCTGAACCCAGCATGGAATCAAACTCTTGATCTTTGCCCAACCAATAGGTTAAAAAGTCACATCTCATTTTAGTTTTCATCTGCATTTCTACTGTGAGTGCAGAATATGTTTGAACAGGATTAAAGAGCCATTTTGCTAAAAGCCTATTTACTGCTACCATACGCAATCTCTTTAAGAAACAAGGACTGCAAACTCTCTAGGAAAAAAAAAATTCATGCAACAGCAGGCAGTATAAATCTGTTCTCAACCACCACTGTGAAGCAATTGACTGTGCTTTCCACCTACAACCTGAGCATTCAAAAGCTGCTTTCCAGACCACAGCAGAGAAATCATAGAGGAGACAGAAACAAACATATGAGTGCTTGGTATATGCCAGGCACCAAGCTCTATACAGACACTCATTTAATCCTCCTAACATTTTTAACCCATGATGCCCTGAGAGGCTACGTACCTGTCCAAATTCACATAGATTATAAGTGACAGAGGAAAAACCGAACCCAGATCTAGACTCCAACATCCATTTTTTAAAAAACTGAGGTATAGTCAATTCACAATGTTGTGCCAGTTTCTGGTGTACAGCACAATGTTTCAGTCATACATATACATACATATATTCCTTTTCATATTCTGTTTCATTACAAGATATTGAATATAGTTGCCTGTGCTGTACAGTATAAACTTGTTGTTTATCTAATTTAGATAGAATAGTATCTATGAATCTTGAACTCCCATTTTATCCCTTTCCAACTCCTTTTCCTCTTGGTAACCATGAGTTTGTTTTCCATGTCTGTGAGTCTGTTTCTGTTTTGTAAGTAAGTTCATTTGTGTCTTTTAAAAAAAATTCCCATTTAAGTGATATTATATGGTATTTTTCTTTCTCTTTCTGGCTTACTCACTTAGAATGACGATCTCCAAGTCCATCCATGTTGCTGCAAATGGCATTATCTTATCCTTTTTATGGCTGAGTAGTATTCCATTGTATAAATATCAACATCCACATTATGTGCAGTATACCACATGGCTTCTTGCAATGTTGAGGTGTTTGAAGCCTACTGGCCCACATCCTGAGACTCACATGCTAAGACTGTCTTCTGACTTTAATCATGACCCTGTAAGCAAAAATATACTATAGTATTGCCTATCTATGGAGCCCAAATATAGGCTTTAATAAGATTTCTCATGATCCCAGCCTCCCTTTAGATTTACCTGACATTTAAGACTCAACATTGAATTAACTTGTAGAGCTACTGAAGACATCAAGTCATCAGCACCAGAAATTGTGCAAAGATTTAAAGATTATCAGTGAGACCCAAAAAATGGGCTGGAAATTGGTGTATATATTGCAGAGCTGCACAATTTAGCTCAGCAAGGTGGCTGGGAGGATTTTTTTAGGTAGCATGTTTGTGACCCACCTTGGAAATGGATACAACAAAACTCTGCAACAGTATATCGAGAGAACCAAATTTGACAACTGAACTGTGAAGCTCCAAATGAGAATTATAGACAATGATATTTCATTACTTCACAAGAGAGTTCTAACACAAATCCAGTGCAGAATAGGAAGGCATCCTCTTGCCCAGAAGTCGGGTAGTAGCTGGAGATTAGTTCAGGCAATCTAATCCCCTCCCACCATGTGAGGTGTCAAGAGTCAGTAAGAAGAAAAGTTCTCTTGAGAGAAAATATCTTTCAAAAAATATCTATTAGAGTTTCCAAGCAACTCGCTCCCCTCTCCATGTGATGTTCCCTATAGAGGTGATACTCAGGGTGTGGTCCGGGGACCATGTGCTCCTGGACCACAACAAGATAATTACAGAAATTGGGAATAAGCATTTAGAAAGTTTTATGAGAATTTGGCAGAGTAATTTTATGTCTACTGAATCTAATAATTAAAAAAATTGGGGCTTGTAAAAAAAGTTTATTAAAGCCATTAAAATGAAGAAGTGTTTTGACATGTGACATGTGCTCACATGACAGGGTCGCAATTACTCAGGAAAAGGAAGCTCAGGCGTTCTATCACATAATGAGGGATTTCCAGGGGCCCCTAAATGGCCAGGAATACATAATGCAGGGTGTCTTCGCGGTGGATCAGCACCACCTTGGTGGTGGATCAGTACCGCTATGCACCACAGTTCAAAAGTTGAAATCACCACCAGGATTACCATCAAACAATTATTGCAATTAGATGTTGTATTAAATATGTGCAAAGTGCCTTCTTTGGAGAGAAATTTCCACTTACGCTTTCAAGAGGCAGCAAAGCAAAAGCCTCTGAGAAAATACTTGAAGAATTATGTCACATACTCCAGAAATCTGTAACCAAGACATGGGGATAGCCAAATTCCAGAGAGCTGTCAAGGATTTTCTGGGCTATGCTAAGTAAAATAAGCCAGATGCAAAAGGATAACTATGTATGATTCCACTTACATGAGGTACCTAAACTCAGTAAATTCATAGAGATAGAAAGTAGATGGTCATTGCCAAGGGCTAGAGGGAGAGGGGATGGGAGTTCATGTTTAATGGGTACAGAGTTTCTGTTTGGGATGATGAAAACGTTCTGGAAATGGATACATTGTGCATTACTTAATGCCACTGGATCGTATGCATTAAGTTTAAAGTTGTAAATTATTATATATCTTACCACAGTAAATAAATAAGAGTTCCTAACGTACTTTCTGAATACTAATTGCTTGTTTTTATTTAAAAAAAAACAAAAAAACAATAACAGAATAGATGCCATTAAAGCAGCCACTTTCTGAGGCTGGGTAAACACCAAAAATAAATTAGTTAATTAAAAAGCATAAGGGTCATCCCACCTAGATCCACTTATTGTACCTTGACACCGGAAATACACCTTTTGCTCACAGGGAAAGGCCAGGGAGTTAAGGAAAAAAAGTTATTTTAAAAACATAATCAAGAATTCTACCAGTATTAAAGCCCCAGTGATTCTATGCTATTTGACACTCCTAGTCCTCCCATCTTACTTATGTTTCCCTCACTCCCATGCAAAGTCTTCCTCCTTGCCTGTCGTCCAACTTGGCTCAGCTGACCACATTGTCTGGGTGAAACCACCAGCCTTCAAATGCAAACCTGCCAACACCCCGCACATAGCTAAAGGAGGTATCATCACACAAAGACAATTTCTAATTTTTCATTTAAGCCATGTAAGTAAGACTTCCCTTTAAGAGTCTCCACATAATCTCTCAACAAACTCTTCTCTGTAAATTTCCATGGTTTTACATTCTTCTGGGACCCTTACATCTTCCTCCATTCCTCCGGTCATTGTTAGACTAGATGTACTTGAAGTATCCATTCACCTGCATCTTCCTGTCTCTATATACTCTTTCTTGGCAGTCCCATTTACCGTCTCAGCTACAGCAAGCCTAGTCTTTCCCAGTATGATTCTGACTTTTCTCTCCTCTCAGCCTTAAGTCTCCGTTTTGACTGCCTGCTGGACAATTCCACAATGCTGTGCCACAAACACTCAGCATGATCAAACATGTATCTTCTTATCTCCTAAACCTGACCCTCCTTCCATCTCAGATACTTCTGCAAACGCCCCAGCACCATCCTCCCAGTAACCCAAGCACGGAATTTCCCTTGACTTCTGTGATTCCCTCTATGTTTCCCCCCTGACTTCTGATTTTCCGTCCCTCAGTCTGTCTGGCACATTCCCTGATTAGATTATGTCTGGATCCATCTGAAGTATCAGAAGCCAGAGCAATAGTTGATCATTCTCCGCAAACACTAGAAAGTCTCAAGGACCTCAAATCACCACAAACCAGGGTTAGTGAAAGCACAGATATGAGAGGCTGGAAATTGCCTAGAATTCAATAATGGGCACCCAGAAGCTGGAGACATTCCAATTCTCTGCCAAACCTAAAGACATTACCCCTGTTACTTAGAGAGGGAGTGGGAATTACAATACACCTTTCCAGCATCGTGAGTGGAAAGTCAGTACTAGCATCAGAGAAAGCTGGAGGAGTTACAGACTTTGCAGGATAGGATGGGGGCCGCTATTCAATCTCTCATCACATATGGCATCATTTATGTGCCTTTCAGGTGCCAAGCACTGTACTAGGGAGCTAGAGACACAGAAAACCAAGCCATAGTCCTTCAAGGAAATCCCAGTCCAAGGAAGGGACACAAAATTGCAATACAGGGTGATCTTGCTTCACTTAGAGATACACACAGGACAACAGAAGGCAAAGAGAAAACCTCCCCATACCGCTGGGAGCTTGTGTGAAGTGGTAGAGATAGTGGAAGACTTCACAGACGCCACTGAGGTTTGAGCTGGGATTTAAAGGATAAGGAGAGAGTGCCTTAAAGAAAAGGGGGCCTTCCAGGAAGAAGAACCGCAAGGACAGAGTTGTGAGGGCAGGAAGGAACATGGGTCTTTACGAAATAGCTCATGTTACAGCATGGTCATGAAGAACAGTGGCAGAAAACGACACTAGAGAGACATTCAGGTCCAGAACCACACACAACTTTGTACTGCAAGCTAACTCAGACTCTTAAGCTTCTCCTGTGACCCCAGAAGCAAGGATTACAAATTGCAAACAATTAGCCCTTAGAGATAGGTGTGAGCTTACACATCATCTAATCCAGTCCTCTCATTTCACAAGCCAGGAAGGGAGTTACAGGGAGAGAGTGAAACTTGCTCAGGGCCTTTGGATGTCTTGCAGATTATACTTTCCTTTGCAATAACCCCCCCCCGCCCCAGGTCTCTGCAAAGAGCCAACCATGTGAAATAGACTTGGTGACATGCAGGGAGTAAGGATGCAGCAAGGCACCTGCTCCAGGGCACTCCTCTTGAAAGCAAGCCTGAAGGGAGAAATTGTCATGTGCGGAAAGAGCAGACTGCACACAGACTTAATGAGGAAAAATAAACACCTTTCAAAGGCAAGCTGAACGCTCCCCGTGAGTCATCCCAAGCCAGATGTGCCAAATCCCAGAACACGCTAGCAGCACTTAAGGTCCTAATAGCCCTAACCAGCCATCAGATAAACAATTAGACTTAGTCATAATCAGGACCAAATGGTCAAACACAAGCATGTAAACTCTAATCTCAAAACTTTAAAGGGTCACTTTACACTTTTTTTGGTTATGTGTTTTCAGTGGCAGCAAAAGGGGTTCTTAGTGCTTTGTGAAGGTTTATGCTCCAAAAACGGGCAGAAGACCTAAACAAGCAATTCTCCAAGGAAGACATACAAATGATCAAAAAACACATGAAAAAATGCTCAATATCACTAATTATCAGAGAAATGAAAATCAAAACTACAATGAGGTATCACCTCACACCAGTCAGAATGGCCATCATTCAAAAGTCCACAAATGACAAACGCTGGAGAGGCTGTGGAGAAAGGGGAACCCTCCTGCACTGCTGGTGGGAATGCAGTTTGGTGCAGCCACTATGGAAAACAGTGTGGAGATTTCTCAAAAGACTAGGAATAGACTTACCATATGACCCAGGAATCCCACTCCTGGGCTTGTATCCAGAAGGAGCCCTACTTCAGGATGACACCTGCACCCCAGTGTTCATAGCAGCACTATTTACAATAGCCAAAACATGGAAACAGCCTAAATGTCCATCAACAGGTGACTGGATAAAGAAGATGTGGTATATTTATACAATGGAATACTACTCAGCCATAAAAACCGACAACATAATGCCATTTGCAGCAACATGGATGCTCCTGGAGAATGTCATTCTAAGTGAAGTAAGCCAGAAAGGGAAAGAAAAATACCATATGAGATCGTTCATATGTGGAATCTAAAAAACAAAAACAAAAACAAACAAACAAAAACAAAGCGTAAATAAAGGACAGAAATAGACTCACAGACAGAGAATACAGACTTGTGGTTACCAGGGGGGTGGAGGGTGGGAAGGGATAGACTGGGATTTCAAAATTGTAGAATAAACTACACTGTATAGCACAGGGAAATATACACAAAATGTTATGATAACTCACAGAGAAAAAAATGTGACAATGAGTGTGTATATGTCCATGAATAACTGAAAAATTGTGCTGAACACTGGAATTTGACACAACATTGTAAAATGATTATAAATCAATAAAAAATGTTAAAAAAAAAAAGAAACTTACACTAATTAGACAGAGACAGTGGGGATATAATCAAGCATAAACCTTGGATCTCCACAGAGCAAGGTTTGAGTGACAGCTCATTCACTTAGAAAGCATGACTTTGAGTTGATGTCTTACTGCTTTAAGCTCTCTAAACTGCCTAGCACACTGCCAGGCACAAAGTAAGTGCTCAGGCTCCCATTCCACCCATCATACCCCTGTGGGAGAGGGTTTCCAAAACTAGTCACAACAATTCCCCTTTCTGTATCTATGTCCCTTTCCATATGGACCTGGGGCTTGCCAGGTGACCTGTTATAACAAACAGCACATAGCAAATGTGACACAGGTAAAAGCCTAAAAGCATTCATGCACTGGAATTTTCCCCTTTTTTGTTATTCTTTTAGCATCCATCATATGAACAAGCCTGGGCTAGCCTGCTGGATGATGAGAGACATGTGGCCAGACCGTATTATCCCAACTGACATCAAGCCAACCACCAGACACATGAGAGTAGCCATCATAGACCATCGGCCCCAGCCAGGCTAGCCCACTCCAGAGACCCACGCAGCCAAACCACGAATCACAAGAAATAACAAAAAATGCTGGTGGTTTTAAGTTTGTATGTTTGGAGTGGCTTGTTACACAGCAAAAGCTGACAAATGTACTCAATCAACATGGGAGATGGATACATTAACAACAAAAGGATGAATCTCAAAGCTATATGCCCAGAAAGTTCTCCCTTGTCAATGGGAATTTCATCATTATATCTTTCAGGTACCTCAAGTCAAGGGCCGACATTAAACTCATTATATTCCCCACAAAACAAAATAAAAACTTCCCTCTTCTTGCCCAGTTCCCAAAATATGAAACATAAAGATCATTCTCAACTCTTCTCTCTTCCTCATTTTCTATATCCAACCAGCCACCAGGGTCAGTCAACTCAGCCTCTTAAACCCCTACTGGCTCCTTCCCCTCCTCTTTATCCCTATGAGTTCTACCCCTTGGAAATCTCTTACTCTGTTTTACCAAACTATTGCAATAGGCCCTAAACAATTTCCTGCCTTCAGAATGTTCCCCCTCCAATGCAGCCTCCACCTGAGCCTGCTACTCTCCGGTAGAAAGCTCTTCAATGTGTCCCAGTTGTTTATGGGATGATACTCCAATGCCTTCACCTAGCACAGAAACCCTTTTCCAAGCTGGTCTCTCCTTTGCCATTTCTATCTCCTATCAGCTCCCCTCACCTACCAGGCTGCTTCATGCCCCAGGACCTTTGTACATATTGTTCACAAAGACATGGACTGTCTGTCCTCTTTGGTGTCTTTCTGAATTTCTACTCACCGTAAGATTCAACTCAGAAGTCACATCTCATAATATTAGAGCACCCTCCCAGCCCCACCCCAGAAGAAGTTAATCTCTCCCCCTATGTTATCGCTTTGCTTTGTACATATATATATAAAAAATAGTGGTCTGTTGACAGTTCTTCCTCCATTCTCCCTAAACCTTTCTACAACCTTCCTTATTGCAGCATCTGGACAGTACCTAGTATATAGTAAGCATTCCAAAAAACTTTACCTAAGGAATGAAATCCTAACGCCCTTCCCTTTTCCTTTACAATAAATAAGCTAGCTTCATGGGTCTGTCATTAATAACTTCCTCATGCAAATGTGCTTACTTTATAAACTTCTGAACAAAACTGCTAACAAAAATGTTATAAAACCTTCAGATTAAAGATTTCTGTTTGAGGTGTATTTTTTTTTTTTAAAGATTATGTCACCTGGCTCTGTAAGGCAATGTGTATCTTTGGTCCAAAGGAAGTTCTAAGAATAAGCAGTTTAATGACTTGTGTAGAAAATCTTACATCCTGAGGAAAGCTCTGATCCAAGAGAGGAGTAAGAGATAGGAAGGTGAGCAGGAGATTCTTGGTTAGGTAAATTAGCATCACACTCTGGAAAGTCTCTCTTGCCTTTGGAAATTTCATCACATGTGTACAAAATATCCTAAGTACCTTCCCCAGTAAAATGAGGGAGTTGGACCAAATTATTTCAAAATCTTATTCAGTTCCATAATTTTACATCTATGACTTATGATTCCTGAACCTGTGTATCAGAGTCACTTGGGGAGCTTTATAAATCCACAGCTCCCCAGGCCTCCTTCCCACCAATGTGAAGAGAAGTCTGGGAATTTTGTACTTTTAGAAAACCCCAGCCGGTAGTTTTAATGCACGCCCCGTTTGGGAGCTGAGCCATCGTATAGAAACTCCATCTCTTATGCAGCTACAACTACCACCGACAGAATAATATTTTCCAGTGGGAATATGTTTCCAATTTCATAAATAATGGTTAAAGGGAATTTAGTATTTCTTTTACATAAAGTCACCTTAGGGGCATTTCACTGGAACACATCTATTGCTCAAATATGGAAATTACCTGTAGAGTTTTGTATTTTGATATCTGTATTATCACCATTTTAAGCATGTGATTTGGTATAATCTTGGGCAAAATATTTTTCATATAAACTTTAGGGTTTTTTTTAATGAAAGTCAGTGAAAAATAATTATTTCATATATAAATATTTACAGCCACCACCCAGGGACGTACCTATACTGCAGAGTAAGGTATCCATCTGGCACAAACCAATAGCAGGATAAAAATGTACCATCTACACAAAGACATTCAGTGTAGCAGCCTACCCACCCTCAATGGTTTTATCAACAGCAGAACCTTTCGATTTCCAGGCAATGAATCATGATGAGTCTAAGTGAATTGTGGACAATCCTATTTGCCTTGGCAAGATACTAATTTTTGCAGCCTCTTTGGGCAGCTAGGGATAGCCATGATCTAGCACTGGACAATGAGATTTGAGAGCCAGGGAGGTATTTTTTCCCTCCTTGGTAAAGGGAGGATTCTTTTGGTCACTCAAATCCCTGCTTCCTTCCTTGAATGTAAAGGGCTACAGCAGCCATAGCATGGCCATGAGGAATTAAGTGTGAGACCCCAGTGTCCATACCCAGAGATGACAGAGTGGAAAATGAGGAACAGCCTTGATGGTATCTGGGAGCCACGACTCCAACCACAGAACTCCTAACAGCAGACTTCTTGTTATGTGAGACAATTATGTTTGTTGTTCTTGCCACTGTGACCCTTTCTTGCAATTACTTGCAGCCAAAACACATCTTAACCAAATCAATTTCTAGGCAGGTTTAAGTATAATCTGCAGGAGGCAAGTAGGCACATTTGGGGTCAATAGTCCATACCATCATAGGGCAGAGAAATAGCTGTCACCAGGGAAGAGGCATTTCAATAACCGCTTGAAAGGTGGGCAGAAGATGGGAGGGAGAGGCAGTAAGCTTTTGTGGAGAAAGCTTGAAAATGAGAGAAAAGAATAAAAAGGCTTCACATTTATCATCTGACACTCCAGTAGGGGAGACTTAACAACAAAAATGTATAAGGATTTTTCCCCCCAAAAGATCTAAGTCAGAAAATTGCAGGAGTCATTCCAAAACCTGTTTCTCGCATTCAGCTTTTGTTGTCCTTACTCACTCTCCACCCTGAAGGCTCTGTCTGTGATCATGCATCCTGTCCAATGGCTCCACCTCAGAAGATGCTCCATCTTGGGTCCTGCGAACTCATTCTGGCACTGAGGTTGGCTCCTGGTGCCTGGAGCCTGGGTCCCTTCAATTTCAGTAGTGCTCACTACAAGTCAGTCTAGCAAATCCCCTGGGATTCTGAAAGCCACGTTAGAATAGGATGCTCACATCTGGAACTGGTTTCCGGGAAACATCAAAAAACGCAACACACACTCTCTCACCTCTCTTCCTCTTTCTTTCTCTCTCTCTCATGCTCTCATTCTCTGTCTGACACTTGAGGAAATTAAAAAGAACCTATTGGTGTATATAGCACATTGGCACATCAAAGTCCCTAAAGGAAAATATTTGAATTTCTTCCATCTATTTTCCTCTCCTGTTCTTTATGCTTCTCAATGAGAAGAAAGGTAGAGCTTACATTTTATGTCAACACAAAAGGCCTCCGTTTGTGTGCATTACTTATTAAAGTATTCAGCGATTCAATGTCAAGGTATGTATTATACATACTTTTTTTTTTCTAGGCCATTATCAGCTTTCTTACAACACTATTATTCTTCAGCCCAGCTAATGCTTCTGTCAAAGATTTAGCAACAAGCATGGAAAATGTCAAACAGTGGGGAAGAAACCTAGCTGTTTCCACAACTGCACAAAAAGCATGTGTTGTCTTTTATGGAAAAGTGGCATAATTCTGCTACGAATGCCAATGGGTGTTTTATCAGGGGACAGAGTAGTGGGATGCTTTATTTGTTTTTCTCTGCACACCTGAGTCCATCTCCTCTGAAGAGGTTTCCTTTCTTTCTTGCCAATGCCCTTAATAAAATGGGACCTCTGCTGTTATCACTGCACCCTCTCCCCAGGTGGTATCGGGCTTGGAACGTGACAGAAATCAGTCGAGAGAGTCGGTCCTGCTCTGTCTGCAGAGCAGTGTGATAAGATTTAAGGAGCACTAAAAGGCTCCTCTGGAGAAAAATATTTTCCCAACCTGCTTACCAGGGTGCCTGAAATTACAACCCTTCTGCTTTAAGGCATTGAGAGCCTCCATTAAAATGCAAATATGTTAGGTGAGTTATTTTATCAAACTATCACATCTTAGCTTGAATTAGTTTATGGCTTAATTCAAAATCCTGAAGTGATGGGACGCGGGGCTGTTAGTTTTGTATAAGAGCAAAGATGATATGGAGGCTTAGGGTTTAAAATATGCTATGTAGGGAGCAGGCCCAGGCAGCAGGACGAAGTGGGAGGACAGAATACAGTCTGAGGGCACCAAAATGAGGTCCAGAGTTAATGCACACAGGCAGATGCTCCCAGCATTCCCGGATGAGCCACAGGCTGGTCCACGTGGTCAGCAAGTTGCCATCCTCACACTTGGAGGATAAATTCGAGGAAACATCAATCAATGTGCGTGTGGCTTCTTCTCTCCCCACTTGGACTGGCGTCCTCAGCTGGATTTACTGACCATTTCTTCCTTGGCTGAGTGTGCTCAGTACTCTTACCCACTCCCTCCCCAGCAGTTTCAGAGGCTGTATACAGCCTACAGCGGACACTCCCAGTGCTCTCCAACATTTCCATTCTCCTCCCCTCCTGCTCCCTTGAAGTTCATCATGGCCATATAACTGACTCTGGCCAGTGAAATGTAAGCAAAAATGGTATGTGCCACTTCCAGGCAGAAGCATTTCAGAGCTGGGTCATAATTCTCCATGCTCCCTTCTTCTGCCAGGGTGAACTCATGGTGAACTTGAGAAAAGATGCAACAAGGTCAAAGCAGCCAAAAATTGTTGGACACAGAGAATAGCTACAGGGAAAGCTGCTGAGACCTGCAGATAATTGAGCGGGAATAAACTTCTGTCCTGTTAAACCACTGCTGTTTTGGTGTTAATATTTCAGCATAACCTAGCCCACCCTGGCTGATGCACAGCCCACAAATAGCACCTCAGGAAATCTCATCAGGCCCTCTCCATCACCATATACTCATCATTCAACAAATATCTTTTGAGCACCTACTACGTGCCGGATCATATTACAGGTGCAGGGATTGAGGAGTAACAGCAAAGTTACTGACAGTAAAGGACAAAGCCAAGTCCTTGGACTCATGAAGGTTACATTCTAGTCAAGGAAGAAAAATTATCAGTAAGTTTGTTAGGAATAGGTTTGGTTGAGTATAGCAGAAAACCCAAACATTATCAACTTAAGCAAATTACAGGTCGAGTTTCCCTCACATAAAATAAGACTGGGTGTTGACAATTCAAAACTCATAGGGTGGCTCTAGAATGTTATGGGAACCCAAACTTCTCCAATCTTTCTGATCTACCATTCTGAGCATGTGACTTCCACCTCCCAGAGCACCTCGTATTCCAAAGTGGCTGCCACAGCTCCATTCCTTTCATCCACATTCAAGCAGGAAAAAAGAGAAAAGAGGAAAGGCAAGAAGAGGTGCCTCTCAACTGAGTCAGGCTCCCTTAAAGTGCTTTCCCTGAAGCCCTAGCCCATAGCTAAGACGTACAACAAACTGGCTACTCCCACCTTCAAGGGAGATTGAGAGGGAAATATAATCCCAGCTGGATATATTTTTGCCACAAAGAAAATAGGGTTCTTATAAGAGGTACATAAATAAGGATTTCATCTGGTGATAAGTATTTTGAAGGGAAAAAAGTCATTAAAAAATGGAGAGAGAGTAACTTTACCCAGGGTGAGGAGAAAGGGCTTTCTAAACAGGTGGCATGGAGTAATGGGAAGAAATCTTCCATGGAGATACCTGGAGAAGGGAGCCTCAGGCAGACGGTACAATGAGTCCCAAGGCCTGAAGCACTGAGGAATAGACCCCTGCTCCCCATAGTGAGTGGAGTTGAGTGAGTAAGGGAGAATATGGGGGGACATGAAGGCAAAAAGGCAGGAAGAAACTAGGTCAGGAAGGACCTATCTCAGTGTGATAAGGATCAAGTGGGGAAGTGAGGGGTAAGCAGGGAGTGACATCATAGGCTCTTTAATTCTGTCATTCTTTGTGCTGTTGGGAGCTGGTTTGCAGCGGGGTAACAATGGTGATCAGTTAGGACACTGATTCAGGCATCCAGACAAGAGACGATGGTGCTGTACCTACTACAGTAGGACAGATGGGCAGTACTAAGGATGCAGCTGTGATCAGCAGTCATACATTTTGTAAACCCCATTGCCCTTGACGGGTAATTTTTTCTCCCAGAATTTGGCTGCTCATCTGCAGGACGCAAAGCATGTTCAGAGAAAGTTAGGTTTTTCCAGAACTGGGGCCTGGCTGGGAAAGTATGATGGACTGGGGCCAGAGGAGGCTCGGAAAGAAGGTTGTTGAGGCATGTCACTGAAATGAGGGACACTGGACACTAAGCAGAATGGGGAGGCAAGTGCTGAGGATGGGAAGCACCCAGCTCTGGGGTCAGCCACTTCCTGCTTCCCACCTGCAGCTAATGCTTGGCTTCTGCCTCTCTGCCCACTTTCTGCAGATGGACACATGGCTGGACTATCTGCTTGGCACCTGGTGGCCAGTAGCACCCAGGCCCCCTCCCTCAGATCACCCTTGGCCCCATACGTTGCTGCTCATTCATTGGTCCTGCCCTACCCTTACTCAGCTCAAGTGTTGGGCTCCCAAGTGTCTTGGAAGACAGAGCAAACTCTACTTACATAGTCCAGCATAACAGCTGAAGGTAGGCTGTGGGTTCAGACCCAAGTTCCTCCACCTTCCTGCTGTGTCACTATGAATAATTAGCTAGCCGTTTTGTGCCTTAATTTCTTCATCTGTAAAATGAGGTTATTAATGAGACCTCACAGGGCTATTGTAAACATCTAACAAATTAACAAAAAACGCTCAGAAGAGTACGCGGCACACAGTAAAGCTCTCAATTACAGTTACCCCATGTTATTATTTATCATCTTCCTGCACGACTCAGATCAAACCTCACTCCCTCCCAAAACCTCCCCTCCCTACCCCTGCCTTCCTTTATCTACTGTCTCTAACTCATTTTATACTTACTAGTCATGATCTATGATCAGCATCTTACAACATGCAGTCCTGGTCTCTAATTGTGGGTATCACTCAGCGTGTCACTCGAGCCCACACTAATTACGGTACGCTAATATATAAAATCCCGCCTTGTCCTAATTCTTCACGCACATGCTTAGTGCTTATCTCTAGGTAAATATACTAGGAGATCCCCCTGAGCCAGCCGTATACTCCTCTCACATCCTCATGGTAGAGATGTAGTGCTAACCACGTAATGCAGATGCACCATGTACTAGGGTCCTTTCATCCAGAGAATTCCAGAAACCCTAAGCATCGGGGAACCAAACACAAGTGGGAACATGCTTCAGAACCAGAACTTAGTTATACAAATCTCTAGTTAAGCCAGCTGTTCTCTGGGCAGGGCCTTTGCTACCCCAGGGAGAATACTGTCATGCACTATCCTCTTAAAAGCCTCCAAAAGACTTCAAGAAATAGCCTGACTTATTCAAGACTTAAAACTACAACTGTGGCCTGATGATCAGGTTCCCAGGGCCAGCTGGGGTAGCTGGCCCTCCAAACGAATGAGCTCTTCCAGACCATTAGCCCAGGGCCTCTCCAGCTAGAGAGAGGAAAACTCAAAGCAGAACTGTGAGCCTGCTGAGCAGTTGCCCCCTACAGAACCTGCTCTCTGTGGCTTTGGGGGGCTGCCTAAGGAGAAGAAACAGCCTTGCGCAGCACTGCTGAGGATGTCCGCCATGCAAGCAGACTGGCTTGCCCATCAGAGAGCCTCCTGGCACATCCTTTTAGCACAGCTAATTCTGCTGAGGGGCAGCGGGGATGGAGGGTAGAGAGCCAGAATCTGCAGCCAGACCAGCAGAATTCAAAGCCTAGCTCTGCCATTCCCTGGCCGCGTGGTTCTGAGCTACTTCAACCAATCTCAATTTCTTCAGCTGGAGAGTGGTAGCTGTAACAGCCCCCAATGCTTCCGGCTGTCATGAGGATTCTGAGGCATCCATGATGCCCATTAGGCAGCTAGAAATCCAGGTCTGGAGCTGAGCAGAGGAATCAGAAATGCAGATAAAGAGCTGGGCAGCCCTGAACGTGGGTCCAGGTTAGAATTGAGGCTGTGGGTAAGATGGTCAAAGGAGACAGAACTGCCTAGAGAAAGAGCCAGGGCAGAAACTTGGTATATCTTTAAGAAATGGGCTCAGTGATGGAAAGCAAGAGGGAATCGGGGACAATGAGAATGTGGTGTACAAGCTGAGTCCCACAAGACCTAGAAAAGACAGTACAACAACTGGTGCTGGCACTGTCATCTTTCTAGCCTCACAAGCCCTTTCAACCTGACCTGCGTTGAAGGGAAAGTGGCTGTGCTGGTCATTGTCTATTCTCAGGTCTGTTGGCTGCCCTTCCCTGTTCAGCTTGACTCCTGCAAATTATACTCCTCAGGCTCCTTAGCCAATTGCCTTCTAGTTAATTTCTGCCCAAGAGAGGCACTGGCAGGAGACTGGGGAGAGGAGGGTAGTAAAACCCAGGTTATCCTCCCCACTGTCTTTCTCCATCCCTGGCCCCCAGCTCTGCCTTCTGTGGCTTCTCAGCAGACCTGTGCTTTTGGTTCCCAGAGGTCTGGGAACATTCCCTCCTGTCTCCTTGGTCCCTCCAGCTGTGTGTGGGTGGGGAGGAGCAGCTTGCTGGTGTTGCTCATCTCTGCGTCAATTCACCAGCCCATGTGGCTCTTCAGCGCTTCCAACACCTCCAGTTCCCATATGAATTTGAATTCCCTCTATTGAAATGGCTGGTGCAGGCTCTCTGGTCCTTGCTGGTCCCTGATTAATAGGCACGTAATGATAATGCATCAGTTCCTCTCCCCACGACTTATTTTAGGCTTCAAAATCCTATTCTGGTTCAGATTATCCCAACTGATATTAACAAAGCCTTTGATTTAAAAATTACAGGGAAAAGTAATTTTAAAAGAGGCAGTAAACAAAGATAAAAACTGAAATAAATAAATTGTAAAACATAAAGCTGTAGAATGATAAATTAGTTCAAATGTTGGTTTTTTGATAAGAATACTAAAATAAACAAACGTCTGACAAATATAATTAAGGGAACATTTTTAATTAGAGATGAGAAAGGAGATAGGACAAAATACAGAAAATAGATTTTTTTTTCCTCCAAATCCAAAGAAAATGTTACGCACACTAATAGGCTAATAAACTGAAATTGTCAATGAAATGAATAATTTGAATAAGATACAGATTACTAAAAATAACTCAAGGAATAGAAATCTAAACAGAATAATACACAAGGAGGAAACTGAGGAAATTACTTGATAACAACCCAAAGAATGCAGTTGGTTCCAATGTTTCCACCAGAACAATTTTCATACTTTTAAGACACAGATGATTTCAATGTTGTATAAAAAACACCCAGAGTGCAAAAAAGAGATAAGAGTACATTTATGTCCATTAGGCAAGCATGATCTTCTTCCTAAAATCTGATAATGATAAAACACACAAAAAGAAAATTATAGGCACATATCACAAGTGAATATGGATAGGAAATGCTGAAATAAAACCCTCACTCTAAAAAGAAACTTATTTTACTGTAATGCTTCAGATCTTTAGAGGGAAGATAAGTTGGTTTTTGTGTGTGTGTAACAGCTTCACTGAGATATAGTTCTTATGCCATAAAAAACACAGAACACTTTATGAACTTGTGTGTTATCCTTGCACAGAAGCCAGACTAATCTTTTCTCTATCTTCCCAGTTTTCGCGTATGCGCTGCTAAGGAGAGGACAAGGGATGATTATAAGTTAAGGTGGAAGAAATTATGAAGGATGGACAGTTTGTACATTATAGAAACAACCATTGCACAAAACTAGCATAACTAAAATCAGAGGACCTGCCTTCTTAGCGCAGTAGGCAGCGCGTCAGTCTCATAAAATCAGAGGGAAAGTATCCCCTGGAGAAGACACTCGCAGCAAATATAACAAAGGGCTTATTTTTACGTTGCTGAGCTTGTACATATTGGTCCCAAAACATGAAGTTCCCAGTAGGCAAACCAGCCAAGAGCTAGAGAAGACAATTCATAAAAACAGAGACACTAGTAGTAAACAGACATCTGGGAAGACATTCAGCTTTGCCTGTAATCAAAGAAACGCCCCTTCAAATAACATGGTAGCATCTTACACTCACTACATTAGAGGAACGTAAGGACCTATCCAGTATTACCTCACCGTGGTAAAACCCATCCCTGCACACGCTGTTCGTAGCCACAAAAACTGGTATGGCCTCTTGGTAACACGTATCAGGAACCATCTAAAAAGTCCGTAACATCTCTTTAATCCTTAGGAGATTTTAAAGGACAAAAATTAAAGCTACCTGAGATGTTCATGGCAGCAACGCTCTCACAACCTAAGAAAGTAAATAAAGAAAAGACGGCCTAAGTCCAACAGCAGCAGGACAATTAATGAAGGGTTATAAATTACTGTTTAGAGCTATAATAAAAACTACAGTTTATCAAGTACCCTCACGTACATGGCTCCTTTAGGCCTCAACGGTCCCAGGACACGGAAAGGCCGAGACTCAGAAAAATTAAATGACTTGCACAAAATCACACAAGTGGCTCTCAAACACCTGTAACCAAGCTCCAGGTTCTCTCGAAGTTAAACTGCGTGGTTATGAATTATTTGCTCTGAGCCTCAGTTTCCTCACCCAGAAAACAGGGCTGATAAGAGTACCTCAAGGATGGCCATGAACCCTTAGCACAGGGGATGGCGTGCAGTAGCTCTCGGTACATTCTGAGGATGATGATCACACGAACTCGTATCGATTCAATATGATTACAGTGATGTAAACATGTCAGCAAGTGGAGGAGGACCAGGAAGAGTAAGGAATCATGAAAAATGGCTGCTGCATCAGCAAGGCAAGAACAAAAACATCACTTTTCTTTTTCAAATTATTTTGTTTTTAGTGCAAGTAGAAATCTGGAGGGAAACAAAATTAGAATACACAAGAAAACCTCCTAGAAGGAACTGGCAGCTTTTGGGGAGCCTCATATTCAATTTGAGATCGCTGCTTCTGGGACACTTGAAATAATCAACTCCCCACACACACCCTGGAGATGCTGCATGGCCTGAGGGACTGGCCAGGGGATGGCGCTGTTTCACTTACCCAAGGGCCCAAGGAGGCATTTATTGGCCTCAATAATACACCACTGCTAGCCATTCAGTCTTCCTTAAAGATGAATTCTTTCTTTTTTTTTTTTCTTAACACAGACCCAGAAGCATCTCAAGCAAACTCCAGGTAGTTGGGAAATGGATCCAAGTCCACTCCTGATGGACAGCAACGTCCCAGGGGAGATGCTTTGCTCTGAGATAGGTCATCTACAGGGCGAAGGAGAGTGTGGTTGCATCTCCCTTTGGTCATGTGACCAGAATCTACCATCAGTGTGCAGGAAAGACTTGGCTGGTGCTAGCCCCCAGGTTTTAAATCGACACATTGGGAACACTTCGAACCACGGGAGAGACAGGCTTCAGAGTAATGAGGAAAAGAGCCAGAGTTTTCCCTCAGCTTTTCCTCCCAAAAGTCAGTGAGCCTGAAAATCTCCACCCACTACGAAGGCATAGGTAGAAAGTAGCTCCACTCTCAGTGCCTCATCATGACAGGCTTGTGACGAACAGGTGGGAATTGGTGTAGCTGACACACAGAAATGAAGTCGATCCAACTCGAATCGTGAGCAACTGCCTACATGAGTCAGAACTTGAGCAGTTGGTATATGAGCTCCAATAAAGGAAGTGACAAGTTCAACAAAGGATATAAATTCAGAAGAGAAATGTCGGGCACAGAACCCAGCACGACCAGAGGCTGAATCACACTGAGCTCAGACTCAGGTCCAAACACTACTCCATGTGGGATGTCAAACAGGCATCTCAGATTTAATGCCAAACACCAAGCTCCAAGTTTCCGCCCTCACCCGCTCCACCTAGTCTTCCTGTCTCAGGTAACAGCAGTGCCATCCTTCCAAACCCTCAGCTGGAGTCTCCTTTCTCTCACATCCAATTTATCAGAAAATCCCATGGGCTCTATCTTCAAGATATACCCAAATCCCTCCTCTTCTCAGCACCACTCCCACCTCTCGCCTTGGTCCAAACCATCATCATCTCTTGCTGGTCTTGTTATAGCCTCTAACTGGTCTCCACTTCCACCTTTGCCCACCATTCACTTTCTTCTCAATACAACATCCAGGAGGAACCTCTTAAAATCAAAGTAGGATGATACCCTAAAAGAACAAACCCATAAAAGAACTAATAAATTGAATTTCATCAAAATTAAAACTATTCTTCAGAAGATAATGTTTAAATAATAATAATAGTAATAATAATAAAAAGCAAGCCACAGACCAGGAGAAAATATTTGCAAAATATATCTGACAAAGGATTTGTACCCAGAACATGTAAAGAACTCTCAAAATTCAAAAATAAGAAAATAACTCAATTAAAAAAAAAACTGGGCAATCTGAACAGACACTTCACCAAAAAAGATACGTAGGTGGCAAATAAGCACATGAAAAAATGCTCAACATGGATAGCCATTAGGAAAACGCAAATTAAAACCACAATACCACTACCCAGCACTTAGAAATAATAAAATTAAAATAACTGATCATGCTACATTTTGGCAAAGATGTGGAGGATTTGGTTCTTTCATACCTGTAATGGGAATATGAAATGATTCAACCACATTGGAAAAGAGTCAGGCAATTTCTTAAAAAGTTAAACCTACACCCACCATATGATCCAGCCATTCTACTCCCAGGACTTTACCCCAGAGAATAGGAGTCATATGCCCATACAAAGACCTGTACAGGAATGTTCACAGCAGCTTCATTTTTAATGGCCCCAAACTAGAAATAACCCAAACATCCGGAGAAAGTGGATAAACAAATTGTGGTATACCATAACATAGAGTGCTACTCAGAAATAAAAAGAAGTGAACTATCGCTACAACGCAGATGAGTCTCAAAATAAATACACTGTGCAAAAGAGGCCAGACAAAGCAAGAGTACATACTGTATGATTCCATTTATATAAAATTTTAGGGGAAAAAATCTAATCGATAATGACAGAAAGCAGATCAGTGGTTACCTGGGGACAAGTGACAGAGAAGGGGGAAAAGCAGTGTAAAGGGAAGGATCCCAAAGAGGCACGAGGAAATTTGGGGGGTGTTGGATGTGTCTATTACTCTCTTAATTGGGATGAGGGTTTCGCAGGTACGAATGAATGAATGAATGAATAAATAAATAAATATTTAACAAATTGCTACAGGCATCAAAAATAAAAATAGATACACTGGACTAGATCAAAAATTTAAAACATCTGTGCATCAAAGGACCCTGTCAACGGAGTGAGAACAGAGCCTAGAGAATGAAAGAAAATATTTGTTAATCCTCTAATGGCAGGGTTAATGTCCTACAATTCAACTATAAAAATAAATAACTTGATTTTAAAAGGGCAAAGGATTTGAGTAGACATTTCTCACAATATGTACAAATGGCCAAGAGGCACATGAAAGGATGCTCAACATCACTAATCACTAGGGAAATGAAAATCAAAACCACAATGAGATACCATATCACACCTATTAGAAGATATGCTATAAAAAGAAAGAAAGAAAGAAAGAAAGAAAGAAAGAAAGAAAGAAAGAAAGAAAGAGAGAAAATAAGTATTAGTAAGTAAGGATGTGGAGAAATTAGAACCTCTGTGCACTGTTGGTGGGAATGTAAAATGGTACAGCTGCAATGGAAAACAGTACAGCAGTTCCTCAAAAAATTAAAAATAGAATTACCATACGATCCAGCAATTCTACTTCAGGGTTTACACCCAAAAGAACTGAATGAGATATTTCTACACCCATGTTCATGGCAACATAATTCACAGTAGCCAGACTGAAAATAACCCAATTGTCCATTGACAGATGAATAGATACACAAAATGTAGTATATACAAACAATGGAATATTTTTCAGTATTAAAAATGAAGGAAATTCTGTCACATAACTACAGCATGAAAGCACCTGGAGGACATTATACTGAGTGAAATAAGCCAGTCAAATACTACCTGATTTGACTGACATGAGATACCTACAGTCGTCAAATTCATAGTCAGAAAGTAGAGTGGTCGTTTCTGGGGGCTCGGGGGAGGGGCGAATGGGGAATGAGTATGGAGTTTTCATTCTGCAGGGTGATGCTGGTCACAGGACAATGTAAATGGTCTCAATATTAACGAACTATGTCTTTAAAAATGGTTAGGATGGTAACTTTATTGTTATGTGTATTTTATCATAATTTAAAAATTTTAATGATCAAATCACACACTTTAAATATGCATAGTTTACTGTTTGTCACTTTTACCTCAATAAAGCTGTTTTTAAACATTTTAACTATATTTCTAAAAACTAGGATTATATCCTTCTTCTGTTCCCTACTGTCCACGGGTTTCCCAATTCATTCAGAAAAAATGCCAAAGTTCTTGGAATGATTCATAAGGCCCTGCATATCTGGCCCTGAAACCAGCACACTCTCATTCCCATTTCTCTCCCCGTCACCCCTCTCCAGCTGCACCAGCCTCCTTGCTGTTTCTCAAACACACCAGGTGCACTCCCGGGGCATTCACGTGTCCTGTCTGCTTGGCCTGGAAAGCTTTTCCCCCAGGTAACTTCATCACTCCCTTCCTCACCTCTTCCAAGTCTTCACACAAATGTCACCCTCTCAGAGGGCCTCCCCGACATGGTATTTAACACTGAAATGCTTCCCCACTCATAAGTCCCCGCCCCCCTTCCCGGCTTTATTTCCCAACATAGCACTTATCACAGTCTAATATACTGCATTTTATTTATCTTGTCTGTGTTTCTACCCATTGGAATTATGCTCAGAAATATAGGAATCTCTTCATGTTTCACTCATTAACTGTATCTCCAGCAACTGGTACTGTACCTGGCACACAGCAGGTGCTTGATGAATACTTCTTGAATAAACGAATGAATGAGAGGGAATGAATAAATGAAGGAAGGAAGGGACACTATCTGACCTTGACGATCAAGTGTAAGGACCCTTTTTGAAGACACCCCAACCCAGTCTACACGGCTGCTTATCTATCAAGCTTAATGGTTTAAAAAGCTCTTCACACAGACTCAGTCTTTTCCAGCCCTCACCGAAGTGTTCTGATTTGATGCCACTGGCATTCCCTTTCTGTGTATCAGCGGAGGCTCAAACATGTTACCTTGCTCAGATCACACGGGCCACGAATGGCAGAGCTGGCATTTAAACCAAGAATTTGTCATCAGCCACCGAGCCCCACCGTGCCATCCTGAGTACCTAAATTTTTTTTAACTTTCATATCCTTTCATTTCATTCATAATGGCATTGCTGACAGATTTTAACAGTTCAGCAGTTAACCCCTGTGCCATAAATTTCCATTTGTCACACCCAAAACTCAATATTTTAGAAGGCTACCCTTCTGGTTTTTAAATGGAAATTGATGACGGCGCATTCAGGAGCACAGAGCTGCTAACCCTCTCCTGAATCTCTCCATCTACCTGGAGGCAAAAATAGACAAGTCAGAAGCACTGAGATGCAGACCCTCCCCGCTGGAGGTACCATCCCGCCACCGCCGGGCCCAGGTCCTCCCCACACTCAGGAGCTCCAGGGCTTGGTTTAGCAGCCAAGAAAGAGGTGCAGCTGGAGCCACTCACATGTGGACAGCACTCTCCCCTCACTGCTCGAGGTGGCCTGACATTGCTGAGCATCCAGAAAAGAACACAAACAAACAGGTTTTTTATGAGGGCTGTAACCCAATTGACAAAGGCGAGCTCTCTCAGCCTGGAAATGTCCCTGCTCTGAACCAGTTGCCTTGCCAACGAGCCACATGTTTCCACTCTGTAGAATCCAATTTCTGAGCAATGTGACAGTGACAGGTCCAGAGACATGATACACAATTCCAAGGTGCCTTTGAAAACCTGCTGAACAGATAAGAACAATGTGGATCCCTGGATGAACTTAGCAACATGGGATGTGTGCTAAACAAAGGCACGTTGTGCCCAGTTTAAGCAACAGTCCCCATCTACCCCACCCCATCTCAGCATCTTGTAAACTACAGATAACATGTAGCCATGTATTTTATCACCATCATCATTATAATCATTGTAAATACTTGCATGGGGCTCACTCTTTAAAGGTACTAAATTATTACATACTCTTGACAACTCTATGAGGTAGGAGGTATCATTTCAGATGAGGAAATGGAGACATTAACAAAATGAATAATTTACCCTAATTCACACACCTAGAGAAAGGCAGAGGCAGGATTTGAACCTCCACAGTCTGCCTCCAAAATTCATCCCATTCAACACTCTGCTATACTATCCATCTCTAATATTTCCTAAATGGTAAGGCTGGGAGGTCCTCCTAGTTATCATTACTGGGTAACAAAGCACCCCAGGCTTCATAATGTAAGGCACTCGTTTTATTATGCTCACAGACAGTGCGGATCAGGAGTTTGGACAGGACACAGTGGGAGCAGCTTGTCTCTGTCCACAAAGTCTAAGTGGGGCATTTTTCCCCCAATAGCATTGACTTTTATTTAGTCAAGTTAAGTCACCCGAAATGATATCTGTTGCATTTAAATACTCACTGATGTAAATGGATGAACAAATCCACTTCAATGGATACTCAATCCATTAAAAAAAGCCCTCAGTATCCCACATAGTTAAGCCACTTCAACATAGCCTCATGACAACTCCCAAACCAAAACAGTACTTTATTTTGTAAAATTTGACCCATTATTACTCCCATGTTATGGTCTTTTCGGCTGTCAAGCACACAAGGTGAAGAAAACATTTAGTTAGATGGGGGTTTCACTTGGAAAATAAATTTCTTAAACTCGATATACATGTTTGAAAACTGCTGGGTCCCAAGTCCATCTTTGTAGATTCAAAGCTGAGAGTGACTCAACAGCTGGGAATCACTATCATCTGAAGGCATCTTCACATTTGTCAGTTGATGCTTGAGATCCACTGGGACCTCAGATGGGTCTGTCAGCACCTACCTGTGGCCACTCCATGTGGCCTGGACTTCCCGTCAGCATGGTGGCTGGGCTCCAAAACCATGTATCCCAAGAGGCGGAAAGCAGAGATGTCAGCTTCTTAAGACCAAGACCCAAAAACTGGCCTGGTGTCAATTTTGCCATATTCTATTGTTCCAGAAGTCCAAAAGCCCATATTCAGTGGGAGGGGACACAGACCCTCACCTCTCAAGGAATCCTGGAGTCACTTTTTTAAACCACCTGTGAGACCATTTAGTCCAGCTCCCTCAAGTTCTAGTTGAACAGCTGAAGCACAGAGACGGTAAGTGATCTGTCCAAGATCACACAACGTGTACGTGTTAGTGACAGACAGAACCCAAGTGTCTCCGTGTCCTGTCTCATACACTGTATCACTGCCTCTCACTTGGCTATACCTTAGAGTCACCCAGGAAACTTAAAAATGCCGATGCCCGGGTCCCACCTGAAGAGATCCTAATGTGTCTGGAGTGCAGCTTGGGCATGGAGATTTGTAAAAGCTCCCCAAGGTCTCCAATGTGCATCGGAGCGAGGACCATGCTCTGTGAAATTCCCCAAGATGGTCCCAGGCAGGTGTCACCGGCCACTCTTTTCACTGTGGCTCAGCATTCACAGAGGTCCTAGCCTGCCATGGGGACAGCCTCACTTAGAACAGATTTCTGACACCTTCACCAGGATCACAGACTCCATCCTGATCCATTCTTCTTTTTGAGATTCTTCTCACTTCCTTAGTTCCAGCCCTTCCCCACCTCCCAGGTGCCCCCTAAGAAGCAAGACTTCTCTTTTCACACTCAACTCCTCAACTATAAGTCGAGTCCACCTGCTGTCCACCATCTGCCAGCTCCAGGAATTCAGTTCTATTTTTGGGATCTCTCTTGAGTGGAGACTTACAGGCCAGGTTCTCCTGCTCAGCCCACCTCAGCCCCCTGGATGACCACTAAGCCAAGTCACGACATGCCCTCTCTAGCTCCAAATATGCCTTCCTTCCTCTTACTGGGCCAAACAGCACATGCGTCAGAGTGCCGTCTAAATCATGCTTTAAAAGGTTGATTCTCTGAAACCAGCGGCACTTTTCTGGGAAACAAAAACTATCAACTTGATTATTTCACTGAAATAATTGTTCAGTTGCATCATACGTCATGCATCACAACAAACTAGCCAAAAGCACTGGCCTAAACAAATACTTCCAGTTTTCCCTCCTCAGATACAGATTCTCATGAGGCTGGACTTAAAAGTCAGACCAGTGAAGAAGGAACCTTTCTGCTATCTCTACTCTACTGGATTTACTGATTTTTATTAGGCCAGGAGAAGATCTCCCTAGATTTATCATGTGTACATATCTCCTGAGAGTAATTTTATGAAATATATTTACTCTCCACTTTACACAAAGATGAACCTTTCTAAACTTCGCAGGCTTTTTTTGGTAAATTGAACACTACTGTAAATGTTCCAAAGAAGAGGTATTTAAAAGAACTCTTTATCAAGGTTCATTACACTACTCTCTAATTTTGTGTATGTTTGAAGATTTCCTTAATAAGATTAAAAAGGAAGGAAGGGAGGGAGGAGAGGAAGAAGAGAGGAGAGCTGGTCAGCCTCAGGGGATTCTATGTTAAAGTAAAAAAATCTGTGTGTAAGGCAATGCAAATAATACCCACCGCTCAAAAGAAAAGAAAAAAAAACCCCAAAAAACAAAAAACCTAAACCTGCATTTATTATTTCTGTGTGTGCATTTATATGTGTGCGTTTTCAAGTGTATATATGTATATGTAAACATACATAAGGGATATATGATTCATATCTGATATAAATCATGTATGTTTTATAAATTCTAATTTTTCTAGTCTGGGGTTCTAAAAATTTTAAAATAATTATCCTTATAAAACATACATCTCCAGCAGTATTCATGTCTCTCTCCCTCTATTTAGGTCTCAGAGCTGGGCAAGTGAGAGGCTCACATCCATCCTGGCTTACAGAAGTCCCGTCTGCTTCATACATACACGTATGTACTATCAGACAGAGGCACTCTCTGGGTGGACAGAGCGACGGACGTTCCTGGCAGCCTGCAACCACTTCTCCCACCTGCCCCTTCATCTGCCTTGGATTTCCTCCATAAATTCCTAGTCCCACTCCAGTCCATGACACAGAGTTCATAAATTCTTCCTCCGTGCCCCATTCACTGACAAACTCTGAAACGCACAACTTTACAGATCAAACTGCTTGCGAGGCACTCACCTACATGGATTCCAAGGGATTAGAGAGACAAGAAGGGGGAGCCAACAAGAGCTGGAAGACCGCTGGGTCAGTGCAGCCCCAGAAGCAGGAGCATGCGCAATGTCAGAAACCAGGGCGGGCGGCGCCCGGGGAAGCCGCTGGCAACGTCCCGAGGAGCCAAGATGGCGCCTCGCTCGTCCAGTTACGTTTTTATTTCCTTCTTTCTCTCCGCCGCAGGTAAGCCTGGCTGGCACTTAAGAGCCCAGTCGTCAAAATTCAACAGCAGATGCCATGATTCCCTAACTCCTCCCCTAGATTCCCCTGACAAAATTCTTTCCAACAAGAGCATGAATTAAAGACCCAAAAGTGATGCTTCATCCTTAGTCCCTAAGCATAATTTCCTCAGAATACGTTTTAGTCAAAGAGAACCCAGGTCTCTTCTACTCCTTGCAGATCATTCAAAGGAGAAACTGCTAAGGACAATTTCCTTTTTTCAAATTTCTCCTTTCTGCCAGATTTATCATGACTGGTATCACCACATCCCTATACCCATTCTTAAGTATTAAAAGTAAAGAAAAATTTTTTAAAAATCAGTCAACAAATGTCCATAAAATAATTTCCAGCAAAATATTTGGGCAGAAAAAGACAATGTTGACGTTGTAAGCTATGTGATGGTTATTTTAATATATAAATAGGTAACAATATATTCCACGAAGGGTAGATATATTCCATGAAGCTGTTGGCTTGGTGGAAAACTAATGTTTAAGTTCATAAAAATTATACGAGGGGTTGACCAATGTCTATTAACAAAAATTATAGAAAATAACCAACTGGATGATTTACTTTAAAACAGAAACAATGTGGAAATTCTCAGCTCTTTCTTTTTCAACTCTGTTGGGGAGCCCAGCAGACCAGTGTCATGGGCAGTAAAAGAATTTACCAGAGACAAAGAAAAGTTTAAGAGATGAGGAAAAAGTTTAATATGTATACAGCTATAGGCAACAGTGGGCCACACAGATGAGAGGTGCCTGGGTGAGCACTGAGGGTCCACTGCTGAGGTCTTTTATGGGAAGGTGTTGGTGAAGAGAGGGGCTGTGTGATCAGCTCATGCACAAGTTTTTGCTCGGTCAGGGGTGAGGTAAGACAGCTGGGGTCTGTGAGGGGCAGTGGGATTTTTGACTCTGATAAGGAGGAAACATGAGCTGAGACAAATCAGCCTGAGCTATTGTGAGGCTAGCCATTTCCCAGGGCTATTAATTCTGCTAGGGCAAACATGCATCAGAAAAGGGTGTACTTTGCTTTTTTGGAGGGAATATGCAGGTGGCCATGTGAGAGCCCAGAAATAGTGGTTGCTGATCCTTGGCAGACACCAGTTGGCACTACAAACTTTGTACCTACTACTACTACTCTCCCAGGAGGATGCCTTTGAGTTAATGCCTCGTATAGTTGGTGGCAAATTGTATTTTCTAAAAATTGCCTCAATAATACTGCCTACCTCACATGCACTTCTTACAATGTGATTTCAGCGCCCCTCTTATTGAGATGTGGAGGCGGGGGGCTATAGTTTCTCCTCTTAGATCTAGGAAGACTTCTGAGTAAGTGATATAAGTGATATATTGCCACTTCCAAGGCTAGGTCAAAAAACACATGGCTGTCTTGATATGCTTATTCTTGAAACTGAGTGCCCATGCTGTGGAGAAGCCCAGGCCACATGCAGAGGCCACACGTGGGTGTTCAGACCAACAGCAATGTCATGAAGGAGCCTTTGAGAGGACTCCAGCCACAGCCATCATCTCACTGAAACCACATGAGCAAGAACTACCTAGCTGAGCCCAGCCACCCTCCAGAATCACAAGAGATAATAATACAAGCTATTGTCATTTTAAGTCTCTGAGTTTTCAGGTAGTTTATCCTGTAGCAATAGATAACTGGAACAAGTCATAGTAAAACATCAGCCAGAACACTACTGAATAGTATGCATACAATGATGGTATTAGAAGAAAACAATTTCATCAAGACTAATTGTCCATCCAATGATGAGTGTCTTCAAATAAAACCTTGGTCCTTTGCAGTATTCAGAACAACCACATACACTTTTTCTATTTTGATCTTGAAGAGTTATAAAAAGCTTAATAATGAACAGTTTAGACTCCAGAGCCAGATAGACCTGGGTTGGAGTCCCAATTTTGCCACTTTCTAGCTGTGTGACCTTGGGCAAATCACTCCAATTCTCAGTTTTATCATGTGTAAAATGGGGATAATAATAGTACTTATCGCATGTAAGTGTCAAATGAGATGTGTGCAAAGCATGATGCCTAGCACAGAGTAAGTGTCCAATAAATGCGAGGTCCCATTATTCTGATGGTTGATGGTAATGTTATTATTACCGGTATTTCTCAATATGAGGCAGCCCTAATAATTCAATAGCTCCATCTGTAGCATGTTTATTTTATTGAGCTGGAATCTACCCATGTAACATCTATCCACTGGTCTAACTCTGCCCTTGCAGGGCCAACACTTGAGAAATACTGATAAAATATATTTCACATCATATATCTGCCATAATCCTGAGAAGTAGGACTTATTCACAATTAAAGAAACCAGTTCAGAAAGGTCACTTGACTTGCCCAAGATTACACAGCCTGAGGACTGTCTCCTAGTTCACTTGCCCCTTTTACCACTCTCTACCAAGTGGCTTTCCAGCCTATGATTAAGCACTTTCAATGATGGGGAGCTCACCATGCACTGAGGCAGCCTAAATAATCCATCTTCCAATAGCTCTGTCTATAGTAAGTTTATCCTATTGAGCTGGAATCTGTCTTCATAAAACATGCATCAGTGGGTCTAATTCTGCCCTGCAGGGCCACCAGGATCAAATGTGCTCTCTCTTTTACATAACAGCCCTTGAATTTTGGAAGACTTAATAGGGTAATCCCTACAAGTCCTCTTTCCTCCAGCCCAACGTCTTCAGGTTCTTCAGCCACTCCTCCTCTAGCATGTGATTATGAATCCCTTCCCACCAAGGCCTCTTTCTCTGCCTCAGGCTTGACAAGAGGCATATACTATTGATGACTGGAGAAGCTTTCATCCTGCCCCTGGAGGCTTGTAATACATTTATGCTTTCTCAGGATGACACATACTCCAGGAGTACTAAGAATTGCTGTCAATCTCTTTGGCATCGTGAACGACTCTGGTATTTCACCACATAATCTTTTTTTTTCTCCCAAGGGGCTGCCTGCTTGAGAAAACGGTCATATTCTTCAGCCAAGAGAAGCCAAAGTGTTCTGAGGCAGATAAGCATACCTCTGCCACATGGTTCCTCCTAAACACTTTTCTGATCCATCAGTCTGTGGTAAAGGAGCTAAAATAATCTGCAGTCATGGGTACTGTTCTCATCCCAGCTCCCCCAAGCCTCAGTAGCCTAAGAGAGAAGGAAAGTATCTTGGTCAGGATAAGCTAGGTTGTGCCATGGTAACAAAGAGCTCTGAAATCTCCATGGCTTAGCAATAAAATTCCATTTAAAAAAAAAATTCAGGCAGAGTTCACTGTGGATCTGGCAATACCCCAAGGCAGTTTCTTGTCAATTGATGACTCATGGATCCAGAAGGTTTGCCTTTCATAACTACATGTCTGGAAGATATGGCTTCCAGGACACTGTGGCAAGGGAAGAGCCAGCTCTTAATTGTTTCAACCTAGAACCAACATAGATCACTTCTGTTTATAGCCCATGGACCAGAACTAGTCACATGGCTCAGCCACTTGCAGCTCAACTGCAAGATGGCTGGGAAATGTGGGTGAGCACATGCATGTTCAAGGAGCAGTAAGTAAGTATTCTGCCCACAATCTTAATGGCCATTTGACCCTGAAACATCTCCCCCATATCTAGGTGAACCACCAGGATACCAAGCTTCCCCACATCCCTTTCTAATGACTCATAGGTTCCTCAGCTGCTGTGCTGTTTGATGGCTGCTGTCACCAATGTCACCCTCTGAGCCCCTTGCATGGTGATTTAAATTAGCAGCTAGGGACAACTCCCTCCCATCTCTATCTGCTGCCATTGACTTCACTGAGGCCCTCATCCCTTCTTGTCTGAATCTATCATCATAGTGTTCTTAACTGGTTTCTATGCCTTCTCTCTCTGCCAGACCACCCTCCATTATCTTTTGACAATTCTAATCTGAGTATACCCTCCCTCTGCTTCAAATCTTACCATAGTCATTGTGCCAACAGAATAGCTCCAATTTCCTTAGAACTGAGTGAAAAAAACCTTTTATAGTCTGGTCCCAAAGACCCTTCCAGCCTCATCACCCAGTGCCCCACTGCTGTGTTCCCTGTGCTCAAGGCACCCCAAACTTACAGCCACTCCTCTAGATGCCACAGCACTTCCCAGAGCACTCCGTCCAATCTGCAGCAGCTGTAGAAACTCTTCCTGCTCCTACAATACCCAGCTCAAGTATCCCATCCTCTGTGACAACTTCTCTAGTTCTCCCCAGCAGAGCTAGCTCTCCCCTGCTCTGGGTTCCAGATACCCTGTTAACATACCTCAACTATGCTTATCTGTTGGCATGTTCATCTCCCCTACTCAGTAGATTTCTCATCGGCAGTGGCCATGCCTTATTCATCTCTGTATCTCCAGTAGACAGAATAGTTCCTGGCCCAGGGTTTGCATCAATAAATGCTGAATAAGCCCTTGTTACACACTGTCCCATTCCATCTAATACTGCTGAGAAAGACATCATTCCTTCAAACACTGCTACGTTTTTATTCCAAAGTAGGAAATGGAGAAAAGAGTAATTTTCTAGCTCACAGCCTGGGCTAAGGGTTTGAAAGCAGAACATTAAACTCCCAGGAATTTTCCGAGCATCCTAAAGACCAGAAGCTCCAGGGGTACCACTTTGATGTTCTGGATTGTTCTAAAGTGGCCTCTCTACTTCATTTGGGAAATCCTATGACGATGGACTGAAAATAAATAGCTGTTTGATTAGCTCTGTATTGAGCTATTTCAGTGCATTCCCCCATGCCCTGAAATGAAAGGAAAACATGTATGAAAGAAAGCCCTGGTTATTCCGAGGAGGGGTGGGGGTGGGGGATTAAAAACTCTCCAGAAAGCCTTCAGCACTGTAACTAAACGTTAATGTTTAAAGATATACCAATATTTCAGGAAGCCATTGGTAGTGCCACACTAAAGCTCATTCTAGTTTTAAAGAGAAATATTTGACTTGGAGGGATGGGCCCCATGCTGGCTCCAAGATAAACTTTCCTAGCTCTCTCAGGCCAATTTTAATGCTAAGAGCAGCTCCATTGGAGTAAAAGTTCATTTTTGAGAGCCAAGCTGTGAATTATGCTACAGGCTGAGCTGAGCAGTTGGTCTTTTGCTGATGAAGGCAGAAGCCTGAATATGATACAGAAGTGGAGGCGGAAGCCAGGGACATCCGAGGGGGATTATCACAGAAGGTCAGACTAATTAAATCGAGAGAAGTCACCAGAGAGCCGGAGCTTCCACACACACCATCTTCAAATGCTCCAGCACATGCAGGGTTTGATAAGAAAGAGAGGGTTGAATTGCCATTTTCATCTGCCTGGAAGGACAACAGTCAACCCAATAAAACTTTTTAGTATTGGTTTAAGCCCAGGTGGGGAGGGAAGAATGGAAAGTGCTGCCAGTTCCCAATTACGCAGTTGAATCACATACACGGCAAGTGGGGGGAGGCAAAATACAATTGTCTCTCTGGTTAGCCATTTAAGGCATGCTTGTCACACGCCTTCTATGTGCCAGGCATAGAGCTGGGTGCGAGGAATAATATGAATAAGAAAGGTTCCTCATCCTCAGTGAGCTCACAACAGATAAACGTTTATGTAGCAATATTATACAGTGTGATTGATGTTGTAATATAATTATCTAAAGACAGCAAGGAGCACTTTAGGGAGAGTCTAGCTACCCAAGTGATGTCAGGGCTGATACCTTAAAGGAGGCAACATACGAGTGAGCCCTTAGGACCAAGAATTCTCCAGCTGATGAGTGGGAGAAAGGCAAGCGAGGCAGAGGCCACAGCAGGTACAAAGGCGAGGAGGCTAGAAACTGGATGTTTTGAGTGGTTTAGGTGGGACGTAGAATCTATGCTAAGGAATGCTGGAGGGGAGGTTGATAAGGCAGTTGGGCCTCAGACACGGAAGGACCTCGAATGCCATGCAGAAGCATTTAGAATTCATCTTGTAGGCAACAGGGAGCTATTGAAGATTTTAAAAGGTGACATGACCCAAAACATACTTTAGAGATCCCCTGGCCACAAATGGAAGATGGAAAAGACATCCAGCGAAAGACCTCCTTCCAAAGGCGCTAACAACAAGTGCCCCCAGTGGCGGATCCCCCCTTTCCCTGCTCATCCTCACAGGGAGGATGCTGCTGACAAGCAGTTCCTGAGAACCTACCGTGTGTGCCCGGCTCTGCACTGTGTGCACCCAGGGCCACAAGAGTGTGCAGAAGCCAGCTCAGACCGGATCCTGCTGGCTCACGAGAGCAGATGGTGCCCTCTCTTTTTGGCCTCAGTGACATCCCATTGGTAGCCTGAGATCGGCCGTGGCAGGAGGCTGTTTATACATCGGAAGTCCACAAACGCTACAAACCAGGGCTTTTTCTTCTTTTCCAGGGAGCCATTTAGGAAACGTTAACCAGCACACCCCTTGAAAAGCCCCAGTCCTAGCCCTCCGTGAGATCAGTGCCTACTTAAACAGAACAAACTAATACATATGAAAGGATGCGAGAACAACTCAGTTCAGAATTTAGCAGCCACTAAGGAAGGAATCATGAAGCACTGGCCGGTGGAGCGGGGAGTCAGGGCTGTAGAAAGAACTAAGAGCTGACAGCCTGGGTTCTCCTCGTCCCACACCCGGCCACTCTCGCCCAAGTCGGGGGGCTAATGCCGTAGGTCCCATCTGGCATTAGCCATCATGACTAGTGATCTCCAAATGACAGTTCTCAAGGTGACAGGTAACCTCAAAACTAAACATGCTGCCAGAGAACTACAGACTTTGAAGGAGCCTCAGAGAGAGAATCCACACCAAAGCCCACTTCATTCATCCATAAAATGAGGCATCCACTGACAGTGACTTATCTAAGTCCTTACAATGACTGACAGCGAAATGGGAACTTGAACATAACCCTCCTCTCAGGTCAGCCCGCACTCCAGTGCCCACACCATCTTTTACATTTGTAAACAAATGTCCCACCATGACAGCCTACCCTTTCCATGGACCCTCAGCAAACACATTTCCACAGTATTGTTCAAGACTGGCACAGTCTCCCTGCCCTTGGTACTCCTGGGAATGCCTGGTAGCTGGGAAAGGCATCCCAGATATTGTTAACTGAGTGGAAATTTATTCAGTAAATGTGTAAAAGCATCAAATCAGGAGATATGTGTGCAGACTGTTTTCTGAGGCTCTGTGAGGCGTCTGGCCATGCGTACTGGGCTCAGGTTCTAGGACCTGGGAGCAGGCTGAGAGTCAGAACACAAAATAAAAGCAGCTCTGAAGATCAGCGTGCAGGGATGACACCACAGTCAAGAACCAAGTGGGTGGACTGAGGTCACGTCAGCCAAAAGGGCCAGAAGAGGAAACTGGAACAAGACAGGTAAATGGGGGAAAGCAAGAGGGTCTAGAGTGGAGGGGAGGGAAGAAGGGACATGAAGATGTCAAAGCTCAAAAGATTCCTGGAGCTTTGGGCTGTGCTGTGCTGGCACTTGAGTTTAAAATTCAGATGGCCGTTTCACATCTTCCCAATCACAGAGGGAAGGGAAAAATGGCATTTGAAGGCACACAAACATATTGCCCACCCCAGGTCCACAGTTGTGGATAAGTCACAGAACCCTAAAATGTCAGTTATGAAGGAGCTCTTTTGGATTACCTAGCCCAGGGCTCACAGATACGTTTCACTGCACATATACACATCATCTGAGGAGTGGCTGCCTGGAGGGCTAGGGAGAAATGAGACTGCGTCTAGCCCAAAGGGGGAAAAAAGGCTGTGATCCAATCTGTCACATCTGCCATGGATTCTGGAAGAAGAGTGGCAGCACTCACAGGGGACTCAGGCAAATTCCCTTGTTACAATTAGGGAAATCAAGGCAGCAAAGTAATTCATCCAGTATACCCAGCTCATCAGAGTCTGACCCTGCCCTCCTATCCTTCTGTCTTGCATACTGCCCTTCCCTCTGTGTCTGATGGACCAACCTCATTCTCAGTTCTTGTTTTCTCATCAATTCGTACACCTGAACCTCTGTGACCCCTGCCAGCAATTCCCCCTCCCTGGCCCTCCCTTTCAGACCTTTCTTTCTCCTTCTGTAACAGGGTGGAAAGTCAGAGTCTACAGCACTTGCCCCACGGGGCCCCACAGGAACTTTCAGCCTGCCCGACTTGAGCCCTGCTTGGGTTGGCAGATTCTTGAGGTGACGCACCTCATCTCCTTAACTTTACCCTGTGCCTTTACCTAGACTGGCACTTACCACGCTCAGCTAGTGTTTGAGTTGTAGCTGTCCCTGTATTTCTAAGCCAGAAGGTCCTTTAGAGAAAAGGCTGGGTCTTTCTAATTCTACACAGTGTGTAACAAAGGGCACAAAATAAATATTTGGGAAAGGAGAAAATGAGAGGCTATAACTAAGTCTCATGTCACTCGTTTGCACTTCAGAGCTTCGAGACCAAAGTATGCATTTTAAAATCTGGCAGAGAAGTGCATTTTACCTCTTTGCTGCCACACAACACACCTCATCCACAGCATGGAAGCTTCCGCACCATTTTTCCAGGTAGTCGCCACGCTTGACTCACAGCCCTTCACTCTTTTTTTTTTTTTTTGCTTAGTGCAGTGGTTTTCCAATTTTATTTTAGCAGCAGAACTACTCTTGGGTCAAGTGAAATATTTCTTCAAATCCCCAAGATAAGATGGCAAAAAAGCAGTGCCATGAAGTTCGCCTGCCCACATTCCTCTTGCTCCCTTCAGCAGCCTCTGACCCACCCCCACTGCACCCCCAGGACCCCTAGATCCCTAGACCTCAGAGGGTCTCTCCCCAGCCTCCCATCCATACCCTTCTCTCCAGTATCCTTTCCTCTCTCCCAGCCTCCCCTCAGCTGCCCACCTGAAAATAGTAATATTAACACTGGTCTAATCTTAACATCCCTTTCAACCTGTCAGTCCTTGGTGAGTCAAGTTCAAACGCTTCCTGCTGGCTGCACAACTAGAAGGAAATCAGCCACACGTCCAGCCTGTGCCCCACTTCTTTCCTCGACTTACGTCAGTCTGGCTTCAACCCAATCTCCTATACACCCCATGCTGCGTTCACTCACGAGACTGCTCACTCACGTCCCCTCCTCACCGAGTCCTCCCCCTCCTCAAGCAGCCTCTTTTGGACTCGCTGCTTGGGGCCACTACTCACTCATGCCAAAATCCAGGGAGTCACCCTAAACCCGCCCTCTCCCCAACCACGCACATCCAGTGAGTCTCCAGTGCGGAGATTTGGCCTCATGAATGTATCTTACACCCACGCCACTCTTCCTCCTCACTGCCATGGCCTTACTTTGGACCCTCCTACCTCTCTGAAGGATTCCTGGAAAAGCTTCCAGATGGGTCTCCCTGCCTCACCAATTCACCTTTCCCTAAGCTGCAAGGTCATCCATCCAAATGACAGTCCCCTTCCACTGCCCTCTTACTTAAAACCTTTCAACAGCTCCCACTGGCTTTGTGTTAAGATCCAAGCGGTAAGTTGAGTATAAAGGTTACGTGCATCCTCTGGCCCCCACCTACCTTTCCGACCTTGTCTCCTACCTCATCTCCTCCCCCAGGCTCAGCCACCCCAAATCAGCACCATTTTTCCACAGGGCCATTTCTCTCTTGGCTCAGAGCAAGCTGACATTCCATCAGTATGCACCAGGGCAGAATCAGTCGTTAAATACGGAAAGGTTTTGGACAGTTGGTAAACAGCCACTGCTCCGAGCCCCCAGGTGCCTTCTGCTTGTTGTCCAGGCCATCCCCCTCCAACCACTTCCAGTGATCACAGGGTGAATGTCTGGCCCAACAAAGAGGAAGGTCATTAAGCATCTTAGCTCTCACCCCTGCCCGGGAGCCTCAGCATGCACCCTCTGCCTGGACTGCCCTGTACCCCAGCCCTGGAATCCCCTGCTTCTCCCTCATGATGTGCCTGACCCCACCCCCGGGAGAGGCAGGAGACTCCTCCAGTCTCACCATGTCCCTCCCTCCTCTGTCTTCCCGTGGAGCCTCCCCCATGCTCCTGTTACACACCCTGCCCTGCTGCACTGTGATGTCTCACTCACCTCTCCCTCGCACGCTTGCCAAGCGCTCCTTGGGAGCTGCAGCCGCACCTCATCCACACCACAGAACTCAATACACGTTTCGTGAACTAGGTCTTTCAGCAGTTTAGAAAAGCCCCATCTCCTTACAGCCCCCCACCTCCTCTTCCTACTCTTAACTCCAGACTGGCACACATCCAGTGCCTCCCCGGGGCTTACTCTGTGTAGAGCTAAGCACATAGTAGGTGCTCAAAAAATACTATTTCTAAGGCTAATATGTATGTACCTCCTTCCCCTAAAATGAGGACATAACAGTGCTTCTTAGCTGAAATCAAGAGATCCAGCTGGGGCCAAGTAAACCGGGAACTAGCTGCCAAGAACAGCTAAGCGCCCTCGTCCACGCAGCTGGCGAGCTGAGAACCACTCATTCCAGTTCTGCCTCATAAAGGAGGAGCACTTTGCCAGCACCCCCTCCTCCACCCCCAGAAGCTTTCCCTCCTGCCCTCCGTTGAGATCCCAAATAAGGCAGCCCAAAGTCGGGCTGGAGAAAGATAAAGGAGGGGTTCAAATGAGGTTCTTGTTTCAGCTGCGTGGTGCTGTGTGTTTCTAAAGGAGAGAGAAAACAGAATCGAAAGAATGTCTTTTCTCTTTCAGAGACAACCACAAGCAAGATCACTCAGGCTTTCCCACCTTTAGCAGGTTTTTCCTAACAGGGTTTAGAAGACAGGGGAGGGTGGGTGTTGTCTCACGGGCTTGGAGCAGCTAAATCTCTTCTGTCATCAGTGCTTCCTGGGATGGAGGGAGGAAAGAAGGAAGGAAGGGAGGGAGAGAGGGAGGGAGGAAGGAAGGAAAGAAGGAAGGAAGAAAGGGAGGGAGGAAGGAAAGGAGGGAGGAAGGGAGGGAGAGAGGGAGGGAGGGAAGAAAGAAGGAAGGGAGGGAGAGGGAGGGAGGGAGGAAGAGAGGGAAGGAGGGAGGAAGAGAGGGAGGGAGGGAGAGAGGGAGGGAGGGAAGAAGGAAGGGAGGGAGAGAGGGAGGAAGGGAAGAAGGAAGGGAGGGAGAGAGGGAGGGAGGGAAGAAGGAAGGACAGAAGGGGGGAGGGAGGGAGGACACACATAGACAGCAGCTACCACAGGCCAGGCGCTGTGCCAAGCGCTCTGCACGTGTCCTCTCCCTGAACCATGAAAACAGCCCTCTAAGCTTGGTATTATTCCTATTTTAAAGCAGAGGGAACTGAGGCTTGGGGAAGTCCTTTGATTTGCCCAAGGGCAGAGGGCTAGCAAGGGGCAGGGCTGAAATTGTAAGCCAACATGTTTGACTGTGATTCTGACACGCTCTGCAGCCCTGGCCCCTCTCTCCTTTCCTTTGGGTTTTCCCAAATCTCCGACGGGATCAAGCTTTGCTTGACATCCAGTCACTCTCCTGCTTTCTGCTTGGCGAAGCAGGTCCACACCCGCTGTGGCATCTCATCATCGGGGGAATTTACTCAACCCCCACATGCATGCATGTGCTTTTCACAAGGTCAGAGCTAAAGATTAACAGTGGATGGGGGACTAAGGACAGCACTGTCTCCACGTGCCCAAGGCAGGTGGAGGGCCAGAATCACCCCTTATTTGAGCTGGCCAGGCCTTCCTCCGCTTCCTACCTCGTGCTGTCCTCAGCCACCCCCCTCTCCTCCATCCATTACAGCACACTTGTAGTTTCTCCTTTCCCCGTGCTGCAGTCTGGAATTACTCTTACCTGCCTGTTTTCCTTGTCCAGTGTCTACCTGCATCCTACAATGTGAAGTCCAGACAGAGGCAAGGCAGCCTGTCCAGGATTCCTGAGTCAGACCAGAAACCCAAGCTGGTTTATTTCAAAGCCCAAGGGTTTTTTCCCCAAAGCCCTCTAACTGGTATGTCCCCCTACCTCTCAGTTCACCCCATTTACCTGGCCTGAGACAGATGCATGCAATGTAACATGCATCTAACATGAAGCTAGTCTCCAGCTGGGTGTAGAGCCTGGACTCTGCCAGCCTCTATCTCTGAGAGGTTCCTTCAGAAACTAGAAGCCTCCACCTAGGTCTCTTCTAGATCCTAGAAGAGCCACTGCAAAATGAGACAAGGGGTCCTCACCGAGTACGCCTGTGCTCTGGCTTCCCCTGCCTTCCATCAGAAGGATGGAAGCACTGCCTCATGTTCCCATGAGCTGGTTGTCTGCCAGTCATAGGTATTTGGCTGTTAAGTTTAGAGCAGTTCCTGGAATGCCTGTCAAATGCAGATTGCAGGGCCCTGAACTTCTGATTCTGGTATATTGTGACCTTCAAATCTTTCCTTCTTCCTGGACTCCAGGAGAAAGAGAAACGAGAGAGATTGATTGCACTTGTTACTTGTGGGCAAGCCACTGGCTCTGGTAATTCAGAGCTTGTTCATAGAAATAATGGCTGGTCCAACATTACTTTAAAACTCTCGCACTGATGATTTTTGAGGGACCAACAGGTCAGTCACTCACCACCACCAAGCAGACACTGTTACACAGCACTAGGTCCCCACCCATCCACGGTCCTTCAGGCAACTTTCTGTTCCTGAGCATGGTCATGATTTCCTTTTCCACTTGGAGCTCCAAAGTCTGTGTGTGGATGGGGTTCAAAAATTAACACCTGGTGGAAAACTCGGATCCAGCTGATAGCTCCAGCCACTGTCACTTACCTCCAGCCTTGAAATACCACTCGGAAGGATCTCACCCAGCTTGTTCCTTTGCAAAGATGAAAAACTCCGGTCTGGGGAGAAAACATCCCCACAACAAAGTCTCTCCAGCCCCCCACAACCATATGCCTGCCTTCTGCTGCTCCATCTCACACACTTGCTCCTCTCCAAGTGGGAGAGCTGGGTGGTACAGCCTCAGTGCAAAATCATCCCTGGCTCTGTCACACTGGAGAGAGAAGCTGAAGAAGCCATGTTCCGCCATCACCCATACCAAAATCCTAAACCTAAGCCAAGCCAAAGACGAAACCCTTGAGGCATCGCAAAATTGATCAACGGTGGTGAAATTCCATGGCCCTTGCAGACATCACAGAAGTCATCTCACTGATAAACACAGTGTGTGGATCCCCAGCAACGGTGTTCAGAAGAGACCCCTGGCCCAAGTCCTCCTCCCGCCATGGAAGCATCTCCTCTTCCCAGATGGCCCCTAGGGCCCTGCCCCGTTCATAAGCCAGAGCCTCAAGATGGGGCCCACACACAGAGATGAGAATCCTTACAAAGAACTGGGCTCCTGTCCCCCTACCCTCACTCCCCCACCCCCACAATTTAATTCATCAAGCCTGGTTATTGGTTTCAAGTCTCCTTTTACGTTAATTTTGAGTATACCACTTCCTTCCCACTCCAAAGTAGAAAAGAGCTGGAGTGCTAACTAGCAAGAGGAAACAACTCAGGCAAGTGTTTCTCTGAATTAGTCACAGGTACCCTTGCTTCCCATATAAAATATGCAAAGTTACACAAATTATACCAAGATTGTTCTTTATCCTTTCCACTCCCGCATAGGTTTAGGGTGTCATCAGGAATGGCGCTATATTTCTAAATGGCATTTCTGTCCCCAGCACATGAGCTATTTTATTTGTCTGGCATGTACAATCGCCAGCTACAGCAGGTCACACCCCTGGCATTTCTACTCCTTGTTGTTTTCTCTTTTCCAGCCAAGAACTCTGGCCTTCTGTACCTACTCCCCACTAAAGAACACTTTCTTGAATGTAACTTGACAACCCAATTCAATTCAATCCACAAGCATTATATTTCCATTCGGTAAATTTGTACCTCTCAGACCACAATTAAGAAGGAAATATGGTCCATGTACCCCCTACATGTTACAGCAGGAAGAAAAATGGCTTAAATGAGAACTCCCAGCAAGCTAAGATTCAAAACTCAGATCATGAGAAAAGATTCTGCCCTTCTCTCAGTGGTTTCTGCCCCCACCAACTGTTCCTTGTCTCTGCCCTTTATGTTGGGGACCTTCCCAGCCATCCACCTTCTTTTGAAGGGGGAATTCAAGGGTGAGAAGTAAGCGGCTGGTATGATTTCGTGGCAACCCTGGCCCCTAACTCCAAGACACTACCTGTCCAAATATGGTACTGCCATCCATGCATTCACCCAGAGACTTGTCTTCATCAATAGTTCTTTTGTTTGGAGTTTTGCAAACTCTACTCAAAGGCAGTTACCACTGGCAGATTGAACAATACCAGTGTTGGCTAGTGTTACTCTGACCTAACTAATCTGCCAGTTCCTCCTGCTCATGAGAACTGTCTGAATGACACCTCTGCGGGCCAGCAATCTGCTGGGCCTCTTCTTCCCTCCCTCCCCCGCCCTTGGTCTGTGTCGCATTTCAAGTGTTTTTGGTTACTGTGGCATGTTGCCTGTGAATGTTAAATATTCAGCAATCTTTAGTGCTTTTGTGCCAATAGGCTGGCTTTGAAAAAAGAACAAGCTGATCTCAACGTACGACAGCAACACAGCAAGCCAGCAGAGTCAACAGTTCAAATGAAGTTACAAAGGAAGAAGTCTGCCTATTCAACAAGACACACACCCCACGAGACAGACAGCACAGTAGGCGGAGGAATGAGACTGCATCTTTACGGGAGACAGGGTGCCTGGGAGGGTAATGACTGCCTGCTAGGAAGTGGATCCTGCAGGGCCTTGGGCAGATATGAACCTCCCTGGGTCTTGGTGTCCTCAAAAATGGAGAGATTTGTACAGTCTGATGGAATTGTTTGTGAAGATTTAATGAGAGGAGGCATGTGCTTGGCTTGGTAACTGTGGGCTTCGGTTAGTAACCAAAACACACTGCTGAGGGGAGACCAGAAAATTATCCAAAGTAACTCCCCATCTGCAGATATTTCAAATCTGGATATTCCAAAAGGGATGCATGTGCATATGTTTTCTACACACACACACACACACACACACACACACACCAAGTTAGCCTGTATCCCTTTTGTGTGCCTAGGAATAAGCAATGGTTATCATAATAATGGTAATATGGTACCACTAATTGAGCACTTACTACATGCCAGCCACCCTTCTAAGCACTTGATCTACACTCCTCTCACCTTCAAAACAGCCTCTGAGGGGATGACGAGGGTCCCAGTTCAGACTTGAGACTCAAAGAGGAAAGGCAACTTACCTCCGAGTGCACAGTAGTTGGAGGCAGATCCCAAAGTTCACCTTCTGGGCTGCCTCACGCTCATGTCCAGGTTCTTATCACTGCACTGCACCAGCTCTCTTTTAAGGAGAACAGGCTGCTACGTTTAAGCAGAAAATGTCCATCCAGCAGGGCCTCCTATTTCCCAGATGCCGAGTATTATGGAAAAACCACTAAAGCAAGCTTTGGTTCAGAAGGAGGTGGATTTCTCCTTGTTTGAGCTGCCAATCTATGCTGACAACCAACACGTTCCAACAGAACTACCCAAATCCCTGTCCTACCCAGTGAATTCCCCTCCCCGGTGTGGCAGCCCCAGCAAACAGCCGAGGGGTCCCCAGCCCAGGGGCGTGTGACCTCTCACCACTTTGCAGAGACAGCAAATGTACCCAGGGAGCACAGGACACTCTCAAAGCACAGCCACATGCCAGGCCTAATTAGCTTATTTTTACCTACACTGCTCCTCCCAGCAGGGTCCAATCCCTGCAGCCAAAAGGCTAAGAACCCGGCTGCCAGCATCTCTGCAGCGGCTTCTCAGAGCCTGTTCATAATTAATTTTATAAAGGGCCTTGGCTCCCCATCCCCATTCCATGTGCCTGATTCAGGTGAGATCATGACAGTAATTGCTGCCAACGCTCTGTCCAGTGGAATAAGTGCTCACTGGTGTGTGCGTGTGCGTGTGCGTGTGCATGCGTGTGTGTGCACATGTGTGTGTGCATGAGAGAGACGCACGTGGAGAGATTCCTCAAACACCAAGAAGCTAACAAATGAAGCTCTTGTGCTTTTAGATCCTGCACCGGCTTGAATTCAGGAATTTATCCAACTAACTGTGTGCTTGTGTGTGTCAGATACTGCCCTGTGCACTGGGATGTAGCAATGACTCAGACACGCAGTCTCTGTCTTCAAGGAACTTACCGTCAAACAGAGAATCTATCCGGGTAATGACAATACGGGTAGTCAGAGTACAAGCTACTACATGAGCACAGAGAGGGAACATCTCACTCAGTCTTCATAGGTCCAGGAAGACTTCCTGAAAAGCCATCAAGCTCAGAACCCAGCACAGACCCCGGCACGACACAGGCACTCAACAAATGTTTTTGGATCAAATTAAGTGTCTTCTACATTGACTGAAAGTGTCTCTCTATACATCGACTCCCTGAAAACCAAATGGGAATTAGCTAGGCATATCTGTGCCAGCTGGGCATGCTTCCACCTACATCAAGCAGCTTAAGAAACTAGGGGGTTATTGTTTTCAGTTAATAAGAAATACAGAGATGGGCGGCAGTTGGTATTGGTCTAGCATCTCAGTGATGCCAGAAATCACGTCTCAGTCAATCTCTTGATCTCTCCCACATGGTCAAAAGATAGTTTCCATAGCTCCAGACATTGCATCTACCACCAGAGCACAAAAAGAGAGTGAAGCATGGCATCAATCTGGCTTCACTTTTTAGAGAAAATCTTTCCCCCCAAATTTCCCCAGTAGGTTTCTGCTCACTACTTGGCCAGACCTTGCTACATGGCCACCCCTAGCTTCAGAGAACTCAAGAAACTTACAATTTTTAGGCTCCATAATGAAGATGAGCAGGATCTTTTTGCATCTGGTTCTGGCTTATTTCCCTCAGCAAAATGTCCGTGTTGTAGCATGTGTCAGAATCCCCTTGCCTCTTCAGGGTGCATAATATTCTAGTGTGTGCATGTACCATATTTTATTTATTCATTTATCCACCGATGGGCCTCAAGTCCTACCTAATTTTTATGCCCCCCAAATAATGCTTTCTCCTGTAATGAGAACATTCTAGCTCTGAGTAACCTTTCTCAGTATATTCACTGTCTCTGTGAGAAATAAACATCTATTTTGTTTAAGCCACTGACATTCTGTGTTTTCTATTAGTCAAAGTAAAACCTAATCTTTATTAACATACCTCATTTGTCAAATGAATATATTTATGGTACCCACCTCTGAAGGCTGATAATCAGATGGTGTATAACTGTGATCATACCAGTTGTTAAAATTCTTCCATTCCAATCAATAGATGGAAACCACCCAGCCCTGGGAGTGTCCCTGCCTCCCCACCAAGCCTGCAGAATGCCCCATCACCTTGTAATCTAAAGGTTAACGCTGGTGAGGGGAGGGTATAGCTCAGGGGTAGAGTGCATGCCTAGTATGCATGAGGTCCTGGGTTCGAGCCCCAGTACCTCCATTAGGTAAATATAAAAAATAAGTAAGTAAATAAATAAATCTAATTACCCACCCCCACAAAGAAGGTTAATGCTGGACTAGTGGTTAAATGCTTTTAACATCTACCCTACCTCCAGCACAAAACTGCTGTGGTAATTAATTGAGATATTATAAAGTACTTAACATAGTGCCTCAAACCCGGTAAATAATCAATTTTCACTCCTACTGAATTATAATTATTATGGGACACTTAGAGATCGTGCACTATAAATCACTTTCAGAAAGAACCTGAGAGAAGTTTTTGGAAAAACATTCTCTCCAAACACTGTTTAAATCAGCTCAACATCAGGGCTGCTGTTCCCAGTCTGAGACGTGGCCCTCCTCTGCACTGAGAGGAGGGATTTGCTGGAAGCTCAAAGAGACCGCTGGCTGGTGGGGATTCTGCCAGGCAGTGGGGAGGTCCTGGGTGGGTGGGCACAGCCAGCTTGGCATCCTGACTCAAGGGCTGTGCCCCTCCATGAGTCTAACTTATTTCTTCAAAAGCTTGTGTTCTAGCTTGGCTGTTGTCTACACCCAGGGGAAAAACATGAAAAATTAAGAATTGACTTAGGACTCACAGATTTTGCTTCAACTTTATAAATAGTTACAGTGAGTGGTTTGGTTTTTCATTTTTTTTTCAGTGAGAAATATTTCTCACCTCTTCCAGGCCATCCATGCACCCGGGCATACTTTGCAGCACAGTGTTTAATTTCATTCATCAGCAGTATTAATGCTGCTCACTTGTTTGCCTAAGTAATGCCAAAACCACTGGCTTGGTTCAATGTTTCCCTCTCATCCAGTGGTCTTGATGTTTTCCCCACCGCTGCCTCTCAGAACAAGGACTCAGCCTGTGTGTCCCCCCAAAATACCTTGAATTCAAACTTGAGTCTGCCTGGATTCATCTTAGCTGAAACTGTGGCTTCCACACCTTTCTCTCTCTCCCTCTGTGCTGCTGATTAAAATCTTAAAATTCCCCCCAAGAGGTAAGTCAAATCTGTAGGAGGAGATGAGTTACAGAAATGATTCAGGGTAGGGGGTTGGTCAGGAGGTCTGACCAACCAAAACTGCTCCGTGCCAGTGAATGTATGAGGGTGGCCTGGGTATAAAAAGAACAGAGAGTCTTGGGCCAGAGGGCGCTGGCTCTGCCCCCATCACGGTAGGGCACAAGTACGGTGGCACATAAAAGAACAGGGAGCCTGAATGATCTGATAAGGAGTTGGTCTGACCACAGAATCTTAAACAGAGCGGGGGCACGATCAGAATGGTGATGGTGACTGCGTTGCATGGGCTGGTGGATTGGAGAGGGTGAGAAGAAGGAAGGACAGGGCAGACACTGCAGCAATCAGCTTAGAAGGGACGGATCCTGACCTATGTTGGGTGACAGGAGGGAGGGACATGGCTGGGAGTATGCAGAGGAGAAAGTGCAGGGAAGGACAAGGATTTGATGACTGTCTGAATCTGGGGTGTGGCAGTGATGGGAATCAGAGCTAGAACAGCCAGATGTGTCTCTGGGGCCTGAACCCAGGCTCTCTTCCAACTGAATGGAAAGAGCTACAATCTGACATTCGAGAAAAGAAGCAGAGAAGCTCTCTGAACCCTGGTTAATGGGAAAATAGTCTGCTGTTTAAGTCTGGAGTAGCACATCTAGCCCAATGTAGTAACAGCCCACAAGGTGATGGAACAAAATGGGTAAATGTGGCCAAGACTTGCCTTAAAGATAGTGGGGTCCTGGAGCCAGCTCTTACCAGGAATGTTGCACAGCCTTTATTAAAAAATAAATTGTTAGAAACTTGCATTCAAATAAACTACATTAAAAACAAAGGCAGTAAGTATTTAAAACTCATCACCTCCTAATTATTTACTACATTGTACTGTTACTGCAGTCTGCGCCCTTGAGGTCATTTCTGTGTGTCGTGTCAGTATTGTGTGGACGCTGTGGAATGGTGGGCCACTGCACATCTCTGCCCAGCTCTGGGTTTGCTGATGGCACACGAGTAGTTTGCAGTCAGACATGGTGGGATTATTTACACCAGGGAAGCTGGCAAGTGCTGTGCACACGCATCAGCTCTTGCAGGGCAGGGCCCTGGAGAGCAGCCTCCCGCTGCTAGGCTGAAAGCTGGCGTGCCTCATGCCAGTCGGGCCGCACGCCTTTGCCATGCCTTCCCTCACCAAGCGGATGTTTGGGCCTTGGAAGCCTTCCATCTACCTGCCTTACAACCTCCGGCTTTTGGGGTGCCAGGCTTGGGGCAGCACCTGGACCTTAAATGGCCTGTATTAAAGCTTTTGGTGTCTTCAGGATCTCCAAACTCTATGCGAGTCTCTCGTTTGTTGTTTAAGGAGCCTTCCTTAGGGGAGCAGTACGTGTTCTGCTGTCACCCAGGTACCTACAAAGATGTAAGTCCCTGGGTTAAACTAAGTTCCCAGAGATATGTTGTCAGAGCCTGCGAGTCTCTTGCAGGGCACTCCCCCAACCCAATGCCTTGTCACTCCACACTTTCCACCAAGGAACCTGGTTAACTGTGTTAGAAGGACAGAGGAAGTCACCAAAGGGCAGCTTCATAGGCCTATTTAAAAGTTAAGTGGAGCATTCCAGCCACACAAGAGGGTTCTGGAATCCAAGCCCCTCGCTCCAGCCCCCACCATCACTACCACCGCCTTCATTCAGACCCCTTTATCTTCCTTGCTGCCCCCTGTTTCTGTAACAAAGAGCCAGCTCATCTCCCTGCTCCTGTTTAGTTCCCGTCTGCCCATTGTATCCATTCCCCACATGGCAGACACCAGTCCCTCCTAGATGTGAGTTTGACAGGAGGCCAGTGCCTTCAGCTCACATTCCACTGCGAAGCACCAGACCCTCCAGATCTGGTCTCCATACCCTCTGCAGCCTCCCCTGCTCCCCTCACTCTCCTGGAGCACCATCCTGTCTCCCCTGGCCCTGCCGCCAGTCTTCAGTACTCAGTTCGGGGGTCATCCTCTTCCCAAGACTGGGTTGGGGGCCTCTCTTTTGGGCCCTCAGCCTCCTAGGGTTCCTGCCACCATCGTACTGACCACGTGGTTTTGCTATGGAACCCTCTCTTGCTGTATCCAGCCCCAGCCCCCAGGCCCCTCAGCTGCAACAGTGTCTTATTCGTGGTGAGACTTCATGCTAGGCTTTCAGCTTGGCCTGGCACACGGTGAGCACTCGGTAAATGTTTGCATGAATACATGGATGACATCAGAGCTTGGCTGTGTTGGCACTTACAAGTACGCAGTCTCACGGGAGAAGAGGTCAGTGGGTTAAGAACACACACTCCGGAGGGACTTGGATGCATATTCCAGTCCTGCCGCTAGCTCACTGTGCAGCCCTGGGACCAGCCCTGCTGTGAGTGCTAATAAGAATTCTCTACGCATTAACTCATTTAACTCTCACGATCACTCTATGAGGGACACACTATTGTGGTTATTACTATTATTAGTCTTTTCTTCTTTAACAGAGGAGACAGTGGGTGCATGGAGGCATCAAATAACTTGGTAAGTGGGGAAATCAGGATTTGAAACCTCACACTTAACCACTAGGCTTCCCTGCACATCAGTAGCTTAGCACAAGCAGCTTTGGGGGGCCCCTCGACTCAAGTCACTGCCCACGTCCAAGAGAGCACCCTCCTTGCCTGATCGATCTGTTGCTGTCTTCTAGAACCAAACCTCCTAACCTTTGTGCCAGGCGGCTCCCAGCACCAGCATTGCTGGGGAGGTTTCTGCCCCGCAAGGGAAATAGTGCCAGTTGTCATAAAAATGACCCTGAGCTGAGAAGACAGGGACAAGGAAAACCTCACATTTCTAGAGCTCCCTCTCCTCGTCTGTAAAATGGAGTGGAAATAAAGGCGTCAACAACTTCACAGGGCTGCCCTTAAGTTTAAATGAAGTATGAGATGTGAGAGTATTTTATAACTTATAGAAGCTATAAAAGACATGAGCTATAAAAGACAGTCACAGGGGAAGGCCAAGGGGGTCGAGTGGAGGCTCTGGCGTGGGTGGGAGTGATGGTGCAGTTGTTCAGAAAGGATGACTCCTCTCACACACGCTTCTTTTCTCCTGCCTTCAGCCTGAGCACGGGCAGAAGAGCAGGCTTCAGGGCTATTGCTAGGCGCGGATAGAACAGAATTTCTGTGCTGGGAGTTGCTATGGACTGAATACTTGTGGCTCCCCCCCGCCCCCGCCACATGTATACTACATTCTGGTCTCCAGTGTGATGGAATCAGCGGTGGAGAATTTGGAAGGTGATTAGGTCATGAGGGCAGAGCCCTCATGAATGGGATTAGTGTCCTTATAACAGGGTCTCAGAGAGCTCCTTTACGCTTTCTACCATGTAAGTTTGCATCTATGAGCCGGGAAGCGGGCTCGAACCAGACACTGAGTCTGTCAGTGCCTTGATACTGGACTTCCCAGAGCTCCGGAACCCTGAGAAACACATTTCTGTTGTTTATAAGCCATTCAGTCTATTGTATCCTGTTACAGCAGCCCAAGGAGACTGAGAGAGGAGTTTTATTACAAATTATTTTAAATTTCCAAAAGCATATCTGCCATATAACTATTTTGGCCTTGATACCAAGAGCTTCAAAACCACAACAGCCGTAACACACACACACACACACACACACACACACACACACCTCGAGCCATTACTTATAACTGGAAAACATTTCTTGATAAAGACTAATTCATACTCATTCCATGTAGCATTCTGTTTGTTTGCAATGCAATCCATTAGCGGCTTGTTCTGCAGGGTTTGAATGACTAGAAAAGCTATTACGGCCGATAGGGATGGGGCTGGCAGCCTGACTTCACCAGGCAGACCTGAACATTTGCATTTTCTGGCTTTTGTGCGCTCAAGTTCACCAACTCAAGTCCTCATCAGCAAGCGTTCTACATCTGAACAGACTGCAAAGTGTTTACAGGGGCCTGAGTCCTTCCAAGACTGGTTAATTGGCCTCCCAAACAACAGCAGGAGAGTCTCCTGATCCTGACTTAACGAAGGAAGACACTTCACCCAGAGGAGTTAAGGGGCTAGACCCAGGCCCGAGCGCCAGGTCTAGTCATCATTGTCATCACCATCACCATCACCATCAGCGGAACTAATTTTTAACATGCAAGGAGGGCGCTCCAACAATCTGTCCTTGTCCTCCAGGAGCTCCTAGATTAATAGACCTTTGATGCAACCATTTCTTAAAGAGCTAAGTAGAAAATAAAACATAAATATTTATTGAAAGTCATGCTCAGATGCCTCAGACCTCCATTCTTCATTGGAGGAAGTCAAAGGGACCAAATCCAAAGCCATGGGGATGTCACCCCTCTGCTGGGTCTTGGTTTCCCCATCTGCAGTAAAGAATTAGTACCACTTGATCATGTCTTCTTCCCAAAGGATCATCTGACATATTTGCCAAACACTCAGATCCCCAGGCCCCTACATCACAGGTTAGGAATGGGTCCAGGACCAGAGTCAAGGGAAAATACTGTTTGAAATAAGGATGTGAGAAAGGACAGGACAACAGCTTTGGGGCTAAATGTGTCCAAGGCACTGTCGTTGTTCAGTGTTGCCCTCACAGCTGCTGACCCAGAAATATGGTTTATTTTTAGAAGTTCAGACAAACCCAGAGCCTGACAGATCACTTATCTCCATAGTACTTAGAATTAAATTCAACTAGGAACCTTGAATGGATAGCCATGATCACCTAAGTAGGACCGTGATGAGGTGGCTTTTTCCGTAGGGCACAGCCTACCCAAGAGTAGTCAGAAGGGCATAAAAATGAGGAATGACCCAAGCCAAAGAGCTTGTGCTCCAAGTGACCTCGGACAAGCTACTTCCCTCCCTTCAGCCCCAGATCCCTCATTAGTAAAGCAAAATTAATATACAACATAAAACAACAGGTTAATACTGTACAGCACAGGGAACTATATTCAGTATTTCGTAGTAACCTATAGTGAAAAAGAATATGGAAACGAATATATGTATGGACATGTATGACTGAACTATTATGCTGTACACCAGAAACTGACACAACATTGCAAACTGACTATGCTTCAATAAAAATATATACATGCAACATAGATAAACCTTGAAAATATTATGCTACGTGAAAGCAGCCATTCACAAAAGACCACATATTGAATCATTTCATTTATATAAAATGTCCAGAGTAGGCAAATCCATAGGAGCAGAAAGTGGATTAGTGGTGCCAGGGGATGGGGGTTGGGGGGGTGGGATGGAGAGTGACTGCTCAGTGGTACAGGATTTCCTTTCTGGGTGATGAAAATGTTTTAGAACCAGATAGTAGTGATGCGCTGCACAACATTGTGAATGCACTAAATTCCAGTGAATTGGACACTTTAAAATGGTTCACATGATGAAGTTTATATTACTTGTGTTTTACAATCCCTCTCCCCATCTAGCAGGGAGGAAGTCAGTGGCAACAGGAGGGCCATCTGTGTCCCCCACCTCATAAGCATCCTAGAACCAGACTGACTGCTGTGCACCCATGAGGATGTCTCTTTCTATAGCCCAGCTCTCCACGTGCCTGACCTCATTCATTCTTTTAATCTTCTAAACTGTCACACAAGAAAGCAAGGCCCAGAGCATCTAGGAGTTTGTAAGTGGATGGGTGGCATAGTCAGATTTGAATCCAGTTCTGTCTGAGACCCAAACCCAAACTTTCTATTATGATACATTGTTTCAAAAGCAATGATACTGATTTTTTATAAATATGCATAAACTTTGTATATTTTTTACATTTTAGTAAAGGGATTCAAACTCTTTACCTTTATTCTAATCATAACCCTGTGGAGTAGGTGTTATCTCCACTGTACAGAAGAGGTGAAGTAATGTGTTCTGCCCAAAGTTACTGCCACATCCTGAGAGTCTGCCCTCTGCTTCCCCTCAGAGCAGTTCCCACGCAGAGTAATCAGATTACAAGCAGAAATAGGGTAGGTCCTGTGAGAACTTTCTAGATCAAGGGTATGGAAAAAAGAAAGGTTTTCGTTTGGGGTTTTCTTTGCTTTTGTAAACCCTGTATTGCTAGTCAAATAGTTCCCCATCAGATATGGAAATGCTGACCCTCCTGAGTCCCCAGCTGAACTAATGCAACTTAGCTCAGTTAAATGCACATCTCTCTCCTAAGAAAAACCCCAGGGGAGGAAGTATGTTTTATCTGTTGCTTCTAGCATCTGAAAAAGAACAGAAGAAAAAAAAAGGCAATAGAAAAGAAACTCATAGGAACATGAATATTAAGACTCCTTTCATTAAACTAAAATTTACTGAGCACCTACTATGACCCAGGCATGGTTCTACGCAGATTGACAATACAATGGTAGACAAGGTGGATACCTCACTTTTGACCATCGTAGAATTTGCAATTCAACGCAGTATTAACTAAACCAAATGGATCACCTAGAGAGCTTTTTTAAAAAACAGATTCCAGGGCTCTGTCCCCAGAGAGTATGAGTGACACTTAGGAATGTAGATTCTGAAAAGCTTTCTCAGTGATTCGGAGGAAGAGTCAAATCTGAGAACATAGCCTAGTCTTTCCCTAACTTGCCCAATTGTGAGGTGCCTGCAGTACTTAGCGAACCTACAGATCTCCAGATCTCTCTCCTAGGATGGGGCCCTAGAATCAGAATAGTTAACAAGCACATGGGGTGGTTATCCACGGGATACAGCAAGCTTGGGAACCAATGCTCCGCCAGGCTTAGAAACACCACACAACCCAAATCTCACTCCCTCAAGGACTAATCACCTCCCACGGAAACAGGAATAGTCCCACAAGGCGTTATGGATTCCCCCATTATAAAATGAAACCAGTTGCCTACACCATCAAAAGCTACCATTCTGGAAACACTCCCTTCTCATAGGATTCTGACCCATTCAACAAAAAATTCAAAAAGAAAGAATACACACTCTGTAGGTATTTGTGCTATAAACCATAACCATCAAATCAACTTGAAAGAATTCTGATTTCAAAGAAATTACGCCTCTTTGCTAAGACCTGCAATGACAAGTTAACCAGAAGGCATTTCTCTCGTAAGGCCATGAACCTGGGTGTACCTCTAATGCCTTATAAATAAATAATAGACATAAAAATAGCAATAATGAACTTGGAAAAATACTAGCTAATTTACACCATAGTAGAAATACCCAGGGATCTTTTTAACAATTGAAGGATGGATGCCAGCCTCCCTAATAAGTACGCCAAACCATATTATTCCACATGTGAGTGTAATTTCTAAATTGCAGTGTATAATTCAGAAGGGTGTAGGCTCTCTGAAAGGCAAAAAGTATTTATATGAATGCTATTACCCAGCTGCATCATCCCCTGATGAGAAAAATCAAAGAAATTATTGGAACGATGTATTCCTTGAGACCTGGGAATAAAGTGTTTCGGAAAAAGGCTGTCATTAATCTTTATGCAGTTGTGGAGATAAATCACTGATCCATGCCAAATAAAGCCCACAGAGATGTAAGCCTTCGTGCGAGTGGCTTTATTCCTTACACCCCTGGGGGATTAAGAGAGCTGTCACTGCCATGCATCTGTGTCCCTCAAAAAGCCCTGCACCAAGGCCGGCCACTGGTTGACATTGAGAATGTCATCTGATGGGATGACCATATACCAGAGTCAACTTACCAAAACCCAGATCTGATGTCCTTTGATAAAATCTAAGTTCCTTATTTTGGCACATGGGATCCTCCCTAAAACAACCCCTACCTACCTCCTCCTCCCCCCAACCCTCACTTTCTACTTCCTTACTTTACATGCTACACTCCAACAATCTTGGAATGTTTTGAGAGTCTTAAACATACATTATTACAGTGGTTCTCAAATGGGAACAATTTTGCCCCCCACAACACACACGTGTACATTTGGAAACTCTGAGGACATTTCTGATTGTCACAAGCAGAACTGTTACAAGCATTTGCAGGTAGAGGTTGGGATGCTGCTAAACAGCCTACAGTGCACAGGACAGGATCCCACTGAAAAGAATAATCCAGCCCAAAATGTCAATAGTGTTGCCGTTGAGAAATTCTTCCTTGGTATATGGCATTAATGGCCCCAAACCTTCACCTGTCCCTGTATCCATACCTTAAGTCCTTTTAGTTTGCAGTGCTTACCCATCATGGGCAGGGTGTTGTCTCCACTCTTTGACTCTGGACTCAGCCATATGACTTACTTTGGCCAACTGTATGTAGCAGAATTGACAGAGTACATGTCTCGATTTGTTCTCCTGCACCTCTCCTGGTGCTGTAACAAAGACATGCTAGTGGTCTGGTTCCAGGAGGAGAATGAGAGATATGTGGAATAGAGACAGTTCCCAGCTAAGCCCAGGCTAAATCCACCAACATACAGGCAAATCTATGATAAATAATGATTATTGTTTGAATCCACTTAATTTTGGGGTGATTTGTTACACAGTGATAGCTAACTATTATACACACATGCTGTTTCATGTCTTTGTACATGCTGTTCCCTCTGCTCAGGAAGCCCCCTACCCTGACTCCTAACTTACTTGGAAAACAACTGTTAATCTCTGAAGATCCAACTGGGAAATCCCCTTTTCTAGAAAGTCTTCTTGGATTCCCTGCAGAAAAGTAATCTGTCTGTCTTCTTCGACACACTTTTACTGCTATACTATGCTATGTGTATATTAACTTGTCTTTCTCTCTTACTAGATAGTGAACTCCTTAAAGGCAGAGAATTTGTCTCAACTCTCTGGCCCTAAGGCAGCATAGCAATTAGAGTGGACACAGGAAATATTTATAAAATGCAAAAGGATGGACTAGAAGTTTGGGGGAAGGTTATTATCAAGGGCATTTATCATCTTTGGCTCTCACACTGCAGTGGAGCCTGGAACATGGACCAGTCCTTGGGACAAAAGAAGAGACTGTCGGCTCCAGACTGCAGTCTGTATTTCCCTGCCAATCAAAGCTGTCATGGAGAGGAACAGCCTCTGCCATTACGGTTTAGCACAATGAAACTGTTTAGAGGAGAGCCTTACCTTCAGGAAATTCCAATGAGCCTGTTTTATTGTTACCTTCCAAAAGTAATGACTCCTATGGGATTAAACAGAGTGTAAAGTAATTGCTAAAACATCCCCTGCTGTGGACAGAGAAGGCTGAACAAGATGTAATGCTTCCACTTCACTCGGGAGGGAGCGGGCTGGCTCACGGAAACTAAGAGTGTTATTGGAGCCTTACAGGGTAGGAAGAGGTTACCGAGAGAGAAATAGATGCTGAGTGATGCAAAGGAAAGAGTCCAAACTTTGGAAATAGACCAGATCAGGTTAAATCCCAACCACATCTCTAGTGACTTAATGCCTCTGAATCTTGATTTTCTCATCAGTAAAGCAGGGATATAAAGCATCTCTTCTCTGGAGGCTGCGATGGTAAAAGAGATAATACACATGAAAATGCCTGGTGTAAAGGCGCTCAATAATTTTAGCTCCCTTTCCTCCTGCGGAAATTTGGAGTAGAAACATATCAGAACAAGTGTGCCAAAATTAGGGACACAGGCCAAGGAAACATAAGCTCCAAAGAGATAGTCTTATGGGAAAACTGAGTAGGAAACAACTCAGTGGGAATCGGAGGACACTAGAATCCTCCTACCTACCAACAGAGAGCCATGTGGCTAGATTCTGACGGGAAGGCAGCAGTTATCGAGTGCCTCTCCCTTGCAAGGATGGCTTCATGAACAAATGACCTGAACAGTCATACAAGATCCTGTGTTTAGAGGAGCCTCACACTTGGTTTAATGCTCTGTTGCCACTGTCTTGAAATTCTTTATAATTTTTGAATAAGGGGTGCCAGATTTTTATTTTGCGCTGGGCCTTGCAATTAAAAAGCTGGCTCTGCTCTCTTGCTTGTCAGTCCCTATGGATAAGGAACAGGAATTCTTGACTGCTAAAAGATGTGTGTATCTCCCAGGGGCCCAGCCGATGGGAAAATTCTAGCCTGAAAATTCTTAGAGCTATCAGTATCACACAAAAATTCCCAGGAGAGGACACTCAGGGGTGGAGGGTTGTGGAGGACACAGACTCCTGCAGACCAGGACTATCAGACAGGGTGCTTTCAGCTGCAAGTAACAGAATATGGGACCAAGAGTGACTTAGATGATAGAGACGTGTAATCAGCTCATCTGTCCTAGAAACCTGGAATGAAGCTCTACCAAGATGCCTCAGCACCTCTGCAGCACTCCCTGCCTTGACTTCATGGCCACGATATGGCTGTAGACGTGCTAAACACAGGCCTTCCCACACCACCACCCAGAGGAGAACGGGAAGAAAGGGAGCTTCTTCCCACATCTCTCTAGTTTTATTAGAGATTATCTGTTCCAGAAGTCCTCCAGTGGATGGTCCTGTGGGTCTCACTGCCCAGAACTGGGACAGATGGCCACCACTAGTTGTAAGGAGAGACGCTAGGCAGGTCCAGATCTACCCTAGGGGAATGGGATGACTGTGCTGCCTTACGCGATCTGAACAAAGGTGGGTCCTATTATCAGGGGAGAGGGGGGAATGGCCAGTGGCAGGTGGCCTTGGATTAGGCAGCATCCTAGGCTCACACCTGCTCCCCCTTGAGGAGCTGATGGGAGCCTGCCTTCCCATCGCTTGCCAGAACTCAATCTTCATTGCTGCCCAAAGCCCCCTTGGGCAGGGTGTGGTGTGGGGAATACAGACAGGTCATCTTCCCATATAGACAACTGAAAGTTAAGGTCTTAGGCCACCAGTTTCAGAAAATTCAGAAGCGCTCTCATTTTACTACCATATCCATGTTCTTGGGTAGTTTCTGTATTTACTCTGAGCCTCAGTTTCCTCTCCTGTAAAATGGGAATAATAACACCTGCCACATAAGGTTGCAGACAGGACTAAATGAGATCATTTTATAAAATGCTCAGTAAACATAAGTTCTCCCTTTCCTTGGTGTTGTAGGAGAAGAAACTGGGCCCAAAGGAGTTAAAAACTTACCTTAGGTTACAAAGCCAGAAGGTGGCAGAACTGAAATTTGAACCCAGGCCTTACTGATGCTGGCCTGAACCACCTTTCCGCTCCTGGGGCACTTTTTCAACCGGCACATTTCAACACTTGTCTTTAGACTTTAATGACTTTTTAGGTGTTCAAGATTTTCTTTCTAAAATCTAGATGGCCCTGGGAAGGGTACCACCATTATGAACCATTTCCTGCTGAGGAAAGGCTGTTCTCCTGACAAAAGAAGGCCAGGTGGGAACAGAAAGAGTAAGAAACAGGCTGAGAGGCCCCACAGGCATATTTTCCAACTTTGCAACTTTGTCTCCAAAAATCATACCCAAAGGGGTCAGGCGTTTGTAACCCCGGGTGTTACCACCTCAAAAATGTATTTGTATTTTCTTTGACTTGACAGAACAAGGGTAGAAGTGTAACACAGAATTGTGTTAAGTCATCTTAAATTAGGGCAGTGTTCAGATCCTGGCACGGAGCTTTAGATAATAACAGTTTATTGATTTTTAAATTACATGCAGTCGGAATTAGATCTGTCAGCAAAGAGCTGGATTTTGGCAATGCAGTTATTTTCAGAGTCATAGCATTTAGATGTCAATATCAATAACATTTACCTTTAGAGAAGAAAAAAATTAACACCTACTACTACCATGACCATTAGGAATTATGAACCTCCTTATATGAGGCATCAGGACCAGGGGTCGCACTGGCTGTGGTCCCCAGAGCCTAGGCATCCATCCACGGGGGAAACACAAACTGGAGATTCAGTGTCTGGTGAGGATTCAGTGTCTGCTGAGAATCCACTTCCTGGCTCATCAGCATGTCTCTTCTCAGGGTACTTCACATGGTGGAAGGGGCAAGGGAGCTCTGTGGGGTGGGGGTCTCTTTTATAAGGACACTAATCCCACTCACGAGGGCAGAGCCTCATGATCTAAATACCTTCCAAGGTCCCCTAATATCAGCACACTGAAGACGAGAATGTAGCATATGAATTTTGGGGGCCCACAAGCATTCAGTCTACAGCACCCACCCACCTGCCTTCACCATGACATGAGAAGTAGCAGGAAACCCACGAGCTGGGATCTGAAGAAGCTTAAGCGACCAGTCCCTCAAGCACCACTCTCCCCTGACGTCAAGCCTGAAATTCCACCCTTGACGCTGTGTTCCCTCACTGGTGGCACAAATATTCTGTTCCAACCCTAACTGGTTACTGTAGTTCAATTCTGGCACCACCCCCCGCAGTTAACTCAAACCCCACAAGTTAAGGGCTCAGTCCTCCATTAGACTGTCCTCGTTTCACGTGCCAACTTTACTTCGGGGTTTCTCAGGCCAGCCGTGCTTCTGACTGACTGACTACAAATTTCACGGTTCCCATGACAGGCCTGATAATTTGTTAGAATGACTCACAGATCTCAGGAAACTGTCATATTTATGACAACAGTTTTATTATCAAGGATACAAATCCCAACCAGCCAAGTGAGGAGACATACAGGACGAGGTCTGGGAGGGTCCCCAGTGCCAAGATCCCATACCCACTCCTTGTGGATCTGGGGCACTTCACCCTCCCAGTACATTGACGTGTTCACCAATCAGGAAGCTCCCCTGAGTTCTGATGTCCAGAGTTTACATTGAAGTTTCACTTCACTTTAAACAGGACTGATTAAATAAAACACTGGCCATGAGATTGAACTCAACGTCCAACCCCTCTGCTGCCTAGAGGTCAGACGGGCTCCAAGTCAAACCCTCTGATCACAAGGTGGGCCTTTCAGGGGACCAGCCCCCATCCTGAAGCTATCTTGGGGCTTCCCGGGAGTCATCTCATTAGCATAAGCTCAGGTGTGCTGGGGCAGGGTGGGCGGTTCACGAATAACAAAGACATTCTTATCACTCGGGAAATTCTAATTTTAGCAGCTCTGTGCCAGAAACTCGGGACAAAGACCAGACAAGTTCTTGATTATACAACACATGTGAGTGCCTTTGCTAGCGTAAATATTGCAATATAGCAAGGCAGTAAGCCACAGGGCCCGAGTCTGTTTCCCTTTAAGACGAGACACCGAAAGAGCTAGTTCCCTTGTTTTTTGTTTTCTTTTTTTCTTTTTTCTGTAACAGTATTTCTTTTCCTGATACCTCATCCAAATTCTGGATCACTGAAATTTTGCATGCTCAAAATATCAAATCAGGACACTTTCTCAGCACCAGCCCCAACCTCCTACCACAAACACGTCAGCATTGCTGTGGGACACAACACGGCAGTGGAGGGTGGTAAAAGAATTTACCAAAGAACCAAAGACCAGGAGGTTTTAAGAAAAAAGGGGAGATTTAATAGATGTGCTGCTGTAGGCAACAGCGGGCCACAAAGATGAGAGATGAGCACCGAGGTGGCCCTGCAGGGTCTTGTACAGGAAGGAGGGGCTGTGAACACAAGGAGCAGGGGCTGCATGATCAGTTCCTGACCTGACGGGTTGTAAGATCTGTCGGGGACTTCTCTGAATAATAGGATTTATGATTGTGATAGGGGCAGGATGTGATGCCGGTCCTCCTAGGGGATTTCCTGGGGCAGTTAGTTTTGTTCAAGAGAAGATGTTTTTATCTTGCAGAAAAGCCAGTATGCGGCAGGTCCTGCTGTGGGGAGTGGGGGTTAAGGTGACTCTAGGCACACAGAGAGCCCTGGGGTAGGGTTTTTCTGACTTTAAAGAGGCACCAGCCGGCTCCACAGAAGAGAAGCCCTGAGCCACTCTATCGATTGAACAGGAAGGTCAGTGGCTCAGAGCCCAGCTTTACCCCACATGGTGCATCAAAGGACAGAATGAGGCAACAGAGGTGGTTCTGGCAAAAGCTGCAGAGACCAAGGGAAAGAGAACAGAGTAATAATGGTCTAAGGGTTCCCAAAATTCACAGAGGAGGGAACATTGGAGTTATGGTTAGGCTCGTAAGGGACTGAGCTGACATCTATCCCACACTGACTGACTGTACCTGGTTTAGATTTGCCCGACCTGTTGACATTGTGCAGGAAAAATATTGCAAGCCACATCAGTAAGCAAAGAACGCTGTGGTCATCAAGTCATCAGCGGCTACTGCCAACTCAGGATGCAGACAAGCAGGCAGCCCAGCCTCTGCAGCCGCCCCCAACGGTGCTCCCCCCCCCAACCCCGGGGGACTCAGAATGTGAAAGGACAGGAGACTGGCCCTAGATAGCTAGGTGCTTGTCAAAGCAATGAATTCAATGAGCACAGGCATTTGCTCCCTGCTACACATAGAAAAGCGCTAAATTCTTTAACTTGAGATGTCTGGTTTTCTTTAGTTAAGGGTAATCTTTTAATGTTCCGACTACCTGGTCTTTGTTGTAAAACTCCTCTACATCCTGGCTCCTCCCCCGCCTCTTCGGAGCAGTCCCTCAGAGCTATCTGAGAGGCTGTCATCCCGGGCTAGAGGGGTTCGAGCCCTCCGAAATGTCCACAGAAAAAAACATAACTCTCAACTTTCAGGTTGTGCATTTATTTCAGTCGACAACGTGAACATCAAGATGGTCATTTAAGTGAGCTCCCGCCTGTGTTCTCTCCCTTCTCCAAGTAAACATGCTCACTGCCACCAGTCTCCGCATATGAGAGATCCAATCATATAATTATCTGCTGGAATCTCTAACATCCTTTAACCCCACCCCTGCCATTACTTTGTATAAGGGTCAGGGCAAGGCCCAGCGTGCTGCCTGTTTTTGTTAATAAAATTTTACTAGCACACAGCAGTTGTCATCCATTCACGTAGGGTCTGTGGCTGTTTTGTGTTTCATGGCAGAGTTGGAGTTGCGCAGTAGCAACAAGGATCATACAACCTGTGAAGCATAATGTATTTACTATCTGGTGCTTTAGAGGAAGTTTTCCAAGTCCTTCAATGGTAGGGCTTTTGATGCTTTTCCTCCAAAGCACTTCAAACCGAAAAAGGGCATTCACTGGCTTCTTACGTGTGCAAAAATGCTTTGATGTCATCAGGTTTATTTTAAATATCCTACGGCTTTTGCACTACAATATATCTATGTTTTCATATTAAAAAAACAAAAACAAAAACAAAAACACAGGTATTTTGTTTGTTCTAAATCTACAGGAAAATTGATGACCTAAGAAAATGTACAGAGGTCATTTGGCGCTGAAAATGAGAAGGATGGACTCATGGGTTAAATTCTGAACCTTTTAAGCTAGTATTTGAGGGTCCACAGCACAGGCAACCTAGAAGATGGAGCGGAAATTGATTTAGTCAGGGCCCAGTCAGGAAAACAGAAGCCACTCCAGGTAATATAAAAAGCGGGAATTTCACACAGGGGGTTGATTACAAAGGGGACGGAAGAACTGAGAAATCAAGACAGGACAGTGAGACAACAAAGAGATCCTCACAGCAGGAAGCAGCTACCCTCCTCCATCACCACTGCCCAGGGCTGCAGACAAAGGGAGGAGGCAGAGTTGTTAGAGCCCAAGAGATGGGTCCACTGACAGAAGCTGGAACCATGGTGGGCCTGTGATGGAGACGGAAGAGCGGGAGTGATGGAGGAGCAACAGCAGCCACCCCGGATTCTCCTGTCCTCTGTCCTCCAGTCTCCCACTGGCGCCCCCACCAGGCTGAGCCCAGCTAGAAGCCAGGTGGTGGGCATGGGAACTGTGACTTTGCAACATTACAGAGTGAGAGAAGGGCAGGTCATGGGTCTGAGAGCAGACAAGCCAATGTAGCATAGATGGCCATCAGGGGAGGTTGCCGTCACTAGAAAGAGTCCATCCAGGCCACCAAGAGTCCAAAGAGAGTGACAGAGCCTCAGTGAATTCATTACAGTGTAGGATCTTGTCCTCAGTATTGTGACCTGAGCCTCCCGCTGACCACATGTACCTGACTTATAGAAATATTCACTCTGACGAAGTGCAACTAAAAAGCTGAGGCATGGAAAACCAGAGTAAGCAACCAGCTGCTGAGACATTGGAGAGGCCTGAACACTATTTCCCTGTAAGAAAACTGTAAGGAAATCCAAATCACCTGCAGACACTTTGCAGCATGGAGGCAGAACCAGAGGTGCTTATTTTATGATCTGATTGTTTTTAGACATCAGGTTCCCGTAGGCTGAGCAATCATCTCCGCAGCCAGGCTGTCCATGCCGTCAACAACAGATCCATCTCATCTTTGGGTCAAGGCCCCTCTCCGCGGAACTGCGCCCACGGGAGCACTGCCAGTGTGTGCTCAGAGACCCACCCGCCGTGCTTTCCTAACTGGCGAATGGGCCACCTCCTTATTCAGATAGGCTAACGCCAACTTCAGCTGGCCTGGGGGAGCATCCTGCCTCTTTGAAAAGACACATCTTTGCTTTTTCATTCATTACACTTTGCTATTATGATTTAACTTTCAGAAGACCGGCACTGCAGGATGGGGAATTCAAAAGAGGTAGGTTTGCGATAGCCCCTCACATGCCACATGCAGGCCCTCTCGGCATTGTCTTCTGTGTTTTCCAGGCCTGGTCCACAGAAGACAGTTAGTTCATGGAGTGCTGACCACCCCCTGCCTTGCTAATCTGCTTTACCCAAGGAGCGTCCACTCCCACACTCCCTCCAGTGCTCAAGGTCCATCTCGGTGCCCATTTTCATTGGTCTGTCCTGATCCCCAAGTTAAGCTGACTCAGTTGCCACTCCTTCAAGGCCTCAGAGTAACTCGTTGGAATCCTTTTAAAGTAAAATACTGTGCCTTTATTATGATCATAGGTCTTGTCTGACTTCCAGAATTACATAGCAAGGGACAGGTACCATGTCTTCCTCACCTCTATATCCCCAACAGGGCTTGGTATTCAGTCAGAGCCCAATTATCTGAATGCAGAACTCTGACAGATGATCTGTTTTTCTCTGAAGACTTTCCCCTAAATCATCCTATTGTTAGACAGCTTTCGTTTTTAGAATATTCTTCCTTCTTTTGACCTAAAATATTATTATGTTCATCCAGTTGTCTCAGGTTATCCTCTGGGGTTACAAAGAATAATTCTATCCCTCCTTCCGTGTGGCAACCCTTTAGATATCTGAACAAAGGTTGTGCCCGAGTCTCCTTTTCTCTCCATTATACCCTCTACATTTTGGACTCTGCAGACCACCCATCACATTGGCTCTGTCTGTTGACTGTCCCTTCCTGGGATCTACCCTCCACAGCTACTGGACTTCCCATTCGAATTACGCTGACATTGGACATGATTCCTAGGTAGCCATACCTGTTCAACTGCTGTTGTGTGTGCCGGGAAATCATTTTAGATAACTTCATTCTCCCACCGCCCCCACTCCCCCCTGAGCTCTTCGGCTCTCCTGAGCAGGGTGGGTGACCAGGCTCCTCTTTTCCAGACCAGCTCTAGATCACGGCGTTCCTGGGCTCGGTCTGCAGACACAGCCGGCTCCTCTGCTGGGGACTGAGCTGTACGTGCTCAGCCATCCTCTCAGTTGCCACAGAGGTCTTATTTCATATTAAATTAAATTAGCTAATATTAAAGTGCATTGATGTGTTCAATCTTATAATAATCTTCTTCTACAACCTGACCTTAAGATAATACATCATTGAGAAAGAGAAAGGGAATGAGAGAGAGAGAGAGAGAGAGAGAGAGAGAAAGAGCAAGACTAAATATCTCTCAGGCACCAGATGCCCGCACGCCCGGAGCCAACAGCTCGTCCAGGCCACTCTCAGCTCTCACCAGACAATTGCAATGGCAGCCTTTAACCTGTTCTCTGCAGAGTGTCTGCCTTGAGCTTTCAAATGCAAATCTGGTCATAACACTCTCCTACTTAAGACACTCTAATGGCTCCCTTTGTTCTTGGGACAAAGACCAAAATTCCTAATCTGGTCTTTGTTACCTTCCATAGATCCCTCAGAAGCTGCCTGACTATCCCTTACATCCCCTTCTCAGCTCAGATCAAGCAAATTCCTCTATTACACAGCCTCACGGTCGCATATACCATTACCACACCATGCAATTTTACACTGACTTGTGTGACTCTTAGATTTAGGTCTGTCTTCCTCTCTAGGGTGGAAGTTCAACGTGGCAGGAACTGTGTCTGTTTCTGCTCTTCACCATAACCCCAGCATTAGGTAGGGACCTGACACATAGAGAGTATTTGTGAATGAAAAAAAAAAGGATGGTGTAGTAGGCTGAATGAGACTCCTCCCCCCTCAAAGTTATCCACTTCCTAAGCCCCAGAACATGTACATGTTACCTCCTATAGCAAAGGGGACTTTGATGTGGTTAAATTAAAGATCTTTAGATGGGTAGAGTCTCCTGCACGGTCTGAGTCCAATGTGATTGCAAAGTGCTTACAAGAAGGAGGCAAGGAGGCCAAAGTAGGAAACAAGTGATGTGAGGATGGAAGTAGAGGCTGGAATGATTCAGGGAACAGCTCATGAATCAAGGCAGACAGGTGGCCCCCGGAAGTAGAAGAATCAAGGAAATGAATTCTCCCCTAAATACAGCAGCAGGAACAGCCACCATGTTTGCAGTAATGTTACAGCAGTCATAGGAAACGAATATGGATGGGGAGAAAAAAGAGAGAAAGAAAAAGACAAAGATTTCTATTTCACATTTAGGAAAAGGAATAAAATTACCTTACCTTAAAATACCTAAAAGAAAAGATCTTTTTAGAAAGATCAAAGTTCATCTATGCAGGTAGAGATTGCTGTCCCTGGAAAGGGTCTTCCTATACAATGAAGGAAGCCAATTTTATCTGATTCTGGTGAGGGTTTCCAGCCCCCTACCCTAAACTTCTGGCCCTTAAACTTTGCATCTATGTGTACACACTCCCTCTGCTCTGTTGACACCTGGAAACTCTGTTCACTCCCTCTGCATCCTTCCAGACATCTCACTGAGCCCCATCTCTCCCCATGACTCCTGCCTTAGCCCTGGTAACTCAAAGGGCTTAAGCAGCCCCTGTGACATATGCGCTGCCTTTCACAACCAATTGGGAGGGACTAGGGGATGGGGAACAGCTGGAGCCCCTGTCTTCTAGGTCCTTGTCTAGTGCTCTGTCCTCCACCCACGATGCGTCCTTGTCTACAGGACAGAAAGATTAGGATGCTTTGAGGCTTGATAAAAATGACTCTTCCTAAAACCTTGCCAACCAGAGAGATCCAACTGTATTTCCATCTGCAAAGCCCGCTCGAAAGTATTCCAGAGCTTGTCTTTTCTCCCTCATTGTAGGCCAAGGCTTGCCTGGCATGTGTCCTAATTTCTCTCTGCCTCAAAGAAGCCCCCTGACCAAAGAGAGGGCTGGTTCTCCTATTCAAAGGAGTGCAACCTCCCCGCCTCAGCAAATGACATGACATTTGCATAAAGCCTGAATTGAGATGCTCTGGAGCGGGTGATGCATTCAGAAAGCCCCTTGCTCTGTTCCTGTCCATCAGCCTCGCTGGAGATCATCTGCCCTCCGTCTCTGTTTCCACAAAGCCAGCACAGGGAGGCAGGAATTGGGCCAGCTGCCTGACGACTTTAATGTTAAAATGTGTTGAACATTCACAGGCCACAGAACTCTGCTAAGTGAACCAAATGGGCCTCCCTAAAGCCATATGCTCACTCTATCACATTCCAGCTGCAGCCCTCCTGCAAACAGGGAGCAGACTTGCTGGGGAAGCTCTGGGTTTTGTTTTTTCTTTTTTTTTCTTCTTCCCTGTTGAACTACTAATACCAGATGCTGATGTCACAATCCGAGAACTGGTAGAGAAAAGTCAGCAGCGAGCAGAGAGTCCCCCGAGAGCAAGAGCCTGTCCTTCCCTAACAAGCACTTTTTAGAGGCATCTTTAAACTTTTGTGTCCCTGGTGCACTCTTAAAGGATGAGATCACTCCTGAGTGATTAGGAGCTGTGGCAGAGACTAGCTAGCTCTTCCCCAAAAGTTCCTTCTTTCCCTTGGGCACACAGCTAGACCACACTCGTCAGCCTCCCTTGTGATAAGCTGTGGACAATGACTGCGTTTTAGCCAATGGAATAGGCTATGGGCCACTTATGTAAAAACGGAATTTTCCCGATCTAGGGTGACAGACGGTCCTGATTATAGCACTGAGAGCCCTGCAACCTGGGAAATCTCTCAGTCTCTGGCAAACAGGGAAGGCGGTCATCCTAGTGGTCCCCCAACCCCTACTGTTACCTGCCAGCTCCATACAGAGGCTCCCAGGCCCTAGACCATGGTTCTCAAACTTCAGCTTGTATCAGCATCACTTGAAAGGCTGAATAAAACCTGGATTGCTGGGCTCTAGTTTTCGATTCAGTAAGTCTGGGGTGAGGTCCAGGAATTTCCATTCCTAACAAGCTCCCTAGTGAGATTGGTGCTGCCAGGCCAAGGACCACACTTTGAGAAGCTTGCCTTAAGTCGGTGTTTCTCACTTTGCTACATATGAGAGTTATCTAAAAAAATCCCACTACCTAGGCTGTTCCCCAGATCAGCCACACCAGAATCGCTGAGGATGAGTCCTAGTCAGCAATAGACTTTTTAAGCTCTACAGGTAATTCCGATTTTTAGCCAAATTTGAGAACCAGTGCCCAAGAACAGTGTTTTCAAATGTTAATGTCCCTGTGAACCTGAAGATATTTATTAAAATGCAAAAGAAGGGGCTGGGATTCTACATTTTTTTAATAAGTTCCTGGGTCATGATGCAGCTACTGGTCTGGGCAACCACACTTGGAGAAGTGAGGCCTCAGTGCTTCTAAGACTTCCATGTGCATCAGAATCATCCAGAAAAACTTGTAAGAACATAAAGATTGCTGGGCCCCACCCCCAGAATTTCTGACACAGTAGGCCTGAGTGGGGTCTAAGAGTTTTCATTTTTAACAAGTTCCCCCCAAAAGTTCTGGCTACTCTTGCCAGAAGAAGAGGAAGGAGTGGATTCTGAGGGACAGTCAATGAAGGTTCACTACCTTGATGCAGCTCCTGACCCATTTTAGGGAAGCACTCATGCTCCCAAAATGAACAAGGAATACTATAGATGCTCCAAGTTCTCCCTCGGATGCTAAGAAATGGACAAGGCGAGAAAAATCCATGTTAATTTCAATATTCACTGTGTAGCTTCTGATAGCGGCCAAAACAGGCCAGGTAAGAAATATCTCACTGTCCATATATTCAGTGGTTAACATTTACTGTCTGCTTTCTACGTGCCAGGTACTATCATAATCACTGAAAAATCTTTCCTGACGGTTACCCTGGGAGAGAAGCACTATTAACCCCTTCATGTTGTGTTTGAGAAAACTGAGGCACAGAGAAGATAAGTAATGTGTCCAAGGTCATGAAACTAGAACCAAGATTGGAAACCAGACAGTCTGACTCCAGTGTTCACTGTCGTAATTGTTGCCCTGTGCTGTCTCCCTCAGGGAGTAGGAAAAAATGGTGACCAGAAAAGAAACACCCAGACATTATTATTTAAGATAATTAGCACAAATATCCTTGTCTCCTTCCTAAGTCTGGTATTCACTAAGTCTTTAATTATTCACAGAGAAAATCTAAAACCACAGAAAAAAGGACATGAAATAGTCCATCAAAGCCTTAAAGGATCACTCAAGATCCACAAATCCCTGTTTCTTGGAAAATTGTCGGCAGCATTTTTGCAGCCCCCATCCAGCAGATGATTATGCTGAGAGCAAGCCAGAAGCAATTGCCAACCCATCTGTGACTTTGGACAAGTCATTTAACCTGACTTAGCTTCAGTTTCCTCATCTGGAAAAGCAGGAGTCAGAACAGAACCTGCCTTCTAAGACTGAGGTGAGAATTAAACCAGGTATTACATGTCAAGCATTCAGTCTGGTGTCTGCATTAAAGAAGTGATAATCATGATGAGCTATTATTAGCATCAGTTTAAAAAAATTTTCTTCAAAGGACTTTTATGAGAATTGGAAATCATATATGTGCCACACCTGGCACTAAAACATTAAAAAAAATCCTGTTATTAATATCCCCGCTATGCACATACATTGTGGTACCTTGAAGAGAATCAGTATTTATGGAGTGCTTATCGTGTTTTCAGCATTCATTCACTTATTCATTCAACAATGATTACTAAAAAGGGGTCACATGGTACAGATATTTTGAAGGTGGAGAATATATGGATGGATCAGGTGTGGGGTGTGAGGGGAAGAGAGACATAAAAGATGATGATAAGCACACAGTCCCACGCACCATGGTGAGAATGAAATGAACAAGAATAGAAAGAAAGGTATGAAGCTGGAGACGTGGACCAAAAAACAGATCATGAGGAAACCTGTGCATGAGGAGCTTGTTCTTCACTCGGAGGGCAATGGAGAGCCATTGAAGGGCTAAGAGCAGAGAAGTGTCAACTTAGAGATAAGACTGAGTGCAGTGAAACCAGCAGAAATTCTTATGTAATGTAATAGTTTGGGTGAAACACAATGGGTCTTGAACGGTAGGAGTCGATGGGAGGGCAGACACAAGAGTGAGTTGTCAGTGTGTTGGCATGAATTTTTGGTTGCTTGAATGTTAAGGGTGAGAGGATAGAGGAATCCAAATGGAGCCCCAGGTTTCCAGCTTGGCAGCCATGGCAGAGACTGCCAGTCATCGAACCTCTTTCATTCTCCCTGTCTTCCTTTCCATCAGAAACCCAGATACTTGTGCTCATCTTTTAAACATATACGTATTTCCCAGAATCGCTTGCAGATAAAGGTAACCAAGTGACACCATGAGATATAAGGGCTGAATGGAACTTTCTGGAAGGTTCCTTAAGGGGACTCGTCCAGCTGGAAAACAGCATCTCATCTCACTCTTCCTCCTTCCTCCTACCTGGAACGTGGCCAGGAAACTAGGCTGGGAGGGGGAGTGTGGGGCCACAATGAAACCACAGAGGGGCCACAGCCCTGGACAGCTGAAGTGGCCGCTGAACAAGAAGGTTGTTTTCATAATACAAAGGACCATTTTATTCTGGTCTAGGGTAGAGCAGTGTGTATTATTTCCTTTTGACTTTTCACCATTTGCCACCAAATGGAACCATAGAACCAGAGAATTTAGGGTTTGGCAGTTTTCCCCACTTCTAAATCACTCTTGTCTGAAACAGGGAAATTAAATGATGGAGAACTGCCTCTAAGGAATGAATACATCTGTCCAGGATGAAAATCCTCTCTGAGGTGACAGCCTCGACCCTGTTTCCAGTCTTTGCCTTCATCCATCTCCAAACTGCACGGAACAGTCTTCATTCATGCCCATACATCAATGCGTAGGGTACTTAGCTCTCTCACATACATTTCACTACACCTTTCAAAGAACACCTGTGGGTGAATTTCTCTCAGGCAATGTTTTAGAAAGGAAAAGATGTTTCACGCTCAGCCTGAGTGGAATGAAGCTGGAAGATGTTCCACCCCAAGGAAGCCAGGATGATTCTCCTTTATGAAGCCTCTTCTAGATGCATTTCATATACCACCAACCTGGATTTTGCCACTGCCTTCCCCTCACTGGCCCTGCCCAGAAATGTGATATTATTAACTCATGTAGAATAGATTTCTCTCTCGGGGGGAAATTCATATTAACCAAGCTTACAGGTCTAAAGTCTAAAGCCAAATAGTGGTTTCTCAATTTCCAGTGAGAAAATTTGTAACTGCCACATAAAAAGAGGGTTTGAGGGGCACATGAGCAGAGTGACAAGAACTGGGTTAGACGGACCAAATGTTTGAGCGCCTCCTGTTAAAGCAGACTTGGCCTTAGCAGTGGGACCAAAACCCTAGCAGATGGTTGACCACAACTTTCACATCCATTCCATGTTGGTGGTGCCTGTGTGTCCAGCACCAGAAGCACTTAAAGCCCTCTGCTAAGGATCCACCTGCCAACCCCTTGACAGGACCTGCATTTCCTACAGAGATTCTCCCCATGGCCAAGGTCTTTCTTTGAAAATGCGAATTGCTATAATAAGGTGGCTGTCTGCTCTCACTGTCACTTTAAGGTGACTTTGCCATATTCTGCTCTGATCTATTATGTATCCATATTAAAGTTTAACACTCAGAAGGCACCCTATTTCCCTCGCTTCTAAGATCTTAAGCAATGACTCACTTGAGACCCCAAAGACTGACAAGAGCAATGAAACTAGACTGATTTCTGCCTGTGGTGTAGAAGCCCTTCTCATAACTTCTTAGGCTAATGTTGTGTTTAGTACCAGTGAGACTTTAACTTCTGGGCCACAGGGAAGATTTTCAGAAAGTCCCCACATAACCCTTCTGCTTAGAAAGTAAGCTATCATTTCCCCCCAGAAAAAGGCTTTAGATCAGGATCTACACAAAATTCCAAGGCCAGCTGGGCAGAATGACACCTCTGTTGGTAGGGGCCAGTGCACAGCTTAATTCATACTATAAGGGCAATCACTGGCATGGTAACATAACAACTCCCCTAACTGTTGTCACTCCCTATGGTTCAAGCCTTCTCTCTTCTCCCTGGCAGGCCAGATTAATCATACTGTATTTGGACAGCCAAACGGTGAGCCCACATTTTAAAAGGGTTTTCTGGCACTACAGGCTGGTTCCAAACGCATTACTGATGATATAGTCAATTTCTCTGGCACCAGCGTGATGGAAACAACGTGCTGTGGACATGGAAGTCACCATAGGCAAAAATGCATCATTCCAAGGGGGCAATTTGCATGGGTGGATGCAGTCCTGAAATACACAGTAGGAGAAAAGGAGTCTATTGGCTCCTTCTTCCCTTTGAGCTGGCCCCTGTCTTGAAACACATAGCGAAGTCAGTCCTCCACCCACTACCCCCCACTGTCAAGGTTAGAAATGTCTAGGGGTTCAGAGGCAGTGCCCTGCTGCCTGCTCCCCAACAAGTCCCATGGCACACTCTCTGGGCCTCAACCATAAAGCAAGCTGGTCGAACCAGTTGAGTTCTGAAGGCCTTTCTGATTCCCATATTCTGTTTTGATGAATGATTTATTAATTACAAAACCACAGCTCTTCAGGCACATAGGGATCAATTCACTTCATAACAGAAAAGAAAAAGTAGCAATTCACTTGGCAATTATTTACGAGCGTCTTCTCCATATGAGGTGTTGGGAGACTCAGTTGCTATGGAAGTGCTCCCTTGATTCTACCATTTTTGTCTTGGTGACCATTTGATGCAATTGGAACAAGTCATTAAGATTCTAAGGTTTTAGACCATTTTTTCCTATGTTCTGTGCACACCAGCCCCTCTCCACACCTCAACTCTGTCTTACCCCTATTGATCTTACCAGCCCCTCAGAGCTGTCCTCGGACTCAGAAATATGGTGGAGTCAGAAGAGGACAAGGGGTTTGGTGAGAGTCAAGAATGGGCACCACTGAGGGCTGAGGTGGCAGTCCCTGACGGACAGATTAGAGCCTGACTTCACTGTGGGATCTGAGTTTAAGTCCTGGCTTTGCCACTGATCAGCCTCATGTCCTTGAGAACTGCTTCCCTTGTGTAAACTGTGATTAAAGACAGATCTGTCTCATAGGCCCAATACGAGATGAGGAGAAATAAACGTGATGCCATGCAACAGGTGCTCAGCACGGGGCCTGGGACAGAATAAATGCTTGATTAAAATAAAGTGATTATTATCATCAGGGGTTAATGAGATTTAGAAATCAGATGATCATCTACAATGTCTATGTCCAGTTACCAGGGGATAGGCTAAGAGCCCCATGTATCAAAATAGCTGTGTCAAATCAGCCACATCAAAGGGTCCTCTGCTATGGAAAATGCCACGCCTACTCTCACAAAGCTAGAGACACTGAATATACATGACTGGAGATAATAGAAAAAATACCAAATGGAAAGTGAAGGAATAGTAACCAATGTTTGGAGAAGAGCTACATATGCACAAAGAAGGAAGCAAATGCTCTCATTGTGGAGGCATCACAGAGGGCTTCATGGAGGTGGTGGCATCCCAAGGATACCATGGAGTAATATTGGGGTGGTGCATCCAAGCCCAAGAACAGCGCAAGTACGCACAGGGAGTTGGACACCCCAGGACACATCTAAGGGACTAAGGGAGTGATACCACTCTGTGCACTGTGTCTGCCCCAGACCTTGGGTTGGGGTTGACAGGAGAGAGGGAGCCTGGGGCTTCCCTTTATGATGTGAGTTCCTCTGTGTCACTTAGAAAGGAAGGGCACCCAAAAGCTGCCATGTAGCAGGTAAGACTCTAGTCCTAGGATGTCACATCTCAGTCTTGGATATACCCTTTGCTAACTGTGTGACCTTAGGCAAATTATTTTAACTTCTCATGCCTCAGTTTCCTCAGATGGAAGATAGGATTAATGGTACTGGTAGTGTTGTTGAAGGGATTAAATGAGACAATGCAAGTAAAGCCTGTAGAATGCACACACTGAGTGTGGCCACAGTAACCACACACAATGACACAATGATATAACATAACAATATTGTATCATAATATAATACGAGATTCCCCCAGGCTGGAAATGCACGGCGTAACATGCATTGTGCTATCAGTTCTCTGAGCATTGCTTGCCACCTCATCATGAAATTCTACACCCACTTCAGGCCATTAGAATAAACTGGAGGACTCATGTGTTTTCAAAACAGGCTTTCTTTTCAAGAACAAATAAAGCCAGCATTTAAAAAAATTTTTTTAAAAAAACTATCTCAGAAACTAATTTCAATCTCTCAGTGGTTGACTCCAGAAAAATGATGACAATGATGACTATTAATGTTTACTGAGCACTAACTACGTGCCAGGCACCAAAAATTCACCGATATTCATTCCTTCCACTCCCTGCATACCTCTGCAGGTGAGATTTATTGTTATGTGAATTTTAGAATAGAGGAACTGAGGACTTCCTCAAAAGCGCTGAGATCCAAACTAGGCTGGCTCAACATGAAAGAGGAGTTTGTGTTTCAAGTCAAAGAGGCTTTAAACTTATTTCTCCTGATTTTTGCTTCACACTGTAGATACGCCACGTGAGGGAGTGGCTGACTGTCCCACTACCACCATCCCATGGGAAAGCACTGCCAGCTGGAATGTCTCCCTAGCCTCATGTGACTAGAACAGCCTGACCAACAGGAGACAGGCATCACCGGGGGCTGTCACTGCCACTCCCTGATTAGAGACTCTATGATTCCTCCTACCCCTTCCTGAAAAAAAACTGGAAGAGGCTGTATTCCCCAAAGGGTCAGGATCAGACGGTCTTTCTCAATGAATGGGAAGCCAGAGGGCCACTGTCCCAGATAACCATCAGCATCACATCCCCCGTGCTGGACTGAGTCCAGAGCATCCTCATGGGGCTCCCACAGGAATCCTCCTGATGACAGACAGCAGGAAGGCTCAGATTTCTCAACAGTTTTCACTCTCAGAAGACACTCCCCATTCTGCTTTCAGCTTTATTCCTTGTTCAGTGCCCTCCCTATGCATCGTCACATGAACCAGATTCCTTTCCAGGGAGAGATTGACAAAGAGGCAGAGAGGAGCGACGGGCTGGAAATTTTTCAAGAAAAGGATTTGATCTGTAAAAAATAGAGGCTGTCCATTTATTTATTCATCCCTCCACATGACTTCCTAAAAAGTACTCCTCTTATCACTTTCATCCTTTAAAAATTTAATTATCGTCTATCAGATAGGCTTAATTTTAAGACTCTTCAAAAATCTAACCGTAAACTATATATTCAAACAGATTTCCAGGGATTCCACTTGAATCATCTGCTCCAGCCGAACTGGCCCACCTGGCTCGCTCAGATCTCATCATCCTTTACACTTGGTGCACTGGCCCCTTCTTCTGTGGGTTCACTAACACTATTCCTCCTGCCCATGAGGCCCTTGCCTCTCCTCTTTTCTCTTCTTCCAGAGATGTGCTCATGCCAGCTTCCTCCACCAAGCCTGCCTGGACCACTTTGTCACACAAGACCCCTCCCTTTCCTCAGGAGAGGGTTGTCCTGCACTGGCCTGGCAGGGACATGTCATCTTTTCACCGCTTGTAACTGACATTTCACAGGTTTATGAAATTCGACATGAAGATATTTTATTGAACATTTGCTAAGGGCAAGAGATCATGCTATCTCTGCCCTGCAGAGATCCAAAGACATAATCCCACCCTTCACAGAATTCATCATCTGATGAGAAAGATAAACAGATGTGCAAGGAACGTCAGTAGCTGACAGGATGAAGTATGTGCTCTGTAGACGGAAGAGGCAGGTGTAGATGGATAAGGAATTCCAACGCACAGCCCTCCTGCAAAACCCAAAAGTCCTAACAAAGCAATGAGGCACTAGACACAAACCCATGATGTATCCAGAAGGCGGCTGCAGAATCACCCCAAGGTCTACTCTATTAGTATTGACTTTTTTTTTGTTTGTTTTTTCTTTAGAAATCGTCCACTTGGAAGGCACAGGTATGTCTTCCCCAAGGGGATGTGGTACAGGATGATTCCATCCGTATGGAGAGAGAAGGGTCTGGAAGATGGAATGTGACATCTGGAAATGGGAGGCCAGAGGCACCACCCAGGGAGGGAAGGAGGCAAGCTCTGAGACAAGGAGTTCCACCCACTTCACAAAGTGACCTGGGCTTAAGCAATCAGGTGTCAACCCAGCATAAGAGCATCCGCAGGGACAAGCAGACATGACAGGTGTCCAGGAGTCCAGGGTGCCCAGCAAGACTGGAGGGGCGAGGCAGATGTCAAAGGTGAGAGTGGCAAAAGCCAATGTCAGGGGTCAGACAAGGCTTGGAGGTCAGGGCAGCAGGGTCTTAAACCAGTAGCTGGTGAGGGTTAGGGCAGGAGCCAGGGAGAAGCCCTTTCATCTGTAGGCAGAGTCCATTTCCCCCGTCCATAACACAGTATGGACAACAATAATACACACTTATAAGCCTGGGGTAAAGATTAGATTAAGTGTATGTCAAACTCTTACATAAGTGCTGGACAAATTATAGGCATTACTATTTGCTTTTAAGGAGGGTGGGTAACAACACTTTGTCCAAAGAAGTGACCGTGAGTTTCCCAGAGCTGAATCCCATGCCCTGAAGCAGCTGAGTGGTTGATGGTGTGGATCAGAAGCACAACCCTCAAAGCTCTCCATCCCTGCCATGCAGAAACCCACCCGCCACGTCTCTGAGCAGGAATGGCCTCGGCCCCACGTTTGACTTACCAGTTTTACAGCTCAGCTTGCCTTTTTCATCTTATTGTTCTCTATGGTCATGTGATATATCTCTATTCCTTTCCTCTATATAAATATCATTTCTGTTTTCTGTATTTACTACTCAAATTGATGCATTATACCACAAGCTGTACATTTGTCTTCATTCTGAAGGAGTAATAGATCTCTCTCTCTCTCTTCTTTTTTTTTTTTTTGTAATTCAATAATTTAGTTTTCTATACAATGCAATTCAAGTTTCCATTCCTGAGGGAAGGGGGAACAAACAAAACAAGCAAACAGCACCACCTCAGTATGGAAAGAGAGAGGAAAAGAGAAAGAAAGAGGTAGTCTAATACAGAAACCCTGAGGGTGAGAGAGAGTGCAATTTCACAGGGAGAAATTATCCTCTCAAACATCCGAGGTCTTTCACACCATTCGAATTCTACACAACTGTTGTTGGCAGGGGCTGGTTAGGGCAAGAAGACAGTTAACGGGTCTGAACAAGGTGCTGTAAACCAGCCAAGAGCCTTCTTTTCCAGATGCTCACAGAAGCCAGGAGAAAAAAGAAAGCTGCCTGAAATTCATATTGGGAGTTGGAGGGCATCCAATAGCGATGGGGACAACTGTACACAGGGGACCAGGAGTAGATCGTCACTCTCTTGGCTGACGGAGGAGGTGAATCTGAACTTTGCTCCACTAGCAGTTAGTGGAGTGGAATTCCAGTCTCAGCCAAACCAATGTATTGGGGAGGCAAAAGAGCATGGTGGCTTTGAGTTGGCATTGCCTTTTCCCAGCTGTGTGCCATGGGGCTGATACCTCTTTAAATCGAGCCCTTGGGCTTCTTTGAAAGCCCACGACTCGTCTTTCTACAACCCCAAGTTTTGCCTACACATTCTAGCTGGAAGCAATCTAGCCCTTTACTATGTCCATGTGTATGTTACACGTGTGTACATGTACATAGGCACACTACATGTGTGTATGTCTATTACATGTATATTATATCCCTAATATCTCTGTGTGTATGTATGTGTGTGTATATATATATATATATCTATATATCTGTGTATCTATCTATATCTCTAAATTATATCATTTTGGAACTGAAGAAACTTCAAGAACTATATGTTGCAACTCCCTTCTTTCACAGAAAAAGGGAGGAAGTCCAGAAGCCTTGCTTAAGAGGACAGAGCTGCTTTTTGAACCCAACAAGACACCTGGCATTTGATTCCACAGGGTTCCCCCAGAGGGAAGTCTTACAAGATGAAAAGGCTTATTTTTACAAGCTGAGCATGTTCAGCACAGGCTCTTGAGATGCCTGAATACTCACTCCAGAGAGGGATCCCCACTCAAAGCTCTTTTTGCTCCTCTCCATGTTCACACCTGCTGCCCGAACACTTATGTCCGCACGTTGGATTATACGTCCTTGTATCCCCCACAGTACTTAGAAATGGAAGTTGCTCAATAAATGTTTGTAAATGAATGAACGGTTGAGTGGGACACGAATAATGGGACTTTGCAGGGAGGTCTGGGGGGAATAAAGATTTACCTAACAATTTATGTCGCTCTTGACATGCCATGCTTTTTCCCTTGCCCAGGAGGCCAATAGCACAAATACATGCCTTGCGATGAAAAATTCACAACCGTGCATTAGTCAGATACCCTGGTGACATTACTTGCAAACTGGAAAAGCCAAGGTCACAGCAAAAGCTGCCGTAAATCAAATGTGTCTTAAACACAGCATCTTCCTGTTGGGAAATCGGACCCACTTACTGTGTTTCCCCCAGGGTAAAGGCTACTTAGCACACCTCCTACTTAAACAGAGAACACCAGACACTCAAATATATCTGAGGCCAACCTGTGACATTGGCCCCTGGCTCTGAAGCATCAATCCCCTCTCCCTGCAAACAGCTCAGAGGCAAAGCTTATCTTCTGCACGGTGCATTAGGCAATTGCAAGAGAAGATATGAAAGGCTTTAAAACAGCATTTCCCAAACTGTTCCACGTGATACTCCTAGGTGTTTGGCAAATAAAAGCACTGCATGGTCAAAGAACATGGGGAAGCCACATATACTATATCCTAGTCTAAAGATATGAAAAATCCTGCAGGGAAGAAACCAGTTTAACCCAGGGTCCCCCAATCATTTTGACAAATAACCCTTTTACACCACGCAGCAGAGGCTCTATGGAACTTCTGGCTGTATGGTTGTAACTGCTCAGAGTTACGGAGGTTGTTCAGGGTCTTCCATGGGCCCTGAAGAAGAGTCACGGGAGAACACTGTCTGCACGGGAGAGCGGGGACTCGGCTTTCCCTGGCAAGAGTGGGGAGGAGAAAGCGCCCCCAGCCTCCTCACTCATGAATGTCCTCGGGGGCCTGCCCAGTGCCCCAGTGTTGAGAGGCTGTCAAATAAAAACAAATCCGAACTCAGTAAGGAGAGATTTTTCTTCAAAAGGATTATTGCAAAATATGGGGTGGGGTGGGACTATTGAAATGGAGGTGGGTGGAGCCACTGTCCATAAAGTCTGCACACAGCTCAGAGTCAGGCAGAGAGGGTTTTCTATTACAGAGAAGGGTGAGCAAGGCTAGAAAGACTGGATGTGGGCAAGCTGGATGGAAAGGTGGTATGACTGGAGAGAAAATCAGAGCATGTTTCACCTGGAGGCCAGCCTGCTCTCAGGAGGGGCTGTCTGCTGGCTCAGGCTGAGGGTGGGCCAAAGGCCAGGACCATGGAAAAGGAGGGGAGCTCCATCAAACTTTGGGTAACGAGCATTTTTTTCTAGTGGATCAGTGTGGATACAACAGTTCAGCTATTCCTTTGTGGGGCAAAGAATGGGCATTTGGAGGGTCTGGGACTGGCCTTGTTGTTGGTAAATGGTAAAGGGGGCACCTGTGGGTGTTATCTAAGACATGTGGAGAAGGGTGGTTCTTTGCAGTAAGTCTTTTTCCGGAACACAAAGGACGAGAGGGTTTCCTTTAACCCTCCCTCGCTGTTTTCCAGGAGTGCAGGGCTCAGGTACAATTCGATGTTGGCAGGGCCCGCTCACAGCCATATGAATCCAGCACCAATAATATCTGAGTAGCCAGCTTCCCTGAACTCTTCAGTTGGGGTGCTGGCCAGGTAAGAGGTGGTTCTGTTAAAACTTCAGGCTTTTCAGTGGAAGGAGGGAGATACGGACAGTCATAAGGAGGAGTCTGAGCTCTGAAACCACATGGCGTGGGTGCGGGCAAAAAGACACGGCAGAGATACCCGGCTGCCTAACCAGGGATATCTTCTCTTCTTCCTCGTTAACAGAACCCGATACTCCAACCTTCCTTGCACCTCGGGGCAGCTGTCAACAGAAGGGTGGGGAAACTTCTGGGCAGGACCCCCAGGAGTATTCCTTAAGTAGGGACGGAAAGCTAGGGCAATGTTTTTGTGCATCTGCTTTTATTCCTGCCTCAGCCTAGGCTGTGGATGAGATGGCGGGAACTCCAACCACCACCTCGGATCACAAGGTGAACTTGGAGATGGAAATCATGCACTAGGATGGCAGGAAAGGAAAAGAGAAGGAACCAGCTCCCTGAAGATCAGGTGAACTGCCAGCCAGCCTAGAATTATCTACCCTCATGCTTCTATTTCTTGAGAAAAACAAACAAATTTCTTTGTTATCAAGCCGTTGTAACTTCCAACCTCTGTTGAATCAGCCCCCCATACTTCCTGATACACAGAGATGGGGAAAACAGCGGAAAGGGACAGAGCAGTAATCCTAAGAGCATTTTCCACTATTAATCTTTGAAAATCTCTCTCTGCACCCCAAGGCCAAACCCACTAAATACAAAATTTTCTAAACATCAAATTCTATCAAGAACACCCCTTACAGACTCGTATGGTGGTCCACAGGGCACAGGCAGGGCCAGGAGCTGTACTGATCATCAAATCCTTTCACTGCATGATCAGGATATGGCATGACAGCTGCAGCTTTGCACCAAACGGCTCCATGGGCTTGTCTTGTCAATGCCACGAAACGCCAAAATCTCCAGGGGGTGCCGCCTGCAGCCACTGTCCGCAGGGAGAACAAAGAGAAAGTCAGGTAGAGAGAAGACATGTGATTGGAATTCCCTCACTCAGGTAGACGTTGATGTAATTCCTCAATAGAGCTGGCCTCAAAATAAACAAACAGGTATCTTTACTCAAACCCCTGCTTAAATACCCCTGTAGACTGGCTGGCTGTGGCCCATGTGCCATCACCAGGTTAACATAATAATATCTGGTAGGAGAGCAGAGCACTGAGAAACTGTACCTCACAAGCATGATCATTATGATGAGCGGTTTATGAAAGTGCAGAGCTCTCAACTCTCTCCAAAATGGACTGTTCAGGTACTCTTTCTCAATGATACCAAGAAGGAAAAAAAAAAAAAAAGGCATGATACAGAAAAAAAAAGGCATGATCATGATAATCAGCAGACCTGGGTTTTTTTTTTTTTTTTTTTTTTGGCTGATGTTGGCATTAACCCATCACATGACCTAAACTACCCACAAATTCTTGAACTCATGTTTCTTCACATGCGTATTAGTGCCTTATTGCTGCTGTAACAAATTGTGTAACAACGTGTGTAACACACACACATTGGCTTAAAACAATGCAAATGTCTCATCTTACAGTTCTAGAGTCCAGGTGTCAAAAAACAGGTTGGTAAGGCTGCATTTCTCCTGGAGGCTCTCAGAGATCATCTGTTTCCATCCTTTTTGCAGCTTCTAGAGGCTGCCAGCCTTCCTTGGCCCACGTCCCCTTCCTCTGCCATCTTCAGAGCCAGCAGCATAAGCATTTTCAAATCTCTGTCTGATTCTGAGCTTCCTGCCTCCCTCTTAAAAAGACCCTTGTGATCACACTGTCTCCCGGGTAACCCAGGATAATCTCCCCATCTCACAATTCTTAGTCATTCAGGCAGAGTTCCTTTGGCCATATAAGAAACACGCAGGTCCCAGGGATTAGGATGTGGACGTCCTAGGATGGGAGCCATTACTTTGCCTAACAACATGGACGTTGGAAAGTTGAGAGAGAAACACTCCAAAGTCCCTTCCATCTATTTACACCTTATTCATCACGATTATTTTCCCTCTGTGTGGTTCAGATCCATCTGATCTTCAAAAACTTTTGCAGTCCCACAGTACTGGTTCCACTGACCAAACAAACTGGAGATGCCTTGATGAACTTATTTATCTATTTAATACATCATTAAATCCTTATGGGTGCCTAATACACTAGGGACACTCTACACCCTCTGGGGCAAACAAAGTTAAATAAGCCACGGCCACAGCCTTCAGGTAGATTCCAGTAGACCAACTGCAGTGCATAAGGGGTGCTGCTTTCAAATATCTTTTAGTTACTTTGCAGGTTTGAGTTTATCAGGCAAGCGTGAATGGGGGCTGGTTTTTATTCTGTATTTGCAATTTTATAAGGTGTCTCGTTCTCAATAGGGTGGCATTGTAGATAAAACAATTCTTTGTCGTCTTGAGGACACTTAGCATCTGTGGCCTCACCTAGTGTCAGTAATGTTTCAGTCACCGTGACTCACATACACAGACACACATGAACATACACAAGTTTCCAGATGCCTCTGGGGGTAGGCTTGGGGTGGGACTGCTCCTGGTTGAGATGCACTGGGTGAAAAGTTGTGGACAAAACAGATAAACCTTCCTTAGGTTTTCCATCTAATTCTTAGATTTTCCACACAATTCTAGTAATCTGTGCCTTTCCCAAGATTTTAAGATGCCCAATAAGCACATTAAAATCATTTCCTTTACGATTAAATATTAACCGTTTAGACGACGGTGGCAAAAATGCCCACTTTTTTCACTATTCTGTGCTCTTAGAATAAAGAGTTAATCATGTCCTTCTAAATTCCAATCACAGCTGGAGACTGAATGCCAAGGTATACCGCAGAAGTCTTACTGGTGATGGCGAATCAAGGAGAGAAGGCACTGCTACGGTTTGCTTGGTAGGGAGTATGAACTAAAGGTTTGGCTGTACCAGGAGCTCTACTTTTCAACAATATTAGTTCCTTACACAATCAGGTGCCTTCCTGTGGCAAGACCACAATCTCCCAAATTATATCTGTAGTTGACTCTTCCCAACCAATTTTCTGGAGTCAGTAGTTTGAATTATTCTGAAGTTACAGATAAAGACCACCACCAACCAAAAAGTGTGTCTGGAGCTATGTCAGCCACCGTGACACCTGTTCCTTGCCAAATGAAATAAAAGCTTTAGGAGGTGGGAGAAAGCACCCTTCTTTTCTGTGTCCATCTCTCTGTTTCTGTCCCTCCCACTGGCAGTCACACAGTTGAAAGCTGGCTTTCAGTTACTCTGATAATGAACAGCCGATACTCGTTGGCAATCACCAAGTTCTTAGCGTTGACTTCTAAAATAACAAGCAACAGCAAACAGTCTTTGCTGCTCGTCCTCCTCCAAGTAAAATCCCCCGGTATCCAGGCTCCAGAAGGGAATTAACATCAGCCATTAAGACCGTTACTTGGCTAAATAAGGACAAACCATTCTCCAAAGGAAAATTTTAACCTTAGATGATATCTGGGGTTTATCTTTGTTGTCCTATTTCTGAATATTAAGGATGAATGGGTGATTTACAGATCATCGATGCAAACTGCAGTCTGGGATTAAATAATTCACGAATACACCGTGAAGCCCAGGAAGAATGAGAAGTTTTCTATTACCTGAGGTCTTTCGAGGATGTAAAATAGTTACATAGCTACTTGTTACGGGAGTGGGGGGGCTCATACTTAGGAAATCTGGGTTGCTCGTTCCTAGCACTCCTGTAAAGTGACCCTACACCAATGAGTCGTTAATTAAGGCTAATAACTAAACTTGGATGAGACCGAACATGTAAGAAAAGCTCCCATACATCCTCATCCAAGGATGAGTGAGCCTTGCCTCTCTTTCTTTCCTAAGGACCAGAGCGCTGTCAAGCAGCTCACAGGGGACCCCATCTCCTGTACTCAGCATCAGAGCAGACCATCTTCCACTTCACTGAGTCAAATTTCTCAGACACAGATCCAGTGCTCACCATGCACCAGACATCAGGCAAGACCCAGAGGAATTAGCAAAATAGGATTGTTTATGCCCTGAGCACAGAGCAAGTCACAAATAGACACAGACAGCAATGTTCTCCCTTCTGCCACATGTGAACTGGGTAATATTTAATATCAAAGCCAGGATGGAACAGAGAAGCACAACTACAGGCTCAAAAATAGAAACAAATAAATGTCATCAGTGTAATGGGGGCTTTTGTGGGGGCTGAGTAGAAGGGACCCCGAAGGCTCAAGAGAGAAAGTGATCAGCCCAACCGGGGAAGGTCCTCCCCGGCACTGTGACTTCGGCAGTAGAGATGGCCGATTGTGGGCAGACATGAATGTATTTGCTTGTTTATATGAGAACTACTTGTTGATGGGTCACAGATGGAGCAAGAGGCAAAGGGAGGAGCTGAGATTAAATCCCCAAGTGAACAGCTTTCATAACTGAGTGATGGTGGTTCCACTTACCAAAAAGGAAAGAGCCAGGCCTAGAGGGTTTTATCATGTTTGTGCCACGAGCTCAGAACCCCTGACATGTGCCAACTGACCCCAGTGTCCTTGGTGTGTTTGTGGCCCCTGTTGGGAATGTCTGAGGTCCAGCAGTGCTGCACTGGAAGAGGTAACACAGAAGTTCGAGTATCCAGTTCTGTGCTCCTGCTGAGCATGCATGCTCCCTCCCAAAGTTCATATATTGATGCCAGCATTCAGGAAGTCTCCTCCAAGCTCCGCAGGAGGCCCAGGAGGGTATTACTAAGGAAGAAAGGCATGCTATTGACCCAAACAATAGAAAAAACAAGAAGGCTCCTGTGGGCGTCACCGCTCTTCCTGTAGGTGTCCGGTCCTCCTGCAGCGCCCCCTACTGGCAGAGCCTAACATAGAGCCAATTGGCAAAAAAATGTGATGTGGATGGGTCCCAGCCCCAGCATGGCAAAACAGAATACAGGGAGTGTTTGGGGCTGAACAACAAGCTTTTAACTATCATCGCATCATTCCAGACCTCTACTCATACCCACTGGTACCCTGTTCCCCAACCTACAGAGTCACAGGTATTTACAGCTATGAGGTGCAGACAACTGAAAGTGAATTGAGGATGGTACTCAGTGGGCAATGAAGTTCCTCCAAGGAATTAACCAAGACACAGCTTGAGGCTCCTGGGGCCGATACCATCAGAAACTGAATTTCTCCCTCTCAGGGCCTTCCCACTGCACATTCTCACCTAGACCTCCCTGGAGGTATCAGGTACTGAGTGGTACTTACCCAGTAAGTCAGCCTCAGTCAAGAAGGAATCCCACCCCAGAAAATACTGGTTGACTCTCCCAGCAACGACCTTATGTTCCTGTCATGAGAAGCTGGTAGTAACACCCACCTCTCAGTGTTTGGCTCCCTCCCTGGCCTACAGCTCTTGGTGACTTCTCATTGTCACCCTCGTTTCCCTTCTGGGAACAGCCCTTAATACTACTCTTGACTCTGTACTCATATGATGGACTGAGCTGGAATGGGAAGACACCTAGTTCTGACCCTATGAATATCTGACTTTGAGCTCTTCCCGCTGCCAACACCATGATGAAGGTTAAGAGAGTCCAAAGAGGAAAAGAACTGGGGCAGGTGCACAGCCCTGACCTTGACCAAGCAGAGATGAGACTGACATCTCATCTCAACCTCAAGACCTCAACTTCAAATCCATACCAACCATACCCACTACTATCTCTGGGAAGCAACAGGGCCAATTAAAAAATACTGTACACTAATATCTGGAGTTCTCTGAAAAGAATAGGACAAACAGGAAAAATACTGGGTACACAGAGAACTGTAAAATGGGTATAATAATACCTATGACAGAGACTCCACTGAGGTGAGATGAATTTGAAAGCACAGGCCATATGTGAACTGGGTAATATTTAATCTCAATGGAAGGATTGTTAGTAATACTCCTGCACTTGATCTAAGGCCATTCTCAAGTTTTAAGAGACGACATTAAGGGAAAAGCCATGGGAAGCAAATCTACTTGGCCTCTTTTTTAATCACTGTGTTTCATCAGCAACTTCTGCTGCTCCCCTGCAGAACAAACTTCCTTCCAACTCAGAAGATAGCAGGTGAACACCATCATGTACGTGTTCCAGAAGCTGTCGGACTGGTTTCAAAAAGCCCCATTTTATCCAAGTGAATAATATGGTTTCCCTTCTGTAAGCAAAACCATGATATATAGGCAAACTCTGTGTTAATTGGATAAACCAGTGGTAAAACCCCAAAAGAACAATTAACTTTCATGTGAAATACTCCCAGCTGAAATCTTGGAAAACTTGCATGTAATTAGTACTCTCTTCCAGCTCTCTGAAGTATAAAATACAATACATTAGGGCTTGTAACACTAATATCGCCAAGAACACAGCTTTCTTGGGGAGTCTAATTTGCCACTAATATGCGGATGGCAGGCTAGTTGGTGCTTTCACCTGTTCTGGCTAATTGTTTTTAATATGATTTAGAAACTCTATGCCCCATGATACATAGCTCACGATGTAACAGACCCGCAGGGCTGGGCTGCGGTGAGTCATGAAATTCTGATTTCAAATTGAGAAGTGACCTCCAAGGTCATTTGGTCCAGTTCCCAAGCCATTGTTTTAAGAACCTGTTGTATCATAATCAGCTCAGGACCATTTACAAATGATAGTTTCCTGAGTTGCACCCTCAGAAATTCTGATTCAGCAAGTCTTGGCTGGACCTCAGAAATCTCTCTTAAAAATAAATGAACACATTTCTGAATGCCATCAGGAGGTCCTGTGGTCCAGCCATGCTTGGGAATATTAGATGTCCTGAACTTTCTACTTAATGCAGAAATTTCCTCTGTAACTTTAGTGATCAGTGGGCATCCAGTCTCTGCTTGAACATTCCCAGAAATAGGAAGCTCACTGGTTCAGCTCCAGTTGACCATGGCTGCCCAGACCACCATGCTGAGAGGGCTTCTGATGCAGTATCCTGATTCAGTGGAAAGGAGTGCTGAGTTGATTAGTGCTGTCTGCCCTGGGCATAGGTAAGGGCAGTATGTATTTGCCATTCCTGATAAAAGACATCCACTCTGAATCCCACTCAACAGCTTTTAGTTTATGAAGATTGAGAAAGTGGTCTAGCTCTTAAGTTGGCCTTATATCAGACTATTGCAAGGGAAATGACCAGAAGGCCAGAATTTGAAAACTTGGGTTTCAGTTGTGGCTCCACCAAAACAGTCCTATCTTGATTTGCTTACCCCTCTGACTGTCAGTTGCCTGTTTACCAAGTAAGGACATAATATCCATCTGGAAGTGTTTTGAGACTCAAATACACTTACAAATGTGAAGAGGCTTTGAAAATGCTTATTTATAAATAAAAAAAGTGGAGTACTCTTATTGTCAGTATACTGTCAAACATTAGTGGTATTTCCCCAGGAGTACAGGTGCTTCAGCAGGTAGCCAAGTATGTACATGCAGTAATACACAATTCAAAACACCGAGCCTTTCTTCCCATAATGATATCAAGACTCCTTTTGTTATCAGAACAAAGGCTTGTTCAAACCAAGAGCAATCAGAAAGCGAGTCTGCCTGGTTTTCAAATAGCTTTTGTAAACATTTTGTAAACATCCACCACTCTGCCTTTCCCCCCGCCTTCACCCACAGCTACCAAGCCTGATCATTGATTGGAATTTAAGTGACCTGCCATTGGCTTAAATTCATTTAATAGAGTTGTGTGATTCAAATGGTGACTTGACCTAACGGGCTTAACTGACCCCTGTTATTTTGAATGAACAGACTTAATTTGTTAAATGGCCAGATGAGATAGACACTGATTAGACTAAAAGATACAAGACTGTAAAACTGATGTAATGATTTACTAGTTTGTTAATAATCTCCTTAAGGACAAGGAATAGGTCTTACTTACCTGTCCCTTACAGTACTTAGTGATATATTTTGTATACTGGATGAACTCAACACCTGTTTATTGAATGAATGAGTGAATGACAGATGGAATGAATGAATAGTTCACATGTGACTTCCAGAGGACCTGGGGCTGCTTGTGCTGCTGTGACAACTAAGATGTATGTGTGCAGGTGCGTGTGCCTGTGTGTGTGTGAGACGGGGGGACACAGAAGAGACACACACACACAGAGATGTGGAGCCTCGAAGACATTCTTGCTTTAGAAGAAAAAGAACTATGTCTACCCATCTCCAACAGAACCAACTGATTTAGTCAACGTGTTTAAAAAAATTATTTGACCATCAGGCCAGCTGTTTGACCTTTATTTCTACAAGATACCTCTCACTGTATGTTTGCTCATCAAGGCAGGGGAGGAGGGGGATTAGCAGGAACAGCCCCAGAGCCAGGTGACCTAGTGTTGAGTCCCATTTGTGCCTGTATCAGCAATTAAACTTATTTGCTCTGTGCTTCAGTTCCCTCTTTTGTAAAATGGAAATCATGATAACTGTATCTACATCTCAAGCAAACAAGTGGGTTACTATTGTGAGGATTACCTGGAAAGCACTAAGACCAGCATCAGGTATATGCTTGATAAAAGTGTATGCATTTAAAATGGTACTTTTCCAGATCATACTAACACAAGCCATCAAATCAAGAAAAAGCACCAAATTGATTGGCAGGATTTATAGCCCACCCAAAGGACCCAAAACATAGCTACACTGAGACTCCCGAAAATCAGCATCACAACCTGTCAATTCTGCTAAACTAGTTACTCTTACAGGAACTATGGGAAAGTTGGGGTGGAATGGGGTGGGGTGGACTTTAGCAAACTGTCATCTGTTGAAGGCTACCATGTGCTGGTGTCGTAGTCAAGATGGCACAGACTGGGTGGCTTATAAACGACAGAAATCTGCTGCTTACAGTTCTGGAGGCTGGAAGTCTAAGATCAAGCCACCAGCACAGCTGGGGGGATACACTACTCCTCATTCAGAACTGGCACCATCTTGCTGTATCTTCACATGGAAGGAGGAAGGGACTAGGGGTCTCTCTGGAACCTTCTTTTTAAGTCATTATTTCCATTCATGAGGGCTCCACCCTCATCATTTGTATGTCTCCCAAAGACCCCACCCTAATACCATCATCTTCTGGGGTTAGGATTTCAACAAATGAATTTGGGAGGGACACAAACATTCAGATCATAGCAGATGGCACTCTGCTTGGCATCAAAAGGTTCAGGAAGGTTCCATTCATATGTACTGTCATCTTTAATACCCTCAGCAGCCCTGAGACATAGGATTATTCACCTCAAGTTACTGTTGAACCAAAGAATGAACAATGAATGAGTTTCAGAAAGCTAGAAAGCAACAGGCTTAGGATTTGAACCTAAGCTTGTGCGGTTCCAAAGCCTTCCATTCACTCACTTACTGCTTATTTATGGAATGGTTATTATGTAAAAGTCCCTGTGTGAGAGGCAGAGGAATGAGAGTTGCCCTCCCTGTCCTCATGAAACTTAAGATCCATCCGTGACTTTTTCGACAACGTCAAAACCACAAACTATAGAATTAAATTGTATCTTAGACATGTATTTGACATGAACATGAAGTAATCTATGCTGTTAAATTGCCGATTAGTCTGTCTATGGTTTAAAAGAAAAAATAACTCACATTTAGTCATACCCACTGTATGATAGTATGGCCATGTGCTCCCGTAACTGGTATTGAAGATTTCTGTTCTTGGAGCAAAATTCTCAGATTTAAAAATAAATGACATTGATTTATCATTAGAGCCTTTTCATATAAGAATTTATCTCAACAGAGCTTTTAAAGATATAAAATATACAGTTTATGTAGCCTTAGGTTTCTTAACAGAACCAAATCAAACTGAATAATAAAGTAAAACGGAATAATAAAATGATCAAATAATGTAAGATCAAGTCAGAACTGATTTGGAAGCACCTTTTATAATTATGAGGCTGGAAGCGGTCTCTGCAGATTCGGCAGAACTGAATCACAAAATGAATTAAGACCATATCAAATTATTAATACTCTTCATACGCTGTAAAAAGTCTTCCTTCACACCTCTCTGGGAACTGGAGCAAAATGTCTCCAAGAGCAGGCAGGGAAAATCGAGGAAAATTAGTAAGTAGGATATTGCTTATTGTCCTTTAATAGCCACTTGTCTAATCCTTTGAACGTTTACAGGCTTTCATTCTTTCCAAAGAACATCCAAATGCCTTATCTTATTTAACCTCTGTAAGACCTCTGTGAGATTCTTGAGAGGAGCCTCCTGACTCAGCATAGGTGGTCAAGGGCCTGAGGGCTAGATTTCAGGCTGCTACTCCTGGCTGGGCACCTGCAGGTAAGTTCCTTAACTGGTCCATGCTGGCCTGGCCTCACCTGGACAGGGAGGATGACAGCGCTGTGTTGGAGATGTCATCGAGAGTGCACTTGCTTGGCTGACAGCCTCCCGGCGTTAATGCCTTCAGGGTCCACCTCGACTGAGGGGGCTGTGGTCACACTACCCTCAGAGCATCTGGTGGCCAGCAGCTGAGTATGGCAGTGGGACTCAGGCCAGGCCCTTTCCATCCCACGAGGGTCTACTTGAATGGGCGGTCTGTGCTCTGGAGCTCCCCACCGGGCTGGCAGAGACTCTGTCAGCTCTGTGTTGGTGCCACAGCTCCCCCTTCCCCATCCTGTTTCCTTCCACTTAGCTGTTCATAAACGTTATTCCTCGTAAACCTTTGGCATTCCTAACTCCCTCTGAGCATCTGCTTCCAGAGGGCCCAGGTGCCTACCTGCTAATAGTGCTTACCTGGGAGGAACCTGGTAAGAGAATGTAGGTGGAGTTCTTCGGCTAGAGCCGGCCCATGATAAGCTCTCGGTAAGTATCAGCTGTGGCTGGTGTCCTTACCCCTGCTTGTGCTCGGGAGAGCAGAGGCAGTGCTGTTAAGTGATTGACCAGCTAAACTAAGTTTTCTCTGCCGGTCAGCGATTTTAAACGATGACATCTCCAAGGAGACTTCCAGAAGTTCTCATTATTGGACTCGTGCGTCACTCATTATTGCCGAGAACTCACACTGGGGTCACTCTCGAGGGGGAGTGGCATTTATTTCTCAAGACGGCACTCGGCTGGCGTGGGGAAGGTGCGTGGGAAGCTCTGGGTGCTTTGGGACTAGTTCTTCAGATTATCTTCTCTGTGATCCCCAAAGTCGCTCTCTATAGACTTGTCGTCTACATATTAATAACCTGTTTGTTTGACCTTTTTCATTATATCTCAACTGACAACTTTATTTTTCTTGCAGGTGTGTCACAGTCAATTGTCTTTATGGCCTGGGTTTATACATAACCTCTGAATGGCACTTGGTGCTTTTCAACCTGTACAAACAACTTGGAAATGAAATGCATTATTCCTCCTTCCAGGTGCCAGGTTACTTCTGTCTACCCTTTGCCATTTTGAGATGTTAGTTCCTCGATGCAGGACATAAAAAATTATTCCATTCTCCTTTCCCTACCGTTTATTAAATGTTTTTCAGGTTCCAAGTCCTGTACCAAAATGTTTACACTTTACATCTTTTACCCTCCCCAAGACTCTTGAGGTAGGTCTTCCATGAAGAAACTGAGGCCAGAGAAGTTCAGTGTTTTGCCAGAGGTCACATAACTCATTAAGTTTCTGTGTCATTGGGGGCTCATAGCTTTATGAGCTGTGGGTAAGCAAGAAAGGTATTTATTTAAAGATACATTGAAAAAGTAGCAAAAATAACTTGGGGGACAGTGTCAGGAGGCTTACAGAACTATTGAGAGTGGAAGCATCCGCCTCAAGTCTATGCAGCCAGGAAAAATGCCCCACACTTCACTCAAAAGCCCCATCTCTTATTTTTATGTGTTCTGAGCCCAGGTTCAGTGTGGGTACCTCTGCTGGACTGGCCCTAGGTCACAAGCCTGGGTCTGGGGAAGCAAGCTCCCAGCACTGTCAGGCCTTGAAGTGAGAGATAGTCTTTGCACATTGCCAACTCTCAGAAGGTAGAAACTTTCTGAAACTCAGGGCATGTGTGGAAGGCAGAGAAATGCTCTGCACCACAAAGATGCCCACGGAAATCTATGAATGTATTAGGTTACATAGCAAACGGGAGTTAAGGAAGCAGATGGAGTTGTCACTGCTAATCAACTGACTTTGAAATAGGAGGATTATCCTGGATTATTTGAGGGGACCCTGCATAACCACAAGGGTCTTCGTACGTGGAAGAGGGATACAGAAGAGGCAATGTTAGAGTGATGGAGTGTGAGAAAGACTCAGACAACAATTGCTGGCCTTGAACATGGAGGAATGGGCCACAAGCCAAGGAATGTGGGGCAGCCACTGGAAGCTGGAAAAGATGAGGAAATGGATTCTCTTCCTAGGGCCTGCAGGACATCATGCAGCCCTGTCAGCACCTTAATTTAATCCAGTGAGACCCAGATTGCACTTCTAACCTCCAGAATGGTAACATAAGAAATGTGTGTTGTTTTAAGCCACTGAGTTTGTGGCAGTTTGTTACAGCAGCTCCAGAAGACTAATCCAGCAGGTCGTAGCAGTGTGTAGCAATAATCTGAGTGAGGCATAGAAATATAACGGAGAGGAAATAAACCCAGGCTTCAGAAATGACGTCTGGTAGAAAAGAATGAGCTGAGATGGGAGTAAAGGGCCTACGAGCCTGTGTCTTGGCTCCAAGTTACCATGTAAACCTGTGCATGTGGAGTGAAGGTTTGAGAAAGACTTTCAAATCTTTGCAAGCTATACAAGGTTACAAAAAATTTCCACCGTCTCAAGCGTCCTAGTTGCTCGGGTGCTACAGTGAGATCCAAGAAGACAGGCTGAACCACAGCAAAATCAGAAACATGCCTAACATCTGGACGGTGGAACGAGATTTAGAGTAAGTCCCTTTAGCGTGTACGTTAACTGCAGGAAAGCAAAACAAATTCACTGAAGACAGCAAAGAAAGGAGAGTGTAAAAAGTTTCTAGGGCACAGAGGATAAATGAAAATTGATAAGTGTGATATTACTAAATTAAGGCATATAGAATTAGATTGATATTTTCTATATTTGGTAGGCTCTTTTCCTTTTTGCAAAAAAACAAAACAAACATTCCTAGGGACTTCCAGTTGTTCGGTGTCCATCCTGTCCTCCTGGTTCTCCCCAGGAGATCTTAGAACGCTCCACTGTAACTCAATCATGGTAGTGATGTTGGGGACCAGCTGGACATGGACATAAACATAACCCCTACAGTTTGAGAGAAACTACGAAAACTGACTTTTTATAGATTTCCCCCAGCCATTTGAGATGACAGCTGTGGACCACATTTTTCAGTCTCTGAGTTTCCCTTAAGTGTCCCTCAGCGAAACAGAAATTGGCCATGAATTCTGATCATTTATCTGTTCTGACTGGGTCTTTCTAATGAATCTTGCCACACCACTAAAATCCAGAAGGCTAAATCCCCTCTGGCAGACCCCTGGTTTTCTGATCTCCGATTCACCCTGCACCACTTCCCCTACTCTGTGTGGCTTCCTTGGGCTTCCAGCCTGGAGGTGCCCTGACTTCAGGCACTGACACTAGAGCTCAGTGGTGTCTACACCTCCATCCAGCCTGAAGGACCAGAGAGGGGAGGAACTACCCACTGCTCTCCATCTTCCCAGGCGCTCGACGCTCATACAGATTCAAAGGGTGTCCCAGTCCTGTTTGTCTTTAGAATTTCTAATTTCTTCATCATCTTTTTCCGATTCGGTCTTGATTTCTTTCTACACTGCTTTCTCCCTTGGGGATGTGTGTTCAATCTAACCATCTGCTTACAGCCCCCTTTTGAATACTCAGGCAAATATTCATTGAATTTCTGTTGCACTGTTTTCCTCCTCTCTCAATAAATTATCCTGTCTCCTCCTAGAGACCACCATGTCTTCCTTCCGGAACTCCGGGTTCTTCACGTGCATGAAAATCCCTCTGAATTTATCTTCATCTCCAGTGCACCCTCGCCTTGATTGTTTTCCACTGTCAGCACGTTCCTGCCGCCGTGGGATGTTATGCACCGCGTAGCCCACGGGAACGGATGCTAACTTTCTTCCTTCCTTGTTGATGCCAGTCTGCCTCCTGCGTGAACAGGCGCTAGGAAACAAGGTGGCTGTCCAAGCGCAGACGCCTCAGGCAGCCTCAGCCCCTGAGCGCCCTTCACCACACACAGTGACCAGCCCGCAGCCCCGCCCAGGTCAGGATGGGTGACTCCAAAGCTGAGCAGAGTGGCAGAATGGCCCCTGTGGGCCACCCCAGAACTTCCCAGTCCCATGTGGGCCCCCCGAGCCTGAGGCTGATAGGGATGCCTGTTTATACACTGAGGATTATTCTGGTTTAATTTGAGAGATAATACAACATGGTATCATGCACTTGGAAGAGAAAATGTAAGCAGCATACAGATGTCGGTAATGACTCCAAGGGTCAACCCCCATTTGTGTTCCATGGGACCCCACACATGCCAGAAGGCAGGATTTTGGTCTTTGCCAGTCCAAATAAGGACTAAGGGTAGGAGGAAATTTTTTTGCCCCTATGTAAGGCTAAAATGCATCTCCCTATGATGTGATCTCAGGGAAGCCCTCTGCAGGGCAAGCGAGGATGACACCCAGAGGCCTTCACTGGGAGGCCAGCAGGCCAGGAATCACCACGGCCCTTGTGTTTGCAAAGGGCTCCATCTCTTCCAGCTGCACAATCTGAGACAAGTTACCAAATTTCCCCGAGCCTCTGTGTCCTCATACATAAAATGGAGACAATGACAGCTAGGTAGCAGGACTGCCGTACAAAGGAAATGAGAGGGTGTATTTGATTATGGTGTCTGCCCTCCTCCCTGGCTTCCTCTGGGTTTGGCTTTGCAGTTGGTGATTTGGGGGGACTTTCACCAGTAGAAAGGACCCTCCAGGCACCCTGGACTTGAGCGAGGCCTGTCTTCATGCAGCACTGGGGTGAGCACATGCCTTGGGGGTGGGCCTGCCTGGGTTCAAAGTTTGCCTCTTCCCCTTGGCGGCCGAAGTGGCCTTAGACAGGTGATGATACTAGCACTGATAGGACTGTATGAGGATTAGAAGAGAGAATTCCTGCAAAATATTTAGCACATATTTTTAGTAACTGTTTCTTAATATTCAAGTCCTTGATTATTTTCAGATTTTATCATTTTTCTAGGAGGGGTGGGGCTGAGGGAACATAAAGTTATTTCCAGTTAAAAGAGAATAGGTGAATGTTTATAGTCCCTCTCCACGTCCAGAGTGTTGTGTACATTAATCCTCAAAACCGTGAGATAAGCAAAGCAGTCTGGATCGCCCCCAGTCTACCCAGGAGGAAACGGAGGTGTGAAGCCCTTCAACAGCTTTTCTGAAGTCACACGGCCAGGAGGTGAGAGCGCCCATCCTGCTGACACTTCACCCAGTGATCTACATGGACTCACACTGAAAGTCAGGTCAGCCGGAGCGTGTCCTCCAGGCCAGAGCAAAGGCAATTTTATCTTGGACCTTCAATGAAACCGTTTGTTTGCTTTAGTGCCAGGTGTAGCGTCTCTTCTTCTCTGCCTGCCACTTGCCTCTTAGCAAGGAAAGGACATCTACTCAGCTATGCAGCTGGTCTTTGAGATTCTGGGCATCAAGTGGAATCACTCTCCGAGGTCAATCCAAATGATTATTTGAGAGACTCAATTTCCTTTAGAGAAGGCACATTGTCAGTTCAATCTACTGTGGAATTTGTAGTATTAATGAATTGAAGTATACTTTAGGGATTTCTCCCAGATGCTTATTTTAATTTAAGCTCTAGGGGTTTAACTTTCCAAAATACTCAATTTTGTTCATTATGAAAACTAATAACTGGCTTATTTCACTGCTAATTTGGGTACGAAGGTTAATTATCTATAGTGGAGTGGTCTCAAGCTAATCTAAAGTCTACCTGAACACAGCACTGTGGCTAATTGATTCCCCCATGCACTGAGAAACGAGGGTTTCTTTGTGGAAAAAAGCTCCACTGACTTGGATTCCTTTTGCCTCTGTCTTTGTAAAAGATGCAGTGTCCCACCAAGATGGTGGGCAGTTTTTCTGTTTTTAGGGGATGACAGAATCCATTTAGCTGTATGTGTGAGAAGGTCTCACTCAGATCCACCTTAGTTCCTTCTTTCCTACAACAAAACACCAGGTCCCTGTTCCGACCATTGCTCACTCAGCACAAGTTTAGGAAATGTGGGTGTGTCTTCTACTCTATGTTACAACGGTCCCGATCAAACCACAACACCTTGCCTTCTAACATACACCAAAAACAGTGCTAACAACGACAACAACAAATCTATTGTCTTGCTCTCTTGATCATTCCAACATGGCAAAGGGTCTTATATGTATTTCCCTCATCCTTCTAAGAATTCAGTGAAGCACACAGGGTGCTTTGTTTATTCCCCTCTTTAGCAGATGAAGAAACCGAGGCTCACCACAACCCAGGTGCACACAATATCAGGTGTGATGCATGGGAATACAACACAGGTTTCTTAATTCTAATTCTGTGCACTTTCTACTTTACCCCCACCCCCACCTCTGTGATCTGTAATGTACTGGAAAGCCATGTTATTTGTAGCATTACCTACTATTTCCGATATCCTGCTGTACAATTCTGTTTCTCGCACTCCAAGAAACCCAATTTAGTCTCCAGGAAGTAAGACGGGCTAACATCGCCCGTAGGATCCTAAAGCACACTCCATCAATTCACGCTCACATCTTTGCCTGTAAGGTCAGCCATTCCTCTCTCAGCTGGCTCTATCCTTACGGAAGGCGAGATGTCTGGGTCTAATTGATGCTCTCACTTCTCCCAAGGACTAAAGCCAGATTTGGCCTTGAACTTCCTATACACATGTTAGTCTTGGAGCTCTCTTTCCCCATCTACCTCTGATTTATTTAAAAATTACTTTCTAAACCAACTTGAAGCAGCTCAAAATTAATTTAAACTTCCCCAAAACTGAATTTGTCAATGTCCACCATTGTAATTTGTTACGTTGCATTATAACCTGCTACAGAACCGTGGCAATGTCAGAACTCTGATGATGTAGTGTGGTCTCCATCTACAATATATCATAAGAGCAGTTTCGGCTTGGATGATCGATGGAGCAAGTCTGGTAAGAATTTAAAAAGAGACCTAAATTTCTAGAATTTTTTTTATTCCCTTTAAGTGGCTGAAGGCGTCACCCCCAAGAAATTACTGAAAGTCTAAATCATTTTTTTTCTTTTTGCTCAGCGTCAAACAGGTCTGCAAAGGTGATTAACCCTGCATGTTGGCAGAACTGCTTTGCCATAACTTGCCAATGCCTTAGCCTTGTAGCTTTGGCCATGACACTGCCCCATCAGCTGGGAAAGGAAAAATGAATCTGCTTTGGCTTAACTATCTACTCTCATGGTCTGTCCATCCCTTTGTCAAGCTTCAGGATGCCAGGCCCTTGGTAGGGTTCGTCCCCAAGGACGGGAAAGAACTCACCTACAGTCTGCACACCATGCCCTGGGCTCTTTTTTGAGGTCAACACCTGCCAAGCAACCTGCTGTCTTAAAGGCATCAATGCCAGGAGGAGGCTCTGTGACCATGGAGAATAGCCAGGGCACTCTGCAGAGATGCACCCTCCATGGCAAGCAGCAAAAGCAGTGCATCCACAGATAGAGATGCGGCACTGTCATTTTGGTCCTTCCCAGAGCCCTGGACTCCTCGAGCTAAATGGAGCTCAACAGTCCAGCCATCTCATGCTCCAGGGGAGGACACCCCGGCCTAGCAGCTCACTCTAGGTCAACAGCTGCCACTGAGAACAGGGCCTCAGGACCTTGGACCCCTGTGTTTTACACTCCAAACCAGCAGTTCTCCATGGCAACTGCCTAACATGCTGCTGTGTCCTGATGAATTTGATGGCAGTTAATTTGTGATTGATAATAAGTTTAAATTTAGGGAATTATTTTGCCTTTTAAAAATATACATTAAAGTAGCTGTCTCTGTGACATTTCCACTCTAGCCATCCTGCTTGTGTTCCTGAGTGGAAGAGAAAAGGGAGGTAGGTTGCGTCGGAATTGTAGGTACATCTTGGGACTAAAATTCATGCTAAAGTTCAAATGACTTGTGTAAGATCTTTATGGAAATTAAGTGGAGGCGGAGGTCTAACAACAGTATGGGAAGAATTAGAATACAGTGAGGGCCACTGAGGATAATTGTTTTAATGTCACAGTTTGCCAAGAGGAATACTCTTTCTTTGCTATGTTCCTTGTTCCCATCTCTGGGACTGTGTTTCTCCCCACTAACAACATATACATCCATACATATGATGGGCGTATGAAAAGCTCAGAGCAAGCCCGATAATATGACCACAGAGATGTGTCGAGGACTGAGAAACGTCCATAAAGGAGGACACGGGTGGGAGCATCCTGACCACAGGATGGTGTGGATCAGCTGTGGTTCTCACTGTCAGACAACTGCAGCTTTCAAACAGACAGAATCATGTCCAAGGGTGGGAAGGGAGGTGACCGGGAAGAGACACAACAGTGGATTACTCAGAAATATCCTCTGGACCTGCCACGGCCCTGATTCAACTCCAGCGTCTCATCGCTCTCGTGTTCAGTTGGTCAGCACTGGCCCCAGAACCACTCACGTTGCTGGACTTACTTAGATTTACCAGCTCTTGTGGTTGCCGCGGAACTTGGCCACTGTTCCAGCAAATGAGATGGTGTGGGAAGGCAGATTATGGTCAGGTCTGGTGCACAGCCTCTGGGGAATGACACTCACTGTGTGACCTTGGGCTGGTCACTCAGCATCTTGAGGGACAGGGCTCCCATTTGCTGCTCCGCATAGTACCTGACCCACATGAGTGATCAGTAAACACCAGCGCTCACAAGTATCAAATCTGAAAGGTCCAGGTGCCTCAAAAACGGTACCTATGGCTTGGCTCTATCTCTACTTGATTATGAAGGCTTGGTTTCTTCTTATTGCTTCTAAGTCACTGACATCACAGCCCCACCCAAGGAGAGAGGTGATCACTTCATCCTTGCTGAACCACCACTAGAAGATACTCTACATTCTGATGCAAGTGATGAATACGCTGCACACTTGAGCAAACCAGATGGAATTAATCACAGCTGTTCCGTTTCTCAGCAACTATTATGCGATTTTCCTTTGCCGCAGGTTCCTTTAAAAATGGAAATACGGAGCTTAAGCACTGGGGAGAGTACCATCTAATGAAGAATCAAAATTTAATCTAAAGCATGGGAAAGAACTCAAAACACCCATGGTTGAAGAACTTCGTATGGTATTTCCACAGGCTGAAATGATTTTTTTTTTAATCAAGAAAGTAAAGATCCATCACATGTTTAATGTTCCTGCTAATCATACCAAATCATATTTGATCATGATCAGACCTAAGTGCATTTTAGTCTGTATTCTCGTATGTGTCCCAGATTCTAAAACTGAGTTATAGTTCAATCCATTTCTCCCAATCCAAGCCACTGTGTCTGTAGAAACAAGCATCATTCTGCACCTTGGTATTTATTAAAATGGGGCCAAAGTCCACTGGTTTTATTTGTCAAAGTCTTATACATGCTACAGGGGAAGTCAAATGCAGAATGTGAGCGGCAAATTCAGCCCCCTTGTCGGTGAGCTGGTGTAATTCATCTGGGTCTCCAGGGTGGGAAGACAACAGTACACTGAATTCTGATAAGTCTCCCCCAGGGTGAGGCTGTGTACACCCTCTGAACAGAGCTTTTTTCTTGAACACATAATGCCATTTGCAGATTTTCTGCCGTGGGTTCTAAGGAAAAGCTGTCTTCCCTATCACTGCCCCATCCTGGAAGACAAATGCAGGAGTACAGTGGGTTTCAGAATGTATTCTGAAGAGCCCCAGGCATGGGAAGGGAGGTTCCAGGGAGAACTGGAGAAGAGAGAAACCCTGGTCTTGGAAAATCTAGCCTGTTGTTCTTCTGTCTCATCATCCTGCAAAGATCCACTGAGATGCTCTTTACTGTCCACCTGTAGCTGCCTGTGCTGTCTGCTGCTGGGGAGAAGCTGATAGAGTGGGGTTGGCTGGAGGGTAGCAACACCCTCCCTAATTCTTCTTTCCTTATTATTTTAGCCATTGATGTTCCTGCATTAAAAAAAAAAAAAAAAGAAATCTCTAGACAGGCAAAAGAGCATGGCTGAGGGATAGGAAGAACCCTTGGACGTGGGTGGGTTCCTGGGAGCGAGCTCTGCAAGCTGCCTCCCTTGACCTCAGCCCAGAAGCTGAAGAAGAGCCACAACAAAATCAGCAGGTGGATTTGGGGAATCAGAGACCAGAGAGACCTGGGCTGCCTCATCTCAGGGCAGGGCTCAGAAAAGCAGCAAGATTGTAACAAACCTAAAGCTGCTTGAAGCATCTCATTCATGGGTCTAAGGGAGCCTCATGGCTTTCTCACCTCTCAGAGCCTCTTAGGTGAAGGGGATGTTTCCTGGATTCGACACAAAATACCATGAAAGATGAAGAGGCTTTGCAGAAGAGAGTTAACCTAGCAGAACTGAGACTGCTTTCCTTAGAAGGGCCTGTTTGCAACCTGGCCCTTGGCTGGCATCTGGAAATTTGGATTTTGGAAGTCTCACCAGGCTTTAATCGATAAGAGGCTCACTGTGCCTACACTGTCTGTACAAACAATGCATTTTATGCCAAACACCTGCTTTCCTCCTGGGAGGCCTGGAATGTTGGTATGTTCTAAGCAGAGGGTGCCTACATGACCAGCGCCCCATAAAACCTTGCTCACTGAGTCTCCTGTTCCCTCGTAGGCAGCATTTCACACATGTGGTCACAACTAGTTGCTGGAGGAATTAAGCACACACTCTGTGTGTGACTCCACTGGGAAAGGACTCTGGGAAGCTTGAGCCTGGTTTCCTCAGACTTCACCCCCTGTGACTTTACGCTTTGACAATACTTTGTATTCTTTCACTGTAATAAATCATAACCACGAGTAGGACTACATGCTGAGTCCTGCAACTCCTCCTAGTGAATCATCCAGCCTGGGCTGAGCCTGAGAAACCTCAACACAGAGGCTGTGGACTGGATAAGGGAGATGCTGCAGAGAGTGACCTACAGGGACCAAACACTGAGCTCCGACAGGTGAAGGGATGCGTCAGAGGATGCCAGCCCAGACAGAAGACAGACAAGGACCCCCACCGCCGACCACCACCAGGGCCAGCACTACCAAGGCCCCCCCTCCAGGACTAAGAGGACCATAAATTGCCCGAGACGGCATCCCTGCCACGTGGTGGAGTGGGGGTTTGTGAGTGAAGGTAAGTTTAATTTTAGAAAATTCAGTCACATCCCTCTTGCCCTCATGCTTGGTCTTGCTCCACACAAGCTCCCTAAAGAGAAACTACAACATACAGCATCGAGGGGAGGCAGCAGCATAAAGGCGTAGGTCACCCTAGTCTAGCTAACTGGTTCCCTTGCACTGTCCAAGAGTGTGGGGTCTCAGTCCCCAAACCTGTAGACTGTCTCCTTGAAGAGGATTTAGCAACGTGTATCTCTCTGGGCCAATCTCCCTCTTCATGCCTCCTTCACCTCCACTTGACCCAGTCCTTGCCTCTTCTTAACCCACCCCTAACCCTCACCCGCTCACTAAGTAAGCCAGCCCCGAGTGTCTCTTGCTGCTGGTACATCTTCACAGCCTTGCACCTGAGCCAGATGTGGCAGACACCCTGTCTTCCATGGTTCTTCCCTTGGTAGAGAAGAGGACAGATATGGAAAGAATGGGGGTGGGGGGAAACTGGGAGATGATTTGGTTTTCATGTTTCTTTTTTTATTTTCATGTATGTTGTGGGGGTAGAGGGACTCATCTTGCTCCCCAGGAATTAAATTCCCACCAGCTACCATTACCAGGTCTGCATGTGAGATCCATAACCCACCAGAAGCCCACTCAGTTAGGGTCTAATGTTCAAAAGGCAGTTACCGCTTTTCAATTCTCAGATGCCTTCCGAAGGAGCCTTCCAGTGTCTTAGCACTAGAAGGACCCAGGCCTCTTTTCTCTTTCCAAACCCTGGGTCTTCCCCCTCCCTATAGCCAAGCCAGCCTACAGAGATTAGTAGAAGGAAAGGTGTCCCATCATGTATTTTAAAAAATGAGTTAATTTCAAGATTTCCTTTGTGGAAAGAATCCTGAGGTTTTAAATCCACAAATCAACAGATTATAGTTCTCAATTTGAACTAAATTTGAAATGCTGAACTTAAAACCACCAAAAGTTCTCTCCTATTTTTTCCTCATTAGCACCTTGGGCCCCCAGTCTAGTGTCCCCCATCCGACAGGACCCCCAGAGACCTACCATTCTTGATGTCACCCTCAAAGGTAGTGCTTTAAACCTCCCTAACATCCCCTCTTGCAATAGATCTATTATGCATTAGCTGATCGAAACCTTTTCTTGAAGCTCTTTATATTTTCAAGTTCTAATGGAGTCATATTTCTTAGAAGATAATTAAAGTTGAAAGTAGTTTGGACCATTATATAAATTCCTTAGCCAAGTAATTCCATCACGAGTCTCCCTCAGAGTCCAATGATGTCTCAGATGCCAGAAAGCCCGCAGGCCCCACCTGCAGCGTCTTCCCTCCACTGTGAGAACCTCCCCTGCCCACGCTTCTCCATCCTGGGGAGCAGGTCCTTTGTCAGCTCTCACTTCTGACCTACTTCCAGCTGTTCTTCTCATCCAATACAACGTCTAGTTCCAAAGACATTGAAATGCAGTATTGGAAAGACTGTTTCTTTCCTGTTTTGTCTCACGAGAGTAGCCATTGAAGCTGACTTGATATTCCAATGTAATTGTGATGAGAACATCCCCACCATAAAGGCTTCATTCATCTCCGCAAGGGCTTCAACCCTCTCCTTCGCCGGAGCCGTCTTCATTTTGCTCTTTAATGTTAACAGGGCACTTTTACGTTCTCTTCCTTTGGATGTTTTATTTTAATTACCAGAGGAATGTTTTTGTACATGAAAGGAAGTGGGAAACCAGGCTGAAAACCCATTTCTTTCAGTAGCATCAAACGTGATAAGCTTCCTTACACGAAAAGACAAGTGTAATGTATTATGTTTGATGGGAATAGCGTGTGTGTCTTTTAAGAGAGTGTTATTCTAATAAGAAAGACTAATTGTATACAGAGCCTCACATTTTACAAAGTACTCTTCGGTCATGATCCCAACCCTGTGGAAAGTGAGGGTCAATGCAATGCGGGTCATTTTACAGATGAGGGGACACGCTAAGTGCCTTGGGACATTCATAGCCAGTCCTAATCTCTGATCCCGAGACCACGATGCTATCAGCTCAGACACATCTCACGTCTAAAACCTGTCCACACCCAAACTGACCTCAAGTGTCAAAAACACTTGACTTTACACAAGTGCATGCAAATGAGTGGATGTAAAACAAGTGAAATCTGAATAAGGCCCCAGGATTATTCTAATACCAATTTCTTGGTTGTGATGACCTGCTTTAGTCATGGCAAAACATTGCCATTGGGGGAAACGGGGGAAGGGTACATAGGACCACTCTGTACTAGGTTTTGCAACTTCCTATGTATCTATAATTATTTCAAAGTCACAACTTCAAAAAAAAATTAAGTTGAACTCAGATTTTTAGAAATCTTTATTTTTCAGAAGGATGTTTAGATTTGTTTTTTTATTAAATAATAACTCTTCTAATAAAGGCACAAGTGATATTGATACACTTTACTCCAGTTAAAACCTCATCTAACTAATCACATCTACAAGGACCCCATTTCCAAATAAAGTCGCATCGTGAGATTAAAGGGGTTAAGTTAGGATTTGAACTTATCTTTTGGGGGGACAAAGAAGAGAAAAGTTGCAAAGACAGACACATACACCGGAGAAGACCGTGAGATAAAAGAGACAGATTAGAACAAAGCATCCACAAGCCACAGACACCAAAGCCTGCTGGCGACTCCAGATGCTAAGAGAAAAGTATAGGACTGTCCTCTAGAACCTTCAGAGGGTACCTGGCCAGCCTACCTAACATCTTGGTTTCAGACTTCTGGCCTTCAAAATTGTGAAAGAATAACTTTCTGCTGTGTTAAGCCAAGCCAAAGGAAAACAAAAAACAAAATAGTAGATTCAACTGTCAGTTACAGACAGACAGACAGACAGACAGACAGACAGACACACACACACACACACACACACACACACACACACACACAGAATGATGCATTGCTCCACTCCATGAGGGAAATAATGGCATATTTTTATCTTATTTAAATTATCTTTTACTGATGAGAGTTTCAAAACTACCTCCAAAACGAACTCCCACAGTACAATTCCATGAAATATAAGGGAAAATCATTTCAGAAGATTTCAGCAAGGGTGACACAAGATAAAATTTAACAAGGCTACACTTACAGTGTGCACACATGGGTTTGAGTATTTGGAGCCACATGAGTCACCATATGAAACAGCTGCCAGCAGGGCTTGTATAGAACACAGCTCTCCCAGAGCAAGAGAAGGCACGGCCTGTTTAAATCCAGCCTGGCCAGACAACACCTACAGTATCATTATCTCCACTTTGGGGGCACCATAGTTTAAGAGGGACATCAATTAACAGTAGCAGAAACCAAGGAGAATGACAAGATTTCTCACCCTAAGGAACTGGTGAAGAAAGGTTTAATCTGGAGAAATAAATATGTGAATGGGGCTTTGGAGCTGTCTTCTTCTATTTCAAGGGCTGTCATGCAGAAGATTAAATCAGTCTGCAGAAATTAAAGCTAAGATCAGTGATGGATGTTAGACACTGGACCACTTGGCTCCATATAAAGAAGACTGAGTCTCACAACTTGCCTGCTTCAAATGTGTCCCCCAGTGGCCTTCTGTGTTGCTTAAAGTCCCTGCCATTCATGTCACTCCTTCAGGTGAAGGGAAGCTTTGTCAGAGAATGTCTATTAACAATTATCTTAACAAGTTAACACCTCAAACCATTAGTTTCTACTCACACATTTGCATAGATCAGTTTCATAAACTAGCTGTCACCTATCAGAGCAGAAAACAAGTCCCTGAAAGAATGGGACACCCAACCACATAGCTTAGAGGAAGCTGCAAAGCGAGGTGTGTTCCAGGGAAAGAGGCTGGGAGGAAGGAACACATTCAGTAAGAAGGACCCACTGAAGGTCCTTCCTTCAGAGCCCCATTTGCTAAGACCAAAGGGTTTTCTACCATATTGCCTTTCTCTCCAAGATGAACTGCTTTAGAGAACCCATTGGCTTTACACACACACACACACGAGTGCGTGTAACGGTGAATCTGTGTAAGGACATTGTTCTAATGTCAGTTTCCTGGTTGCGACGTGCTATAGTCGCACAGGACGTCACCACCGGGGAAAACTGGATGAAGGGTACACAGGACCTCTCTGTTATTTTTTTGAAACCTCCTGTGACTCTGTAATTATTTCAAAGTAAGTTCTTTTTTTAAAACCTTGATTTTAGTTGAATTTAATTTTTTCCATTTTCCTTATTTTTCAGCAGAATGCTTACAATCTTTTGGCAATCTATAGATTCAGTTATCAATCACATTTACATATGCCCAACATATCTGACACCAAGACAAGTAACCAGCTGTCTCCCTCACTCTGTCCACCTGTTCTTTCACCTTTTCCTCACAACATGACAGACACAAACATGCCACCAGAGGCCATCCCCTGAGTGGGAGGGAAGACATGGAGGCAGGAGAAGGAAATAGGCAAGCAAAGAAGGAAAGAAGGAAACAGGAAAGGAGACAGGAGAGAAGCAAGCAAGGGGAAGAAGGAGGAAGAAAAGCCAGCATTTGTCATTCAAATAGATAAACATTTTACAGCCCAGCTTGACTGTGTCAAGAACACTTGTGTTTTAATAGTATGCCTGCAAGCTTTCAAAACAAGTGTTTACCTGTCACAATAAACAGTTATGAGTGAGGAACACAAAACAGAGAGACCCAGGAGATGGCAGGCTGCCAGCCCCTCTGCACGCTGCTCGGCGCTAAGCCTGTCATCCAGGCCACAGCAGCTCAGCATCTCTTGTCTCCACGGTGAGGACTGCTCTCACAGGCCACAGCGCCTCCGGGCTCCAGGGAGGCCAGTTAGAGCCAGAGGGTCTGGTAAAACCCAGTCTTCAAAGGATACACGGCAGCAGCTGAGGGCAGCCTGTAGGGACGACAGGTGCCCACAGGTCCCAAGAGAAGGGAACCCCCAGAGACTTCTGGAAAGACCCTTTATCGAGAGCTGGCACACAAAATGCCACATACTTCCCATCCTTCTCTCTTGTCCTTTATTCTTCACAACAGGCTCACGCATAAGGTCAGTAAACAACAGCGTCATACCTCTATGTCTGTATTTATAATTTGCAGCTGGGAGCTGGCAGCTTCATAAAAACTAACTTTTGTGGAGTTCGTTATTACACTGTACGAAGAGCTTTCAAACATGTCTGTCTCCGTTAATCCTCACGACAACAGCTTGACGTGGCTCGGGTAACACAGCATCCCCACTCTGAGGAAACTGGACAAGTCACTTCACTTCTGAGCCTCCAAGTCAATCCTCTAGTAAACAGCTAAGGAAGAACACCAACACATAAACACGTGGCTCAGACGATCTATGGTTCTCAAACCTGGGTACTCAGAAGGATCTCTTGAGTCACTAGCTTAAAATGCCTTAGGCCTAGGGTTTTAGATTCAGTAGACATGGGCTGTGACTCAGCCATCAGCATTTTTAATCATGTAGGAAGCTGACAGCCAGGAGACTCTGAAGCAGTCAGTCAGGCAAGTGAAACACCATCACTAAGGGAACAGCACGCACCCAGCCCTTGTGACGTTCCTATCTAGAGCCGAGCTGTCCGACACAGTAGCCACTCACTCACGTGGCTACTCATCACTTGAAATGTGGCCGGTGGCACACGTTGAAATGTTTGGATATATCAGGTTAAATAAAACGTTATCACTAAAATTGATTCCACCCCTTTCCTTACTTTTTTAACTATGGTTACCAGACAATTTAGAATTACCTGTGAGGCATGCATTAGATTTCTCCTGGGCAGCCCAGATCTAGAGGAGTCTAAGAGGCACAGGAAAGGCAAATTTCAACACGTTACGGCAAATGGCTAAGATAAAAGTATAACGAGGTGAGTCCAGTAGCTCTGGGAAGACTCTCAGGAGATGTTTCCTCTTTGCCCTGTTAGGTCTCAAAAAATGAGCAAGATTGTGGAGGGAAGGTGGGGAGCAGGTGGAAGCAAGAAGAAGAGCATCAGTTCATGATTGTTCAAGGCAATCGCCAAACCATTTGGTATTACTACTCTGAAGGGACCAAAGATGGCGCAAAAGTGACAGGTGGGAGTCCATCAATGAAACCTTAAAAGCCATGCCAAGTAGCCTAGGGATGGTCTTCAGCAAAATGGACAGTCACAGAAGGCATTGAGGAGAAAATGAAACATGGTCAAAATGGACATTGAGACCATTCACTCTGGCTGCAGTGCGAAGGATGGACGTAAAGGCAACAAAATTAACATCAAGAAACCAGTTAGTTACAACGATAGACCAAGTGGGGGTAATAAAGGCCTAAGCTGGAGCAGCATTTGGACACTCGAGGAGTTAGCTGTAGAATCCAGAAATTCAAGAAGCACTTAGGAGATAAAAACTGGCAGAGCCTGGTGATTAACTGCATATGGGAAGGAGGGGAGGGAGTCCAGGCTTTGGTGATGGTGAGAGTGGCCAGTGACCACACAAGGTGGCAGGCCCTCTGTCTGTTCCTGTGGAAGGTGATGGTTAACTTGTCATCTAGAGGTTGCACCCTGAAGGGGCCCATGTGACTTAGGCTCTGTAGAGAATAAGCGGGTTCCCTGAGCTCTAAGTTCAGAGAAGAGTGGGATGGTATTCGTATTTGGGAATCAGTTGTGTACAGAGAGTAATCAAAACCAGGCGAGTGGCTTGAAATTCCAAAGGAAGAACAAGACATGGAGCCAAGTACAGAATCTTGGGGCTCAGCAGTGTTTGGTCCTGAAACTCAGCATTGTTTAGTCTGCATGTTGACACACACTCATTTGATTCATTCTAACCCGCCCTCCCTCCACCACTACCACCACTGCCAGACCAAATGCCTTTTGCCTGAACCAACTGGCTCAGGGGATCTCAAGGACCCCACAGGAAGCCACTTCTGAGACCCTCAGCTTGCTTTTTGTTTTTGTGGGAAAGGTTGGCATGTGCGTCTTTGCCTATGCAAACTCAAGGGTTAGGAAAAGACATTATGTTCCTCTATTTCTAGAACTGAGTAAACTTTTTCTTGAATGCTGAAGTTACGGAGAAAAATACAGTTTTACCGAGCTTTTTCATGTCTTTTCAAGTGTCTTAATAGAACAGAAATTCCTAAGGACAGGGATACATATTCCAAATTCTTTTTGCATCTTCATCTCACTTCTATTTCAGGGATTAGCAGAGTGCCAGATATTTAAGAAGATACAATCTCTTGTGGATTTCAATAAATATGGGAAAAAATCTACCCCATCAAAATACATTGAATTATGGTGAATGAGTGAAACGGATATTCTGTAAATTGACCTTGGGCTACATCAATAAGACTATTAAAACAGCTCCTACTCAAGTCTCCCTAGGTAAGCCCACCCTGTCCCATGGTTCAAATATCAGTTCCATGACAGTAACTCCCGAATTTACACTTTCATGATGTCCTATTTAAGTTCCAAACGTGTGCTCCCCGCCGCCTACTTGAGCTTTCCACTTCCACTTGTAGAAGTAATCTCAAAGTTAGCATGATCAGATCACAACTCCTGGATTTTATCTTCAGAACTGCTCTTCCCTCATCTTCCCTAGTTACTCAACCAAAAACCCAGGAGTTCTCCTCAAATCCCCTGTATCTACTCCAGTTCCCTCCCGATGGTCACTCTCCCTCACCTGAGCCAATGCTCAAGCCTTGTCCAAGTCACACCATGGACTGTGGCAGTGGCCTTCTAACTGGCCTCCCTGCTTCTTTCCTGACTCCTAGAGTCCATCCTCCAGTCTTTGGCTTTTGAAAATGTAAATCAGATTAAGTCACTCCCCACCTCCTCCTCCAATCCCAGCTCCCTTTATTTAAAACCCTCCAGTGACTTTTTATTGAACTGAAATAAAATCCAAACTCTTGAGCAGGGTCTCCAAGTCCCTAAAATAGTTTAACATGACTTTCACCCCAATATCATTTCCAAGTTTGTTCTCTTCTTCCTGTCTCTGTTCTGGGCTCTCCCCTCTGCCTAGAATTTCCTTCACAGGACGGTCTCTGTGTTATTCATCATCCAATTTAAACAACACCCCCTCCTCAGAGGTACCTTCCCTAACCAGCCCATCTAATTTTAGTCCATAAGGACTAGCTCTTCCCTATGTTAAAACATAATGTAAAGCTTGTATAATTAAAACAGTGCGGTCCTTGCCAATGGATACACAGACAGACCCAGGAGCCAGAATACAGAGCCTAGAATAGACCCAGCTACATATGGAAATTTAGTACGTGATAAAGACCCATCTCGAAGCTCTAAGGAAAAGATGGCTTTGTAACTAAGTGACGATGGGCCAACTGGGGAGTCAGGTGGGAAGAGATAAAGCCCCTCCCTCGGCCAGGCTGTGAGCTCACAGCAGCAGAAACTGTGTGTGAATCTTGGTATTCTCCATAATAAACACACAGCGAATGTGTGCTTATCACATGGTGTTTAGGAGTCTGAGTTCTCGCCGTATTTTGGGGTTTGAATTCTGGTTCTGTCACTATGGCCCTGGGCAGGACACTGTACATCTCTATCCTTCAGATTTTCCTTCTGTACTGAATAGGGAGAGAGAGGTGAGAACTTGTCTTTTTTGGTTGTGTTAGGAGCAAGTTAAATAAAGCATCTAAAGCGTTTAGCATGATTTCTGGATTTTTGAATGTGCTCAATAAATGTTGGTTATGTCATGACCACAGGGCCAGGAAAAAAAAAAATGTGGGTTTGACATTTTATGTTCCTTTTTATTAGCATGATCATTGTTAGTTGTTATTGTCTGTTAAAGAATGAGATGTTAAAAAGGACATTCCAACTCCACCATTTCCTAACAATCTATGACCTTCAGCTTCTTGGAGCCTCGGTTTCCTTATTTATCAAATAGGAATGATAACATGCAGCTTATGGGTCTTTGCAAGAGTAGAAGAGGATGTGTATTTAAAAATCAAAGTATATTCAATTTGAAAAAATCAGTGTCTGGAGCATAGAGGATATCAACTATTAGTATCCTTCTCCTTTCTCCTTCTCCACATCTCTCAATGACAAACTTAGCGTCATAAACAAGTTCAAAAAATCAACTGGCTGCTCTCTGCTGATCAGGTTTGAGAGCCAGTCCTGCTCTGGCTCAGAGGAACCAGAGACTCCTGCACCTGGTGCAGCAGCTGAGCATCCCGCCAATGTGCATCTAGTCCCTCGCTGACCGCAGCCCACACTTTCAGGAGGTGACAGCTGGCGATGGCCCTGCTAGACATGGCTGTCCTCTGCCTGCCTCCCTGGATTTGTGCCTCAAAAACCCCACTGCCCAAATTTGTCCACACTGGAGTCCTGATCAGGTCTGCCCAGTTCTCCCTGGGCTCCAAGTTTGCCTTCTAAAGTTGTCCTTGACGCTCAGCCTTGAGCCCTGCCTCCCTCCTGCAGCAGCCTCACAGAGCCCAGCTGCCACCCCCTCCCAAATTCTGGATTCCTGCCCCTAGGGCCTGCTTCTGAGAAGGGGCCAAGTTCCACACCTGTGGCACGTTTTAAGACTGGCTTTCTCTAAAGGCTGAACAGAGGGCTTTGAGAATCTCTGTTAAACAATCTAAGAAACAATATTCCAATAGAAGAATGCTCTAGGAAATTTGCACTGTGCTTTCCAGTCAGTGCATCCTGCTGGATAGCCAGCCTTAATAGCACTGAGCATCAGACCAGCAGAGATGAGCAAAGACAAACAAACTAACAGGCACAAGCTAAAGGTCAGAGCCCTCAGCCATCAGCGTCTGCATGACAAGCCCAGGGCAGAGATCGCTCTGCTACAGGTCACTTAAAAGTGCACTTCAAGTCACAGAGACGCTCTGCTTTTAGGAAAGCAATTGAGTCCACAGGGCCTCCAGGAGATCAAAGGACACGCTCTGTCCTTTAATGAATAAGCTGTTAATGAATAAGAGGAACAATTAAATTCTGAAGTGATGGAACAATTATGCACCGGCATAATTTCCAGCAGGTTGCACACTGAACAATCCTTAGAAACTAGAGAAAACCCAGCAGCACACATATGTCTGAAGGAGACGGAGCATGGTTTGTTACTAAGAATGTAAAATACTCCATGGCTCAGCCCAAAGTTCCCATCCACCTAGAATCTTTAAGTGAGCGCTGGTATGACTAGGAGACACTTTGCCCATCCCAGCGTGCCCCACACCCAGGAAGCCCCCAACCATTCCTGGATGCTCCTGAATGGCCTCTACATCTCTGCCACGAGATACGGAGCATCGGCATCAAATGGTCTGCATCGGTCAAGGCCTGGTTCATTTAAAATGGAAGCAATTTTGAGTCCACTAGTGCAGCTGTGGGGAGATGGAGGGATAGAATGTAGGATTACCACTGAACCCAAGGTAGAGGATGGCAAGTGGGGACAGTGGAGATAAAGAAGGAAGAAGAGAAGCCAGGAGGGTTCCTATGAGGCAGCTGAAAGCTTGGGGCGACCCTCACCACTGAGATAACTGCTAAGAATTTTATGTCTGGCTTCACAGTTTACACCTCAGTTCCTGCCATCTCCTCGGGTTCTGCCCATGCACACGTGGCCTGGGTTCTTCCAGACCTCTTACTCTTTGGCTGTGATGAAGCCGGACACATGTCCTCAGGAGAATTTGCTGACCTACGTCCTCCAGGATGGAAGGAAGGGGTAGAGTTATGAGCCTGGGAAAGGAGCCTCAGAAGTCGATCTTTCTAAAGCTCTCAGCAAAGCATTTTACACAAAGAGACCCTGGATAGATGCAGGTTCTGGAATTTTCAGGAGATGGGTGGGAACCTTCTGGATCAGCAGCTACAGCAGTACTAATGAGTTCTTACTGAATACTTGCAGGGAGCCTGGCACTTGGCCCAACACCAGGCACCGGGATCCTCTTCCCCTCCTAGTCCCCCAGCAGAGCAGAAAACTGGGGTTTCCTGCTTTAAAGGCAGAAAATAATCAAAGTTTCAGTAACACATTCACCTTTCTATCATTAAAGAGAGAAAGACAGGAAGAAAAGAGAGGAGAGGGGAGGGAAGGGGAGAAGGAATCCAAATAAACACCCTAATGTGATGACAGACTATTTATAGAGGGTATCTGAGCTTCCTGAACTCCACCTCTCAGTCATTTTCACTGCCCTTACCTTCAAGGTCTGTGATTCTCCTAGAAAAGGAGGGCTTCTCTTCCCAGAAATGGAAAATAACAAAAATAGATTAGTTAGGCTGCAATTATTCATATGAAAAAGAAAAGGATCTCTGGCCTGATCAAAGATTAGACTATGGGGTTCATTTAAATAGAGCAATTCCTTTCTGGTTTTCAAATGTGATTGGATTCACCTGCAACTTCTCTCAGGCAAAATGAAGGACAACTGTAGTGGGACTTTTCCAATATCTCTGTTGCAATACAAGTTGGCAGAATTTATAAACTTCAGTGCTTTGGGGGTTCAAATCACAGTGGCCCAGGACTCACCCATTAAATGAAAAGATGGAGAGAGAACTGAACTTAGAGGCCCAGCAGCAGTCCTGGTACTCACTCAGGTGGCCCTGGATCGGTCACATGTCCACTGTATGCATCAGGTCCCTCACATGACAAAGTAGGGCTAAATTTTTTCATTGCATTTTTCAAATCTGTGAATCAGTGAATTGTTATTCAGATCTCTTTTTGTGATTCCCCCTCTCCCTTGAATTAATTCAGAAGACCTGGCTGCACTTAAGGATGCATTTCCATGCAACAGAATTTACCTGCCAGGCTCTGAGTGTCAGTGAGGCAGATGTAAATACAGTTTCGAGACCACTCCCTGGAAGCTGATATAGCCTAAAGGAATATGAAAGTCAGGCTACAGACAAAAGCAAGCAGAGAAAGGGCCTCTCTATCTGGGTGATAGCAGAGTGCACCAGAAGACATCTAAGCTAATTCTTGAATCAAGGCAGACAAGGCAGAGTACGGCGAAGGTTTCTACTGCAAATCTTAAACACAATGTTAGCTCTTCCCAAGTGTTAACTAATGATCTGTCCTAGCTTAACTCCTCAGCTTCCAAAATGGACCAGTAAGTCTTCTGATGAAAAAAATTCCTTGTAGGTTCCTACCATCTTGTGGAGAGAGGTTGGAGAAATTCTTCCATTCCAATAGTAATTCTGATAAACTTTCTCTTATACTGTGTGAACTTCTAATCAAGGTCTAGGAAGCTGGATTCATTAATTTTAATTAATGGCTGGAACAGTCTGAACAAGAGCCCTTGTTTAATAAGGCCTTGCTGAGTAAGATGCCATGCATCCTCCTGAGCAGGAAAAAAATCCTTGGGAAACTACCAAAAAAGAAAAAAAAAAAATGCTTGGCATGCTAAGGCCAAATTGGAAGGAAAAGTCACTCTGGAATCTCTGGTTTTCTCAAGTCACAATTTACAATCTACATTTCAAGGTCAATTGAACCACTTGATGGCCAATTTGGGGACAAGGAAAGAGCTACATGAGGAATTATAAATAGGCATAAGGGTTTCTGACACCAGCCAGACCCTCACAGCCACACTCGACTGAGTCTGTAACGATCTCAGGTCATTCCAAAAAGCGCGGGTCAAAGGCGCTCTGTGAGCACTGGGACCGTTGATTTAACATCAGCCTGGTGACATCCATTCTCTTCACTCTGTGGGCAGACTTTTAACGTTGAGACATGGCACTAATGAGCTGTGAGGGGGGAAATCGGGATTTAAAACACTCGTGGAAAACTGACCTTCCTCTGACAGCCCAGGGCTCCCTTTTCAATTCTGAAACATCCATCCTGTGTTAGAGACAACACTTTAGGTATTCAGATGGATCACGATTGGTGGAGGCACGAGAGGGATCATCATCTGTGGAGATATGGGGGTCACTCATGGAGTCATCCTGGGAAAGGGTGCCTGGGGAACAGGAGAGAGAATTGGTCTGTGTTTATGTTCAAACATAATGCTTCTCACCATCAATGGTTAAGAGAAGTCACAACATTTTTGAGTCTAGGGGGAATGATCTATCTCCAAGGCTACACTAAATGCCTCCATGGATTTTCAAATATGAATTTATTTTGCCAAATTCATTTGGATGCTGTCCTTGAAGAGGGGCAGCCAAAATGAGTGAAAGGAGTCAGAAAGGCCAAACTTCCAGTTATAAATAAACTAGTCTTGGGGATGTGATGTACAGCATGGTGACCATAGTTAATAGCACTCTATTGCACATTTGAAAGTTGCTAGGAGTGTGGGTCTTAAAAGTTCTCACCACAAGAAAGAAAATTCTGTAACAATGTAAGGTGATGGGTACTAACTAGAGTTACTGTGGTGATCATTTTATAATATATACACACATTGACTCATTTGTGTCATAGACTTGAAACTAATGTAATAATATGTGTCAATTATAACTTAATAAAAATAAAATAAAATTTAATCACACCACCATAACAAGATGAACTAACAAACAAGTAAATAATATTACAGTACAAAAAGGGAAAATAAACTACTGTATTAACACTTCTTAATTATACTGATGAATTTTTATATAATGGAGAAGACTTAACACCTGTATATTGGTTTGATGCAGTGATGAATAATAACATTATAGTTTAATAATGAATAAGAAAAATAGTTTTTAAAAATTAGAATTGAATTTTAAAGATATTCACACTTAATAAAACATTCCATCACTGAACTAAAATTTGCATTTATCAAATAAGAATGTTATACTTTGCAAAAGAAACCAAACAAAATTAAAAGTAGAGAAAAGGAAAGGATTAAGGACAGAAACTATTTTTCTTTAACTTGTCTACTCTCTGGGAAATTCAGGCATAGCAGAATGAAGATCTGGATTCCTAGATCTTAAAAAAATAAAATAACCAAGAAGTTACTAAACTTTGCCTTTGTAGAATTTCTCTTCAGATTATGAGGTGTTCCAGCAAGTAGTTGTCCCCAAATGTTTGAAGACTGGGGCACATGTGGCTGCAGCAGAACCATCAGGGACATTTATTAGAAATCTAGATCCCTGAACCCCGTTTCCAAAGGTTGGAGTTCAGTGAGTCATTGGTAGCTCCATCCTCTCCCTGCTCACTTGAGGAAACTGAATGGTGGAATATATATTTTTCTTTCTCGATACATCTCATTAAATTGTTTTTAAGAAAGGCAGAGTATAAATGCATGTGAAATGATGCAGCTGCTTCCAGACTGAGCTGTGACTGGAGCCATGATCTTCAACCTCCCGCCCAGTGTTCTTTTCTGTGCTTTTTTTGGGGTCCATTTGGAGGATTTCTTTGATCTTATACATCCTGCTTGTCTAGCTGGAACACTCAGTTCCTTGAAGGTCATACAGTCTGCCCCTGAGCCCAAAGCAGAATACGTGCTTGTGCATGAAACCCCACAGCTCAATCCTGCACTTCATCAAAGTGCGTGCTTAGCCCCAACGCTCGCGCGTGCCCCTAATACGTTGTGACACCCTATTACTGCAGTGCCTTTATGAGCTTCAAGGGAAATTACATTTTAAATTATAGCATACAAGTATAATGGAAAATCTAATTGTAGCAATGACAGTTTATTTATCAATCATTTATCATTTTGATTTATAAGGTGCCCAACTTGATTTAAAGGTAGCTAATGTTTAAAAATCTCAAGGCACCCATACAACCAAATACACATTGAAAGCAGCAAAGTGAATAACTCCTGCTTTTCTGTAGCTCATCTTTCTCATACCCAAGGCTGAAGCTAGAAACACCAGGAGGTTGATCCCAGGGACCAGCAGGCAGCATCTCAGAACCTCTTAGCATCAAATCTCGTTGATTATAGAACTTGGCAGATATAAAATACCCATGTTAACATAGAGCCGGGTTCTGTCATATTAATATTTCTGTGTCCCACGGTCACAGAGCTTGAGAATTTAGAGGTAGAAGGGACTTCCAGAAGTGACCTGATTCCTACACATCCATCCTCCTCCTTCCTCCTAAGGAGCATGCCTTTAAGATTCACAAAAGGGGTCTACAGGTGGAGGCTGGTAGCCCTTCAAATGCAACCTACTCAATGGTATAAAGTCCCTCGGCCTTGGTCTAAACCTTTGCTCTCTGCCATTTCTCCCTGGGTTTTGCTCAAGGCTCTAAGCACCTCTCTGACGGCCAAATCCATCCTTGCTTGAATTTGATAGTCTCTTGCCAAGCCGGGCTCTGGTCCTGGCCCATCACTGGTCTGGGCCTAACTTTTACATCCCACTGACACAGTCTACCTAACACCAGACTTCACCTTGCCCTGGCTTGCCACTTTACTGACCCCATCCTGGCTCTGGAAGCTCTGAATGACCTCACCATGAAGCAAGACCCCAGTTAAAGCATCAGGAGCCTTGGAATGTCTGAAGACTCAGACTTGCAGCAACGAATCAAAATCAGTCTTTTAAGGTGGAGCTGTGCCTGTAGGCCAACTTCAGTGATCATAATAGGGTTTTCCAGAGTTTCTAATTCAACTCAGTGCATACATACGTGCCAGGCACCAAGGGGTCCTACCACGGAAAAGATTTTTCCGGCCCCGAAACTGTTTGAATCCGTCTTTCACCTTCAAAGGCAACGTTCTTTCCACTACACCCTACTGTTCTCCAATATATATCCCACTTTATTTGCTATGTTCAACAACCTTGTTTGGAAAAGTTCTTAGATTCTCTAAGCTGTCACTATGAGAACAGAATTCTCATTTAATTCTTCAGGGCTCTGATATTTGTCTACTAAAGAGGGGTATGATCTGCTTGCAAATATTAGAACACTTAGTTGTCAATAAAAAAGTCTAATTTCCAAATGCCTTGATCACTTAATAATCATTCCTTCTTGAATTGTTCTAACATGGTCCTTAAGGACTCATCATCTGCCCCCACTGAGAAAGACTAATCTCTGAAAATAACTGGTGGCTGAATCATCTGCCCTTGTAAGCAGGATGTGGGCCCCTTGTGATTCGCAATGAAATTCCTCCCATTGTATTGCTTGCAATAAAGAGGTAAAGGTTTTCTTGCAGAAATTTCTCACCCTGACTTGAAGCCATGGAATGCTGGAAAACCATACACTTTACGTGTTATTGGTGGGAATAGGGTGGACCTAATTCTCTACTGTGGTTTGATTTCCAGAAAGCTGCCCCAGCCCCTGGAAATAACTCCTTTGGGATTTATCTTTAGTACAGTGCTTGGCTCATGGTAAGTCCTCAAAAAACACTGATACATCATCATTATTTTTTATGATTGCTGCAATGTAGTAAACTCTCTTAAAATTGGTCCAATTGAAATGGCTGATATTTTGCAGTTTGTCCAGGGTGGAGGTGGAGAGGACATTTGACCATTTGTTCTAAGAGATCATAACTATGTTTTTAAAAATCATGACAGCAACATGCATTTTCACTGCACTTCAACGTCACAGGCAAATTGGGCTTTGAGAAGTCAGCTCAGACACCAAAGTAATGCATGGAAGAAGAAGCTAGAAGGTAATCAGGTTGCCAGGAGCACCAATGTCTTTATCATCTTTGCCTTGCCAGTTACCATGCCAGTCCAGACCAGGCTTACGTGGGAGAGCTGACTTCAGCACCATCAGCAAGTAGGGACTGGAACTGACTGCCACCTGCCAGACCCACACAGCCCTCTGAGCAGTAGCTTCCTCCAATCCCCGTCCACACTTCTGGGTACATCTTGTTCCACAGCTTAAATAGTAGCTCTCTGCTGGGGCTGAAAAATTCTGCTCTGAGCTGCAGACAGCACAGCTGAACCCCTGCTACCCCTCGATTCTGGGGCTCAGACTCTGTCCCACATGTCTCCTAGGTGGCTGGTACCTCTTCATGATTGAAAGGAGTATCATGTTCCTTGCCTCCTGCTACCTAGAATCTTCCACCATGCTTCCACCATGCTCCATGCTCCACCCACCAGACATGCTCTCCTTGGAACCTGAGAGCAAAGCTAGTTAAATCTACACTCCATTCCTCATACCACCTTGGACACTTGTCATGGGGATTCAGACTCTTCCACCCCAAAGTGGGACCACTTATTGCCAGCCCTCCCTGCACAGATGCTATCTTTCATCTCTAACTCTGAGGACTCAGAGAAGGGAACCAGGAGTCAAGGGGCTGCATGAGTCTCCATCTGAAGCACAGGACATCCTCCACCCTCCTCTGTAGCTTGGCCTCAGCTCAGAGCTTAATCCTTTCACTAGACTTTGAACATCTTCAGGACAGGGACCAAATCTTAGTGTCTGCTTCCCCAGTGCCTAGATAATGCCATGAGCATCTGGCGTGTTCAGTTGGTGTCTGTCGACTACAGGAGCAAACGGACAAGTATCCTTGATTTCCTGCTCCCTAGGATTACTAGAAGATCTAGTTCTGTCATGGTACCCAAAACAGAAATTTATTTTTCTACTAGCCAACAAGTTAGTAACATAGTATGATTAATACCTGACTTAACAAGTAATGCTTCTAACCAGCTAAAACACATTGTTTGCTACAGAAAATTGAGTTTATTCAACTAAGCGATAGATGGGAAATGCAAATGAAAACCACAACTGACTACCACCTCACGCCCACTGGGATGGCAATAATAATAATACTAAAATAAACAACAAGTCTTGGTGAGAGTGTGGGGAAATTAGAACATTCTGTACACTGCCAGTGGGAATGTAAAATGGTCCACTCCTCTGTGTACAACAGCTGGGCAACTCCTCAAAAACTTAAACATAGAATTATCATATGACTCAGCAATTCCACTCCTAGGTAAACAACTGTTTTAAAAACAGGTACTCAAACAAGCACATGTACATGCATATTCACAATGCCTGAAAGGTAGAAACCGCTCAAATGTCCAACCACAGGTCAATATAAACAAATGGTGGCATCTCCATACCACGGAGTATTATGCAGCCATAAAAAGGAACGAAGTACTAATACATGCAACAACAGAGATGAACCTTTAAACATTATGCCAAGTGACAGATACCAGACACAAAAAGTCACATATTGTATAATTCCATGTACACGGACTATCAAATAGACATAAATCCACGGAAACTGAAGTCAGATTGGTGAAGATGCTGCAGGGAGGCGTGGGATAATGGGATAAAATTACTTAATGGGTAACTTTGGAGTGATAGATATGTTTCGGAGCTAGATAGACATGGTGGTTGCATAACTTTGTGAATGTACTAAATTCCATTAAATTGTTCCCTTTAAAATTGATTTTATGCTAGGTGAATTTTTGCTCAAATTATTTTTTTAATTAAGCAATAGATGAATTCACTCACCTTATGTTAATGACTCCCACTACCAGTGTATGTTATAGACTCTTTTGCTAATCTTATTTTTGTCTTTTCTCCTGTCTGAAATAAAAGGAGTCTCTAACAGGTGTTTTAAAAGGCATTAAAATCCGCCCAAAGAGTCGAAGCCAGAGCCTTCTGCAGGCCTTGCACAAATGCAGCTGCTTTGATCCGAAGTCTTAGAACCTGGCAATCTGGCCCAGTGAAGTTGGATTAGTCCACCCTCAGGCCCAGGACTAGGGAGGTAACCGATGGCCTAGAGGGATGTGCAGGGTATAAAGGGAGGTGTTGCATCAAAGGCTAGTAGTTGTGCCATTCATAGAGAAGCTGAAATTAGGAAAAAGTGTCTGGTGGGCTGATCAGTCCAACTCTCTGATCTTCCGTATCGTACTTTCTAGTCTGGAACCCAGACACCAAACTTATTAAGCCAAAATCTGGGTGAATACAAACATTAAGTAAATATTCTTGAACAGAGAAGCTTGCTTTCTAGACAAGAAATCAGAATAACATGCTGGACGGTGGTGGAGGAGGCAGAGGGTGGTGTGAGCTAGGGTGGTTGGGGACACCTTCTCCGAGGAAGTGACCAAGGTTTGGACTGACATTCAAACGTTGGGGAAGAGAATTCCAAGTGCCTGCTTCTCTGTTCAGCACTTCTGACACACATGTGTGGGTTCTCTCCTCACATTAGTGACACTAACCACACAGAGTTAGTGGAGACCCCACAGGTTAAGGGATCTCACAAGACGCACTCCCACAGTCACAAGCAGTGAGTCCCCAGGTTACTAATACTTCTGCCCAGCTTGGCTGCGAATCGAAGATTCCCATGACCCCCTCCACAGGTTTGATAATTTGCTCTACAGGCTCACAGAACTCAGGGAAACATGTTCTATACCAATACTGTTTATTATAAGGGATACAATTCAGGAACAGCCAATCAGAAGAGACGCATAGGGCCAGGTATGGGGGTGGACGAGTGTGGACCTTCCAAGCCCTCGCTGGGCACGCCACCCTTCCAGCACTCTGATGTGTTCACCAACCTGGAAGATCTTCTTACCCTATCAGTTAGGCATGATTGATTCAGTCATCGGCCATTGGTGATGAGGTCAATCTCTAGCCCTCTCCTGTTCCCAGAGGTTGTGGGGTGGAGCTGAAAGTTCCAACCCTTTAATCACTTCTTGGTCTTTCTGACCAGACCCCATCATCCTGAAGCTGTCTGGGGACCTCAGCGACCAGTCATTTCATCAGCGTAAAAAAGACGCTTGTCACCCCCGGGATTCCAAGGGTCTAAGAAGCTCTTGTGTCAGGAGCCAGGGACTCAGACTAAATATGGTAACAAGAGATACTCCTATCATCCCTCTCACTCAGGAAACTCCAGGGTTTTAGGAGCGGTGCACCAGGAACCAGAGGCAGAGATCAAATATATATTTTTCTTACTGCATCACAGCTGCCTAGGGCCATTGCGGCACCAATCCATCTCCCAGAGCTTCCTTCCTGCTCTGACCTGGGCAATTGCTCCAACACCGAGATGGAGCGAAGCCACGCTGATATTGGGCACGATTCACCACGGACATCACGACACAAGGTTAACTTGGTGTGCCTCCTCCCTCCGATTATCAATACCAGCGTGAGACTCTTTCATGGTGGTAGACGTTGCTGGGGAGGGGTGAAGCATCATGCATCTATTCAGCAGCTGCTCTATCGGGCAAAGGACGAATGCACACCTTCTACAGGTAAACCAAATTCACAGCAGTCACAGAGCCAGGGGGGCCCCCTGCACGGGGAACCTCAGTGCTTCAGAGACACGACCATCAGGCGCACGAGGATCTGAGCAAAGCCGGAAGGGGGCTGTGGGCCTTCCCTGAGCCAGTGGAGATACCACACCTCTTCCCGCAGGCCACATCTAGCCTGCCCCCACTCCCACATCAGTTAGAGAAAGGGAATGCCCACGTGATCTGGGAAATGCCTCTAAGCGCTACCCTTTCTTCTGGGTTCCATGGTTTTCATCTTCACAGCAGTGGTCGAACAAACCCTAGGCCTGTGGCAGCAGCATCAAACTCTATTTCCCCAAGTTTCCATGTCATGTTCTTATTTTAACCAAATCAGGCCATCTAGTTGGAAATAGCCTCAATTTAACATCTGATCCCTGCTGGAGTGTTTCCACTGTTCCTGGGAGTGAGGCAACATCCCCCCAGCTGGTGACCAGGAGTGGGGAGCGAGGGGAGGAGCAGGGCCTGGAATTTCAGAGCTTGCCTCAGGCTGCCTGTACAGACCCGCAGCTGCTCTGATTTGCACCAGCTCAGGCCCATGCAGGTTCCTGTCTTTAGAAAGGACTTCTCTGTAAGAAAATCCACAGGGAACTTGACCACGAAATGACTTCCCAAAAGCCCATCCTCTTCACTACTCTGTGCTTCTATTCATTTTTTTGGGAATTCATCTCTTCCAGGAATTCTGCTCAGATGACCCTCTCCAAACCACCCATTTCATCACAGCAGCTCCCTCAATTCAGCATCATGATGAATCGACTTCTGTCATTGATACCTGAGGTCCAGGAGTTTTCCTTTTTTAATAAGTCATTTTTAAAAATGGGCAATGGAGGAAAGAAGGTTCTTAATTTGACTATTTCTCAAACTTAGACATTAGAAACTTCTCAAAAGCAAGCAACTTATTTAACTAGTATTACCGTGCCCTTTATTTAATATTTGATGTATTCATAACTGCCTTATTTAACCTCCATACCAAGCCTGCAAAGCAACTGTGTTCACTGACTTTGTCCAAAGGCACACAGCTGGAAATGTGCCATCAGGATGAAAATTCAGGAGTTTTAATGTCCATTCCAGCATGGTTTCCATACACCTCTTCTTCCCTGGTGTCTCCTTCTACTTGGCTCATGTAGGTGCTAAGGAAACATTATGAGCCGATAGCAGAGAAATGTGGACCAGGAGAGTTGACCCCCTTTTTAGAGTTCAGGAAGGAGAAAGGATCATTCACTTCCTAAGAGCATCTCCATCCTTCCAACTCACCCCACACTCTCTCCACCTTCAAGGCTGCAGATCATGTGGATTTTTACTCAATTGACTCTGAAATGCTTAAGTTAGTAAACATAACTCTTCCCCCTTCACATGACCTGAGACACGGACCTCAGCCTCCTATTAAGCCTAGAAATGAGGAGTCAGCCCTATGCCCCTACAGCCCCAACCGGGGGCTCGAATACGCCCCCGGCCACCTGGGACAGATGGGTTTGAAGCCCTCGTCCACTCTTCAGGATGGCTCCTTACCTGCCAGGCCAGAAACCCTAGGGGACGGGGGTCCCAGCCAAAGCTCTGATCAGCAACCCACTGTGGGGTTTGGTCATTGATAACTGAGGTCTAGAGTTCTTGGAGGGCCATTTCCAAGGTGGAACCAGAGGGAAAGCGGCTGAGATGGAACTTAGGTGAAACGCTGCTCAGTGTCACCCCTTTGCCATGCACCTTGCTTAAGGTAGGGTTGACTAATTGTACCACGCCAGCCACCGGGGGCAGTCAAGCTGTTGGCACCAGTATTCAAAGGAAGATCAGACTCAGGCCAAAAGGTGGTGACGAGAAGTCGAGGCAGAAGCTGTGCTTACAGATGGATTTTCATGGACAACGTTCTGCTAGAAAGGAACCCTGGGAAGAGCCAGCATCACCGCATCTCAGATTCTGCCTCCACTCATCTTAAAGATGCAACACTCTGAACTCAGCATTTGATCCTCGGTGCCCTGGGTTTCCCTGAGGCACTAACAGACTCTTGGGGGAGGGGCAGCTGCCTCAGTGGGGATTGAATAATGGGAGCAATGGGCAAACAGCAATGCCACTTTTAACTGTGACTGTGAACCTGTCACTTAGCTTCTCAAAACCTCCATTTTCCCATCTGTAAAATGGGAGAAACTGTGGCCCCTCGAGGAGCTGGCTGCGAGGTCTAAAGAGATCAAAGCATGTCAAAGAGCCAGCCCAGGGTCCAGCAGGTGGGACCTGCTTGATAAATGTCACCTCCCTCTGCTCCATTCCACCATCCTCACTGGACATGCCAGAGACCAGCTAGGTCTGCCGCGAGTCTGAGGACATCCAGGGAACTACAGAGGAGGCCCCAACAGATAGATAAGCCGCGCATCATTAGGAGATAATTGACTGGGGAGAGAGGCCAGCAGCCCAAGGTGAGCCACAGGGCACTTTACATATCAATAAGGTCGATTATCAGGGGGTGTCAGCGTCCTTGGTGCTGCTATTAACCTATATTTCTCTTATTAACCTTTCAGAGAAAGAATCTTTCAAAAATAATTATATTAAAGCACAATTCTCTGCAAGTTTAAAATATGTGAATGTTCCATTTCAGTACTCGTGTCATGAGATAATGAACACCTGATTGCCCAGCTACTGCGATGAGGTTTTTAATCAGAATCCTTTCCTTGCCCTACTGCAGGCTGGGACCAGTCCTGGGTGGGGGGCAGGGAGAGGGGGGCGCTCACCTGGGGAGTATTTAAGGGTTTAAGGGCAGGACTGGGAAAAGGGAAACAGATTCTGAGAAGAAGGGGAGGGGTCTGTCTTCCCTCTAGAGGAAGCAAAGGGCCACCCACTTGGTGTGTGTTCTGGGGTCCTGGAAGGGGCTCCTCTCCAGTGATACCCCCAAGTCCTATCTCTGGGGCCTGGAATTGGTTTTTTGTTTTGTTTTGTTTTGTTTTGTTTTGTTTTGTTTTGTTTTGTTTTACAGAGGATACCCTTTGGTTTCACAATGAGAGATCAGAAATCGAGAGCCACCCCTGTTAAAACAGAGGACTGACCGGCTATTCACATGTATTCATCCTGAGAGGCATGTGGCAGGGCTGACTGTGTGCTGAGCACACACAGGGGCAGGTCAGGGATACTGAGGTGTAGAAACCTGAGGCAGTAGGTGGAAGGGGAGGTGGAGGACCAGGGAAGAGTAGAGGGGGGCCAGGAAGAAGGGAAGAAGGGTGGTGGGCGGACGTATTTGGACATAACTGGCTGACCTTGCCCATTCCTGTGACTGCCTTAGAGAGAGACAGGACACAGATACCCTGCCTGGGAGGCGGGCGGCCCTGGAGCTGTCGCCCACCTGCCCTTTCACGTGTGCAGACCCCACTTGGCTGTGTGCTTGGCCAAAATCAGCTGCAGCATCAACAGCCTGTGCAGTCCAAGCAGCACAATCTCAGGAGCTGTTCGGTTCTGACCGTCGAGATAATGGTTCTCTGCCCTCCACAGTGCCCGCTAGCCTCAGGACATTCGCCTGTGCACCTGACACTTCAGATCTTTCAGGACAGTGCCTGGCATATAGCGAGTCCTCAATTTACCTTACTCGCAGGGAACAGTGGGAAGTGAAAACGTATGAGGCAGACACAGGAAGCGGCTGAGGGCTTGGCCTTTAAACACAAGCTCAAAGTAGGCGCTGGCCACTTTCCATCCTAATTCTGCCAACATCAGATTTACTCCTCCATTTCTCAGGGTTCTCCCCTCAACCAAGAAGTACCTTTCCAACTCAGTCACTTGAAGTCAGTGGGAAATGGGATTCCTCTCATATTCACTTAAATCACAGTCTTAATGGACTAGAGGTGGGGAGAATATCACCCCGAAACACAGGCCAGAGAGATGGACATGGGGGTCAGCAAAACCACGGCAACACTAGACCTAGGTCATAATAAGCAGGTGTGATAGTTATGAATTTCAACCCATTTTATAGATGAGGAAACTGAGTTACAGAGAGGTTAAGGAACTTTCCCAAGGTCACACAGCTAGTAGTGGCAGAACCAGGATTCACATCTAGGCATTTGGCTCTCAGAGTCTGTTTTGTTTTGTTTTGTTTTGTTTTTTAGCCACAACTCTCTACTGCATAGAGGTAGTAGGTTGACAGTTTAGTCCCCAAGTATAGGTGAGACAGGAGCAAACCAACACAAGGACTTTTGGATGAAAGGGAAGTTTGGGTAATTGGGTGTGGCCTCAGTACAAGCCCTGTGGTCATAATAAGTCAAATGCCAGGGAGTCAAACAGCAGGGCTGAGAAAGGCACTAGGATCAAGGCAGGAATCATGTGACAGGTACAAAGCTAATGTCATATGTCATCTCATGAACCAGCTTTACTTAAGGTAGATGCCCAGAGAATGAGCATCCGTATCTCCCTCATAAACCATATTGGGGACAGGAAGGTGACTGGGCACCTGAAGTTTCTCATAGTTGAAGGATCCAGAAGGTGAACGGAGGGCAAATACCAGGTGCTCTAAGGGCGAACCTGATGGAGCCAAATACTGTCTCCAGGATAAAACAGAGAGCCTGCCCGTCAGAGAGGCAATCCAGCACAGTGGTCAGGAACACGAACCCTGGTGCTGCACTGCCTGCCCGTCTTTCCAGCTCCTCCACTTACCAGCTGTGGAGCCCAGGCAAATTGCTGAACCTTCCTGAGCCTCATTTTCCTCAGTGGACTAACAGGGTAGTTGTGAACATTAAACGCGTTAACATAGGCAAGGCTTAGTTCGGTGAATGCCCACTCCATAGTCAGCACTAAACCAGCATGGGAAGAACTGGCAAAGAAACCAACGTTCAGTGGGAGAGAGAGAAAGGAAAATAACCAAACACACACCAGCACTGTCTCAAATGCAGAGGTAACAACCTGCTTCCAAACACTTCCCACCATGGGTATAAAAGTACCGGACGTGTTAGGAGCTAACTGATCCAATGGGAAAAATAATACCTGTCCAGGGGTGTTGTCAGAAATACAGATAATGTAGACCAGGGGTGACAAACCCAGATGCCCTCAGGGTCCAGGACAGGAGGGCAGCAAGTCTCCAACTTGGATGTATGAGCGTCATCCGGAGGGCTTGTTAAAACATGGGTTGCTGGGTCCCACCCCCGGGATCCTGAGTCAGTAGGTGTGGAGGGGAGGTGGGCGGTGACTGGAAGCAGCATCTCTTAACAATTCCCAGGTGATGCCCCAGTGCCACTGGGTCCCAACCACACTGAGGACCACTGGCCTAGAGCAGTAAGGAATGGTTAAGCTGTGGAGAACGGAATAGTGCCATGTAGGAACGTGGCCTCGAGTCACCAAATCTTCAGATGTTTGAAAGAAAAGTCTTAAGTTTGGATTTCTGTGTGCTATATAACCTGATGCCTAAAACACTCTGCAGCCCAAACAAAACATGGCTACCCTCATGTGACTCCAAGTAGGAGGGTGACAACGTGGGAGGAGCTGGCCTGGGTCCATGCAGACAGTGACAATGACAGGAGGAGAATCAGCTGAAAAGGAGGAAAAGTGGGAGGCAGATCAATTTTAGGACCTAGATGCTCTGCTGCTGTGATAATGTCAAAAAAGTTGAGCAGCTTGTGTTTTTGTCTGAATTTAGAAACAACTCTTCTTGAAGACAGTATGTAAATGAGGTAAGAGAGGGAAAAAATAAAAACAAACTGAAAGCTGTAGATAACATTCTAATATAAAGGAAAAGGGGAGGGTTGGGGAACCAAAGATAGTTCAGAGAGAGAGATACTGGGGAAGGGAGGTTAGCATCCTAACCAAAGTATACCTGCTGTCAACTTTTAATGAGACTGTCTAGGACCCCATGTTAGCTCTGAGAGAGCCATGCTGCATTAAAATTTTTTTTAAAAAATCTAGTTTCTTAAAAAAAAAAGAAAAAGACTTTCTGAAAACGAAGAAATATAAGTCTCAAAAACATCCCTAGAGATCCTTGTTTTCATTTATGCATGTTTCCATGAATAGCACTTGCTAATGAAATTCTCTAATTGTTTATAATATTAATTAAATAGGAATACACATTTCATTTCCACTGGAATCTTTCCATCAAACCAATATCATCAGGCTTTTAAAATTATGAACTAATTTCCCATTGCTTTTATGAGAAATATTACCCTTATGACAATCAATGTCTCTGTGGTTTCAATGCAAGACATAAAAATTAATAATTTTTTTCCCAAAATGAAAGTTTAGGGAGGAGAATATGTTCACATTTTGCTAATCCATTCAGATACATACAAATTTTTATTTATTTATTTATTTTTTAATTTGCATCATTTAGACCAGTTACAACTAAAATCCAATGATTTCTACTTACAATTCTAATTTAAAAATTTGATTGAGATCAGTTCTGTGCTGGCTAAATTCAAAGTCCAAACTACCTATTTAGAAATGGGGGTTGGTGAGTGTTTCATAGCTAGGATTTTGTTTTGTTTGCCTTATTTCTTTATGATCAATTTGGTTTGAAGGTAGAGACGTAGATTTTAGGAGTTCCCTTTCAGAAGTGGGACTGAAGTCAGGCACTAAAGACAACACCTCGAACCTCATCAGCCAGGTATTGTAAATCAAACCAAAGGTTCTAAGAATTGGTACTCACTAGCTTTAGGAGACAGCAAATGATCAGTCCTCCAGTTATCAGAGGAGACTTGAGGTGTGAAAAATCAATTATACTCAATACTCCTCAGCAGATAAAGGGGGAGTTTGGTTAAACTCAGCCTGACCATGAGCACACCTGGGTTGTGTGCCTGGGCTGAGCCATCCAAGGGCAGGGTCGAAGAATCACTGACTCTCAAAGTGGCCTTAAAAGTCATCTAGTCCACACAATTGTTTACTTCTTTTTTGATTGTGTCTTACGCCATGACCTCGTTCTAACTCTGAGCCCCTTCCTACCCATTTAAGTAGACACATGTGAGGCTGTATTTTAACCTCTGATTCACTTAATCACCTTTGCTGTGCCTAAGATCCAAGGCCACAATTACTGTTTCCATAGGAATAAGATTCATGGTGGCTGCCCCATCCCCCACCAACATTCATTTTCGTGTCGCCTACATCAGCTTTCCTGGACACTCCCATCTTCATGGAATGTTCTCCATGCCAAGCCTAGAGGCCTTCAGAATTGGCCATAAACCCAAACCGTAGCCCACCATGGGTCCCATCTATCTAAGTAGTACCCACATCCTCCTTTCTTCCTGGAGCTCATGTGTTGGTAGAAAGAATCCTTGAAAACAGCACCTCCTAGTCCTCAGTCTGCTTCCTAAGAGAGACATCATGGTCCCCAGCAATGCTTCTCCCCTCTTCCCGCACAGGATTTAAAAAGACAACACCCATAGTGTAGGACAGTAAACGTCACCGAGTGGCAGACAGTCGGGCTTAGGGATCCAGTGCATCTTCATCTTCCATTCTGGTTACCTCCGTCATCTAATGAAAGCTTAGACGTGGAGAAGTGACTGCCACTGAGGCTCAAAGGGGGAGTAGAATCAATGTGGAACATTAGGCTGGGAAATGTCCAGGTTCCTTATTTTCACAGTGAAGAGACTAAACTCCAAAGTGGCACGAAACAGGCGTGGTTCTCGTCCTAGCTACGCCACTTACAAGCGGGGCTACCTTGGGAGGACAGCTGAAGCTGTCTTTATTTACTATTCAGCAAAATGAGGAAAATGATCACTGCCTCATAGAGGCCTTGAGCAGGGGAAACAGACGTCCTTGTGAAGGACCCTGAGGACTCTGCGAATACCGGAGACGCTGGCCAAGGCAACCCCTTTTTCATCCACTGATCTTTTAAGAAAGGGCACCAAGCAGTAAAAATGATCAGCTCTTTGAAGAGAGATTCTGGGACTAAATTATGGATCCATCACTGACCTGTGCTGTTTCACATTTCTGAGCTTCAAATTCCTTGCTTGCAAGTGGGAAATGTGAGGTTCACCTCACTCAGTTGACGTGTGGTACCAGCACAGAGTAGGCACTTGATAAACGCTTAGTTTTTTCCCTTTTGAGTTCTCATTCTGGCTCTGGTGCATCTGTATGTAACCTTGGGAGAGTTATTTAACCTTTCTGGATCTGAGTTGTCCTACCCACAAAACTAGGGGATTTGACAAGATCCCCTTTGAATTTCTTTCCAATTCTTACATTCTATGATTCTGTGACTTTGAGCCACCCCAGGGATATGGTAATGGGTTACATTACACAAAAGGCTTGGATGTAATATTATGAGCTGTAACACTGGCTTCCAGCAAACTCTCCTGCTCTCCCCAGCAGAATTCCCCATTGTTCTCAGTGTAATGAATAATCTAACACAACACATGCTCTATCTGAGCCCTGCCCATGTCCATACTCGGGGCCAGCCGGAGGCAACACTGTAAAGCTGAAGAAGGATGCTGTCAACATCTCCTCTTCCCCCCACCCCCCGCAATGCCCTTCCCCATGTGAATGTACTCACTCACTTTGACATCGCCCACTAGGGCCAATACTTCATGCTCTAACTACTTCCTGCTCCCATCACAGCTTCAACATTCCCCATCCGTTTGTTCCAGTTGAAATGATTCATTTAAGTATGTATCACTTGCTTTAAAAGATACAAAGGTGAACAGGACAGAGTACCTCTCCTTAGGGTCCCTTAGTCTTAAAGGGAGGGGGTCTGAACACACAATGATCAACTGGAAAACATCATGCACAAGCATAAAAATAAACTAACCATCTTGTAGAAAAGGAAGAGAACACTCCTCCCTGAAGCGAGGAGGGAAGGCTTTGGAAGGTGGCATCTGAGCTGTCCCACAGGTACAGGTAGGATCTGGCAGGCAGTGACGGAGAACAAGAAAGAGCACTGCAGGCAGAGAAAAAATTATCAACACAAATACGAAGTGAGAAAGCATACAGTGAGTTTCAGAACCCGAGGATAATCTGACTTCGCTGCGTTGCATGAAAGCAATGAATGAGGTTTGCAAGGCTGGTTGAAACCCTATCATGAAGTGCCTGAGAAGCCTAATTAAGGATTTTTTTTTTCAATAGACAGTGGAGAGCTATTGAAGGGGCTGGGCCTGAATTCAGAAGAGGAGTGGGGCTGGAAGTCCAGGTTGGAAGCCCAGACTGGAAAGTCAGCTGAACACAGAGAAGTGGCAGCAGAAGCCGTGAGACTAATTACATTTGTAAGAAGATGGGTATTGCAGGAGAAGGGCTGGGCACCAAGCATGGAGCCTTGGGGATGCTACAAGGATGAGGCCGGAAGAGGAAAAGGGGTCAGAGAAGGGTGTGGACATACATCTGGAGTCAGCATTGTGGAAGACAGGGGAGCAAGGGAATTCCAGGAACGGTTATAGATGGTGGGTCCACTCCCACGGGTGTCAACACGTTACTCCAGAAATAGTGCCTTATCCTGCAGCTCCTGGGTTCATCCGCCGGGGGAGTGATTCAGAACAGGCACCCCACTACCCCTCTCCTGAGTCTCAGCCCTGCACTGGTTCAGGTGGGAGTCCCAGCCTTTCCCAACATCTGCATCAGCCCCCACAGACCAGCTTTAGTGGGAGAGTCCATTTCAACAGAATCCCTCCTCGAGGAGCACAGCTTCGTCTGTAGGAAGACCTTAGTGAGCCCACAGGGAGCAGGTGAGATGCTACAGAAAATATTCATGAGGAGATAGGAGGACTTAGAGGGTGGACAGAAGGAAGCTGCTTTGCACAACAGAGGGGAAAAATGAGGAACTCTTGAGGTCAGGCTGGAGCGGAGAGGCCGAGGTCCTGAGATGGGAGTGGGAATGAGGAAAAGGAATCTACAGGCTGCAGTAAGGCTGAGCCTGGGGGCTGAGGTGGGGCAAAAGACATCTGAAGAATTGATATTCCACGGAGGAACCTTAAATGCATGTTACTAAGTGCAGGACGCCAATCTGAAAAGGCTACGTACTGTATGATTCCAACGATACGACATTCTGGAAAAGGCTAAACAAACTGTGGAGGCAGTGAAAAGTCTAGTGGTTGCCAGGGGTTCAGTGTGTGTGGGGGGCTGGGGTAAGCAGGCAGAGCACAGAGGACTGGGGGGCAGCAAAATTGTTCTCTACAATACTGCAGTGGTGGAGACATGTCATTATCCATTTGTCCAAACCCATCAATGTACAACACCAAGAGTGAACAGTAATGTAAACTATGGACCTTGGGTGATAATGACGTGTCAATGTAGCTTCGTCAACTGCAATAAACGTGCCACTCCAGTGCCAGATGTTCCCGGTGGGGGAGGCTAGCTGCGGGAGCGGAGGGGTATGTGGGAACTGCGACTTTCTGCTCAACTTTGCCACGAATCTAGAACTGCTCTAAAAAGTAAACCTATTTAAAAGGAACAACATTGATATGGATATTGCTTCCTTTAAATTCTTGTTTACACTGCTGCTTGGTAAACCTCTCTTCAATCAATTCTTTCTTCCCTGTCTCCCACCTTTCTCTCACCAACACTTTATCAGAGTACACAGCAGCCAAAACATCCTTGGCATACATGGATTTTTTTTTTAAAAATTTACCACGTGAGAAACTAGTGTAGAGGTTAAGTTTTACGTCCAGAGACAATCCTCACAAGCCCAGAATCCACGAGACAGAGGGGATCTGGAGGGTCCAAGTCTTAGAAAAGTTACAGAAATTGGGGCACTGGTAGTTGGAGGAGTTTGGGTTTTCACCAAGGCTGGAATCAGAAGGGTGAGACACCCTTATCCAGACCTCAGGGTCCAGGGAACCCTCACTGACAGCCTGGTTCTGTCCGGAAGGTTGCATAGTTCATCACAGCTGCGCTTTGCAATTGCTGTGATTCTGGAGAACAGGCTGGAGTAGAGGAAAGGACACCACATGAACTGGGAAAGGGCAGACCAGGTCTCTTATCTGAGCTATGACATGGCCACTAGCTTTGACCTTGACCAAGTGCTCGGCGTTTATGGTCTTTCCTGCTCTGAAATCCTATGCTTCTCAATGAGGACGTCCACCTTTCTTTGACACTTCCAAGAGAAAAGCACTGTTTGTAAGCAAGTGACGCAGTATACAGGCAGCAGGCTTTCCGAACACCCGTGTTACTGTATCCCAACACTTACAGCATTTCCCCCTGGAAACACAGGGCTTCCTCTGCCTCAGGGATCACCAAGTGGCAAACGCCGGCCCTGCCTGCCTGCTCCAGAGGACTGACTGAGCTCCCCTGTTGATCCCCGGCCGGCTGCAGCCAGCCAGCACCTACAACACCCCGGCAGCTGCCGGATGGGGTGGGCAGGGAAGAGGGCCCAGAGCCCTCTGCAGGGCCCAGGGCAGCGGCATCCCCGTAAGTGTGGTGCATGGTGAAATGGTCTCCCCCACTTCCATTCATCTCTCCAGGGCCCCATGAGGTCAGAGATGTTTAAACAGCGGTGGAGGTTGAACTTTTGCACCTGGCTGGCTCTCTAATCTAACGCCCCCTGGGCTGCAGCCTCCCTCAGTCATGGCCAAACTGCCAGGTGAGCCATAGGTGAACGGCAAGGTGTGCAAATATTTGGCTTCATTTATGTCCAAGTAAATCTTTTTTCCTTTCCCTGAGCTCTCAGAAAACCCAGCAAAGCTCCAGGACCTGCTCAGGAGCAGAAATTTGTGCACATAAGACACACCCTGCTTAAAGAAAACCCAAGGCCATAGAGAAAGTCCATTTTTACACACACACAAATTAAAGCTGAGATGGCAAAACTTCACTTCTCCAGACACACACCTTCTCAAAGCGTGTCACCCTGGGCAGAGTAACAGGTGATGTTAGGAAGGGAAATAAAATATCTTTGCATGGTGAGTTAACAAGAGGTCTAGTTTTCAGAGTGGCTTGGCCATAATTATCTGGGTCTGTGTCTGCTGTGCAAAGGAAGTAGCTCAAGGATTTCACGTTTTTCAGAAAGTCCTGAGTCCTGGACCCACGGCAGTTGGTACGACACCACTTTTTCCCCTCCCCTAAGGAAGACCAAGGCCAGCTTTCCTGTGACACCCCAGGCAGACAGAGCAAGCTCTGCTGTGCCTCCTACAAGTGGTCTGGGTCCTGGTGCCTGTTCTGATTCCTTCCACATGATGCTAGACAAGATGGGAACGAGGGGAAAACGCTTTAGCCAGTTGTTCTGCGGGCTACATCTTCACCAGTTTTCTGAGATGACTTACTCCGAGGAAATTCCACTGTTGCCTGCTTTGTGCAACCTTGGATGGAGTGGGTTTGTGTTATCTTGGTGCCACCTCCTACTCCTGTTTTTGAGTAGTTCAGGGCAGACTATGTGGGAATTCGTGTGCTTTGTGTGATTTTTAAAACAATCTCAGCTCTTCTTATTTGCCCAGATTTATAGTGCCAGCCTGCTGCCTCATCTTCCCCCGCCTCCTTCTGGACCCTCTTATAGAAGAAAACGGCAATGATCCACTGCCAAGCAGGCACCAGCACATACGGGGTCCAACCTACCTGAAGGTAGCCTGTCACTGGCACCAACACACAGAACCACCCACCAAAGCAAGGCCTCCCCACCCTTGTCGTGGGCCTGGTCCATGATCACTGTACCAGGGACGGCTAGGATCCTCCTCTCGGGTTGTGGTCTTGGAACAGAACATGCCCCTTACGCCAGAACTACATACAGCCATCCTCCACTGGGAACCACCACATCCTCAAACACAGAGAGCTGTGTGGGATGCAGATCTTTTTGCTCCAAGGACACAAACATCAGGACATCAGGCACACAGCCTTCCTTCTCATACACGTTTAATCGCCAGTTTCTTAGGACCAGAGCTCTCCAAAACCAGAGTCCTCTCTCTCCAGACCACAGAGTTCACCCAGGTTCTCACATATAAAACTGCATCGCCCTGTCTCTTTCTCAGGCCCTATCCTGTGGTAAATCCATCGGGGTTGAGTCTCTAGATCGTTCTCTGACTGCATTCATTCTCCTCCACCAGTTCTCTTCACCTCCTGCTTTCACTAAACCCTTTCTCTGGTTACCTCCAAACCTTTTCTCGGACACCTCATGCCTGCCTCTGAGTCAGTGGTGATGGCTGTCTTCCTCCCTTTCAAATTTCTTTTAAGTCATTTCATAACGTGACCATCCTCCAAAAACCACATTTGCTGCAGCATACTGAAAAAATGTCTAGCTACTCCAAAAACGGAAGGTGTCAATACACCTACAGCACGATGGGGAAAGCACACTGATAACCCAGAAAGAGTGCACTCAAGAAGGGGGGAAGAGAAAGATCTGTAATGTACTGAACATCCACTATGTGCCAGATACTTGTTTCAAACCCCTTTCTTCTTAGACCTGGACACAAGCAAGTGAGTTAAGCCATGCCATCTGTGTTACAGCTGAGGATGCTCTGAGTCTCAGCGAAGCTGAGGAAACTGCAGACGAGGCACCAGCCTGACCCAGGTCTCTCGGACTTCCTGTGAGAAATCTCAGCTCCACTTTACTCCCTATGGTTGCTCCTCCAGCACCTGTCAAGTTATGTCTCTCTTTCAGCTTAGAAATATAAATTTAACATCCCACAAAAGTCTCTCACTGAGAGGAGACGGACAAGGAGCATACACGAGAAAGCTCACTCTTGAACTTTATATTTTGAAATAATTATAGATGCACAGAAGATTGCAAAGATCGCACAGAGAGGCCCCATATACTCTGCACCCAGTTTCCCCCTACTTGAACCCATATGTTTTTTTATACATAGTAATTGTGCTATTAGACAGTTCTAAATATTAATATGAAATAGATCTAATTTCCATTAAACTTTCTTCTTTGTCCTATGAAATATTTAAAAGCACAATTTTAAATTGCAAACGTATAGAATTTCTTATACTTACTATTTTTTTATGTCTAATTTAATTGCATTATGGACAGAAAATGTGGTCTTATGCTATTTTGTGATATTTTCTGAAATTTGCTTCATGACTTAGGACATGGTCAACTTCTGCAAATATGCCATGTATGCTAGAAATAAAAATACAATCACTAATTATTAGGTACACAGTATGCCTTTTGTGTCTTAGAGAGCTTTGGAAGATACTTAAATAACTTACGCCCTTATACATTATTGTCTGCTTGATCTAATACAGATAGTGATGTGAAATCCCCTGAAATCACTGTGGATTTGTCCAACTCTCTTTGTAATTCAGTCTTTGCTTTTATATATTTTTGAGATTCTATTATTATTTAAAACTTAAATCTGTTACATATTTCTGAAGAAATGTTACTTCTAACATCTTATAGATTCCACCATTATGCCTAATTATTCTCTTTGCCTTAGAAAGCATTAGTCTGGTGTTAATGTAACAGCTTTCTCTAGGTTAGTAGATGCCTTGTTCTTTTCATCCTAGTATTTTCAACCTCTCTTTGTCTTCATGTTTTGAGTATGTCACTTGTAATGTGCACTGTAATGGATTTTTTATTTTTTTTCAATCTCTCAGTGTCTGTCTTTCAATATATGAGTTGAGTTCGCTTACCATGATTGTGCAACCTGATTTTTTTTTAACATTTTTTATTGATTTATAATCATTTTACAATGTTGTGTCAAATTCCAGTGTTCAGCACAATTTTTCAGTCATACATGGACATATACACACTCATTGTCACATTTTTTTCTCTGTGAGCTACCATAACATTTTGCGTATATTTCCCTGTGCTATACAGTATAATCTTGTTTATCTATTCTACAATTGTGAAATCCCAGTCTATCCCTTCCCACCCTCCGCCCCTCTGGCAACCACAAGTCTGTATTCTCTGTCTATGAGTCTATTTCTGTCCTGTATTTACGCTTTGTTTTTGTTTGTTTTTGTTTTTTAGATTCCACATATGAACGATCTCATATGGTATTTTTCTTTCTCTTTCTGGCTTACTTCACTTAGAATGACATTCTCCAGGAGCATCCATGTTGCTGCAAATGGCGTTATGTTGTCAGTTTTTATGGCTGAGTAGTATTCCATTGTATAAGTATACCACATCTTCTTTAACCAGTCATCTGTTGATGGACATTTAGGCTGTTTCCATGTCTTGGCTATTGTAAATAGTGCTGCTACGAACATTGGGGTGCAGGTGTCATCCTGAAGTAGGGTTCCTTCTGGATACAAGCCCAGTAGTGGGATTCCTGGGTCATACGGTAAGTCTATTCCTAGTCTTTTGAGAAATCTCCACACTGTTTTCTATAGTGGCTGCACCAAACTGCATTCCCACCAGCAGTGTAGGAGGGTTCCCCCTTTCTCCACAGCCTCTCCAGCATTTGTCATTTGTGGATTTTTGAATGACGGCCATTCTGACTGGTGTGAGGTGATACCTCATTGTAGTTTTGATTTTCATTTCTCTGATAATTAGTGATATTGAGCACTTTTTTCATGTGCCTTTTGGTCATTTGTATGTCTTCCTTGGAGAATTGCTTGTTTAGGTCTTCTGCCCATTTTTGGATTGGGTTGTTTATTTTTTTCTTATTGAGTCGTATGAGCTGCTTATATATTCTGGAGATCAAGCCTTTGTCGGTTTCATTTGCAAAACTTTTCTCCCATTCCGTAGGTTGTCTTCTTGTTTTACTTATGGTTTCCTTTGCTGTGCAGAAGCTTGTAAGTTTCATTAGGTCCCATTTGTTTATTCTTGCTTTTATTTCTGCAACCTGATTTTTATACGTTCGTTTTTACCATTCTATTTTGTGCTTTCCCACCATGATTTTTACCCTTTTTAATGTTTCCTTTCCTATGTCCCTACATTAATCAAGTTTCCTTTATACCTTTATCCCCCTCTGCTACTTAGAAGTTACATATTCTGTTTCTACTTGTTCATCCTCAAAAGTTTAACGTGCCTGCTTGGCTACACGAGACCTAAAGTTAATCGGTATCTCTTCCTTCCTCCTAAACAATTAGATGGACTTAGAACTCTTCATTCTGATCAACCCCTCTTGCCAACTCCAGGCTATGGACCAGCATTTTAATTCTTATCTCCCAGTGTAAAGCCCAGGATATGTGGTCACCATGTCTCCTCATGTGTGAAGCTGATCTGAGAGAATAAAGTCAACATGCAGAGAGAAACAGAGGTGAGAGACAGGAAAAATCTGACAAAACTTGAATTCCTGGCTCCATTTGTTGCCAAACTTGAGCTGCACCCTTGCCCTCCCTGTGGCTTATTTAATCCAACTGGGAAGAGAGCTCACTCCATCAGTCTTAGATCAGGTGTCCTCAGCTTCAATCTGATTGGACAGCTCCAGTCACAAGTCTTTTCTGTAACCAATCCTCTGCTCATAGGGGTGGGGTTTTACTGAGTAATTGAGGAAGTGGAGAGTAGTGTCATTTTCTCCTGGATGACATGAGCCACAGAGGAGGATAGTGGATGGACAGACGGACAGACACACACACACACACACACACACACACACACACACACACACACAAACAGCATGCTGTCATGAAGACAAAGAGAAATAGATTTCTAGCAGCTCCAAACAGCAGGCATCCACCCCGCAAATAAAGAGGCAGTTAATTGGGGGGTAGGTATACTTCATCCATTTGCTTATTATTCATTCATTTAAATGGCATTTAATCATTCATTCAAATATTGAATAGCTGCATGTCAGGTGTCAGGGGAGAACTAATAAATAGGCAGTCCTGAAAGAATTCAAAGTTCGGTTGCTAGCAGGCAATTAAAGCACTGAATGGTAACTTCCATTAACAGGAAAATATACACAGAGCTAATGGAAATACGGTAGAGGTAGATAAGAGAAGACCGTCCCAATGGAAGTGATGCTGGGTTGAGTCCTGCCCCAGACCCAAGTTATAAGGTTATAGAAGTTATAAGATTGACAGGGGCAAGAGGACAAAGGAGGGCGTGCATTCCAGTGGTGTGTTGGGGGTACAAAGCATATGCAAAGGCTCAGAGCATGATATGGTTCGAGGACTTCTCCACCATCTTTCAGCAATCTCCACTCTTTAGAATTCCACACCATTTACTTCAAAGCATCCCCATTCTAGCCATTCATTCCCTGTTAACTGCACCTCAGAACACTGTAGCTTGGTTCAATGAGTTTTTATTCTTGGCCCACAACCTTCTGTTTTATAAGGAAGATAACTGTAGCTCAAGAGTTTTAGCCACTTACTATAATGTATGAGCCTATCTTGTCTTCTTGGGTAAAAGCAGAAGCTCACTGAGGGCTTAGTTCTTCTCTGATTCATACCTCTAAAGAATTCAGCACAAGGCCTCACAGTTACTGAATAATTGGTTAATCTCAGAGTGAATTAATGGTTAGTCTAAAGCTAATCTCTCAGCCTGTGCTTTGAGATACAGACTGGAAACTCTCTGAAGGTCTAGTTAATCACAGTAAACACCAGTAATCATTTAATGCATGTTGATAATGCTGAACATTGTGCCAAGTGCTTTTCAAGCATTTCTCTTAACTCTCACAATAACTCTATGAAAAAGTTTCTAAATAATTATAATCAGTACTGATAATAATAATTAGCTCCATTTAATGGAACAAACTGGGGCTCTGAAGTGGTTAAATCACCCTAGGCCCTAGGTCACATGGGTGGTTTGCAGTGGAACTCAGACTGGACTGAGGGCTGTCTGCTTCTGGAATGGCCACTCTCAAGCACCACTTTCTAAGCCTTCTTATACACGGGCTATCTCAGATAACTGAAAGGTGGCTCAGACACAGAGAACTCAATTTCCACCTTCATCTCTGCCTCTCAGAGTAATGGCCCTGTAAGACCTTTCCAGGAAAGAAGTTGCTCGTCTTTTACTCTGGAAATCAGAGCATGCATCATGCAGGAGAGAGGCAGTGGCTGGGCTTTCCAGCTGTGACCCTTCCCAAGGCAAACCAGTCTGCGTCACCAGCTGCCACTCAACAATCAGACTTTGAGATGCTGCTCCTTTGGAAGGGACTTTTGGGGTGACAAGTCACCACTCCTTCCTTCCATCAATTGCTACTAGACAGGGCTACGCTCTGGGCAGATGCTGGAGATTTAAAGGTGGCGCAACATGGTGCCAACCTTCAAAAAAACCGACAGTCTAGTAACAGAGATGGGCATGTGAATGAGTAAGTGCAACAGGGCGTCAGAGGCTTTGTGGTCCGTATGTTACAATAATAACAACATGGAGAATGACAACCGCTAACCTTGGAAGTCTTGCCGAGTGCCGGGCACTGTGTCCCTGTATTGAGTGCTTTACATGTGTTACCTGTCCTAGTCGATTTAAGTATAACAGAATACCAACAAAAATTTATTTCTCACAATTCCAGAGGCAGGGGAGTTCAAGGTCAAAGCACCAGCAGGTCGAGTGTCTGGTAAGAACCTGCTCCCTGGCTTGTAAGTGGCTGCCTTCTCTTTGCAGCCTCACGTAGCAGAGAGGTAGGGATGGCTTTCAGGTCTCTTCTTATTATAAGGGCAATGATCTCAATTGTGAGGCTCTACCTTTATGACCTAAATTTCCCTAAGGCCCCACCTCCAAATACCATGACACTGGGGATTAGGATTTCAGCATAGGAATTTGAGGGAAGGGACAGAAACATTGAGTGTATAGCATTACCTAATTCATTCTTCATAACAGCCCTATATAAAACGTACCATTAGCCTCCATTTTACACTTTTCACACGTCTTACGCAGGCATGGAGAGGTTAAGTAATTGCCAAGGTCCCAATAAATGGTAGGACACAGGTAAGAACCCAGGCTGTCTGATCCCAAAAGCCAGCTCTGGAACTGTGTGCACACCCTGAATCCTATACGCAAGATGCTTGAGAATTTAGAGGTTATAGGAAGGCTGGCTTCAGGGAACCCAGCAGGGTGCCAAGGAGCATAAAGGTGTCCCACAGAAGGAACAGGGAGTCAAGGGCATTGGGATCACACTGCAAGCCCCTAGAAGAGTCTACGGAAGGAGAAGCAGAAGCCTTCCTGGGAGGCACATCCATTTGTCAGAGTGTTAAAGATAGAGTTTTGATGGCAGATGCCCAGGTCTGAGTTCTGGATGTGCCCCTTGCCACCTATGGGGTCCACATCTCAAGTTTCCACATGTTAAAGTGGGAATAATAGTAGTTCCCACCACCTAGGGTCCCGGAGAAGAATAAAAGAAGATAATCCAGATAAATGGCTAACCACCCTGCATGTAGTATATGTTCAGTGCATGTTGGCTTAGAAAAAATTAGAGTGATTAATAGGGCTGTGTCAGCAAAGAGAGGAAGAGGTGGAGGAGGTGTAATACACAAAGGAAAAGCAGGTGGTGATGTTCAGAGACAAAAGGAAGCTAAGGTCTAAAAGAGGTCCAGGCAGCTGAAGAGGTGGAGGGAGAGATTCAGATGGGAGGGTCCACATGATGTGCTCATGACGGGCTTTGCAGGGCAAGTCAAAGAGAGAGGCTTTTGTCTGAAGCACAATGTGATGATACTGTCCTCAAGATCAGGGTTTTCCAGTAATCTCGCCCAGAGATGGTCTGAGTGGGATCATGGGGCAGGACAGAGGCAGAGGAGAGGGGGACCCGACAGGAGGCATCGAGGACTTGGTGACTGACTGGGTGATGGGGCGTGAGAGCAGTGTCACCTGTCACCATAACGACCAGGCTTCGGTCTGGTTCACAGTGTGAATGGAGGTGCCAGCCCTGAAGTGGAGGGGGTCTGAGAGAGATGGTTCTGGGATGCCTGTGAGACATCCAGGTGGAGCCATCCAGAGTGATGGGCACCAGGCTAGAGCTCAGCAGAGAGGCCTGGGCTGGCAACTTGGGAATCATGGCAGATTTACAGCAGTTGCCTGTCCCTGTATCCTTTCTTTTCTTCTGTCTCAAGAACAGAACTCCAATTTTTTTCAGGGCAGCTTTGAACCTAGCTAAAGGAGTACTTTTCCCAGTCTAAGATTTGGTTAATGAGATAGAGCAAGAAGGTTGTGAGGAAACATTTGCCTGGACCTCTTTCCTGCTGCCTGGGATACAGATGTGATGGCTGGAACCCCAAGCACATATTTTTGACCATGAGGTATGTTAAAAACAAGACATCAGGCCCAAAATGGAGTTGCTAAGCCCCATATCACCAAACCACGACTTAATTACAGTTTTAGCTCTCCCATAAATGAAATCTTACACCAGTCAGTTAGGAATCACTTGATCAGGACTAGTTAGATAATCTGCCTGATAGACTCTTGCCACCCTCTAAAGGAAAGTGACCTTGTAATAACCAATCTGCTTTTTTGCCTGTGTAACTTCCTTGTTTCTGCTCCATTCTGCCTGTAAAATTCTTCAATTTGTCCAGCTCTTTGGAGTTCCTTTCTGTTAGATTGGATGCTGCCCAATTTGAATAAATTTTTGCTCAAATTCTTAAAATTTTTAATACACCTAAGATTATTTTTTAACAGGTAGAAGTCAGGCTCAGGCTATTGGGGCAGGAAGATGAGTCCCTGATGGACTGTGGAGCAGGCAGCAGCCCTCAAGGGTCTACCTCCAGAACCTATGAGAGAGGAGAACACTCTTTCTCCCAGTCATTGGGATTTGGGAGTTTTCTCTTCTTCGTAGATGAATCTAATCCCTGCAACACAGATGTCATCAGCCTATAAGCTGCGATGGGAAACTTATGAGTAAGGAGTAGAAAAAAAGAGGAGATCGGAGAGAAAGGGCATGAAACACCTTTACTTAAGGGACAAACAGAGGAAGAGCTGCCTGTAAATGGGACTGAGAAGGAGCCAAGATGAGATTGTTGAGAACTAAGAGGGTGGATGTTAAGGAGAGCCAGAGCGGGGTGTAGGGAGATGAAGCCCTGTCTCTCTCTGTCTCTCATGGGTTTCTGTGCAGGGGGATGAGCAAAATGGAACCTCAACACAAACCCCAGGGATGAGGGGCTCAGACCTCCTTAAGCCAAACACTTCAATGTCTGGCAGCCCTAATGGGTAGAAATCCCGTCCTTGTATGATACTGAAATCTTCCTTCCTGTGATTTCTCCCCATAGCCTCCTGGAGACACATCGAATAACAGCTACACCCTTGGCTTCAAGACAGCCCTTCTAAACTTTGACATTCTGGTTCTTCTTCCCTCCCAGATGAAGACTCATTAACTAACTCTCAGACATTCCTCACACCCCTCGAATGGCAGATCCTTCACAATGCTGATGACCCTCTTCTAAATGGACTTCACCTTGTTACCATCCCTGAGTGGGCACAGCTAAGGCAGGCCAGTGAGTCCTGCAGGCCATTACCTCCCTGGACTGGCCCTGTGCTCCTATTTCATTGGGGGCTCATAGATTGAGCTTGAGGCTTCTGTTAAGTCAGCTCATCCATCAAAGACAAACACATTGACATCTTTCTAAGTGACACCCAACCTCTATGCAGAAGTGGGCCGAGAGATTAGATCCCACAAAGCCATTCAGAGATGTCCCCTGACAGTGCTGGGTTAGAAATCAATTTTAATCTCTCACCTATAATTTCAGGGTGAAGCAGCCCCTGGAATACATCAGCCTCATTAGCAAAGCAAATGACATGTGTCCCCCAACTATCCAAGCATCCAAGTTGCCTACTTTGCTTTGGTGACAAAGACAACTGGCATTGAAGGGTTTCAACAAATAGACCTGGGGCAACAGAACACAGGCCACTCTCAAAATGTCTCCTTCTGTATTTACTCAGCCATAAAAAAAGAGTGAAATAATGCCATTTGCAGCAACAAGGATGGACCTGGAGATGATCATATTGAGTGAAGTAAGCCACACAAAGAAAAATATATGATATCACTTATATGTAGAATTAAAAAAAAAGATACAAATTCTATTTACAAACCAAAAACAGACTCATGGACATAGAAAACAAACTATGCTTACCAAAGGGGAAAGGGCAAAGGAGGGATAAACTAGGGGCTGGGAATGAAAAGACACATGTTACTATATATAAAACAGATAAACAACAAGGACCTACTGTGTAGCCCAGGGAACTGTATTCAATTTATTGTAATAACATATAATGGAAAAGAATCTGAAAAGAAAAAAATAAACGTGTATGTATTTGTATAACTGAATCACTTTGCTGTACCCCTGAAACTAACATTGTAAATCAACTACGCTTCAATAAAATTTTTTTAAAAATGTCTCATTCGAAACCACATTCACAGAAACTGGAAGAAACTCTAGGGGTTCGTCTAGAGAGGTTTACAGAAGAGTGAAAAGACCATGGATTTCGTAATTAAAAGATGTGGAGTGGCTTCCTGGCTCTGCTGCAGTGGAAACTGTGTCACGGGCACACTTAATCTCTTTTGGCTTCAAATCCTTTATCTACTAAAAGAGACGATAATATCTGCTTTGTAGGGCCTTGTGAGAACTAGGGATGATGACGGCGCCTGAACCAATGATAACCACTCAGCAGGTGGGAACTATTAGCATTATCTAAGCCAGCCTTCACCCTGGGCGGGGCTTATCTCCTTGGCATCCCTTCCAAGTGGATCCTGGGGCTCATCCTAGTGCCCCAGTCAGAGCCAACGCACAGAAGCACGTGCTGAGTGGCAAGATGGGTGGATAGGAACCCTGAAGCCGAGGCCTTATGCGTGGCAGGAAGAGCAGGGGTGCTGGGACCTCTTGGCCTTCTCGTTCTGGAACCTCAGGTACCATTATTAGGGTCATCAGACACCATGTTTTATTGAAAGCACTACACTCCTCAGCTGGATTCAAAAAGCAGCTTCACTTCTTCTCTACCCTCCCACGCGACCTCCTCCTACCTCCCAGAATCATTCTTTCCTGTCCCTGGATGAAATCTTGGGAAGTTCCAAAGCTTTTCCAGACTGGCCGAGAACATCACTTCAGAGTAATAAAATTCCGTATTCCATTCAGCTGGAGATTCTCCTCTCCTCCCTGAGGCGGAGGTGTGGGATGGGGGCTGTTTTAAACCTGGGCACCTGCAGACGAGGAGTGGCTGGAGCAGGGACAGCCAGTCCTCTCCTGGCTTCTCCTCCTCCTCCGTCTCTCTCATGGAATGCTGCTCAGGGTGATCATACAAACCAGTTTGCCCAGAAGAGTCCCAGTTTATGCTAGTTGCCCGGGCATGATTATTGAGAGTGCCTCCTTTCACTCAAACAACCCCCCAGTTTGGGCAATGAATGATATGGCCTCCCCACTTCTGACCCTGCGCTGCTGTCTGGCCCAGGGAGGGAAGGGATTGCAATGGGCCCAGTCATGATGTAGTATTGGATTCTGCAGGTGGAGGGGGCCCAGAGCTGACTCTTGTCTTGTGGGGCAGGTTAGTGGGTTCTTTCAGAGTTTCTCCCACTGAGGACCTCAGCCCCCTCTGCAGAGGCGAGGCTGTTCTCACTGGCAGCTTCCAGCTCTCCCTGCCAACCCCTGGACTTCCTGCTACCCCTCTCAGAGTCTCACTGTTAGGGCTATTAGCCCCTGCAGGCAGCATCCCTTTAACCCAGGTCCAGGTCACATCCCACATCAGGCTCCCTCTTGTATGTAGAGTAGCAGGATGGCCCATCTTCCTCAGACAGAAAGGGGGTAGTGTCACCCAGGGAGTTGCACAGAAGTGAGAGGGACATTACTATCAGCAGCCACCCTGAACTTAAGTAGCCAGGACAGTCAGTCAAGAGAATACCTACCACTTTCTCCCACACCACTCACCCCTGGCCCAGGTTACTGATTTTTACCATTACTAGTGGCCAGCTGCCTGCCTTGTCAGAACCATATTTGCAATTTCCAAAGGAAAAAGTAAATTTTTATTTAGCATATATTTTATTCTGTCACACCCTGAAAATGCCCAAGAAGTTAAATACGGTATTTTTCCCCCATAATGTACAATGAGAATTAGAGCCCAGAAACTTCTGCTTTTGGACACATGACAATCACAGGTAACCTTAATGTGCTATGAAATTACAACAGTAGCAGCAGCAACAACAACAAAAACCATCAAAATGAAAGATACACGCACCCCAATGTTCACAGCAGCACTGCATACAACAGCCAAGACACAGAAGCAACCTAAATGTCCATCGACAGATAAAGAAGCTGTGGTATGTTTATACAATGAAATACTACTCAGCCATAAAAAGAGTAAGATAATGCCATTTGCAGCAACATGAATGGAGCTGGAGATCGTCATTCTAAGTGAAGTAAGCCAGAAAGAGAAAGGAAAATACTGCATGGTATCACTCATATGTGGAATCAAAAAAAAAAAAAAAAGAAAAAAGGACACTATGAACTCATTTACAAAACAGAAACGGACTAGCAGACATAGTAAACAATCTTATTGTTACCAAGGAAAGGAGATGGGAAGGGATAAATTTGGGAGTTTGAGATTTATAAATGTTAGCCACTATATACAAAAACGTATTTAAAAAAAATTATTCTCTATAGCACAGGGAACTATGTTCAATATCTTGTAATAACCTTTAATGAAAAAGAATATGAAAATGAATATATGTATATATATGCATGACTGGGACATTGTGGTGTACACCAGAAATTGACACGTTATAACTGATTGTACTTCAATTAAAAAAAAAAAAAGAAAAACATCCTCAAAATGAAAATAAAATACTTAGGGTCATCTCTGACATGGGTACGATGCTTTACTTGTTCCTGAACCATCTCATAGCTGTTACTTTGTCGAATCTGTGCCTCGCTTCTCTCTTAGGCACCAGAGGTGGGGGTTAGTGGTGCTGAGAGGTTATGTGACCTGCGATCCAAAGACTAACGCATGGCTTTTACCAGTGCAAATATCCTCGTGTCAGTTTCCAGCTGCAGTATTTGGAGGCAGGTAAGGACCCCTGCAAAGACCCCACCACAAAGGTGACACATGAATTCAGATTGAAGTCAGGCAGGGTGGGGGCTGCTTGGTGTGCAGGGGGCAAGCTTTTTCCCTGTGTGGAATCTTTCTGTTGAGTGTTTTATATGCTCAACACATAAGCCAGGAAAGTGCAGGAAAAGGACGGACCACGGGGGTATAGCGTGTGCTTAGGTCCTGGGTTCAATCCCCAGTGCCTCCATTTAAAAAAAGAAAAGAAAGAAAGAAGAAGAAGAAAAAAAGAAGAAATGGGCATGAAAGCTGAAGTGTGGGAGGACTATGCTTTCTCAGCTTGGGAGGAACAGAGCTTGTGAGTAAATCACAAAATGATTTCTGAGACCTGCTGAGGCTCGCTTCCCATTTCAAGGTCAGCTGGAGTGAACTGATACGTAACTCTTCACTTAGGTAACTAATTCACCCCATTTGTTATCATCAGCAGGTTAGTGTTCTCATCTGCCAGCCTGTCGGGGTGACACCTTCCTCTCCTGGGATACATCTGGCTTAGCCTTCAGAGGAGCATATTTTCACAAACGCATGTGGGATCTCATCTGCCTCCAGCTCCTGGGGCCTCTAATAGGATGTGAACAGTTTATTCGTGGGATGTTCAAATTAGCATCTCTGCAGCATTTCCCGGCAGAGGGTCTCCAAGGCTTTAAGCTTATGTTTAAAGTCGATCATCTCAACAAACCTCAAAAATTAACTAGATGGGCACTTAGAAACTTTTGTTATCAAATGGGACTTCGTTGGGTTGTGTTAAGTCTCAAGGTTTCCATGACTTGCATTTTGGCTATAAGCATTAACTTTTCTGCCAAAACAGCCTTGGATTATCTGCCTTCGGTCCGAATTATTTCCCTGGAATTCAGAGTAGATGACTGGTGTTCCCCTGGCTAGAGGTGAGAGAAGGGAAGGAAGGTAACATACTTTCTACATGATTATTCCTCTCCATTATCATACATTGTGCATGGTAACATCGTAACACACATGCTCATCAATATGTACCTGAATTAAATCCATTAAGAATAATATTGACCAGTGTCTTTGTTTAGGTTCACTTCCCAAAAAAGATTCTGAAAGAAGGAGTTGGATGCAACCCCTTTATTTGGGAGGTATCCCTGGAAAAAATGGAAGGGAGCAGGTGAAGTGGTACAGGGAGGGGAGAGAAGCCAGTGAAGGACGTGGTCATGGTCAAGTTGCCTCTTAGGGCCAGCTGGGCTCAGGACAGCATGACCTTCCAAGCAGCCATCTAGAACACTGCCCAGAGTTGGCCAATCAAGGGATATTTATCTGCCAAAGCGGGGATTATCTTTTCAAACCCTGTTTCTTGTCAGTAGGGGGTTGTCCCTGGAGTTGTCAAAAGCCTGGTAATCATGGGCTGTCCCACATCCAGGCTAGGCAAATCCCTATGGCCCTGGAGAGAACATCCAATAGCTGTGGGTGCCTGAGATGGGAGGACATCATCACACACAGCAACTCCCCACGGAAGCTGCAGGGAACAAGAGGAGAGCTGGGGAGGACCCCGGGGCAGGGTGTCAGCAGCATCTTCTGCAGCCTGAATGGTGATCATTTGTTCTTGGACTATCTTATCTGAAAGTGACCTTGAGAGTGTCTTAGTTTCTTAGGGCTGTTGTAACAAATGACCACAAACCACAAATGACTGAGATTTATCCTCCCACAGTTCCGGAGGCCAGAAGTCCAAAATCCTGGCATTGACAGAACTACGCTCCCTCTGAAGGCTCAATGGGAGAGCTCATCCTTCAACTCTTCCAGCTCCCAGTGGCTCCAGGCAGGCATTCCTTGGCTTGTGGACGTGTCACTCTCTCTGATCACTGCCTCTGTCTTCACATCGCTCCTCCTCCTCCATCTGTCTAACCTTTCTCTGCCTCCCTCTTATAATGACACCTGTCATTGGATTTAGTGCCACCTGAGTAATCCAGAGTGATGTCATCTCGAGATCCTTAATTTACTTACATCTGCAAAGATTGTTTTTCCACGTGAAGTAACATTCTCAGAGTCCAGGTATTAGGACATCTATCTAGTTTTTGAGGGGCCACCGTTCAACCCACTCCAGAGATCATCAATACAGAAGCCCAATTTAATGGATAGGGTCACGGAGGTCCAAGGGTCAAGATGACTGGCTCAAGGTTATACATCCACAGCCAGATCCTGAGCCTGACCTCAAGTCTCCTGATGTGAAAACAGAATTCACTCAGTCGCTCAGGAGTCACTCCTCACTTCTCACTTTCCCTCATCTCCTACATCCAGCCTATCAGTCTGTTACCCTCTTCATTCCCAGATGACATCCTACAGGCTGCCACGTCTCACCACCCCCACCTCCACCTCCGTAGTCTGAGCACATCTCCCTGGCCGAGTGCCCTGGCCTCCTGGTGGACTCTGCTCCTAGTTCTCTCTAGTTCACTCTTCAAATCCAACTCAGAGAATGTTTTCAAGAAAACCAGCATCCTGCTTCAAACCTTCAGCGTTTGCCATCACACTAAGCACAGAATGCAGTCCTGCTCAGGGCCCTCGGTGCTCCAGTCACAGCCTTTCGCCTCCTGACCCCTGCTTCCCCTGCAGGAGCGTGCTAGCTGGTTAGCGTGGTTACTTAGTTGAAAGTTCTGCTGCCTCTGTCTTGAGATTCCAAATAATTTTTGAAAAAGGGGCCCTCTATTTTCATACGCACCGCACCCCATCCATGCAATAGCCAGTCCTGCAGGTGCCGGATATAAGTTGCATGCAGTGGATTCCAGATCCACATGCAGAAAGGTTTCTTTTTTCATGCAGAGTAACTGACTTCCCTCCAAGTGCGACATTCCCCTTTGGTGCATTTATTCATGCAGATGCTGGACAACCACACAGCAGGGATGTTATAGAAATAATTTACTCTTCAAGTAGAGGGTTAGACTAGGTCATCTCCTCAGAACCATCCACATCACTCAGAGTAATGATAGCATCTCAGATTACAGCAAATTGCCTCCAGTGACCAATCCTTTATGGCTGTGGATTTTAACCAGGGGTGTGGACCAGGAATCACTTGGCTAAGACTTTTTTCAAGATAAATGTGCCCAGGCTCTACTCAAAACATTGAATCCAAAAGCTTTAAGAGTGCGACAGGGGTGCAGATCTTTGGAAATGCTCTCCTGGTGATTTTTAAAGGCACCCCTGAGTAAGGACTACTCCTGAAACAGAGGCTGTCTCTGGCTCCCGTCCATCTAGACACCACTTAAAAAGGCACACAGCACTTTGTTCAATGTGAAGGGCGCACCTGGCACAGATGCCACGTTGAAGCTGATTAGTTCCTAGATCTATCTTCCTGCCATGAAATTACAACTACGCTGACCCTGACCTACCTCTAACATCTCAAATATCCAGAACCCTCAAAGGACACACCCAACAAAACAGAAAACGACCCTGAAACTTCAAAGGAAAATCGACCCAAAGACAGAGCAAATTTGGTCAGCGCCCCCTTCATCACCTCATTGCCACCAAAAAGCCAGGAAACCTTCTGCCTTGTCATCCTAGAGGCCTTTCCTTCTCAAGTTCTTCATCATAGTAACATTCTCCTGCAGTGGATTAACAGAATCACGTTGGATGGGCTAACAGAGTCCTGTCAGCTTTCCAGAGACAGCCTAAAACTAGAGAGAACTGAATAGAGCAGGCAGAGGTCAAAGCTAGCTGGCTTGGTCACCCCAAACCTACACCATCTCAGCACACTCATGTGTCCACCCAACGCCCTCTACGAGCAGCCACCGTGTTAAAATTCTGTCTCTTCCAGAAAAATGCGAAACAATGTTTTAACGCTAAGGGCCACCTGCTGTGTGTGTGTTTGGTTTTTTTTTTTAATGCGACAGTACCATTCCAAATTGCATGAATCATCTCTAAATACAGAAGTCAGCTCCTAAAACTCATTGCCTGTTCCGAATGGGAAATAACGCTTTCCAGTTTTTATGTTAGAAGCATTGCCAGAAACCTCTTAACTTGGTGCCTCATGATCCTTGAGAGGTGAGCATGAAGCTACGTGCTACACTTGGCAAACACGCCGAGGCTCTGTGTGCAGGGAAACAGCAAATGGTGTCGTCGATTCTACACACACTCAAAGTCCCCCTGAACCATGTGAAACCGTGACTTTCAACTTAGAAGGTGTGATGGACGGGAGGTTTCTGTCCCCCCAGAACCTACACGTTCAAGGCCTAACCCTCAGAGTGATGGTATTTGGAGCTGGGGACTTCGGGAGGTAATTAGATGCAGTCATGAGGGTGGGGTTGCCATGATGGGATTAGTGCCCTTGTGAGAAGAGACTGAGAGCTTGCTGGCTCACTCTCTCCACCACGTGAGGACACAGTGAGAAGGCAGCCATCTGCAAGCAAGGAAGAGGGCTCTCACCAGGAACCAGATTGGCCAGCACCCTGACTGTGCACTTCCCAGCCTCCAGAACTGTGGGAAACAAATGCCTGAGGTTTAAGTGAGGTCACAGCTGGTGCAGGCAGTGAGTTACCCGGAATCAAAGCTAAAAATGGGGGCGTCTTACAGAAAATTGCAAAGGGGAAGGTTAAAAGAAGCCAGAGAAATGAACAAGAAATAATCAAGAGTTCTAGTAAAGGAAGCTCAAAAGGGATACTGAAAGGGTCCCCCCAAACCCATGAGGCCAGAAGCAAGACTTGAAAGCCAGAGTCTGGAGCCATGGCGATAATAGGAAGGGTAACACGTGGACAGTGAACCACAGGACAGTGCCTGTCCCTGGATGGCCCTCCATCATCATTAAAAAGGCCAACGACAAAACAATAGTCTCTTTGAGTCTGCCATCCACTAAAGCTGGTGAGACTGCCCTGCCCTAGCATGTAATGATCCTCTGCTTCTTTCCATGTTCTAACACGTACACACGCATATGCACACACATGCACAGATACACACACAGGGTCCCTACTACGTTTGACAGAGCTATGAAGTGCCTTGGTTTCACACGTGTACATCTGCACTCTTTGCCAAGACAGACCTTCGAAGAAATCCCTCCATTCTTCTCCCAATAACCCGACAGTTATTTCCCAAATCCTGGCACCCATCACCATGCAGCGGTAGGGTGGCCACTCCAGGCTGCTTGACATATTATTCCCAGGCCATGTCCACATACATCACTGAGGCGGTCAGCACCTTTATTGCAATCCTGTTCCCTGATGCCTGTCCTTTGGTCATTAACCTTAACAATGTCAACAGTGTTCACACTCCAAGCCTGAATTAACACCTGAGGCAAGCCGCCCCCAGCCACTGGAGCAGTCAGGCTGTAACTCAGCCTGGGCACCTGCATTCTGAACTGGACTGTCCCCACCAGTAGGGGGAAAACCAGAAAGACAAAAAGGATCTGCTTTTCCTGTGGCTGTCATGCCAAACTCATGCCAATACAGCCAGGTGGAAAGTAAAAAACTTCCCTAAATAATGTGGTCATTTGAGGCCACGTATCATTAAAAACATAACTAAAAATGATAAAACAGCAGAATCAGGAATAATGATTATCCCAAATTTCCTGCTACATTAGAAAACTGAGGGTCAGCTGGAATGACCACTTGGTGAATGTCAGCAATCATTGTGCACTGGGCTGGACCCCTAGTCAGTGATCTCCAACCCCCTGAAGAAGCACGCAAGTAACTTTCAGTGTTCTGATCTTATACATAAGAAAACCAGGTTCACAGATGTTAAGCAATTTGCGCTGGGTTGCACAGTCAATAAATGGCCAAATTGAGTTTTTGGGCCCATGATTATTGTGCTGGACGGATTAAAGACATTCACATCCTAGTTCCTGAAACCTGTGAACATGCTCCCATAGTAGACAGGAATGAAGGTTGCTAGTCAGTTGATTTTAAAATAGGGAGACTAGGCTGAATTACCTGAGTGGGCTCTATGTAAATATAAGGGCCCTTAGATGTGGAAGAGGGAGGCAGAAGAGTCAGTACCAGAGTGATGTGACTCAGTAAAGACTCAACTGGCCAGGGCGAGCTTTGAAGATGGAGGAGGGGCTGTGAGCCAAGGCAGCCTCTAGAAACTGGGAAAGGCAAGAACACAGATTCTCCACAAGAGCTTCCAGAAGAACACCACCCTTCTACACCCTGGTTTAATCCAGTGAGACCCACGTCAGTCCTCTGATCTGCAGAATGGTAAAACAATCAAGTTATGTTGTTTTTAGCTACTGCATTCATGGTGATTTGTTACAGCCACCATAGGTAACCAATACTACCACCCAAGACCAAAGACTTTTTCATTCATTATGACCACTGTTAGTTTTTAACGACTGCGTAACACACGACTACAAACTTGACAGCCCAACAGCAGCACGAGTTCCGCAGCTCCCAGTTTTGTAGGTGAGAAGTCTCACAGCATGGGGGAGGGGGTCGTGTCTGCTCTGCTTTGATCTTTCAAGATCAAAACCAAGGTGCTGGCTGGCTGTGTTCGTTTCTGGAGGGTCTAGGGGAAAATCTACTACCCAGCTCATTCAGGTTGTCTGCTGAATTTAGCTCCTAGCAGTTGTAAGACTGAGATTCCCATTTCCTCACTGGCTGTCAGCCAGGTGCTACTCTCAGCACCTAGAGGCCACTTGGGTTCCTTACCACATGGTTCCCTCCACTGTCGACACCAGCAATAGAGAAGCTGCTTTCCATGGTATCCTTCAAGGCTCGGACTCTCCAAAGGGCTCACCTGACCAGGTCAGGCCCACCCATACTGATGAACAAAGTCAGCTGATCAGGGCTCTGAATTACAGGCAGACCTCATTTTATTGCACTTCACAGCTATTGCATTTTGTACAAGTTAAAAGTTTGTGGTGACCCTGGGTCAAGCAAGTCTATCGGCACCATTTTTCCAACAGCATGTCCCTGGGGCACATTTTGGTAATTCTTAAAATATTTCAAGATTTTTCATTATGATTGTATTTGTTATGCTGATCTGTAACTAGGGATCTTTGATGTTAGTATGACTCACTGAAGGCTGATGGTTACATTTTTTTAATCAATAAAGCATTTTTAATAAAGACAGGTACATTGGTTTTTAGACATAATGCTATTGTACACTTAATAGACTACAACAGAGTGTAAACATGACTTTTATATGCACTGGGAAGCCAAAAAATTTCTATGACTCGCTGTATTGTGATACTCGCTTTATTGTGGTGGTCTGGAATCGAACCCACGATGTCTCGAAGATATGCAATGCATCTGCAAAATCCTTTTTCTATATACAGTAACATAAACATTGGAGGGATACCCCATCACACTCGGGTCCCACCCACACCCCAGAGGAGGGAACGATGCACCAGAGGGTGGAAATCTTGGCGTGCCACCATGGAATGCCGCCTACCGCAAACGTGTATCAGCATGTATCAACAGATCTCACCATGCTTTGCTTACTACCTATTGCCTTTCTAGGTGAACCACCAAAACAAAAACAACAACAACAAAAACAACACTGGAGCTCAATACTGACCTGCCTGCCTACCAGCCGGGTTCCCCACCCAAGTCTCCCTCTGTGTCCTGTCCCTGTGTTCATGGCTGTACACAAGCACCCAGCTAAAACGTGTAGTAATGTTAGGCACCAACTTTCACTGAGCACCAGGAATTGGTCTAAGGACACGCATCGCCACAAATCTACGAGGTCAGTGTTAATACTACTTCAGTGTTACAGGTGGTAAAGCTGAGGCACAGAGACGTTAAGTAGCACAGTGGCTCTTAATTATGGGGCAGAGCCAGGATTAAAAAGCTGGCCATGTGGCTCCCAAGCCAAGCTCTTTACATGTTGCTAGTTCCTGAGAGTCGAGCCACGGCTCCCCACAGGAAGAGGAGCCCTGGTGGATGCTCACAATTCTGGGTCTGGGGTTGACCCCACTGACTCTGCGAATTTCTCTGGTGTGAATATTTTTTTCCTCCTTACAGAAGCGAACAAATTCACAGCATGTTCTAAGAAGCCCTGGGAGGTGGAGAAAGACTTGTCATAGCCACCCCTCCAAATCCAATGATCAGAGATTCCTCCACATCCCCCGCTCTTCCTGCCCCCAGAGTTTCCATGTAGGAAAATTACACGGACATCTGGTCACCCACTTGTAGCAAAAGCCAGCTGTGTCACCCCACACAAACCCCATTATGAGTACAAAGAGGAGCACACAAGAGAGAGCAGGGATTTTGCCAACAAATCATGTGGGGGCCTCACCCACACACAGGAGGCGGGACTGTGTCAGGAAACAATGTGACCAAGTGCTTTCTCCAGAAGCTGTGGGTTCATCCTCTTTCTTAGCACCCCTCGTGTTATATATATATACACACAAACTATTTAGAAAATAATCCTGTGCTGCGCAGGAACCATCCTGGCACTGCCCTGCTACCTGCTCACCAGCAGACTGGGTCTGTGTTGGACCTTCTGTATGAGAGCAGGTGCTGTGTCCCTGCTGTGCTTTTTGTCTTCCTCAGTGTCAGACTTCATAGGGGCTCAATAAAATTTGTCATTGGTAGGGTGACATTTTTCTCAAGGGCCGCAGACCCGCCACTGCTGCATGCCCTGTTCCTGGCAGCTGTAATAATACCTATCTGGACAGAACCATTTGCTTTGCTCTGCAGGGTCCTAGAGCCCAGGAGCCCAAGTCTCTCCTCTCCTTAGTGAGTCCCTGTTCTTGGGCAGTGGCCGTGATGGCATCTCAGTCTTGTGAGAATCATTAAAGTCTTAATGTGCTTCTGATGCTCCATCTGATGATTACCTTGTTCCACCTCAGCAGATCTCATGTGGTGGGCAGGGACCCAGAGTAATCCATGAGATGCTTCTGGCAAACTTTCTCAAACTATACAGGTCTTCTAGCCTCATAATTTTTATTACAACCTAACCTGGGAGATGGACACAGAGTTGGTCACCATTTGTAAACATTTTGAAGTTGGTTCTGAGTCATTCTTGGCAACCTCACCCCATCCCATGCACACACACAAAGATACACTACCAGGCTGATTATTCTAGAATCACGCCAGGGATCATTATTAACAAGCAAGTAGAGAGCGGACACTTCATTCCCGCAAAGGTCAAAATGGAAATTCACTTTAGGAATCTGAGTTGTACTAACCTGCGCAAAATAATCTGAAGGGAAACAGTTGAATTTTCTTGGCCTTAAATTACTTTTGAAAATGAGCTGAGTTGGTAGCCAGCATTCTGAATTCATTCAACTGCTATTTTTAAAATAGTCTCTTTGTCACTTTAACTGAATTGAAATTTTTTTTTAAAAATAAAGCTTATTTTCCAGGAGCACCTATGATTTCAGAGTTCAGTTAAGATACCATATAACTTTTCCACCCCCTCTCTGAGTCCCAGACATTTAATGTTTTTAAGATTTAGTGGATGTAACTCACTAACCAAATTGGATACACTTGACTCTCTGTTTCTTCCTGGTGGTAGAGGCTACTGGTTGCCTTCCAAAATATTTTCTCTCCTTCTTTCCTAAGAACCTAAGTTCTCATTGCATTATCTGGAATGCAGGTGTGATATCTGGAGCTCTAACTGCCATGTCAGAACATGAGGAAAATAGCCATATGCTTGAGATTATAGAAGGCGTCTGGAGCTGGATAACTTGGAGAAGCCGCCACTCCAGTCCTGGACTACCATATCCAGACTACCTTAGCTTTAGAGAGAAAGAATATTCTAGTTTTCTCAAGCCACTCCAATGCTGGACTTTTCTATTACATGCAGTCAGCTCTAATCATAACTGATACAAATGAAAGCTTCAAATATACCTTTCGGCTATATAGATATAGATATTCTGTAATTCCAATGTGTTTTTTTTTCTTAATTTATACTTGGCTTGTCAACAACCATCAGGGAAAATTAAGCTCAGAGAGGTTAAGTGTCTTGGCCCAGATGCCACAAGAACAGAACCAGTGTCTTCTCTGACGAGTAGGTTCTGTGTTTAACAATGCCCCCGTAATAAAAGCTTCAAATGTCAGCCCACAAACACATTACCATTCATCTTGACACCAAATCCCTAATGCTTTCGCATTTGGTTTCTTAGAAAAGCACAGCTTTCTAAAAGCTAAATTACCACAGCACACCATCAAGTAGAATCGCACTCAATGGTATTCCCATCCGTCACTTCTTTCCCTTTAAACTGGTGTGCATTGATTGCCCAGTCTGGAGAATTGTGACAATCAATACCTTTTTTTCAGAGGAATAGTGGGCGAGACTAAAGAAATTAGCTTATTTTGTAGTGGAAAGAAACAAGATGTCAATCAAACCCCTTAAACCTGACCTGAAGTAAGTGCAGATGCCAATATGAAAAAAATCTAAGTCATAACTGCCGAAGTCACCCTGATGGGAGAAGACTAGTGCTTGCATGCTGACTAGGCAGGAAGAAGGGCATGACACACAGAATGCTCTGTCATGGTGAGACCTCCTGTCCTGAGGGACACCTTAGAGGACTCTCTTCCACCCAAGGTCTCTATTTCACCACTGCAACACTGAATGTCATAGTCTGTGTTCTGATTACCATTACTGATTAACAAATTACCACAAAACTTAGCAGCTCAAATCAACCATTTCTCACAATTTTGTGGATCAGGAATTTGGGAGAGGCTCAACTGGAAAGTTCTTGCTTAGGATCACTCATGTGATTGCCATCGAACACTGGCTGGAGCTGCAGTCATATGAAAGCTTGATGGGGCTGGACATTCAAGATGGTGCATGCACATGGCTGACAGTTAATGGCAACTGGGATCACAGAGGGGGGCTGTTGACCTAATCACTTGCACATGGCCTCTCCAACGTGAGGGTCTCAGTGTAGTCAGACTTCTGTGACAGATGTCTTTTCTCAGAGAACCAGGAGGAAACTTCATGGCTTTGGGGGAACTAGCTTCAGCAGTTGTATGGCATCACTTTCACTGCATTCTCTTGGCTGAAGTAGCATCTTGGCTGCATCAGCCCATCCAGACTCAAGATGAGGGCTCTTAGACCTCATTTCTCAATAGGAGGAGTATGAAAAACTTGGAGTCTCTTTTGGACATCTCTTTGCAGACCAGAGTTGTGGGCAGAGGCTATGTGTGGGTTCCAAAGTAGACAAACAAGGGAATGAACTTTCAAAGAGTGTCCACTTAAAATGAGTGGTTTTGTTTCTCACTGCGCTCTTGTGTTCTTCCAAGTTGACTTTTCATTATTTCCTCCTCAACTTCAGCATTCTCTGCTCTGTAGTGGCTGGTCACTCTGGTCCCACTTGACAGTGCTTTGGTGGCCTGTCATGGTTCCCCATGCCATATAATCTACATCACTCAACTTCTCTCTGTGTAGCACAGGCCCATTACTCAGCTCCAGGTGGGACATCTCGCTCCTTTGACAGGCCACCATTTTGGTAAAGCCTGCCTTCAACGTATCTTCAAAGGAGACAGTGAAGTAGATCCGAAATGCAAAGCAGAAAGAGGACTAGAAAGTCTCTGTCAAGCTGTAAGAGTCAATAAAATTCATGTAGGCACCAGAGGAGGAGCAAAGAAATTCTATCCTCACTGAGCTGTCAATGGCTGGAAGGGACAGACAACTCGCAGGCAGAAGACAGGGACATCCTGTGACGGTCCCATGAGGCTAGAAGGTACAATCTCCCTGTGAATGACATCCCCTCCAGGGTTAGACCTTGGTTCTGAGTCCCCACCTTGATCAGCTCCCTGCCTCCATTTCCAGACTCATCTCCCACTGCCTACCAAATTCTCATTGCTCTTCTAAACTGAAATAGAATGACTTGCCAAATCAGAACTGTATTCAAGGGAGGAAGGATCACAGAAGCTACGTTCCCAGAGAAGCTCAAAATTCCCCAGTGCTAAAAAGAACCTCTGAAAAGACAAAGTGGGTTCACCTAGTGCCAAAACACTTCAGGGTGCTCATGCATTTATCGATCCAGTGTGTCAGGGGCGTGTGATGGTGGAGGTGGAAGGGAACCAGGGAAGGCTGGCAAAGCTAAATTAGCAGTTCACCTTTCTTCAAATGAATACGATTGGACAAAATCCTTGATGCTCAATATTAACGTTTATCACAAATAAAAAATGATTGCCCTACTAATTATAGATGACACTGTCAGGGCTCTACCTAGGTCCCATTGGATCCCTTTTGCTTTTTCTTTGTGCCTCCACCCTGGCTTCTGGATTCTCCTGTTTCATACAGCCGGCACCTGTAACTCTCATCAGAGGACATCGGTGCACTACTAGAGGTGCCCACCGGCACAGAGAGTAGATCTGCCTAGAAGCTTACGCCCCAGAGTGCCCTCAGCCCAGAACTGGCAAGTGTGAGAGAATAAAAGCCCAGCTCCCTGCCTCAAGTCAGGACAAACTCCGAGGTGTATTTTACACTCCAAATCTCCCCCGAGGAGTCAGGCTGGGACTCGGCTTGAAAGTGCACCCTTGTGTAGTTTATTCCCTTCCCTGCTCTGATTCTCCTGTTTCCTTGCTGATTTCCCCAGGAGCCCATCCCCAGTAAATCATGTGCACACGAGCCCTTGAGTCAGGGCTTGTTCGGGCGGTGGGGCTCTGAGCTAAGAAGTGTATCCATAAAGATGTAAACTAAATGCTTTTTGCCCCAGTCTGGCCAGGCACTGTGTCACTTCAAAGATGGACAAGCACTGGGGGCGGGGGTCAGGGTTCAGCATGAGAGAGACAAAGAGTCACCACACAGAGCAGCACATCACTGATACCATGAGTGGATAACCAGACTCACGAATCCTACGTAGATGATGAATACAAAAATGGGCTCAGAAGAAGAAAAATCCTTTTCTAGAGCAGCTGACAATGATAGAAGAAAAAACTGAGGCTCAGAGAGGTGAAGTGACTTCCCTGAGATCACACAGCTTTGGATGGCAGAACCCAAGAATGAGCAAACGAGCAAACAATGGGATGTCACTGGCCTGGAGTATGCACTCAGTAAATATTAGTGTCCATCTTCCCCAGGTCTGCCCAGCCTTCTCCCTTTCTTAGCGCATATCTCCTGTGTCTTATCCAGGCTGGCAGCCAAGACCAGTTCTGCAACACCAAACTGTCATTCTGTTATATTCTGCAGAATCTGTCAACAGAATTGTGAAGGTTTAACTCAACTCACACATCACCTTCCTGTCCATTTTCCTGGCAAGGGGGCCAGTAATAGATCTTGGCAGCACCAACTCTATCCGATACCAGGGTTATTTGGAAGGGCTGAATTCAGACAAATAATCAGCTAGATTGTCTCCTTTTACTAAAGCTCTAAATCATTTGGCCTGTGTACACTTAGTCCCATTAAACATTCGAGCTGAATTGGGCAGACATGACCATGACGGTCATTACCCAGAAGACACTCAGGTGTCCTGATCATTTTCCAGGTAAACCAAAAATTAGAGAACCAGTTATGGGGCCTCCATTGAAATAACAATTCACCCAGTGGAACCTCCACCCCAGTTTCATTATGACTACATCTGCAAAGCTTAGAAGAGAGGCTGGTGGGGAGGAAAACCCGCAGCTGTTTTTCAAGGAATTAATTTCTATCCCTGCAGTGATCAGTCCTGGTTAAGTGAGAGAATCAAATTATCTAAGTTACTTCTGCTGGGAAGGTCGGCTGCTCTGAATCCTGATGAAAAATAACACAATGGTGCTATTTAATTTAAAACCTCCGTCTGCTTCACTTATAATTCACAATGATTATGCTCCACGTTTATGCAGTATCCAAGGATTGCAAAGAACTTTGATGGCATAAGTGATTCATCCTTGGGACCCGAAAGAGAAGCAACAGTGGCCCCTCTTTATCCGTAGGGACAGTAAAAAGGAGGATGGAGCCTAGTAACCTGGATTCCCAACTGACTTTTCAATGCACATCAACACCCCCTTCTCTAGTTATTTAGGACTTGGCATCAATTCTGGCCAGACTAATATATTACACAAACAGACGTCATAATATCAGGAGTATAAAAGAGATAAGAAGTTATGGGTTGCAAATGTAAATCAATAAGGACCACGGGCTCTCAGCCATTTCTTCCTGAGAAAAATACATCTATTGCTTCCAGCAGCCCGGCCAGCATATGGCAGCCTTCTACAAGAAAGTCTTAAATGTTGATCCAATAGGTTTGTGCATTCCAGAGACAGCATGAACCGTGCAAAAATAACAATAAACATGTGGCCCGCACTTTACAGTTTACCAAGCACTTTTGCAACTATTCCCTCATTTACGTATTCTTGCTTTACTTTATGGGGCATTGCACTCCTGGCTAAAACTGAAGTTACTAGTCACACTCCCTCCAGGCAGAACGCAGTGCCCAGAAGCCCTCACTGCACTACGCTTGGATTTGGACGGCAGCAGGGACCCTGCAGAGAGGGTTGGCTTTACTCTGCTCGGTTCCTAAGTCACCACGGGCCACACCATTGGCCAGCTTGGCCCTTTCATCAAAGGTCAATACCTCTCCCCTATCCTGAACCAAGAAAAGAATGAATAATAATACTGTCCGGGTTTTGTCAGATACCTACTCTGCAACAGGCAGTTTGTCAGGGCTTCACACACATTAACTACAATCCTTATCCCAGACTCACCGAATCTAACACAAAGGAGGTAAGCGAGGCATGTATCTGCCCAAGCTCAGAGTCTGGTAAAGGGTAGAGCCATTCAGGTCTTCCCGAATCCAAAGCCCATGTGCCTCTCCAAGGAAAGTCATAACATGGTAGACTACCTCTTCGAGAACAAGTGGCAAGCAGACACAGGCAGACACCAGTCCTGCCAGCCATACTCTGGCTTGAGTGCTCCTGGAAACCATGCGCTTCCTCCCTAGTGGTGGTGCTTCTGTTGAGACCCTGTGTAGTGAGTGATGGACTTCTCAGTGGCTAGTATGGCTGCATTCATAGCAGAATGATACTCAGAACAAGGGAGGACAGCTACTCCGCAGTCCTCATTCCTCTGAATACTCTTAAAATATCATATACAACTGAGAAGGGCCGTCCCCTGGAACACACCCAGAAGAAGGGGACTGACCTAAATGGAAGCTATTTGACACAAGGAGCAAAGACCAAAACAAGATGTAAGAGGAACTGAAGCAAGGCCGTGATGTCTGTCTTCAGCTATTGGATGGGATGCCTTAGGGAGAGGAAGCAGCCTCGTTCTGTATGTGCTGCAGGATAGAACCAGGCTGGAAATAACAGGCAAGCTGGTTCAAATCCCTGTAAGAAACATGACCTCTTGCACCAAATGCTATTGATGGAACAAATTAGCTCCTACTTCCTGGCATTGCTATGACGACTAAATGAAATAATGTATGTAAATGCCTAGCCAGGCGTCTGAACACTGTAATCTTTTGGTCATTACAAGGCAGGATTCTTTGCCTTCAAGAGGGAAAAAAGGACAATGGTGGAAAATGAGGTTTCTTCTCAGGACTAATTTTAGGCCAGATATTTTGAAAAACAAAAACAAAAACAAAAACAGCTAGCCTTGCTGTGGGATAGCACATTTGACTCTTTTCCTGCCTGCTCTTATAGCCGCTCATCTCTTCAACCAACACTGGCCAGCAACGTCTCTCTGCCTATTCCTCCCTATACCAGCGAAGGCTCATATGACTGTGACAGAATTTCTGAGTCTCCTCCCCTTTAAATCATTGCACATCCTCTAGCATAGGGAATCATTTGTTCCGAAAATCCTCCCACATTGACTCGTAACTAAAAGCTTTCTTCTCCACCTTCTGCCTAAAATAGACCCGTTGGGAGGGTGAGAGCAGCCCACTCGGGGACAGATCCTTCAAACTGCAGGACCCAAACAGCCAACTCAGGTTTCCAAGGCACACTGACCAGAATTCCAGCTGGCTTTCTTGATCTCACCTTCTGGGTCACAGGAATGCTGTTTCCTCGTTCAAAAAAAATTGGGGGCAGGGGCAATGGAGAAAAGCAGCCAGCAGAGACTCCATGCCCATTAAAAACTGTTTCCATTGTCTACAACCGCTTAGTGCCATAGGAAGGATGCTGTGATGACAGTGTAGGGTGACAGTGCTTCGAGCATCCATGCTTGGTGCTTCCCCTGTGTGGGGAGGACCCATGCAGCCTCCGGAATCTCAGCCCACACAGGGGAATTGGGCCTCTAGCCAGAGAGGGCCTCCCACTCCGTGATTGGACTGACCAAGGCAGGTAGCACACACAGATGTCAGGACAAACTGGGCACAAATGCAAGGAGAAATGCCGGCTGATGGTCGACCTGAGACAAAGGCATTTGTGCCCACACACCCCACCCCAGGCACAGCCACCCTCTGGCTTGTCTCCCAAACAGTGGCCCTTGTGTTCCTTTTGCATGGAACACCTGAATTCTTCCCATCCTGTCTACCAGAAAAGCCGCTACTCATTTCGTTAAGTCAAGCACAGGCAAGAGTTCCTGTGACTTTCGTGGATCTCCAAGCAGAAATCATCATTTCCCCACCTTTGATTCCGTGACATTTTTATCCATACTTTATCTGATGGCCCCACGAATATTGTCTTAGAGACAATTATCTATGTATCTGTCTCTTCCGTCAGACATAGATCTCTTTGAGGTCAAAGGCACAGTTTAATTGTCTCTGCATCTTCAATGTTAAGTATTGAGTCTCTGTGTGATGACCTGATTACTTTGTTTTCCCATTCCCCACCCCTACTAGACTACAAGTTCTATGTGGAAGGACGTGCTGTGTCTGGTTACCTGTTCTCCCCAGAATCCAACTTAGCACGTGGTATTTCTTTTCTGAAAGACGGGGCAGTTAGATGGAGGGAGGGACGGGGAGACGAGTAGATGTTTGGATGGATGATTGGGTGGATGGATGGATGGATGAAGGAGGCATTATAAGAACAGGATCAACAAAAGTCAGAGAGGAAACACCACTGACGCTTGGGATGAAGGGCAGCGTGCCCAGAAAGTCTCGTGGAAGAGGTGTTTTCCAAACTAAGGCTTTAATGGAAAGTAGGATTTCAGCAGCCAGAGAAAGAGAAGGGCCATTCAAGCAGGAGACACAGGGGAGGAAAGATGCAGCAGGAAGACTGTGCCGAGCAGCGAGGGTTCCTCCGCAGGTGGAGGATATAAGCGATCACAGAGGGGGCAAGCCGGGAAACGCAGGCTTCAAGTGCTCGTCACACGGGGTCCCGAGTGTCCTGTTATGGAAATTGGGCTGCATCACACACAAACCAATGGGGGTGGTACCTAAGGGCGTTATCTCTTTGTCTCGCGTTTGCAGAGGCACACGTTCAGGGCATTGTGTTTGGGAGTTAAGGCAGTAAGACAAACACGTTGGAAGCACCATTGCTGCAGGTCGTCCCTTACACACCATTGGCACCACGATGTACCAAAGCTGCTAAGCAACCAGGTAGGGAGTGTCAGAGGGGGCACCCAAGGTGAGCCTCAGAAGAGTTCCACCTGGACGGCAGCCTGTCCACTTGGACACAAGCTCTTCCAACAATAACTAAGGAGGATCACGTGCAGGACCCAATCTAAGTCACTCCATTTGGATTCAGGCAATTGAGGCCACATGCCTTATCCAGGTAGGTTTGTACTCTCATTCCCTCTGGGACATGTCGGCGTCTGAAATCTCACCCTCCAGCACCCACAGACACCCACATGCACCCAGCTGCCCATTCCCATTGCAATGTCACTTCAACTCTGGGTCTACTTCTGGGGACACTTGCTTCTGTTCCAGTTAAGGAGGGACAACCAAAGGAAGGAGGCCTTTCCGGAATGGAGACACATGAGGCCCCACCTATACATCCTCTCCCACCTAGGGGACCCCTTCCATGCACGACTTGGCCCCCTGGCCCTCGGCTCTCGGAGAGCACACAACTTCACCAGGGGAGGAGGATTAGGGTGCTTCCTCCATCTGTTTAGATGACAGATGAGGTAGCAAGATGCAGAGCCAGGCAGAGCCCCCTGCGTGCCGGGCACAGGTCTCTCCTCTTTGATTCCATCCAGCCTCCATCCTCTCTCTCACCGTGTCCTCGCAGAAGCTGAGTGCTACCTTCTCTGTGCACCAGCCAGATGAGGGGTGCAAACAGACAGCTTTATCTGCTGCCTCTCACAGCCCAGTCTGGAACACCATTACCTCCACAGGGCCCACAAAAGCAAATGAGGAGGGAGCCTTACTGCAGCGATTCTAATTACCGTATGCTAATTGGGCCACCTTCAGGCTTGCAGGAGGGTGCCATTTCCCTGAGATGAAATGACAGAAGTCCCTGCACTTGCCTTGCTCTACTTATCCTCCCACTGCTTGCAGAACATTCTGTACCAGGCAGCAGCCTTCAGATACCCCAGGCAGGGAGGAACCACAAAGGTGTCTGCCACTGGATGAACTGTTCCACATTCCACGGGATGAAGGCAGGAATTCTAACCTGAGTTCCTGTACATTGGGGCTTTAAGGATCCCTGAATGCGCCTCAGCCCCCAGATTATGCAAATGTCCTTACATGTACATACTTGCACTTATCTGAGGGATTCAAAACTTCCTTGGCTTTTCAAAGAAAACCAGTATCTTTTTTTTTCTTTAATGCCTTGAACACTACTGGCCTAAAGGGAAAAGCATCTAATTTGTCAAGATTTTCATTTATTCTCTGCATACCCTTGGGGAAAGCAATCTAATAGCACCCCCCAAAAAAGAAAGAAAAAGAAAAGAAAGGGAAGATCTAGATTGAGACTGAAATTAGAACAAAGTCAACAATCAAGGGATCAGGGCATTACAAGCAAGAAACCCAGGTCCTGTCTGCACGGCCAGAGCTGAAACCATCCACAATGACATCACAAAAATCAGTTTAGTCCATCCCATGTATCTCTTTCCAGGCTTGTTACCTTTTGGTTCAAATTCTAAACAATTTTTTAAAACATAAGCTAAACCTTTTAATTTCTCGCCTGGGCTCTCCTGACTGGTCTACCTGTATCCACGCTTTTTATTTATTCACTCAACTTTCAAACATAGAAAAGAGTTGAAAGAACTAGGAGATGAAAACCTATATAACCACCATCTGGATCTGACGATGAAATTTGTCCTACACCTGTTCTCCCACATCTCTGTCCATCTATCCAGCCTCTACGTAACCTTCACACCACTTACTCCTTTAGGTGCTGTTGGTATTTGTCTCTTTCTTGCCTTGTTCTGCTTTATTCCCCACACAGAAATCAGTAATCTTTTTGGGGTGTATATATATACAATGGAATACTACTCAGTCATAATAAAGAACGAATTTCCACCATTTGCAGCAACATGGTGGATGGACTTGGAGGGCATTCTGCTAAGTGAAATAAGTCAGACAGAGAAAGACAAATATTGTATGATATCACTTACATATGGAATCTAAAAAATACTAACAAACTTAACACAAAAGAAGCAGACTCAGATATAGAGAACAAACTAGTGGTTGCCAGTGGGAAGAGGGAAGGGGGAAGGGGCAAGATTGGGGTATAAACTATTAAGTATGAAATAGGCTACAAAGATATACTGTACAACACAGGGAATGTAGCCAATATTTTATAATAACTGTAAACGAAGTATAACCTTTGAAGTTGTGAATCACTATACTGTACGCCCATAACATATAATATCGTACATCAACTATACTTCAATAAAATAAATAAATAAATAAGTCAATGTTCTTTTGGAAACACAAATCGGATTATATCCCCCAACCTGCACCCCTCATGTGGCCCAAAAAGCCTTCACTGAACTTAATCTGGGACAACACCCAATACAATGATACAGGCAATTGGAGTCAATTGTATACAAGTTACAGAGGAAAGTGTCAAGTAGTATTGGTTATGCCACGTTAAACTGAAGTGCACAAAACCTGTTAAGAAAAAAGTTAACTACATAATACATACTAATATTACATAAACCCCAGCTAAAGAGTTTTTTCAATTAAACCTTCCACCGATTGTTAGTTAACGTTTTGGCTTTAATCAGCGTTCCCAGGTTGCATTGCAGACTAAATATGAATATCCTTCAATTTCAAATGAATATGAAGAATTTCAGACTTGCTGAGGAGAGAAAGATAACCTCTGTCTTGCCATTGTTTTTAATGAGTTCAGCTCATTCGTCCTGCCAAAGCAGTGCTGCATTCGGGCAAAACAAAATATGAATGTGACTCAAATACCATTATCACATTTAGACCATAATAGGCATCTGCCCCGGAGGTTTTAATACGAGGACTGAGGATTCACATCTCTCAGACAATGCTCTGTCAGCCCTCTGCAGGCATTCAGAATGTGACGTGATACAAGTTCAGATTGGCGATATATTAATAGATAAGAGTATCTTGCAGGACTTTGTTGGCATCTCATTTTATTATTGTTATCATTGAGGGGACATGGAGAAAAATGTTCCTGCAATGGATTACTCTATGCACTGCTGCAAACTGAGTCCTGCCTCTGTTCCCGAATTTCTCTGACTGTTGATGGTGTGTCTGGCCAGTCTGAAGGGGCTCCCATCTATACCCCAGGTGTATGCAGAGGTGAGGTAGATTGCACCCAGAGCCATGGAGAAGGTAGATGGCAGATGAATTTGACTTGAATGACAGGGGTGAACTCTAGCAATGGCTCTGTGGGGTAGTTTCAGGCCTTGACTCCTTGTGGGAGTCAGACCCTGGGGCACCCACCAGTCTGCATTCTACACAGGTGCTGTGTGATGAAAGTATTCCTGCTTCCAGGTGCGCTGGACAAAAATGAAAGACTTGGAAAGTCTTGGCCGGCTGTCTCCCTAGAGACATCCACTCTTCTTTCTTCTTGTCAGAACTCCAACTTAAAATGGGGTGGCATGTCACCTCTGTGGGACCAATTAGGATGGGTTTAAATCAGTAAAGGCCAGCCTGTTCTTTTTGGCCAGGTATATGACCTCCAAGAGTCCCATGCCCTGGGAGTGGCCTTATAGTCTTGTACTGGCCAATGAACCGTAACAGAAGTGTGATGGGGGAGGGTCCCAGGAGACTGTCCTCCAGGATAAAAGGAGACCCTCTGCTTTTCTACCTGTCCTTCGCCCTGTATTGAGCACAGTGAGTGACTGAGAACTTGATGCTTGGAGTTCTAGCATCCAAATAAAAAGTGATTCTGCTGAGAGTGGTAGAGCAAAAAGATGGAAAGGGTCACATTCCTTGGTGGCATGGCGGAGCAGCTGCAGGCATCCTGGAACCGTGCACCTTCTTGTTCTCTGTAAAATACTATCTTTACAACTTAATCTACTTCCAGCCAGGCTTTCTGTAGCTGGCAGCCCCAAGGCATTTCTAACTGTTAAAGAAGGAATTTGACACAACATTGCAGAATGATTATAAATCAATAAAAAATGTTTAAGAAAAAAGAGAGAATTAAGCTTAAATACATGATGGTGCAAATGCTGTGTTAGCGTTTAAGTGCTCATCTATCTGGTTCCCCTTTCCCCTGGGCACATGGAAGGGCTACTCTTCCCTGCTGCCTTGGTGTTAAGTGGCATCACGTGACAATACTGACCAACGTGTGTGTGTATATAAGGGACATGTGACACTTCTAAGCCCAAGCATTTATTACATGCATGAGATCATCCAGTTTTCTTTTATCCCCCAGTGGCAATCAAGGAGGCCCCATATTCCATCATCAGCCTATATTCCCAAGTGACTGTGGAGTGGAAATCTTTGCCAATCTCTGTGGGACATGCAGCATGAATTAGAAAGCAAACTTTTGTTGTATGAAGCCACTGAGATTTGAGGAGAAGAGTTGTTTGTCACCTGGGTATAACCTTGCTACACTGACTAATGCACATAGTTGTCAATTTTACTTCGAAAGAGTCAGTCGGATGTGATTTATGTGCAGATACATTAATGCATTAAGCTACTCAATGGTCATCATCTCTTTCTTCACTGCCAATAGAACAAAGATTTTCTTCAGGGCAGCAATCTTTCCAAATCCAGGGGATGTCCAACCCCACAGTGTAACTACCTCATTCTCTTTTGAAAGGCATCTCAGTTCCCCAGATTCTTTTGTAAATCTCTTGGTTATTAAAATATAAAGGAAAACCTGCACATAGGGGTGAATATTAGTCTTTCAGAGCTGCTTGTTCCAGACTGGATGGCTGGAACAAGAAAAGTTTACTGGCTCACAGTTTTGGAGGCCAGAAGTCCAAGATCCAGGTGTCAGCAGGGTTGATTCCTCCTGAAGGCTGTGAGGGAAGGATCTGTCCTAGGCTTCTCTTCTTGGCTTGCAGATGGCTGTCTTCTCCTTGTGTCTCTTCAAATTATCTTCCCTCTGTGCATGTCTGTCTCTGTGTACAAATTTCCCCTTTTTATAAGGAAACCAGTCATGTTGGATTAGGGTCAATGCTAATTACATCGTTTTAATGTAATTATCTATGGAAAGACCCTGTCTCCATGTAAGGTCACATTCTGAGTTACAAGAGGTTAAAGTTCCAACAATTTTTTTTTGAGGGACACAATTCAACCCACAATAGATTTTGTTTGTTTGTTTGTTTCCTCAATCAGTCACCTCTTCCTTTAGGTTTGGAATGCTGGTGTGAAGTGTTATGTATAGAGCTAAGGCAGTCATCTTGCCATCTTGAGGGAGGAGAACAAACATCACAAAGATGCCCAGGGAGCAACTTACAACACTTTGCAACTGCCAGTCTTCAAATTTCTTGTTAAGTAAACAGTAATTGTTCTTACAGTTTAAGCTTCTTTTAATTGCAGCCACATATGAACACATATAAAGATCAGAAGTACTTAAACAGAGGATCAGCTCTGCCTCCAGCTTAAGACATAATGATGAATAAGTCATTAAACACTACGGGACACAGTTTCAACATTTAGTAAATGAAATGGATACTGTTGGCTCTTAACGGAAACTTATAATGTAGATAGAGAATCAAATGAAATAATGTTCAGCCTTTTTGAAAAATTGAAAACCCAACAAAAAGTGATTCTTTATTAATTAAACAGTGAAATCTCCCATTTGTCAGCACAGTGCTAGGTCTAGAAATTGTGTTAAAAAATATGTGGTCCCTGCCCTTTTAGAACTTCTAGTCCAGTAGGAGAGTTATTCAAGTAAGTACACAGATAATCACTAAACTGCAAGTGAAAAATTAAATTTGATCCAATTATTTAAACACATAAGGAGCTTACAAAGTGCACTCAATATTCTCTGTGGGTTTTCTATTGCATTCCATCAATATAATTGTGAAACATTAGTCTTAGGGCTTCTATTTTTTTTAAAAGAAGAATCAGTATTATTATTATAATTAAGCATTCATATAATTTATCAGCAAAAATGGCACACACTTGAGAGGTAAAGAGGGTGCTTATTAATAATTATTCCAGGAAAAAGGGCATAAAGCAGAGGTGCTCCAAGAAACCAGGACGTTTGGATAGCCTGGTTATGATGATGATTTTACAGTCTAAAAATTAGAATATTAGGAATGCGAAGACACAGAGTCATAAGTCAAAATTTTAACTCAGAATATCTCATTTTGCTGGGATAAGATAAAATGGGAAGTGAATTATGTTTGATGTGGCTGAGATTGAGAATTTCACACTGAAAAATAACTTATTTTTCATTTCCCCACAACTTTAAGTATGTAAACAAAAACCTACATTTCTGGTATCCTGGAAAGCTTGTTTCAAGAAAAAGAAACAACTGACATGGATGTGCAGAAATAGATTACCATGAGGCAGATTGATTTGTGCTGTGCAAAGCCGGGAGGAGGCATCCATCCCTGTCGTGGCTTGTAAAATAAATTTAAAGGTTGCTCCGGTATATTAAATGAGGCTAAAGTTTTATCAATATTTTTCTTCACAAAAAACAAAAAGGATGAAAATGATCAGAAATTGATTCTAAATACTGAGTGCGTACTACCAGCTGACAGAAATATTTTACAAGCAAGATTTTGAGAGTTGCCAGTGAATTGGTCCAAACTGTGACAGGGATTTTTTTTTTTTTTTTTAATGTGTTTCATCATTTTCTCCACTTGTTTCTAAAACTGATATCAGCCAGGGATGTCAAAGATGGTATGCAAAGAAAAATGGCTTACCAGCTCGGTTTTGCAAATGGGTTTGAGATGTTCTGACAAAATATCAAAGTTTTTAAAAAGAATCTTTGAAAGACATACTGTATCGAGTTTACATGTCCTCTATTTACCTAAACGTTCAGTTAAATTGGATACAGTAGCATCCATATTTGTGATTCAGAGCCCATGAATGCTGCCCCCATCTCACACCTAAAATTCTCTCCTCTTCCTTTTCTTCCTCCATCAAAACAGCTGCAGATCCTGAAAAGCCCACGATACTCTCTACTGTGGGTTAAAATCTGAGTTTGTTCTGGGACTGCTTCTGTGACCACACAAATAATCTAATCAGGTTGTTTAATTTCTCTAGATCTTAATTTCTACATGTAAAATGGGAGTGATAACAGCTATTTTGATTAAATGACAAAATGGCAGAGAATAGACTAAACACAGCTCCAGACACTCAATAATTCTCAATAAAGAGGACAACTTTATCCTTAGTTCCCTGCCTCCCTCTCTACTCTCAAAAATTCAGTTGACATCTGGGAAGGGTAAAAATCATTTTTGTTTATTAACTGTTCTATTGATATATAAAACATAAGTGCACAAATTGTTCATTTAAATGATGAACATTCAGAAAGAAATTGCACTCCATATAACCATAAAGAAATTAAAATTCCTAGACGCCTCCCTACCCCCCAAAAAAACCAACTCCCAACTACTCTTTTTTATCTGGCTTCTTCCATTCAATATTAGGTGTATGAAATTAATCAATTTGTTTGATCTGGTAATCGTTCATTTTCACAGTTGAGAGTATTTTATTATATCAATATATCATGATGGATTTGACCATTCTTCTCCTGACGAAAATTTAGGCTGTTTCCAATTCTGGCTATTTTTTAAAATGCTATTATGGACATTTCTGACTGTGGGGACAAAGAGTCCACATTTCTGTTGAGTATGTATTTAGAACTGGGGTTGCTGGGTTATAGAGTTACTGTATGTGGCTTTAACAGTTTTTTGTCAGAGTTTTCCAAAGGAGTTAACTATGTACACTTTCAGTAGCAATGTACCAGAGTTCTAGCTCATCTACTTTTTCCATTACCAATGCTTGGAGTTGTCAATTTGTTGGGTTTGGAGGTTTTTTAAATGTATCTTAGCCTTTCTGATGGGTGTTTGGTGGCATATCGTTTGTTTCCATTCGCATTATTCTGATGAGCACGTTTTATGTGTTTATTGGCCATTTGTATGCACTCTGCTGTAAAGTGCCTATTTGAGTTTTCTGCCCATTTTTTGTGTGGTTTTAATCTTTTTTTGTTAATCTGTAGGAGTTCTTTATATATTCTGTATGTGAGTTCTTGGTCAGTTATGGGAACTCACTCTGTAGCTCCCTTTTTCATTCACTCAGTGATTTTTTTTTTAGTTGAAGGATAGTCGGTTTACAATGTTAATTTCTGGTGTACAGCATAATGATTCAGTTATACATATATATCTATCTAGATATATATATGTATATATCTATGTGTGTATATATATATATATGTATATATCTATCTAGATAGATATATATATTCCTTTTCATATTCTTTTTCTTACAAGGTGTTGAATATAGTTCCCTGTGCTATATAGTAGGAACTTTTTGTTTGTTTTATTTATAGTAGTACCTGCAAACCCCCAATTCCCATTTTATCCCTCTACTTACCCTTTCCCCTATGGTAACTGTAAGTTTGTTTTCTATGTCTGTGAATCTGTTTCTGTCTTGTAAATAAGTTCATCTGTGTCATTTTTTTGGATTCTGCATATAAGTGATATCAGATGATATTTTTCTTTCTCGTTCTGGCTTACTTCACTTAGAATGATGATCTCCAGGTCCACCCTTGTTGCTACAAATGGCATTATTTTATTCTTTTTTATGGCTGAGTAGTATTCCACTGTGTGTGCGTGCGTGCGTGTGTGTGTATAATATATATATCATAACTTCTTTATCTATTCATCTGTAATGACATCTTTTGATGAAACGAAGTTCTTAACTTTATACAGTTCACTGTATCATTTCCCCCTTTATAGTTAGTAGGTTTTTTGGCTTAAAAAGTTCTTTGTCTACCCTTACCATGAAGATAGTATCCTGTTTTCTTCTAAAAACATTTTTGTTTACCTTTATCATTTAATTGCAATACTGTTTGGAAGTTTTTTGATATGGTTTAAAGTGGTGTTAAGATCACTGTTTTTTTTTCCATATACATACAAAATTAACCCAGCCCAAAATAATAAGACTTTTGTTTCTCCATGTCATTTTCCTCTTTCATATATCAGAAGATCACTATATCTAGGCCTTTTTCTACTCTCTTTTCCTTTGTTCTATTTTGCCTTGAACCAAAACTACATTGCATTAATTATAGGGGCTTTGTAATAGGTCCTGGTACCTGGAAATGTAAGACTTCACACTTCGTTTTTCTTCAAAGTCATCTTAGTTGTCCTTGGCCCTTTGTGTCTTCCTATGACTTTTTACCAAAAAAAAGCTTCTCAAATTCCACAATAAGCTTGTTGAGTTTTTGATTGAGGTTCTATTAAAACTTAGATCAGTTTTAGGAGAACTGATGCCTTTACTGCTACAATACATTAACATGGTACATCCCCAATTTATTTAAATTTTCTTTAATTTCCTTCAGAGATATTGGCAGTTTTCTAATATAGTGGTAATAAATTTCTGCTTCTCAGATTTTTGTCTAGGCATTTTATATTTTTTACTATAATCAGTATTTTTAAAATTTTATTTTCTAGTTGTTTATTGCTAGCACAAAGAAACAGTAGTTTTTTTTCACATATTGTCTTTATATCTAGTGGCCTGGTTAAATTCACTTATTAATTTTAATAACTTATCTGAACAGATTTTTGGATTTAAAATCAACTATGTTATCTGTGAATACCACTTTTATTCTTTTTTCAGTCCTTATGTCCTTAAATAATGATTTTTTTTCTTGCCATGTTGCAATGGCTAGGAACCACAGTACAGTGGTGAATAAAAGTGCTGATTATGCACATCCTTGTCTCATTTCTGAACTCAAAAGAAAATTGTTCATAGTTCAACACCAAGCATTATATTCATTATAGCTCTTTTTGTCATGCTTCTATCTCTTATATGTTAAGAAATTCTAACTTCTATTTCTTCTTTCTTAAGATTTTTTTTCCTTTTCATAGCACATGTGGAATTTTATTAGTTATGAGTTTTATTAAATGCTTTTTCTATGTCTACTGAAATAATTATAGTATTCCCCTCTTTACTCTGTCAATGTGGTGAATTGTGCTGACTGATTTTCCAATGTTAAGCTAACCTTGCATTCCAAGAATAAACCCAATTTAGCATGATACTGTCCTTTTTATATATTGCTGTATTTGATTTGCTAAAACTTAAAAAAATAAAATTTTATGTTCACAAAAGTGATTATACATGATTTTTTTTTCTTTCAGTATCATGAAAATGGCTGAACATGAATTTTCCTTTCTTTTGGTAGCAAGATTATGCTGGCCTCATAGTAAGTTAGGAAGTGTCCCAACTTTTTCTATTTCCTGGAAAGATTTGCATAACAATGGTATTATTTCTTTCTCAAATGTTTGCAAAACTTCACCACCAAAGGCATCTAAGTCTGCAGTTTTCTTTGTGGAAATATTTTTAATGAGAAATGTTGCTTCTTTATTAGATCTAGGTATCTTCAATTTTATACTTCCTCTAGTTTCAACTTTTGTAAATTGTGTTTTCAAAAAATCATCCCTTTTTTCTAAATTGTCAAAGTTATTTGCAAACTGTTCACTTTATCCTCTTACGAACATTTAATGTCTAAGGGATCTTTTTAGCCCTAATGTTGATCATGAGTTATCATTCTTTGATTCAAACATTTTTGGGGATTCTTGTTTGCTTGTTATTATTATTATTATTTTTAGTCCACCTGTTCTAGTTATTCTTGGCAGAAAGGGTGGTCTGAGGTAAGCAACTCCATCACAGCAGAACATGAAAGCTGGGCTGGGCCACATTTTAGCACTCAATGTTCCAAGGAGATGACCTAGCAGAAAGCAACTCCCTAGGGAAAAAGAATGTGTCCCACAGAATGTAACCCGAAGGTCTCCCTGAAGTCAAAGACTCTTCATATTTCGCTGTAAATCCTCAGGGGCTAGCCTACCACTTTGTGAGCTCTCAATAAGAGTTTTCTAAATTTATGAACAAAAGAAAGAATAATGGCAGACTGACCTGCCACCCTAGGGGGCCATGTACATCCTGAAGCACAACAGCAAGTCTTTCCAATCTGGAAAACGCCAGCAGCCAACTGTAGGCTGACATTTGTGCAGAAATCACCAGCCATCAGGAACGACAGATTTCACGAGGGTGATTCGACATGGGATCGGAACATGGCCTAATCAGCCTGACTTTTGACAGGTGAGTTCTTTCAATGTGCCTAACCAGAGTCAAACAACCTCCTTCCAACCAAGTGTCTACACTTGAGTCTACACTTCATTCCTGGAGGAGAGGAGCCACACGTTGTTCTTTTATTCTGTAACAAAGAATGAAACACTAGAAACAACCTAAATATCCTTCAACAGAACTGGCCTGACAATGAATATATCCATGCAATAAATTGCTATTCACTTACTTTAAATGACAGTGAGGAAGAATATTTAACGACATGAAAAAGCATCTGTGATCTACTGTTAAGGGAAATAAGCCAGCTACAAATAAGTACAGTATGACTGCATTTTTGTTTGAAAAAAAGAAAGGCTGCATATGCATAGATAAGTGTTCTGTATAGATACCAAAATATTAATACGATTATCTTCAGATCATGAGACTATAGCTAATAGAAGTTTTCTTCTTTGACTTGTCTACAATGGATAAATGTTTTATAAAAATATTTCTACTTAGGAACAGTAATTTTCAACATTTCTTCCTTAAAAAGTGCCTTTCAATGCTTGTTCCACTGGAAGGAAGGGAAAGATCCATTTTTGCAGCTTTCCAAGGATAAATTCACCTGCCTGCTGTTTTGGAAATAGAATGGCCTAGGGATGAGGGTTTTGAGGGCTGCTGCCAGCCTGGCTGATGGCAAGTGAGGCCACATGTCACTGTCCTGGACAGGACGTGCCAGAGATGAGGAGCAGAACCCCAGCCAGAGCAGCCTGCCCTGCTGAGCCCAGCCGCGAGGCTCTCTGCTCCCTGAGAACAGAAAAAACAGCCCTTCTGCTGTGACTCTAGTTGCTAGTTACCTGCAGATGTCTTAGCAGGTACCGGATCCGTACACAGTGCAGGCAGCAGGGCCCAGGTCGTGGACAGCCGCGGTTTGCTCCCCAGCATAATTGCTGGCTGGGTTGCTCAGCTGCAATGGCTTTCCCTGGCTTCCCTGCAGACACAGTGCATTATTTCGGTAACCACAGGAGCATGTGGCCTCGCACCAGTTATTTCACTCTGCACAAGCTCTGTTTGGAAGGGATTTGCTCCACAGCAACTGATGTGCAGCACTTCTGAGAGCTGGTGGGGCAGTTTCTGAAGATCTCCACCGCAGGGCCTGGAGTGCCTTGTGTCCTCCTGACAGCCAGGCCCCCACCAAAGATCCTCCCTCACCAAGCTGCCATCACCTCTCGAGCAGCCAGTCTCTAGGGCCAGAGGGCCTGGGCTGGGCTGAATGCTGATTCTGCTGCTTACGAGCCGTGTGACCTTGAGGAAGGCCGCAAACTTCTCTGAGCTTCACGTTGCCATGATATTAACAGTAATAGCTAACATGAACATGTATAAATTTGCTTAAACCTCACTCCAGCCCCTGGAGGTAGCTGGCATACGGTTTGTTCCAATGCTGAGGAAGCAGAAGTAGAGATGACCATGGAATTTCCCCAACTCATATCTATTCATTGACAGACCATATGCTCAAAACCGGGTGCTTTTAGGGCATAGCCTGTTCCCTTGACACTACACTAAACTGCTTTTCTTTTTTTTTTTTTTTTAATTTTTCTTAAAAAGTTTTTCTTCTTTTTGCAAAGTAGATTTCCAGTTGTACCACCTAGGTTTCTTTTTTGTATTTTATTTTAATTAATTATCTTTTAGGGGTTTTTTTTTTGGGGGGAAGAGGGATATTTAGGTTTGTTTGTTTGCTTGTTTTGTTTGTTTATTTTTAGAGGCAGTACTGGGGATTGAACCCAGAACCCTGTGCCTGCCATGCATGCACTCTACCACTTAAGCTATACCCTCCCCTGCTTTTCTTAATAAAAATAACATTTACCTCATACCCTGGTTGTCAAGATTAAATGGATACTTTTTGAAGAAGTACCTGACAGGGTTTTGCAGAAAATAATTGCTCAGTCGACGCTTGAGAATGCATTTGTTAGTTAATTCTAACGTAGTCATAAAAAGGAAAAAAAACTTGATTCTACACCCACCCAGACACCAACTCTTCATCTCGTTGTCAAGACAAGGCGTCACTCTGTAGCAGCATCTTTGGAGATGCCCTCTTCCCAGAGACACCTTGGGAGAATGGCACTGCCTTGTCCTGGGACCAAGGGCAGGCTCAAAGGAAGAGACAGAGCAGGGCTTTGGGGAGCAGGAGAAAAGCAGGCAGGAGTTAGAAAGCTACATGCAAAGCAGGCTAAGGCCGGGGTCGGACTGTCCATCCTGCATGGCGTCGACGTGGCCCAGGTGAGCGCTGCCGCTGGCACTGACCACAGGTGGAAGGGGAGCAGGTAGAAGCACAGATGCAGCTCAGGGGGGATTCCTCTGATGGGTGATAATTAACATTCCAATTGTCTCTCTCTTCCCTACTGTTTCTCTCCTAGTGAGTTCAGGGAGAACACGGAGAAGGGTATTGGCTAGTAAGTTAACATGTTAGAGATCAGCTGGGAGCCAACCCAAAGCCGACTCTTGCAGATGGTTGCATTAGTTGTGTTAGTAGTTGTATTAACCAGGACCCTTTATGTGACAACTAACAAGTAACCAAATACATCCCAGGGCCCCTTTCTGCGTGCAGCCCTGTCCAAAGAGACACAGTTCATGAGCCCAAGGCATTGATTAGATCCCAACCTCTACAAGCTCCTGTTGAGGAGCCCTGAAGAGTTGCTAATATATAATTCAATGCAAGGCTTTTATTTTTTTTCAAGGGAGGGGGTGCTTTATTCTCATCTCCAATTTCCTCATATCTTTTAACTGTTTAAGAACTTCACCCTGAAAAAACAAAAACAAACAAGCTTTTCAAAATCCCAGAGAGAGTGGCATTTATCCCTGCCTCTCACCCCTTGACTACTATCTACTCTGTCCACCTTCTTTATTCCCTGCCCCACTAACACATCCTCACCACCAGGTGGGGGGGGGCACTCCCACATACCACCCACATCAGGATTGGATCTGGTGAACACAGAGACCATGGAGAAGTGGGGGGTGTCTCCAGCATAGCTGGAGTCCAAGGACACCCCTCTACTCTCCACCCAAAGAGGTGCTGTCCCCTTTTCTCTTACTGTTTTATGTGTGGGTGACAACCTTCATGGAGAATTTCCAGTGAGTAAAATTCTCCATCATGTCCCTAATGGAAACCAATTCAAACTGGGTTAATTAGGAAGGAAAAATTGTATTGACTGATGTACTGAAACCACACATAGGCCAGGGTGATGCTGGCCTACACTGGGCCAGGTCCAAGGCCTAAGAGCATCAGAAATCAATCTATCAATCAATCAGTCTCTCTCTCTCTCTCCTCCTCTTTCCCTACGCTTTTTCTTTCTCCCACCCTCTCTCCCTCTCCCATCTTTCCTTGCTACGTACAATGCATACTGTCCCAGGAACTCTGTACTGTGTCTTTGTGCTTCGTGCTCAAAGAGTATGAGAGCTTCACACCGAAGGTATCCTTTCTTCCTCTAGGGGAGGAGTTAGATTAATCTGGTCTGCATCATGCGCCCACTGCTTGGAAGAATGACCGTGACCGTGGGGATAAAATACTGTGGTTGACTCAGCACGGGTTATAAACTCACCCTCCTAACAAGAGGTGACGGTGTGGGTGACTAGCTCCCTGACCCCACTAAACCCAGAGGCGTGGTCTCCAAGAGAATAGAGGTGCTGCCTGGGTCAACCGAGACAAAGCACTCGCTGCCATGATGAATGCGGAAACTGCGACTTTTCAGCCCTGGGCTCTTTTACTGGGCTCGGTTTGGTAGGGAAAGGTATACATCCCTAAATGCCAGAGAGGTTCTGAAAACATCCACGTGGATCTTACTATTTCCTTACTCAAAAATTCTCAGTGGGATTCCGCATAGACTGACTCTGCAAAAACATTCCTCTGCTTTGCTGGAAATCAAGCCACCCTCTACAATTTGAGTCAACCCTCCCATGTTCTTGTTTAAATCATGCATTCCAAATAAGAGTGTTTCGTAAACACTCTTTGTCGTCCCATCTCTGAGCTTCTCACTGTCGGCTTTCCTCTGCCTGGAATAACACTCAGTTCTCTACGTATTCACTCACCTCCTACCTGTTAGTGCCTTCCTTTGCCAGTTTACCTGAAGCCCCCTTTAGATGACAGCAGGTCACCTCCGGGGGAGAGCAGCCCTCACTCCAGCCCCTGATGTTCCCTAGTGCCCCCTCCTCTGCCCCGCTCTGCTGCTGAAATCCCAGTGTGCCCGACAACTAGCTAGTCACCACAGTGATAAGAGGATCCGTCCTTCAAGGGTGGGTCTCTCCGTACTGGCCACTAACCTCCTTTCTCCCTTCTGAAGTCCCAAAGCACTACTTTATGCCGCAGGCTGAATTGTTGATTAAAAACAAAATTTAAAACATCCACACAGGACCCCTCTCATTTTAAGTAATCATAAATAATAACCACCACTATTGTAATTGTAACAGATCTCAGTTCCCTTGCTAAGCTGGACAAACATCTGTGGAATGAGAAAATGACTGGGTGAATCGATGGAAACAAATGAAAATAGTGAATATGTTATTCTCACATTGGAAGTCTTAGGATGGATATGTGTGTATTCTAAAAAAATTTTTTTAAATCTAGACATGTTTTTAAAAATAAAAATTTCCAAACACTTGAGAGGACAATTGGTGGACACTCTGCCAATTCCTCAATTTACCAATGTCACTAAATTTATCAATGTCATACTGTGTGTTCCAGGAAAGGTACTAATGTATCTTTTTAGGCTCATTTTGTCACAAAGTGACAAAATGGTTCACGGTTCATGAGAGTTACTGAGACAGGGCAAAGAGAGGAGAGAGGAGCGAGGAGCCACAGGGAAGTACCAGCGCTGCTGGTGACCAGAGGTGTGTCTGGCTGGGAGTTGCTCCTGTTCTCCTTATGGGAGTCAACATACAAATCCAGGTCTCAGCGTCCCATGGAGCCTCAGGCTTGCTGAAAAGTATTCAAAATCACCAATGTCACGGTCCTCAAATGCCAAGGGTCTACTATAACTGCAATGTGCCTGTACAAGTTGGCCTTGGATCTGGTAAATGTCCAAAACATATTAAACTGAGCAAGTGTTCTATTTACATACTTCCATGAAAGAAACAATTCACTGTTTATATCTTGACATATATGAATATACATATATACACACACTTATATAACATTTTAAATATCATATATATGATTTCAAATGATCTCTAACAGGTTGGCTTTACTTTGAAACCTTCCATTGTACTTGGGTTAAAGATCTGATCATCTTTTGCTTGCATTCATGACTTCACCCAAGATCAGATAAAAAGGTAATGAAGCATTGTTAAGTCTATGTGGAAGAGTTTTAGCTACCACAGGAAGCATGCAGTATTTATTCAAGTGTCTGTATTTCCATTTATGAATAGATGAGAATTAATTTTCAGCCTCCTCGGACCATGAGCAGCAGACTTTAGTTAAGAGTTTTGGAACAGGCTAGCTTTGATGAGATGAGCTGCATTAAGCACAGATGACCAGCCAGGGAATTTGCTAAGCTGGGATGGATTAATGCAAGCTGCCAGCACTAAGTTTTTACAAACTCCTTTCCTGATAATAACAGGGGAGAGTAGACACAGACTTGAAATTTCTGGCAGTAAAATTAGCTTTAACATATGACTCATTTTTTTTTTCTTTCTAAACATAGAAAGGGGGAAGGGAAGAGCCACCAAAAATAATTTAGAGCCTCTTTTAAGAAGAAATACAGATAGTAGTTGGCCAGCATGTTAGCACACCCGGCCTCTGTGTGGCATCCTAGACCCAGGGTCTCCCCCCAGCCCCCGCTAAAGCATCATCGCGCACACCAATCGTAGACCGTTTCCCTTCCTGTATTCAAATCATTCTAATTCAGAAATTTAACATCAGCAGCATCACCTGTGGAAAAAAGGCTGCATGTGCTGGTTGTCCTATGTTGTGGGAGTCTTAGCTGTTAATACTGGAGCAGAGGACAAGTCACGTGGGTTTAGGGTTAGGCTCCAGCTCGGAGGTCTCATCCGTGCATGTTTCTTAACCTCTTTGTGCCCCAGTCTCCTTATTTGTGCAATGGGGGTAATGACACCTACACTGCAGGTTATGTAAAGATTAACATTCATAAACATATGGAAATATATCTCGGTGCCTGACACAAAGGTAGTCAAGAAATACCAAGTTATACTCCTATTGATGTTATCTCTGAACTGTTTGACATGAAGACTCATTCTTGGTTATAACTAATATACTAGATGGCGCTGAAAGTTCTAGCTGGAAAGTGGGGAAATGGTAAATTGGGGATTTGGCCCCTTATAGGTGGAAAACAGCAGCAAGTTGCTACCTATGTTGGTGGAATTCACGGTGGCCTCAGTCACACTGGCTTCCCCTGTTGGATACTACGCTCTGTGGAGACCGCAGAATTATTCACACTGTGTTCATTCTCACCAGTACTCTGAGGCAGTGGTGTCTACTTCTTTGATGGAAATTCAGATGAAAGGTCTTGTTCTTGCAGCGATCTGAAAAGGGTGGGCTTGAAAATTTTATCAAATAACCTACGTAAGCTTCTCTTCACTCAAAACAGTTCCCAATGGAAGGCTCGTTCCCCTTCCCTCCAGGTTTTTAGCTGGTAGGAGTTCTTTTAGTCTCTTCTTTGATTATTACACACACACCCACACCCCCTTACACAAATGCACAAAACCTAAGGAATTCTAGAATACATGGTGCCCAACATCACTAAGAATTAGGGAAATGCAAATCAAAACCACAATGAGATATATCACATCCCACCTGCAAGAGTGGCTATCATCAAGAAGACGAGCAATAACAAGTGTAGGTGAGGGCCTGGAGAAAAGAATACCCTTGTTCACTGTGAGTGGGATTTTAAACCAGTTCAATCACTATGGAGAACAGTACATAAGTTCCTTAAAAGATTAAAAATAGAATGACCATACCACCTGGCAATCCCACTTCTGGGTCTGTCCATCCAAAGGAAGTGGAAACAGGTTATTGAAGAGATACATGCACCCCCATGGTCACTGCAGCATTATTCACAATAGCCAACATATGGAAACAACCTAAGTGTCCATCAATGAATGAATGGCTCATGATGCGGTATATACATACAACAGAATACTATTCAGCCATGGGAAAAGGAAATCCTGCCACTTGCAACAACATGGGTGGACCTTGAGGACACTACGCTAAATGAGATAAGTCAGAGAAAGACAAATACTGATTGAAATCTCTTATATATGGAATCTTAAAAACAGAAACAAAAACAAAAAAACCAAAAAAACCCAAACATGGAGTGGAATAGTGATTCCCAAGGTCTGAGGTGTAAGAAGAGGAGGGATGTTGTTTAAGGATACATACCTGCAACTAGTAGTTAAATAACTCCTGGAGATTTAACACACAGTACAGTGAGAATAGACAACAAGACCATTATAAAAATTAAACTTGCTAAGAGACTAGATCTTAATTGTTTCCACCACTAGAAGGAAGGAATAATTATGTGATGCAGTTGAGGGGCTAGTTAATGCTACTGTATCAATCATACTGTGATATAAATGTATCAAATCAACATGTTGTACACCTTAAACTTACACCGTTAAATGTCAATCATATCTCAATTTTAAAAAGCATATTAGAATATTAAAAACTTCTCTGATGTTGCAGCATGACACTGACTGCAGAAATAGGAGGAGACAGTGTCAGGGTTCATTTGTGACCTCCACCCCACCATCCAGATCTTCACAGAGAGAACCCCTGAACCCCAGGGCCAGGAAAGAGCACCCTGGTTGGTTCCAAGCTGCTCTGCCTCGACTCACACTCTAAGCTCTCTCCCTGCTTGCATCTTCCCACGCACCCTCACTCACCTGGCCAGTTCCTAGCGACCACTGACACCCAGGTCTGCACTACCGTCCTGTCTGCTCTTCCTGCTCACAGTGACCACTCACTCTACCTTTCTCCTTCCCACATGTACTGCAATTGTCTGAGCTTGCTCTGTGCTCATCCCTGTGCCTCACGGGACACAGGCAATGACTTTTATGAACATCCTCTTTGGTTATTAGACACCTCAGAATAGCTATTAATAAAGCAATTATTGAATCTTGAAAGCAATCTCAAAACAGAGTTACATTTGAATGATGCAGGAAGTAGAAAAGGCCCCTTCAACTCACAACCAAATGCCATCTCATGGCTCCTTACTAAGGGATTAAAATGCCAGGAATCTTCTTTTCTGGGGAGGGGGGAGAAGGTCATACTACTTCCGCACAGCACCCCATTAACATGCATTCCACAAGGGCTCAGGGACACCCAGCTTTTTGCCTGGATTCTATATTTTTTATGGTTCCGCAACCCTCTGGCCAGCTGTAACCCCTTCCCTTCCAGATGTCCAACCAGCTTGGTCCCTGCCCTCCCTGGGTCCATCCCCATCAACAACCCCACCAACCACTACCAGCCCTGTACCCTCTGAAGCCCTCATTCTGTCGTCAAGAAAGCTCTTGCATGAGTCACTGTTTCCTAGATTGTTCTGTGTTCCGATTGACTTTGCCTTAATTATCGCCTGGAGGACCCATTCCTGTCCCAGTGAGGGATGCTTCCCTTGCCTCACACTCCTTGCTAGAGCAGGAAAAAGACTGACAGTCTGCCAGCCCGCCACCACCACCACGTGCAGGCAGCTGTTCCAGAACAGCAAATCTTGACACTTTGCAGCTCTTGCCATCTGTCTGCCACCTCAAGACACTACTTCACATCCCCAGCATCTACGAGCTGGTTACACTCCCCCTGACCATGTTTCTGGAGGGCAGGCTCACATCTTCGCCTTTGCTCTGCCTTGCCCCGCTCCCACCTCCCAACATAATGGACAGTTTCAAAGTCCTTGTTAAGAGCCTGCCTAATACCCTGGCTTCAATCACCTGAAATCTCCAGTCTAACACTCTTCTATTGTAAGGATCTTCAACCATGTAAACATAAAACCTCACCTTGGGGTGTCCAGCTAGGCTGAACCACACGGCCTTCGATCTCCCTAACTCCCATCTCTCTTTTCAACTTTCTGTCTTTTCCGTTCACCTTCTTTCCATGCCCACTACACTTGGTTCTATGAACATAATTCTGCCTCCAGTGCCTGGGCACCTGTATTTTTCCCACTGAGTCAAATTTCTTTCCTTTCTTATGTGAACTAGAACTCAGAATCAACTATGTTTCTTGCAGTCATTAACATCCTAGGATGCATATATCCTCTTGGTCACCTGCCATGATCAGCAACATCACTCCCACCGCCTGTGGCCCACTCCTCAGAGGCCCATAATAGCGATCACCATAGTATAAATGTGCTGATCCACTCCACTGCATGAGCCCTCCACCCTCACTGAACCCTGGTCACCATCTATTTATCCATCTTTGGTCAATTTTCAAAGTCATCCCTGCAATGTCCCTTTCACTGTCTTTCCACACACAGTTTTTACTCTCCGCTGAGTTTGCTTCACGCATTGCTTGCTTCCTCTCCATTTTCAGAAGTTCTCTGTCTGTTCACTCAGGTCTTCTGCCTTTCTTCCTGCTCTCCCATGATATGCCCTTCAGTCCTTGAAGATCCAACTCTCCTGGAATCCTGGTCTCACTTGCTCCCCACTCCTTGAGCACACTGACCCTTGAATTGTTCTCTATCTTACATTTTCAGTCTTCCCTCTTTTCTAATGAGGCCAAAGTTGAGCTTACCACCTCCATCAAGCTGCTTATCCCCCTGTACACCCTACCCCACTGATATTCTCACTCTAATAACAATCACACGTTAGAAAACTTATCTTCAACTCTGTCATCTCCCTGCTTGTTCAGCCTGTGGCCAAGACTGCTTAGCTTGCAAAATCCACGGTCCCCTCCACTTTCTGGACACACAATTTGACTACATTTCCCAGGCCACCTGGATGTCAAATACAGTTGTGTGAATGAGCTATAGCTAACGTAATGTGGACGGAAGTCATGTGTGTCACTTGTAGGCCTGGAAACTTCCCACACAAGCTCCTCCATGCTATTTTATCTTTAGGCTGTGTGGAATTGCAATGATCCCCAGGTTCACCTTGGAAGCTGTGTGTTGAAGATGGCAGAGTCTCTGTTAGTGGAAGTCGTCATGTGTCACTGTGGATAAGGGCAGCCTCTCCAAACTGTTCATCTGCCCAGTGCTGTTATTTGAGCAAGAAATAATCTTCTATTGTGCTGGAACCATGGTATACTTGGAAGTCATTGTAACCTACAGAACCAATGTATTCCCAACTGTCAAGCACTGCTGATTCTACTTGCACGGCATCTTTTAGATAATCCCCCCCTTCTGAGACCCACTATCACCACTGTAAGTTTCAGCCTTGATGTTTTCTGTCACATGGTCTATTATAATGGCTTCTGAGTGGTCTCTCTGCTTTCGCTGTCTTGCCTCTGACATCAATTCTGTCATTAAGAATGAAGTTCCCAGAACAAAAATCAGGTACTCTATCCTGCACCTCTAGAAGCCCTTGATGTTCACCGAGTAAATCTCATACTGCTTAGCATGGCATTCAAGGTTGCACATGGACCTGCCCTAAACCATCTTCAGATACCCACTGACTTTGGGGCAAAGCAAATGGACTGTTCATCACTTTTTTGCCTCTACTTTTGCCATTATTCATGGTCTTAACTGCAATAAAAGGGAGAATTCTCATTTGTATGATGCTTGTTTCCCTCCCCTTTCACACCCACCATGGTGTGCTGTTCTACGAGGGGGACTGAGACAGCCATCACCCCTTCTCAGTAGATGTTTGCTACACAGAGCTTGGCTTCCAGCCTCTCTCTAAGGCCCGTTACCTAGTTGGTCTTCAGATGAGATGCATGCTGCCTCCATGACATGTCCTTCTGGTCATGGCCCTTTCCCCAAGGTCACGGCCACCCTAGAGCCTGCTCCTCACTGCTGAGCATCTGCCTCCAAATGCCTCATTTTCTCTCTGCAGCTAGCAACCATCCATTTCCTCCTTTGAAAGACAATGCCAAAGAGAAACAATTAGATTAAGAGCAAGAAGACACAATTTATAAGAGTCTCTCCTTGGGTATTTCTTGTTCCTTCTACTTAAGACATTGTTACCCATGATTTGTGCATTAACTCCCTCTGGATATAGGAAAGCTCTGTACACAGGAATCAAATAGACACTTTGATAGATGTCTTCTTTTTTTTCTGTCATTTACTTAATAACATATCTTATTCCAAGCCATAATAGCAAGTAGTTTTTAGATTGCATCTTGCAGGGGAGAAAATATGTTAGAAATGGTCTTGCTCTGTACAATCTTTTCTTTGGTACCACTTAGGAGGAAAGATATTCACTGATTTACCTGGGAGCCGAGGAGGAGGGTATCTTTGGAAAGATTGTGTGGGTAGGGGGACTAATTTGATGGTGGTTTATTTGAAATGCAAACATGGCCATTTCCCATGAAATAAGTTGACCCTACAAATTCCACCCACATATGCCTCCAAGAACATGAAGCAATGGAAATAGCAGAGGGAAAGAAATAATATTTTTTAAAAAAGGACAGAGACTATTATTCTGAAAACAGTACATTCAGCAAGCACTTAATGAGTACTTACTGTAAATGTCCTACACTGTATGCAAGCATCTTACTACTGATAGAACTTTGATGAGTGATCCAAGGCTGATTTTAAAGACACATGTGGACCCCAGACAGCAAACCTCAGTTCAGAAGTGAGAGTGTTGGGTTCATCTACTCGGTATATGTGTTTCCAGAACATGTATAAGGCACCATGGTGGGTTCTACAGCAAGGCTACACTGCACAGTGGCTAAGAATGTAGTTTCAGTAGCATAGGTTTAAATTCCGGAGCCCCAGGTGCTCGCCAGGTGAGTGCACAAACTCTCTTCTTCTCAGTGTCCTCATCTACAATTTGGAGACAACAATGACACCTACCTCACTGGGTTATTATCAGGAGTAAACAGGCTACTTTAGTAAGCACCTGGCATATAGGAAAGCACTCTATACTTTCTGTATATGTTAGTTTGCTAACTAAATAAAATAGAGTTTGTTGGAAAGCTTATCAAGAAATAGTCCTTGCCTTCAGGAGCTGACAGAAAGAGTTATAAGCTGATTCTAAAGGGCAGGAGCTCTTCATAAACCTTAGCCATAGAAACTGGGCTGGACCTCCAAATGAAATCAACTTGCTGAAATGAACCCTGAGATCACCACTGCTATTGAACTCTGTTGATTCCGGGAACCTGGTAAAAGTTGGTCCTCTCTAGGCTAGTCTTCATTCACAGCAAAAAGCAGCAGTTCTGAGATGTTACTTTCGGCAGGAAATAAACGATGATTGGAGGGCATTAAATTTTACTCCTGGTCACAGAATATTTTCTGTGTAGCGATAAAAACCATTTTAAACATCCTCAGTTTCAAATTCTTCCTCTTTTTCCATTCTCTCTCCTCATTCATGAGGTATTTATGACAAACTTTAAATTTTTTTTAGTTTAAAATAAAGAGTTTAGTGCAGAGTAAAACTCTGTTGGTATTAAGTGTTGCTATTTGTTAGTTTGAATGTTAGGTAAATTTTTTAGAAATTAAAAAGCTCCTTTTTTATCTCTGATTCCTTGGGCCAGGTACAGAAATGTTAAAAAAAATTTTTTTTGACCAACTCTCAGTACTTGCTTTCACTAAACACTGCTTTTTGCTAATGTCATGTTGTCTCTTTGTCATCATTAGTCATGTGGAGACCTTGAAGATTCTATGAAAACAGCAAGAAAGGGCAAGATGTTCATTTCCTTGAGCAAAGATGGCTGACTCATGCCCTAAAAAGAGGCTCCAAGGCACATTCAAGCATCCACTGTCAATGAAAAGGCTCCATCAAGCCTCAGCCAACACTGTTTCCAAGGGTCTTGGGGAGACCTTGCCGGGCAGTCTGGCACCAGGCTCAGGGTGCCCAACATCTGGGGAAAGGGCATTCCCAGTTTTGGGTGGAGATTTTCTTTATGTTCCATCATCAGAGGGAAGAGGTGGAAATAATCACATCAAGAATAAAAAACAATAAACCTCCTAGAAGAAAATATAGGCAAAACATTATCTGACATACATCTTAAAAATGCTCTCCTAGAGCAGTCTACCCAAGCAATAGAAATAAAAGCAATAATAAACAAATGGGACCTAATGAAACTTACAATTTTCAGCACAGCAAAGGAAACCATAAGCAAAACATAACAACAACCTATGGAATGGGAGAAAATTTTTGCAGACAATGAAACCGACAAAGGCTTGATCTCCAGAATATATAAGCAGCTCATACAACTTAATAAGAAAAAAACAAACAACCCAATCCAATGGGCAGAAGACCTAAACAAGCAATTCTCCGAGGAAGAAATACAAACGATCAATAGGCACAGGAAAAAATGCTCAATATCACTAATTATCAGAGAAATGAAAATCAAAACTACAATGAGGTATCACCTCACACCAGTCAGAATGGCCATCATTCAAAAGTCCACAAATGACAAATGCTGGAGAGGCTGTGGGGAAAGGGGAACCCTCCTATATTGCTGGTGGGAATGCAGTTTGGTGCAGCCACTGTGGAAAACAGTATGGAGATTCTTCAAAAGACTAGGAATAGACTTACCCTATGACCCAGGAATCCCGCTCCTGGGCATATACCCAGAAGGAACCCTACTTCAAAATGATACCTGTACCCCAATGTTCATAGCAGCATTATTTACAATAGCCAAGACATGGAAACAGCCTAAATGTCCATCAACAGATGACTGGATAAAGAAGATGTGGTATATTTATACAATGGAATACTACTCAGCCATAAAAACCGACAACATAACGCCATTTGCAGCAACATGGATGTTCCTAGAGAATGTCATTCTAAGTTAAGTAAGCCAGAAAGAAAGGAAAATACCATATAAGATGTGGAATCTAAAAAAAAAAAAAAAGAACATAAATACAAAACAGAAACAGACTCATAGACATAGAATAAAAACTTGTGGTTGCCAAGGGGGAGGAGGGTGGGAAGGGACAGACTGGGAGCTCGAGATTTGTAGATACTGACAGGCATATGTAGAATAGATAAACAAGATTATACTGTATAGCACAAGGAAATATATACAAGATCTTATGGTAGCTCACAGTGAAAAAAAATGTGACAATGAATATATGTATGTTCATGTAGAACTGAAAAATTGTGCTCTATACTGGAATTTGACACAACATTGTAAAATGACTATAATTCAAAAAAAAGTTTAAAAAATATACAAGATCTTGTGGTAGCTGACAGCAAAAAAAATGTGACAATGGATATATGTATGTTCATGTATAACTGAAAAATTGTGCTCTACACTGGAAATTGACACAACATTGTAAAATCACTATAACTCAATAAAAAATGCTTTAAAAAAAGAATAAAAAACATTCCAATCACTGCTTTCCTCTTAGGTTAGGTCCTAATTAGGACTATCATTAAAAAAAAAAGGGAACAAGTTTTCAGGCTGGTGGCCAAAGACCCAAATAGGTGGACTCTGGATAGATACATAATCTAACTAGAAGCAGTTTTCGCTGGTTACATTAAGAAGCAATTACATGCACTCTTTAACCCAAATTTAAAGGTTACTTGGAGTTATAGCAAATAAGCTTTGAACCTCAGCCTTCGTACAGATCAGGGATTCTTACCTCCCTCTTGCCGGGAGCCACGTTTACCTGTTCCTGACTCCTATGAGCCTACAATGACGCCCTCCTTACAACTCCTTCAGTAACAAGAATCTCAGGGCTACCCTTTCAAGGGGCAATCCCTTACAAACCACAGAGGGACACAACCCTAGACTAAAGAACACTGTTAAATATGATTTTGATTTAGTGGCTCTGATTTTATCTTTTGTACTGTGCAAGGAAAAAAAAAGGCAGTAATGTTTTATCAGCAGCTACATGGTAAGCATATTGTACACTTCAATTAGATTCCTTTATCTAGCACGTCCTGCCTTAAGTGAACTGCTGCCTCGTGTTTCTGCCGTCCCCAGGCAGGCACACGCAGCCCATGTTGAGGGTTCTAAGATGCTTTATTAAACAGAAAATTAATATAATGCTATTGTGTCAGCTGGCAGCTTCTTGAGAGTGAAAGACTTTGCAGTATTTTATTATCCGAACCAAATTCCAGCTTCTGGGAACTGGCAACCCCAGAGACTTTAATATCGGTGCTTCCCCAGGAGAAAATTGCATAAGCCCCAATGTGAAGCTTTGGCTACAACCACATGAAGCCAAAACAACAAGTGATTATAAGAAGTGAGCCAAACACCTGGCTCTTTCCTGAGCAAGAATAAAACTGGCTTTTATATAGTGTATAAACTGGTGGGATTTGGGAGATTTGTGTAGGTTTCATTTATTTACTCAGTAAATGTTAAATGAGCCCCTTCTATGCTTGGCACTGTAGGTCCTGGAGAGAGGGGAATAAGCTCTGGACTTCAAGGCGCCCACTGTTTAGTAAAGAGAAAAACACGAAACAAAAGAATTATAACACTGTATGTGGCAGATGCTGTTGTCACTATCATTTACCCAATACTCAATCCTTTCTCCCATTTTTCTTGCAGATGCCAGTTGTGTTTGATTTGGTGATGTGCGCAACTCTATACTCACTTTATCAGCTTCCTTTGCAGCTAGAAGTAGGCTAGTCACATAATTCCGGACAATATATAAGCAGACGTCTAATGAGATATTTTGGGATAGCTTTTGTTCTTTTGTATAAAGAGGACAGACAAGGCCAGTGCTGCACTAACTTCCACCTTTTGCACTGAACTTAGATGTGATGCCTGGTGCCAGGGTAGCCATAATGCAACCAAGAGGTGACAGACATGTGAATGAGAGCTAACACTCAAAGCATGGAAAAATACAAGGATAGAAAAGTTCTGGCTTCCTGATGACAACACTGAGATCCTGAGTCAGTGCCAGATACCACCAAAACCTGGATGTTTTGTTAAATAAAAAAGAAATACCAAACACTTTATTTTTTACATAAGCCATTCTTCATCCAGTTTTCTGTTACTTCTATAGCTATATTCCTCATAGAGCCTGCCATAAGAACTAAAAATATATTTATGTTATAGAGGAAAAGTGTGAGTATTCTTGGGTTGGGAAAGGTCAAGGAAGGTCATACTTCCTCCTTGAGAGGATACACTTCTTCCGTGGAATAATATTTAGATCAAGTTTCAGTGGAAGCAAAGGAGTTCCCTGGGGGGCTTAACATGGGGAAATGCAGATTAGACTGAGGGATCAGCACATGTGAAGGTTGGGTTGCATGAAAAAGGAGGGCATGCTGAGGAACCAGAGTGGTTCAACATGAAGGAAGCGTGGGTTTCGGGAAGGGAAAGTGTGCAAGAGATGGTATGTGAAGATGGGAACATAAACAAGCGCTAGATTACAAGGGTTTTGAAAGTCAGATTAGTACATCAGTGAAGGCTTTAAGCAGGTAAGTGAAATGAGTGAAAGATAACTCGCTTTCATGGAAACATGCAAGAGAAAGGTTAGGGGGTTGGGAAGATGGCTTTAAGAAGACCAGTTTGAATGTAGTTTTATAATTACCCAAAATGATTCTAAACCCTGGAGCCAATGAGTAGCTTTTACAGTATGTGGGGGAGAAATAACATTTGTATTTCAGGCCCAGCACATAGACTATCTTGTTGAATCTTTCTTTAACACACTGAGTTGGGCAATGTATCTCCATTTCAGAGATGAGAAGACTGAGTGTCAGGAGCTCAGGTCGTTGCCTAAGTTCTCACAGCCACAGGTAGGAGGTCTGGTTCCTAACCCTGCCTGACACCTCTGACTACTGTGTGAAAAGAGACATTGCCCCCAGCTGGACGAGGGGTACCGGGGGACTCTGGATGTTAACACAGGGCCCCAGATATCTCAAACATGGTGACCAGGAAACTACTTTCCCGACCCTAAGAACCATCCAGCGAGAGGAAGGATGCAGGTAGATAGATCTTGCTGGGATGGTGTAGGTGTGCACAGGCTCTGTCAAAAACAGATCTGCGGGAGACAATCCCCCTTGATAAGAATTCCTTAGATCTGTGGGAGCCAGAACCTTTGTCTTCAAGCTAGCCTAAGGTAGATCACCTAGAGACATTTTTTTAAAATGGTACCACTCATAATAAATCCTTTAAGAGTAATTTTCCCCAATTGCCAGGCACTGTTTTAAGTGCCTTACATGCATTAGCTCATTTAATCAGTGACAACATCACATGGGAAAACCTCCAAAGCAGGGTTTTTATGTTGTGCGTTCAACCGCGTAGAGGCTGCCAATGTGGAGTGGTACCCCCCAGGGGGGTGGGGGTGGGGGGAGCAGCTGCCACCTGCTCCCTGCTATTTAAAACCTCTGCAACAGGGTCTGGAGTGTGTATTCTTCAGGGCAGAGCCTCGGGAGAGAGGCACACAGGGGCTAAGATGGCTGAAGGGAAGCAGGGAGGAAAGGGAAGCAGTCAGCATTTATCAGGACGTATTACATGGCTGAGCCAGGGCTGGTTCCTGTGAAAGCCCGTACAGAACTGGCTGCACAGTAACCACCCCTGAGCTAATGCTATCAAGAGAGCAGTTTAATGGCATTACCTGGGAAGAATCATGGCAGTTTTGTTCCTTCCCAGCGAGGAAATCCATTTTCACTTAGGACATCAACCAGGAAGTTCCACAGCCAGCCGGACAGAATAAAGCATGGACCCCATGGCCCCATCTGGGCAGAACACAGGTGATAATTCTGACTGCTAACATCTATCGAGTGCATACACACATGCCAGGCACAGCCCTCAGCTCCGTATGTTTGTTATCTCACTTGATCCATCTGAGGTGAAAATGCCACCTCCAGCTTATAGATGAGGAAGAGTGAGACATGGAGGGTTTCAGTAACTTGACCAAGTTCATCCAGCAGCTGAGCCAGGGGTTGAGAGTTGGGGGTTACAAAATACAACATACAGTGATCAGATAGTTAGAAGGGAGGCAGAGCGAACAAACTGAAGGGCCCATTCTGGGAGTGGTCAATAGCGGTCACATGCAAAACGCTGGGCAGCTAGAACGGCCTGGGCACCAGCCAGTCGGACTGGACGCTGGCCACGGGCTCCCCCCAGAGCTGGTAGGTGCAGAACAGCTGAGTGCATACCCAGGTGATGAGCAGGCCACCAGCATCAGGACACGTATTCTGGAAGGAAGCCAAACTTCCCAACACCAGCACAATAAGGATCTGGTTCCCAGAGCAAACTTTGAACAAATGTTTAAATGAAGACTGAGCATCTTCACCGGGTTTTATTTCATTTCACGGTGCTCATTAATTCCTTCACTCCACCAGCAAGCATTTGTTGAGTACCCACTGTACCAGGCAGAGCTGTAAATGCCCGTAAGTGTGAGTAAGGAGAGACACAAATCCCTGCCGTCATGGAGTTTACGTTGCAGTAAAGAGAGAGAGAGATTAACTAAGCAAATGTGATAACTAGGTAAACCATATGGGAAAATATTATGTGTTACACAATATAAAATAGGAACAGGTGGATTGGGAATGCTGAGGCTGGGGCCAGGGTCCCAGGGAAAAGGTGACATTTGAGCAATACTTAATGAAGGTGGAGAGTTAGCCGTGCAGGTATCTTGAAGAGCTTTTGTTCCAGGTGTTAGGAACAGGCAATTTACAGGCCGTAAGTGAAAGCAGTGTTTGGGCTTCACTGGGGAAGAGAGGGGTTTTCAGCAAAACCAGTGAAGTAGAAATAAAAGCTACCAAGCATGGCGTCCTGGACTCTATGGGACAGGGCTCATATCCCAGCTCTACAAGGTTCTGAGCCTTACTTTCCTCATCTGTAAAATGGAAATAATACTCGTAGCTGTCTCACAGATTCTCATGAGGACTGAATTTGACAATATATATAAAGTGCTCAGAACGCTTGTGCAGGGCACACGGCGAGCCCTCAGTGATGTTTGCTACTCCATCGCTTCTCCCCACAGCACCTAATTCCACATTCACATTTTCAGGGTTACTGGCCTCCCCCATTTTACCTGTGGGGCAGAGGTTGGGTCCTACTTAATTCTGAATCTCCAGACCCTCAATTGGAATGTGGCACAGGACAAGCCCGGGGTAGAGAGCCGTAGAATTGGGGTCTGCTGGATGACCCAA